>NC_048437.1:12892420-13531847 GCF_004353265.1 Vitis riparia
CCTGCAATATCATTTCTATCCCAATTGATTAAATCATTCTCACCAACTCATGCACATCACGTTGACTATGAAGTGTTATAAGCTATTGATATGGCTTTGGATCATTAGTAGATACTTTCTGATTCATATCATAAACCCCTCGAGTTTGTATCTCTACAACGGTGTGCCAATTTTCCTCATTTGAATTTTGAACATAGAAGACTTGTTTTTCTTGAGATGCAAGCACAAATGGTTCATTTGTGCATATGGCATGTTCAAAATTCAAACACGTGAACCCATATTCATCTTTTTTTATTCCCCTTCCACTATTAATTACATCCCACCAGTCACACTTGAATAAAATAACTCTATTTCCACCAAGGTAATGTAACTCAATTACATCAATTAGCACACCATAGTAAGAAACATGACCAGGAATTGGGTTCTTATCTTTTGCACTTGCAAAGCTTGATACCTCTATGGTCACAACAACTCCACTATTTTGAGTTTTTTTTCCCCTTTTCTCATTCTCTTGTGTGAAATCTGAACCTATTAATGATGTATCCTTCATAACATGTAACTGATGTACTTGGTCCACGAGACAATGATAGTATGTGTTCAAAAATTGGACCTTCATGTCGCATTTGTATAATCTATAGATTCAAATATAAGATGTTAATACATACATGTGTATTAGATAATAGAACAATTTATGTAGTGAATGAACTTACACGTTCTTCAAACCAACTAATGAAATCTCTTGTGTGAATCAAATCTACATCTCATGCACGAATACAAGACTTAACCCTTATAGATTCCTTATGCTCTCTGATAAAAAAGAAAAAATTAATTATAATGCTCACAAAGACCAAAATTAAATTTTTTTTTATGAGAATTAGTATAAAGTTTTATTCAAATAAGTGTCTTACTCAATAAATGACGTCACTTCCTCACAATTAGTCAACACATATAAATGTACTTGGGACCATTCTTTTGTGCTAAGAACATGAGATGTTGACTTCCCTATTGTACGTCCCATGCATTTGAAAATGGTTAACCCTTCACCATTTGTTATGTTATTTTCAATGACATAATTTCTTTCTTCACGGTCATGCTTCGTTTTAGCATCATGCAAATATCTTGAACAAAAGGTTGTACATTCTTATGCTATGTACCCCTCTGCAATAGAACCTTCTGGACTACTCTTATTATGAACATAAGACTTTAATGTACGTAAATACCTGTCATTTCACAACATGATAGATTTGTTTCATGAACTATACGAAACCTAATATACATAAGATTAATTGAATGAGAACATACCGCTCGATAGGATACATCCATCAATATTGCACTGGTCCAGTGACCTTTATCTCACTTGCAAGATGAATAGGTAAATGCACCATAACATCAAAGAATGATGGAGGAAATATTCTTTCTAATTTGCAAAGTGTGACTATTATGTCATTCTCAAGGTGCTCTAATTGATCAGTCTTTAACACTTTAGGACACAACTGTTTGAAGAAACTACATAGTTCAACTATAACAACACAAACATTCTTATGTAGAACTCCTCGAATTGCAAGTAGAAGGAGTTGTTGCATGAGAACATGACAATCATGAGACTTCAACCCAAATATCTTTCTTTCATTCACTTGTACTCACACCGAGAGATGTTAGAAGCATAACCATCTGGAATCTTTACTTCTTTCAAAAATTTACAGAATTCCTTTTTTTTCATTTGAAGTTAGTGAATAGCATGCAGCAGGCAATATAACCCTATTCCCTCTTTGTATGGGGTGAAGTTGATCTCTGATACCCATATCTTGCAAGTCAAGATGACTATTGAAGTTATCATTCGATTTACCATCGATACTCAACAAGGTGCCAACTATACTGTCACATATATTCTTTTCAATATGCATTACATCCAAATTGTGACGCAAAATGAGGGTTTTCCAATATGGCAATTGGAAAAAAATGTTTTTTTTTTTTTTTTTCCAATTGTGCTCAAGTTCAACATGTTATCTTTTTCTTTTTGCTGACATCTTATTTTTTTATGTCTTCCCTAAAGTAATATGTTTCATTCCATTTAATTGATGTAGAACATCTTCCCCAGACAATTATTTAGGTGCTGCTATATGCTCTTCATTTCCATCAAAGGACTTTTTATCACGTCGAAATCTATGATCAATCGGCAAAAATCGACGATGACCCATGTAACACCATTTCCATCCGTTTTGTAATTGAAATGAAGAACAATCCTTATTACAAATAGGACAAGCAAATTTCCCTTTAGTACTCCAACCTAAAAGATTTGCATATGCAGGAAAATCATTGATGGTCTATAATATAGCTGCACGCATACAAAAATTTTGTTTTGTTGAAGCATCATATGTTTCAACTCCAACGTCCCATAAGTCATTCAACTCATCTATCAATGGTTGTAAGTATATGTCAATGTCATTCCCAGGTGCAGTTGGACCAAGAATAAGTAGTGACAACATGAAGAATGTCCGTGTCATACACATCTAAGGTGGTAAGTTATATGGAATAAGAACTACAAGCCACATGCTGTATGAAATTGACATATTCCCAAAAGGATTGAACCCATCACTTGCTAAATCGAGCCTAAAATTTCGATGTTCTAGTGCAAATGAAGGGTGTACATTATCGAAGTTTTTCCAAGCCAAAGAGTCCACTGGATGCCTCATCATCTCACCTTCCATGCGACCATCAACATTTCATTTCATGTGAGAAGCTGTCTTAGATGACATATATAACCTTTGAAGCCTTGGTTTTTAGGGAAAATAATGCAAAACCTTAGCAGAAATTTTCTTTTTCTTTGCTGAATTAGTGAACTCATCTGCAGAATGCTCATCACTTGATTTCCATCTAGAGACACCATAAACAACACACTCATTTGCATTTGCATGCTCTTTTGAATACAACATGTAATCTGAGGGGCATGCATCAATCTTGATATAATGAAGGCCAAGGTCACGAAGTATTTTTTTTTTTTTTTTGCTTCATAATAGTTGCTTGGCAATGTCTCACCCTCAGGAAATGCCTCATTCAACAATTCAAGCAACATTGTAAAGGACTTATTGCTCCATCCATTAAGACACTTCATATGAAATAATCTTATGATAAAAGACAACTTTGTGAATTTTTTACACCCTAGATATAGTTCCTGTTCTGCTTCTCTTAACAAATTATAAAATTTGTTTTCATCCTCATTTGGTTTTTCAAACTTCTCATGCACATGTCAACTTCTTTCAGATTCCTCATTTGGCATTGGCATTCCAAATGCATCATTTAACATTTCTTGCATCTCATCATGCATATCAGACTCATTAGTGCTAGTATTTGTAGGTTCGCAAAACTCATATTCCCCATGCATCAACCATCGCACATAATTTCTAGCTATCCCATTGTCCAACAAATGGTCATACATGATTTCTCGCTTTTGCATAAGACAATTATTGCAATGAATGCAAGGACTTGGGAGCATTTCTCTTCCAGGTGCATTGCTAAAGGCAAAGTCTAAGAACTCCAAAACTCCTTTATGATATTCACTACTTACTCTTGACTTCTGCATCCAACTCTTATCTATTGGCATTTTTCTCGTACTTCCGCAAATTAAACCCTTCAATCACATAACAATGAATCTTCATATCAACTTATAATGAATGTGATATGTTTTTTATCGTCTCAAATTCCTATATTTAGTAGTGGTTCCTATCCCATTTAGAAATACATAATCCCTATGAATCAATCACTTACATGCTTAGTTTCATTTTGATAAAATTTTGGCAGCATTTCCCCATAGTTCTCCAAGTACACAAATTGGCTAAGGTATAAACATACCTTCTCCAAATATGCACCCAGAGAACAAGGGGAATCACTATCAAAACTTATCAATATGCTAAAGCATAGGTGTGTGATTTCATAGATATTATGTATTTCCAAACTATCCAAACGGACAATTCAAGCATCATTTGCAGACAATTCTACCAATCATATACAAAACATATAGGTTGAAAACTTGAATATGACCACAATAAATAATCATATCCACAATTCTACAACTTATATGTTTTTAGTATATGATAAAAGAGACATTTGTCAAGCAAGGATACTTGAATGGGATTTCTAGGGTTTTCTAAAATGAAAATGAGTAAATGATAAAATTAATGACAAATAATATTAGAAAAGAAATAGATAAAAACACACAATGAGACTAACACATTCAATAATTTATAAAAATGAATAACTAATATTTCTATTGCATAAAATCAACGAGGGTTAGTTCACAGATAACAATAATAAAATATAAAATCATAGATAAGGTCTCACAATATATGCAACTTTATACAAGTGCCAAGGATTAAAGATTGAGTGATAGGGTGGAAGATTATAAGGTTTATGAGATTCTTACATCAATTGGAATAAGATCTAGGAGATGTTTTTTCTTTCATTATTGATAGATTTAGTAGTCTTGGAATCTAGAGAACATGCACCCTTGATCATATTCCTAATACCATGGACAAGGTGTGAACAAGTTAAGGAAGAGTTTGAATTGGAAAAATATCAATCTAAGGAGATTAGGGTTGGCGTGTGTTGAAAGTACAAGCAACTTGTTCAAACTGGAACTTGTATATTATTATTATTATTATTATTTTATTTAAAATGTAAAAAATATGAAAAGGATAATAAAGGAATTTTAACCTTTTCTTTTTATAATTGTACTATGCTAATAAATTTATCATTCTTTATAATTATTAAAATATTTTAGAATATTGAAACTTGAGGTTAGAGTTGTCATTTATATTAAACTAGTAACTAATAATATAATTGATAGTTTTGAGACATTTAACTTTAAAAATTTTATTCTATAATATGACTTATGTTTTATTACTTTGAAATAAATATTTTATTTATCAAAAGTTCTATTATATACATTTTGTTTGATAACCCTTGAAAACTAACAAGTACTTATTGGAGCCCCTATTGCCCATTAGCTTAACACGGGTTAAAACTTTAAAAAAAAAAAAAAAAGGAATTGATTTGAGTGGCCTATTTTTCGAAAGCTTTTATTTTTTGTTGATGGGCATGGGCCCACCAAGATTTTCTAAACAAAAAGTTTATTTGTAACGTTCCACTTTAAGTTAATAAGTTAACATTGAAATTAAGATATATAATTTCTTCTCATATAGATGTAGTTACATTTAATATAATTTTATATATATCCAATTTTTCATTTCTTAAGAAAATAATAGGACTATTTTGGAATATTTTTTAAAACAATTCTAAAAAAAAAATTAGAATAATTAAAAAATATATATATTTTAAATAAAAAATTATTTTTTATATTTATTAAAAATAACTTTTATCTATAATATTTTATCTTCAATAATAATTTTTAAAAATAAATTCAAATATATTATTAGAAACAAAGTTTTAAAAAATTTGTTTTTCTTAATTAAAAAAAACGATTTAAGATACTTTTTCGATAAATCTAATGACATAAAAGATAATTTGTATGTACCCCAAAAGCACTTCCCCGAGCTTAAGATAAGATAAGGATAAGAAAAGAGGAGTAAGCATGTTATTATTGAAAGTGTTTTTTTAAAATAAATTTTTAGTATTATCTAAAAGTAAAACTAATGGTGATTAGAAAATAAAAAATAAAAAATAAAAAGGAAAGAAAGAAAGAATCATAGCAATGGATGCAATCAATTGAGAATCTAAGACAATTCATAATTCGTACTTTTTACGGCTGTACTTAGGAGAAGAATCACAAGATTAACTATTGCAATATTATAACTCTAATATCAAGTTGCACTCCAAGAGAGAATTTAATATCAAGGCTTCTCATTTATAATTTCCCACAACATAACAAAATTTCCTTATTTTTGCTGGAAGATAAATAAGGATTTCACATAATTCGACATTATCTCTAAAAAAAATAAAAATAATGGCTAAAACAACGTAAATGATTAATTAAATCACAATATATGCAATATTGTATTGAAAAAGGAGATTAAGATTTAAAATATATATATATATATATATATATTATATATATAGGCTTTATTTTATATAATTGTCTTTTAAAAATTAAGATAAATAGTAATAATAAGAAGAGGTATTGATAAGTTTTTAAAAAAATTAACAAATAAGGATTAAAAATAAAGAACTTGTTATATTACAACCTATCACATTTTAAGATACATATTGGAAATATAAATTCTATATATAATTATTATTTTCAATATGAAAAATATCTTAGTTACTATGATTTATCATAATAGGAAAGTGAAATATTATTGAAGGTAGAGATACCTGAAAAATCCCATCTCATTGTCAACCCTATTCCCAATATTCTCCATCTATTCATTGTATTTTTAATTATTTCTTAAAATACCATAAAAAAATATTTTAGACACTTTAAATTTATTTTTAAAATTTTATTTTGTTTCAGATATATTATATATATATATATATATATTATATATATATATATATATATATATATTATATATATATATATATATATATATATATATATATTATAATATGTTGATTCTTGGGTTAAAAAAACACTATTTTCAGCACAAAATTCTTCCAATGTGATTTTAAAAATTGAAGAACTTTTTTCTTTTGAAGAATAAAAATTGTTTTTAACCCTCTTCCAAAATGAAAGCTTATGGTAGGCAATTGCAATAATCACACAAGTTCACAACGTTCCTTAATTGATTGCTAGAAATTGCACTTTCTGATGAAAATTAGACTAGATTTATAACCTCAATTCTGTTTTGGAAAAACAATTCCTCAACAAGAAAAAAAAAGCTCAATTTACCAACCATTCAACCAAACCCTCAGAGATAATGATAGAGCAAGAATTCTTCGAGAGGTAAGTGAAATACCTGAAGTTTCCTAATGGCAACATCCGCGGAAATGCCGGTGACGCTAATGAACGTGTCAATAGCCTCCTAATTGAGAAATTTTGCTATTTGAGTGTGTTTGGGGAAGTATCTGGGACCTTCTAATATAATTTGAGAATTTAAAATAAAAAACAAACAAATAATTTGAGAGAACCCTTGAAACAATAAACAACATTTTCATGAATTGAAAATAGAAAAGATTAATAAAATATAAATTTCACGGGCAAATAGCTCCAGTTCACGCTAAAATTGAACAAACACAAGTAATTTATAGATCTAAAAAACTCGGAGACAGAAAATAACGAAATATCGATATCTTACCCAAAAACCAAATGTATCAAATAATCGATCGCCAACCCTCTGCCGTTAATAGATCAGTAGCTTCAGCGAGTGATACTCGGTTGTAGAACCCTACCGGAGAAAGAAAAAAGGCGTGGTTGGGACGGTGTCGGAGCGTCTGTGACGGTGAAACGGCGATTAGATGGTGAGAAAAGCACATGATATTAGAGACAAGAAGACAGAGAAGCGAAACAAGGAATAAAACGATATGAAAATGAGATAGAGCCGAAGGAAGCTTCATCACAGTTAACATTTTAACCATGGTTTGGATTTACGCTTGGGATTGGGTTTTAACCCTCTTTGACCAAAATACCCCTCGTTATATTCTCATATTACGTCATTATCCATTCCCGTTTGATGTTAATAGGAAATTCAGCATATTAAAATCCTAAGAAAATTTTAGAATATGTCATTAAAAATTAATCATAAGGTCTAAATAGTTCTAGATATAAAAGAATAATTAAAGAACATTTGTAATTTAATTTAATTAGAGCACGTTCGGGAGTGTTTCTATTCAAAATCTTTTTACTAGAGGTGCTTTTTGAGTAAAAGCATTTTTTTTAAAAAAAAACATTATAAGTGATTTTTTAATATTATATTTTAAAATTTTTTTAAAGTATTTTTAAAATTTTATCAAATACTTTTTAAATTAGAAACTCTTTTTAAAATCATAGTAAAATAAATTTTTAGCCTTATTTTATTTTTTAATAGATATTAAATCATTATCATGTAAGTGAAATGAGTTTAAAGAAGCGTGTAAAATAATTTATCAAATTTTAAAAAAATTATTCATTTTTTTTCTCTATTTTCTTTTTTCTCATTTTTCTTCCAATTTTTCTAAATCAAACATAGTACTAATATTTTATAAAAAATATTTCTTAAATTAAAAATGTTCCATAAAATCACCATGAAACAAAATCTTCTTCTAACAAGAGAATTGAGCTTAAAGAGGGTAATTGATGAAGGGTCGGAGTTAAGGGCTATGCTACAATTTCTTGAAGGGTTAAAGTTAAAGAGTAGGTGAGGGGCCAAAGTTTACCTAGATTGGAAAATGAAGCAAATAATATAATAATAATAATAATATTTATTTTGGCATTGGGTCGTTCGGTTCACCAAACATGGCAATTTTATTTAATGGGAAAGAAATAGGCCACGGGGGGATTCACTCAATAAACAATATTATCCTCTACATTTCCAATCAAAAAGTTAGGTCAAATGCATCTAAATAGAGATTAGGCCCCTCCCCCTCCCCCACCTTCTCAGACAAAGTTAAGATTTTGGCTTTGGTTTTTTAAAGCTAAACTCATAGTCTTGGGGAGTAAATGTCACTGCATTTAAACTTTTTATCAATAATATCAAATTGAACCATCATATTTTTAAACTAATATATTAAACTTTATTTTACTTCTCATTAAAACATTAATCATAACAAGGAAATTAAATAATTTTAACTAAGAAAAATAGGTAACACACTAATTTATTTCTTAACTAAAAAAATATATAATAATATAACTTTAAACTTTTTATAATTAATAAGAACTATTATTATTACTATTAATGATAATTTCTATGATGTATCTCTCTCTCTCTCTCTCTCTCTATATATATATATATAATATAATATATATAATATTATCTAAAAAATTATAATAGGTAACCCAAAAATTGTTTAAAATAATATAGACTTTGGTCACGATTGTGTGAACCCCGTGACCATAGGTTCAAAATATTCCTCTATGCATTTGGTCACGGTCAATGTGAAATTTGTGACTATAAGTTCCCATACAGTCACGGTCAATCAATGGTGTGACTAAAAATCATAATATATATATATAGTGACGGTTTCACAAAAAATCGTGACTAAGACATCATTTGTTACACTTTTTGTCATGAATGATAAAATTACCATGACTAAAAGTATTGGCGCCAAAATTTCCCTCCCTAAATTTACAAATAGTCACGGATTCAAATAAATCCGTCACTAAAATACCCTCTCATCAATCCTTTTGGCGACAGTTCATAAAATCTCCGTGACTAAACATGTTTTTTTTTCATCCCCATTGATTAACACATATAGTCACAATTTTACTCTAGCTGTGACAAAATAATATCTTTGGTCACGAAATTTGTGGTCGTGACTAAAGATTCGTCATTAAAAACCTATTTTTTTGTAGTGAGATTCCCACAATATATGGAACCCTATGTACATATACCCAGGGAAGAAAATATCGTGTATCGAAGGGTTTCGACACGATATTTCATGGAGAAATATCGGTCCGGCGATATTTCGGGATTTATCGCGAGAAATCGGCGACTTTTCACGATATATCGGTGATTTGGCGATAAATCGGCGATTTTTTCCGATATATCGCGTGGTCAACGCGGGTCAACGAAAGTCAACCCGCGCTACAGTGCCCGTCAACGCGCTACAGTGTTGCTGCTACAGTGTCTCTGCTACAGTGCTCCCCCCATTTCCTTCCTTGCTGCTGAGAGGATTTGAACCCCAAACCAAAAGGTTTGGGGTTCAGCCACATACCACCTGGGCTACTTGCCCTTTGTTAAATAATATGCAACCCATATATATATACTCAAACTCATTATATAAAGAAAATATAAGAATATTTTAAAGAGCAAATTAATTATAATTATTTTGTAATTAAATGCAGAGTCTTTTAATTAATTACCAAAAATATAAAAATTATATAATTTCTTCATAATGTTTTTAATATCATTAATAATTAATTAAATATTAAATTAATAATATATATCATTATTTATTTTATATTGTTTAATACAATTGAATTAAATGGATCATATTTTAATACTAATATATATTTTAAAATTAGACATATTATAATCAAATATCATAATATTAGTATAATTTAATAATAAATGTATACTTATAAAATTCATATTTTTATCGATGCATACGATATTATTATCAAATATGATAAATCATGTTATACATATATCAAAATTTTCAATAAAATAACTTTAAATGTCTATTATACTTCTAATTATATTATTATGAGGTTTTCTTGCATTTCCATGAGTTTTTAACAATTTTAAGCCTACCAATAATATCCACCGATATATCTCCGATATATCCAAAAATATCTCCGATATATCCGATATATCCGTAAAATCGAATTACCGATATATCCGTGATTACCGATATTTTCATCCTTGCATATACCTGAGGCATTGTTGCAGGAAGAATATATTCCAACCATCATTAATGTTGAAATATATACATGTGATGTTCTGTTAGAAGAATATATTAGGACAATCATTCCTAGCATAATGTAACACAATTTTAACATAACCGTTTTGGAACAGTACAATTATATAGAGTGTGGGGGCATTCACTAACAATGGCTCATCGTAACATAGTAGAATATACGGCAACTGTTTTACAAATAAGAGAATAGAACAATCGTATGCTAATTTGAAAGGCATTATATTACATCTTCAATGCTGGCACAACAAATGCCAAGGATAACAATAGAATTCTATCTGACATAGAAGTCAACTATCACCATATGATGCCAGAATATAGCTCTGATTTTCATATGTCAGATGTTGAGACCGAGTAATGAATGGAAATAATTGTGTCACAAAATTTCGTTACGATGAGTTCTAACAATGTAAAGTAGGTAGGTTGTTATGGTAGTTATGGCAAAACAAATTGTGACTTCCCATGCAAGCAAAGTGTCCTCTTAGATTTCCTACAAATTTCGATTATGGTGGTCATACTTATCATTTTAATCAAGGTATATTTTTAAATAACGTCTATGTGTGTCTATAAAATTTGCCACAACCGTCACAAAATTTGGCACATCCTTTATAAAATTTGGTACATACAATCCTATTGCTTTGGGACCCCCATATGAACACCTAGGGTCCATAATTTCAATTGGGAACCCATAAGGAAGTGATTCGTTGTCGATCCCACCTCGAAACACACTTTGCAAAATTTGGTACATCCTTTATAAAATTTGGTACATTCGATCCTATTGCTTCCAGGACCCCCATCTGAACATGGATGGTCCATAATTTCATTTTGGAATCCATAAGGAAGTGGTTGGATGTCAATCCCCACCTCGGAATGCACTCTAGATCCCTTGGTACATCCTTCACAAAATTTGGTACATCCTTTATAAAATTTGGTATATTCTTTATAAAATTTGGTACTTCCAATCCGAGTACTTCTGGGACCCCCATCTAAACATGGATGGTCCATAATTTCATTTTGGAATCCATAAGGAAGTGTTTAGATGTCGATCCCAACCTCAAAACACAATCTGGAACCCTTGATACATCCTTCACAAAATTTGGTACATCCTTAACAAAATTTGGTACATCTTGTTTTATTGCTTCCGGGACCCCCGACTGAACATGGATGGTCCATAATTTCATTTAGCCCATAAGGAAGTGATTGGGGCTGATTCGCACCTCTGAATGCACTTTGGAACCCATGGTACATCCTTCACAAAATTTGGTACATCTTTTATAAAATTTGGTACATTCGATCCAAGTACTTCCGAGACCACCATCTGAACATGAAAGGTCCATAATTTAATTTTTCCAACCCATAAGGAAGGGATTCATGGTTAATCCCCACCTTCGAACACACTTTGGAACCCTTGGTACATCATTCACAAAATTTGTTACATCCTTCACAAAATTTGGTACGTCCTTTATAAAATTTGGTACATCTAATCCTATTGCTTCTAGGACCCCCATCTGAACATGGATGGTCCATAATTTCATTTAGCAACCTATAAGGAAGTGATTGGGGGCAGATTCCCACCTCCGAACGCACTTTGGAACCCATGGTACATCTTTCACAAAATTTGGTACATCCTTCATACAATTTGGTACATCTGATCCTATTACTTTTGGGACCCCCATCTTAACATGGATGCGCCAAAATTTAATTTGGGAACCCATAGGAAAGGGATTCATGGCTGATCCCCACCTCGGAACATACTTTGGAACCCTTGGTACATCCTTCACAAAATTTGGTACATCTGATTCTATTACTTCTGGGACCCCCATTTGAACATGGATGGGCCATAATTTAATTTGGCAACCCATAAGGAAGGGATTCATGGTTGATCCCCACCTCGGAATGCACTTTGGAACCCATGGTACATCCTTCACAAAATTTGGTAGATCTTTATAAAATTTGGTACATCCGATCCTATTTCTTCTAGGATGCCCATTTGAACATGGATGGTCCATAATTTCATTTAACAACCCATAAGGAAGTGATTAAGGGCTGATTCCCACCTCCAAATGCACTTTGGAACCCATGGTACATCCTTCACAAAATTTGGTATATCCTTCACAAAATTTGGTACATCCAATCCTATTGCTTCCAGGACCCCCAACTAAACATGGATGGTCCATAATTTCATTTAGAAACCCATAATGAAGTGATTGGGGGCTGATTCCTACCTCCGAACGCACTTTGGAACCCATGGTACATCCTTCACAAAATTTGGTATATCCTTTATAAATTTTGGTACATCCGATTCTTTTGCTTCCGGGACCCCCATTTGAACGTGGATGGTCCATGATTTCATTTTGGAACCCATAAGAGAGTGATTAGGGGTTGATCCCAACATTGGAATGCACTTTGGAACTCTTGGTATATCCTTCACAAAATCAGGTACATCCTTCACAAAATTTGGTACATCCGATCCTATTGCTTCCGAGGCCCCCATCTTAACATGGATGGTTCATAATTTCATTTAGCAACCCATAAGGAAGTGATTGTGTGTGTGTGTGTGTGTGTGTGTGTTCGTTAATATGTGCAATAATACATATACTCCTTACAAAAGTTTTCTAATTGTATACAAGGTATAAAAATTTGGTAAATATGAATATGTCAGTACTTGGATTTTACGGATATATCGGAAATATTGGTGGATAATTTGAGAAAAATATAGATGAGATGAAAATTATTCAAAATTCATGAGAACGCTTGAAAAAAAACTCCAAAAATGATAAAATAAGTTAGAATATACATATATATATATATATATATATATATTATATATATATTAAAGTTCTTTTGTACATGTAATTGATATAAGTACGATTAAAGATAATATTTATCAAATTTTTATAAAAAATTAACATAAATTCATTTAATATATTTAAGAGATTTATTTTAAAATTATAAAATTACTTTTATTAAAACATATTGAAGACCCCTCCTGGACCATGGTTTTTTTTTAAAAAAAACCCGAGAATAGCTGGCAGCTTGTTTTTGGAGTGGGAACCGATTACAGGATGAGCCAAGTTGCATGGACATGTGGCTAGGGGACATCACCACCTTGTCAGGTGGTGGTTGAGGATGGTGATATTTTGCTGAACCGGGAGCATGGAAGTAGGTGGTGGCTTGAGGAGAAAGATTTTTTTTTTTTTTTTTTTTTAGGGGGGTTTTTTTGGAGCCAGGAAGGGGAGGTTGGGGGGGGGGGGGGGGGGGGGGGGGGGGGGGAGAGTGATTAGAGAGTTGAGGGATTTTCTTCTTCAGGTCGTGGTTTGAGAGGGAGAACCAGAAAAAGACAATATTGCTTGAGGAATATTTGAGAGAGATTCTAAGCTGAGTATTTACCCGAGACGAAGCAATGAGTTGCAACCCAAAACACCCAGCTGAGAAAGAGACTTTCAGGTTTGGTTACTATGGTTTCTACATATGTTTTCCACTCTTCATACCTTTCGTATCTCATTCTCTTTGATTTTTAATTCTGTTTGTTGGGTTGTTGTGGTCTGTAGATTTTTGGTTTAATATTTGAAGGGCTTGCTGTATTTTTGTGCTATGTTCTTGTGAATATCCTCTGTTTTTAACCCACTGCCAGTTGTTTCATTTGATACGCATGGTAAGAGTGCCTCTACTCATTCTCCAAACCCATCCCCCATACTCGTTTCCTCATTTCACCACCATTCATCACCCACATGCCCATTCCTCTAATGTCATGCATGGAAACCTCATCACTCTGTTTTTTTATATACACACCATCATACCCATCACCATGCATCATTCATCCCACTCTTAACCTCACACCGTTCATACCCATAATAATTTACTACTCAGTCTCCACATCTCCCATACACACCACATCTATATACATCCACTCAATTTCACCACATTTTCTCTCCCTACATTTAAGAACAAACCCAGAAAGCTCTCTTTTCTTTCTTGCTCTCCTTTTCTTTTGTTTTCTGTCTACACATGCATTTGGGTTGTTTTCTCCATCAATGAGTTGTGACTCCAGCCACCATTTTGGGGGGAATGGGGTGCATGGTCTTGTGTTTAACGGCGAAGTTCATCTTCTTCCCACCGTCACTAGCGACGTACCAGGCGAAGAAATGCGATGATGGCAGGCTCATGGTGGAGTCCTCTTCGATGTCGATCCTACTTGCCGACGCTAGTTCGCTTGATGTTCTGCTTATTGATACCCAGTGTGGCAACAAGATCGTCGTTTTCTATCGGATGAACCCTTATGCTCACCTCACTCTTCCGTACTCTCATGGAAATGGACTATGGAAAATGGCGAGATAACCATATGAACCCTTACGGATTAAAGGAGGTGGGCACTGTAACTCGGAGATAAAAGTCTTGGTGTGCACAAGAAATCTAATACCAGTACTGTAGTCTACTAAATGGTGTTGTAGAATTAAACTATGGTAACCCAAATGCCCAGCCTATTGGAAGCCTAACTGCCCAAAATGTTGGTTAGACCCATGTCCAACCTTGGGCCCATATCCAAATGTCCCCCACCTTGCATGGCCACCCTTGGCCCACATCCCAATGACCCCTACCCTTTTATTCTTATATTCATTTATTCAAATTCTTCATTTTTGATATCAAGGTGTAATTTTCCATTTTTTTAACTTCAAATTTAACTTTCAAAATCCTCATTTCCAAAGTTTAATTTCTCAATTTCTTTTTTTTTTTTTTAAATATGATTTTCAAGGTTTCTATTTTCGAATATTTTTCAAATTCTCAATTTTTAGAGTTAGTTTTCAAAATTCAAAATTTTAATTTAATCTCCAAACTCCAATTTTTTGCTTAGTTTCCAAGACTTCATTTATTTATTTATTTATTTTAAAAAAAGAATAAATTAATTTTCAAATAATCTCTAAAACTCTAATTTCTGAAATTCAAATTTCTTTTAAATTTAATTTCCCAAATTCTAATTCCTTTCAAATACAATTTTCAATTCCAAATTTCACATTCATTTATTTAATTATTATTTTCGCTATTATTATTATTATTCCATTTATTTATTTATTTATTTTCAAAATTCCAATCTTTAAACAAATTTTCAAAATTCCGTCTTCCAAATTTAATTTTCAAATCTCAAAAATTCCACTATTCACATTCATTCGTTTAAACATTATTTTTGTTATTATTATTATTATTCCATATTTATTTATTTATTTATTTTAAAAATCCCAATCATTAAAGTTCAATTCTTCAAAAATCTTACTTCCAAATTTAATTTTCAATCTAAAAAATTCCACTATTCACGTTCATTCATTTAAATATTATTTTTGCTATTATTATTATTATTCCATACTTATTTATTTATTTAGTTTAAAAATTCCAATCATTAAAGTTCAATTCTTCAAAGATCTAACTTCCAAATTTAATTTCCAATATCAAAAATTCCGCTATTCACGTTCATTCGTTTAAATATTATTTTCATTATTATTATCATTATTTCATTTATTTGTTTGTTTATTTCCTTTAAAAATTCCAATCATTAAAGTTCAATTTTTCAAAATTCCGTTTTCCAATTTTAATTTTCAATTTCAAAAATTTCACTATTTACATTCATTCGTTTAAGTATTATTTTCGTTATTATTATTATTATTCCATTTATTTATTTATTTATTTATTTATTTTTTAAAAATTCTGTCTTTAAACAATTCTTCAAAAATCTGACTTCCAAATCTAATTTCCAATTTCAAAAATTCCACTATTCACATTCATTTGTTTAATGATTATTTTTGTTATTATTATTATTCCATTCATTTACCTTTTCACTTATTCATATATTTAAAATCTCATCTCTAAATAATCCTTCGAATTTCCAATCTCTAAATTCAATTTCCAATTTCTAAAATTCTAACTTTCGCAATTATTTATCCAATCATTATTATTTTCATTATTCTATTCATTTATTTATTCATTTGTTCATTTATTTAAAATTTCATCTCTAAATAATTCTTTAAATTTCCAATCCCTAAGTTCAATTTCCAATTTTCAAAATTCTAACTTTCGCAATTATTTATCCAATCATTATTATTTCATCATTATTATTATTCCATTCATTTATTTATTCACTCATTCATTTATTTAAAATTCCGTCTTTAAATAATTCTTCAAAATTCTGATTTCCAAATTTAGTTCTCTAAAATTCCATTTTTCCTATCTCTGAACTTAATTTTTAGTTTCCAATATTCCAATTCTCTCATTTATTCAATTACTCATTTATTATTATCATTATTATTATTATTATTATTATTATTATTATTATCATTTTATTCATTCATTTCTAAAAATTCCGCCTTCAAATGATTTCCAATTTTTATAATTCAATTTTCATAGTTTCTACTTCTCAAATAATTTCCAAAGTCCCAATTTTCATAATTTAATTTAAAATCCCAAACTCTCAAATAATTTTCAAAATTCCAATTTCTTTCAAATTTAATTTCTAAAATTCTCATTCTTACATTTAATTCCTAAAAATCCAATTTTCAAATAATCTCTAAAACTCTAATTTTCAAATAAATTTCAAAAATCCAGTTTTTCCCTCGAACAGTTTTAATTTCTGTTTGGTGATGCATGTGATATGTGTTGTGCTCTTTATTGTACACTAACCCCATTTTTATGATAGCGCATTGCTCGTTCGTGGCTCAGGTACGCATCCACTCCCATTGTAGTCATTCTCTATGCATGTTTTGATTCTCATATGTGCATGATCGATTTGAGTATCCATTGATTTTCCTATTGATTGTCACACCAACTTCATTTTATTAGTAGAGACCCGACTTTAGGGACTTAGAGGGATGTTACGGTCTTTACCATACTTTCCTAATAAGTAACCTGACCCCTGAGCCCGATCCGGTTTTTCACATACCACATTTTCCAAAATAAGGAGTCACACTTAGAGTTTTCTTTCTTATTTTGTTTGCCCTTTTAAAAATAAAACAAAAATAAGTGGTGACTCCAAGTCATTTTTTTTATATAAATAAAATCATTTTCAAATAAAAATCGAGCTCGCCATCGAATGGAAAACGCATGAGCAGAAATGCAGGATCCACACATATTTTATTACATTTTAAATAAAAAATTAAATTGATTTATATAAAATATTTGATTTGAGATATGATTTCTAAAAATTTATTACAAATATGTGGTGACAATTTTCTATTAACATTAATTTCTTTAAATAATTAAAATTGTTAATAACTTGTCTTATCAAATTAATTTTAAGTTATAAAATATTAGGACTTCATTATTTTTTTTATATTGTAGCAATTTTTGAGTGAAACTATATTTGTAATATTTAAAAATAAAAACTTTTGAAATTAAATAAAAGTAAACGGATAAATAAAATAAATTAATAATGAAGTGATAGTTATTTTTTTAAAATAGCATTAATGAGCTAAATAAAAAAGTAGTTAAAAATAAAACGATAATATAAATAAAATGATAATATAGATTTAAAATAAAATATAAATTAAAAATGAATAATTAAAAAATTTTAAAAATGATAAATATTTTTTAAAAAAAAAACTTTCAAAAAAATCTCTGATTTTAAATCAACAAGGAATCATTTCCATCAATTATTTTATATGAACGTCAAGGGCTAACCTTTCAAGCTATCAGCATGCCTCCATTTGCCTTACTGCTCAACCCACACCTCAAATCTAGTCATCTTGAAGGCATGCCTCTGATAGAGAGTCATGCCTATCTTTTTCCTACGGTACATAGCTTAAAAAAGTTTTTCACCCACATTCATGCATTTTCCATGAAGTTTGTGCTCTTATGTTGACTAGTGCACATAGCCCACCAACATGATGGTTTCAACAATAGGCATGCCTCTAAAATCAAGGGTGTGCCCCTAGTTTGCATACTGCATATAGTATACCAAAATAATGTTATCATACTCATGGGCATGCCTATGCAACGAAGGGTGCACCCCTACTTTGCCTTCTGCATGTAGCATAGTAATATAATGTCATTCACACATAGGCATGCCTTTCAAATGGAAGATGCGTCCCTAGATTGCCTTCTGCACATAACATACCAAACTAATGTTATTGTATAAAAGAAATTCCATTGATTCTAAGGGTACAATGTAAATGTTCGAATGCCTTCCCATGGTGTTAATAGGTCAACCTTCCTTTTACCGACTCCTCACCCAACACAAAGCCAATTTTAAATAAGAAAAACGATAAGGTTACCTATGATCTAACAGGCCCACCCTTATTTTGGCTATTGCCTACTTCACACAAAACTAAATAATATGATTAAGGGTCATCATCCAAAAAGCGGCAACCCCTACATGTAAAGGTTGGCCACGATTATGCCCACTGGTTAACAATCTTTTTTTTTTTTTTGCCAAGGACACCATGTGAATCTATGTGACTTCAATGACATCTTTGAACAATCATGACCAAGGTACAGATTTTGCTATTACAATTACATTATCATGTAACATATCCCATAATAATGAAGAACAACATAGAATCACAATATATATACACCAAACACTACAAAACCAATAAATTAGTCATTACTTATAATCAAGGAAACAACAACGAAGATTACCAAACTATTTCATACTAATATATAGTTGATCTTACATTATGAAGTTTAATCAAATACTTACAAAAATGGGTTGTTACATGTCGCACGATTATGCCCAAGCTAATTACAAAGAGAACAATGAACCATTTTTTTTTAACATGAATTGAGACTCGATTTGACATTTCCTAGGTCTTCCATGAGGTCACTTTGTGGTTGGAGGATTAAGAAAGGGATAAGTATGACACAAGGCATCACGAATGGTTCCATCTTAATCAATCATTGGCATGTCATGTGTTATCAAAGTACGAATGCTTCCAGAGTATATCTTCTCTTGCAAATTGTACTTATACCAGTCATCAACATAATCAGATACATCAAACCTCATTCTCTGTATAGCTACACAAACGTGATCACATGGGATTCCAGACATTTGCCATGCTTTACATGTGTAAGTTCGCTCTATTAAGTCCACTTCCAAGAATGTTTTTCCATTGGATACTTTCATCAAACTACCCAAGTGTAAATAAGTGATATAATTTTCACCTTTTGCAATGTTCAATGCAATCTTTTCTTTTGTTTTAGGACCAATACACCCATTCCATTTTACAAGTCCATTTTTATGGATGACTAAAAGAGATCCTAACTTATCCATATGCTCAATGAAGAAAACACAAATGTTATGGTGTCGTTCATGTCTTAACCAAGAATTGAAAGACTCGGCCAAATTACTTGTCATCTTATCCCAACGCATCTTCTTAAATTTAGAGATTGCCCAATGTTGAGGGTTATTTTCTTTAACCCACTTTGCCAAATCATGATTAAATGTCCTTAAAGTATCCATTACAACCTCATAATCACAATCTAACCTAGCATAGGCGATAGAATCAAGCATTTGCAAAGCATTTTCCTTCTCTTTTCTCACTTTAGTGTTCAGCTTTGTTAGAAAGCTACTGAAGTTTTCTTTAATGTGACAATAGTAATGTGCATAGTTTTCACTATCAAATACCTCTGAAACACTACAGATAATCCCTTGGTGCCTATAAGATATTATTATAACCTCTCTTTCACCTATGACCATCTTCAATTTCTCTAAGAACCAAAGCCAATCCTCATAATTCTCGGAGCTAAATAAGCCATAAGCAAGTGAAACATGCCATCATCAACATCATACGAAGAAGCTGAAAATAAAGCACCCTTGTATGGCCCACTCATGTGGGATGAATCTATTGATATAATAGGCAGACATCCATTTTAAACCCATGTATTAACACTAAAAGGGAAACAAACAATTGCATAAAATGTCCATCATCCGAACATTTTTATTCAGTTATCGTCCCTAGATTTGTTTCAATAAGCCTTGTACACAACCAAGGTAACAACTTATATGAACATTAAGGCACACCATGAATTCGTTCTTTAGCATTCTCTTTCAAGTTCCATGCTTGACAATAATTCAATTGCATTCTGTATTATCGATAAAAGTCTTTACATATTTAACGAGGCAAGTAATCTGGATTTGAATGAATAACATCATCAATCATAGCTATGGCTCGATTACAATGAGTTGCTAGTTCGGAAACTGACACATCTTCTAAAGAGTGGTTATGTTCATTTCTAAATGTATGCACCTGAACAATTTTTGTTCTTCCAACAGTAGGAGCAGTTACTTTCCAAGGGCATCCTTCAACAACACATATTACAGTCATATGCTTAAGACAATTCCTCTTAAACTTATATCTAAAACGGTCTCCTACTGACATGAGATTCAGCACCCTCAACACTTATGTATGCATCCCGAAAGTCATTTGCAGTTGAGAAGGTATGCCCACTACCCAATATTGCACCCTCAAAACGACTTGACTCTAGTGGACCAACATGTGATTCAGCACATCTTTGATGAAATCCTCATGATTGCATTCTAATATCAACATCTCTTGTTGAATATGGGACCAGTGAGTTAGACCCTACGATTGTTTCGTTCAATCGGCATTATAACATCTAATGAATAAACATAAATATTAAAAAATAAATAAATACACGGAATCATTTAAGATTAGATATTCTTTTGATATAACTTACCATTGTCCTCCATTCTCAATTGTTTCATTGTCTTCAACAGTTGATGCTAAACGTATATATACACATGCAAATCGGTCACTAAATTGAAACATGTTTGTCAAGTCTTCATCATTTTTCAATGGTTGAAGTGCATATAGATCAAACGGGAGAGTATATGAAAATATTGGTCCCACTATATCGATGTTCATTTTCCCACAAATCCTTTAAACAAAATCATTATATGTCATTGATCGTTCTAAACTTAGATTCTCTTGTCTCCCACCCATATATTCTACATTGCCATGTTCATCTCTCACTAGCTCTCCTCCAATGTGTAGATAACAATAAATTGTATTACTTGGATCCATTTAAATGGTACTCAATCATGTGCAGCCCCTATTTAGAAACATGAACCTTTAGTCAAGCTGAAACAATTAACTAATTTCTTAATAACACTACTTAAACCAACTTACTTATAACAAAACTGATTATCATGCCTATGACCATCATATATTAATACATCATTTATCTTTGGAACTTTACAAACGAGTTTCATTTACATTTCATGGTCTACAATTAATGGTGTAAATATAGACATGCATAGTGTGTACTTAACATTAAGCAACGCAATTATTCTATTTTATTTGGTAGTATTTGCTATTTTATATAAGTTAGGGAGTGAACCTCTCAATTCATGGGCCAACCATTGTTTTGGTAACTCTTTAAGACAAATTGTGTAAATGTCATTGTCTTTAGGCCAACCCCTGAAACGAGTCTTCCTTTATTTTGCCCACTGTCCAGATTAAACCACAACAATGTTTACAACTAAGGGCCTACCTACAAACAAATGGGTCAACCTTTAATTCACTTACTGCAACCTCTTACAAAAACAATAATTTCATCCAAATGTCATTACCTGAATTACGGTCATCCCCTTCATCCAAGGGTAGACTCCTACTATGACCACTACACACATAAACAAAACAAATTTCATATTTGTGGTTGTGACCATCAAATTTGCACCTAAGGCTCCACTATTATTTTCCCTAATTCCCACATAAATTCATATCTGCTTTACTACATTTGTTTTATTTTCTTCTTCAATTCAACCCTCATTCATTACAAATTCAAAACTTTTATGAAGAAATTTATTCAAACTTTACTCCCAATCATTTTTAAAATTTATACTCATCTACTCATGACTAAACATGAATTCTTTTCCCATGCATTAAATTCACCAATTATTAACTATAAAAAATCACTCAACCTACTCATTTTGGAATCCCATATAAACAACATTAAACAACAAATTGTTTGAACATTCCTAAAAATTGTATTCCCTTCTCATGCAATAGTCATATTTTTCTTCTCTTTTCCGTATTCTTCCCAACAACCACTAACAACACAATACAACAATTCAGAAAATTAAACAAAATCAATATAGCTTACCACCACCTCATTTTCCCATCATTTATCAAATTTTAAACCATATTTCATTTCAAATAAACCCTAAATAAATTAAAATATAAATTCAAATACAATATTAATGAACATTCAACATGTAGAAATATGCAATGTAATCAAGTTTATATCACAAAATTGCACAAATCACATAACTATGACATTATTCAAATCTCAAAGAATCAAAATAAAAATTTATTAAAAAATTTAATAAAATACATATATCACCTGGAAAAACCCTTGCTTTAAAAGTTAAATGCAACTACAATATTTATATTTTTCGTTCTCTCGTTCTCTCAATTGCTTTCTTTCTCCTTCTTCAATGTAAAAACAAAAGAGGAAGTATAGCAAGGAGAAAAATGACTGTCGGTGCTGAAATGAGAAGAAGGAAAGGGGTTTTTTTGTCTACCTAGCTTTTGTTAGGGGGTTCACACTTGGACTTTTGTTTTGAGATTGATGTTTGGTGGGAAAATGACAATGTCATCTTCCTTATGGTGATGGAAGAGAAACAAATTAAATAAGAGATCAAGTTTGGAGGTTCGTTTGGGGTTGATGGGTTATCGCGAATTGAGAAGCTACTAGATTTTTTTATGGATTGTTTCACCTTGTGATGGGTTATGCCTATGAACGAAGAAGAAAGAACATGGGTTTTTGGTGTTACGGTTTGGTTGAAGAAAGAAGAAGACATTTGGGGGTAAACATTTTTTAATAAATCAATCAATGTGGAGGGTCTAGTTGGATAGTGACATGTACATGATCCATGTCATCAAATTTAGTGGGTTGCTGACTTGGACCTTACTTACGTGACTTTTCCAAGTGGGTGATCCAACAAAGAGAGATGTCAAAGTGCAGGAGGGTATTTTTGAAAGGGTCTCAACATTACTATTACAGTGTATGAAATGTCATTTATTTTCCCCAAAAACCATTGAATTTGAAAAGTAAAAAAGCAAAGTTTCTAAAAGGCAAAATTTTGCCCTTGGTGTATGGTTACATAAATTTCCCTTTTAAAAATTGTCAAAACCGTAGTCACCAACTACAGCTTTAACTTTAATTATATATATATATATATATAATTATGTTGCTTCATTTTAAATATTTAACTTTAATTTTTTTAAATAAAAATATTATATTAATTTGGTTTTAAATAAACTTATCTCATTATTTAAAAATAATAATATATGAAATTAAATAATTGATATTTTTAATTTGACATTAAAAAAAATTAATTTTATTAAAACAATTGACACTATATTTAATACAAATATAATTAATTAATTAAAATAAAATATAATAAATTATATTTATTTTAAAAAATAAATTATGAAAGCCTATTTAGAAAAAAAATAATATAAATTATTATATTAATTAATAATTTTTTATATATTATATGTAAGTGGTATATATATATATGTGTGTGTGTGTGTGTGTGTGTGTGTGTGTGTGTGTGTGTGTGTGTGTGTGTGTGTTAAGTTTAATTTAAGTTTAAAATTTATCATATTTTCATTTAAATATATAAATAATTATTATCATATCAACACAATATGATATTACTTAAATAAAAATATGATAATATTTTCATAAATTATTATCCTATGGACATGATGTGATATTATGAATTGAAATTAAAATATGATAAATTTTAAATTTAAATTGAACTTATATAGATATGATATTATTTACCACTTAGATATAGTATATAAAAAATTATTAATTAATATAATAATTTATTATTTTTTAAATAGGCTTTCATAATTTATTTGTTTTAAATAAATATAATTTATTATATTTTATTTATATTTAAATATAGTACCTATTGTTTTAATAAAATTTCAAAATATATTTTTATATCAAATTAAAAATATCAATTATTTAATTTCATATATTATTATTTTTTAAATAATGAGATAAGTTTATTTAAAATCAAAATAATATAATATTTTTATTTACTAAAATTAAAGTTAAATATTTCAAATGAAACAACATAATTTTTTATATATAATTAAAGTCAAAGTCCTAGTTGTGACTACGACTTTGACTATTTTTAAAATAATTCAAAACCGTAGTCACCAACTGCAGCTTTAAACTTAAAGTTAAAGCCATGGTTGGTGACTACGGCTTTTAACCATTTTAGGAAAAATAAAATGATAGTAGTCAACCATGGTTTTATGACATAATAGGTTATGTGGTACAAACATACTATATTAGGCATTATTTTGAAAACAAGTTTATTTTATGGAAAAAAAAAATTAATGTACGATTTTGAGTCAAAACTCAAAGTGTGGTGTATGTGCCAAAAAAACATATTAGTCAAGAAAAATAGTGTCTAAAATGATTGAAAATATACTATTTCTCATACAACAAACGATTCCTCTATGAAATATGTAATAAAAACCAATAAAAATTCTCTTAATATCAAGCATCAACTTGTTTTTTAACAATGATTTGACCACTAGAAAATAAACTTAAGACTTGTTCAGTTAATGTTTGTTGATCTATCTCAATTAACTCCAATTGCCACTTTTAATTGGACTTGGCTCTCAACTACTTTCATAGCTTCAATTTGATTTATAGTTCATGAACTCAAGAGTAACTACAACAACAACCAAAGAATGGAAGTGAGAAATAATAATTAAAAACTAAACAATTCCAATAAGGCAAAAAGATTACTCATTTGTTCATCCAATCATATTAATAAATTTAGACAAAGACTTTAAAATATAACAATCTCATTTCATTTAAAATGTGATTTAAAAAAATCCATCAATGAAAATAAATTGACCACATCACAAATCTAAAACGGTCAAACAAGTATAAACACATGAATTGCATTAACATTCTACCCCATATTTTATATTTTTTTTTTTTTTTTTTTTTTTTTTTGGCTATGAACTTTGTTATTATAAATTCATTCCCTTTAAAGAAAAAGTGAATACATATAAAAAAAATTTTAAATAAAAATCACCTCAAGCCTTTAAATATTTTTTTGTGCTCTTGTAGCTCAAAGTACCACTCCTTGATGATTTTTAGATAAGATAAAACTATAAAATCTCAAAAAGAGTAGGAAAGGAACCAAAATAAAATTAGGAAAGAATTGGAGAGAAACAAACAATCAAGGGAAAAAGAAGAATTAAGAATAAACTAAACAGTGATTTTGTTGTATGTGTACACTTTTCGGTGATTTCAGATGGTTTTTTTTGGGTGTATTGTTTTACCATTGTTTGGACAATTGAAATGGTCTTATAGAAAAATAAGGGAAAAACATACAACGGGAGAGAAAAAACCAAATTAACAGTCATTCTAAAAAGCATGATTGTTTCTTAGAGGATTCTTTTTGGAATGACATCAAATCATTTATGGCCACAACAAAAGAATCAGTACTTGTCTCCCAGTCGAGGACTAGGGAACAAATGGCACGAAATCTGTGCAAAGAAGGGCCTCTGATTCTTGGATCTCTCATAGAAATTGATTTGCTTCACTTGGTAGATTTATTAACATCAAATAAAAAAATGGGTTGAAGAAAACCCCACTCAAACTTCATTTTCAAAGTCATTCAGCCCGCTGGGAAGAGATCTAGTTCAAGTCTTATGTTTCAAATAGGTTGAGATCAATTTTTTAGGCATACAATGACAGTCAAACTTGTAGAGGCAACTGCAACATGATGGAAAAGAAAGAGATCAAAATTTACCTCATACTAGAGTATGTCAACTTGTCATTGATAAGAAATTGCTGGATAGATCTAAAAGTGAGATATTAGCCCATTGTCAAAAGATTGTGGATGAGATTTTGAAAGAATACCCAGAAGGGTTCAAAATGAGTGCTTTTAGAATATTATTCCTAGATAGGCATGGCTATTCACTTGATGTATAGAAAGCTTGGTTACCTAAGATTGGCATGACACTTTGAACTTCTTTCCTGTAAAAATATTTACCCCTTTTAATTTTTGTTACCAAGAAATCGAGGAAGAAATCAAATTTGGTTTTTTTATTTTATTTGGACTCCAAGCTTGAAAAGGCATATGGAGTAATCACTGGCGATGTCATCTAAACATCTTCTTCGTCGAAAAGCTCGACAGTCTTCTTCATGACAGCCACATTTGGGTCATTTTGCTCTAGTTGTATATTGGAATCCCCACGGTGACTTTTGATGGAGTTGACAATCGAGTTCAACATGATGAGCCAAAAAAATGTTTGAGTCAAGCCATCCCGGCCACCTCTTCACTGATCATTTGTTGCATATTGAAACTGTTGTGGTGTTCGATTTGAAAGAAAGAAAAAAACGGAATCACAGTGAGGCTGGGTGGTGTTATGTGGTGTTGTATTTTGTTGTTGTGATGTTCATGTTGGAGAACGATGAAAATGAGGTTTCAATGGATCTAAGGGTTGTGGTGTTTGATTTGGAAAAGAAACCGAAGCTTGAATGGAAATGTGGTATTCGATTTTGGGAGAAAAGAAAATAGATATGGATGATATAAAAACAAAAGGGCAGCGGGCTATATGCATTTGCAGGTGGAGAAGGAAGAAGACGAAGCTTTGATTGTAATGTGAAGCTCAATACAGAGAGATTACCGATGACAACTAAGAAAATAGGAGTGAAAATGAGGAAGATAAGAGAAGGTCTTATTTTGTACTAGTCTCAAAATGTGTATGCGCGGATGAATAAGGAGAGAGAATGAGTGGATGGCAAGCACAGAAAAAGTGGCTATTCATTGTGACAGAAATGGGTTTTGGGTAGCCTAAAGCATGGGCTATGGCAAAAGAAAGACGGTTGATGAAGGTGGTAGGGATAGGTTTTTTTAAGAGCTTAAAGAATAGGCTGTTGTAAGGGTATGGCATGGCCTAACTGGTGTTGTACTTGTCTTGAGCAACTAAAAAGAACATAGGCTTTTAAGAGGGACTGGTATGGCTCATGGGTTAAGGTACATTTTGGGCCATCTAAAATATGAGTTGTAGCAAGAAAAAACAATAGATGGGTGAGAGAAATGGGGAAGCTAGGCTAACGACCTATGGAGACTATTGATGGACGGTTGATGCATGGGTTAGTTTAAGGTGTGTTTAGCATGTTTTAAATTATATGAAAGCTAAGTATAAATATTATATAAAAGCATACAAGTTGCATATTTGTTTTTGATTTAGAAAATTAATTTATTTCATGTTTTGATGTGTGAATTTTAATATCATATAGGCTTTACTTATGATTCATGATATACTAAAAATAATTATTATTTTGGCATTTTTATTATAAAAAAAATTAACTCATTTTGTTTTATATTTTAAGACATGAATTAGATAACCATAATAAACTCAAATTTTAATTTTGTTTTTGGTTCATAAAGTATTAAAAGGAGAATTGCTTTGATATATTAATAAACTCAAATCTTCATTTTGATTTATGATTCCTGTGATGTTAAAAAGGAAAATTATTTTATCATAAAATAAATTTTAGAATATATATTTAATAACCTTAACATATTATTTCTCAATTTAATCATTTAATATCTTGATTAATACCTCGATTTCTATCATTTATAAGATAAAGTTAACAAAAAAAAAAAAACTTGAATCTTATTAAATCATTCTTTTAAAAAAAAAAACGCATTCCAAATCATTATCAAAACCCTTATTGTATTTCATATTTTTAAAGAAAATGAAACCAATTATTATTTATTTTAAAACATGAATTTATTTGTGAGAATTAAGGTTTTCGAATTCTAAACAAACCTAAATATGCTATAAATCAATCAAAAAAACAAAGTCTTAAACTAAGAATTAAGGGTCACTACAGACGAAATTGGGATCCACTTAATCTCTCCAAAATATTTTATTGAAAATCCAAAACTAGTGATTGATATAGTCGTAGTGGACCATCAATAAGAGCTTAAAAACAACTCAAAAAATGACCACAATTGTACACTAAATCATCAAAGGATGTAAGAGGACAATCCTATATGGAATGTATCAAGATAACAAAATAGAGGGTCTACAATATTCTAAGAAAAAAACAAGTTACCATATACATAATCACTTGGTAAAAATGCTTTCATTAGGATTATGCTTGAAATGTTGATATAAAAATTAAATAAGATGTAGAAATTCATTATGTTCCTTATATATTATTGTATTTGGATGTCATATTAAATTATAAATAAGAATTCATTGGAAAACAAATATAAATCGTGTTTAACTTTCTATCAAAGGAAAACTACATGGAGCTAAATATAATTTTAAAAATTGTATTTTCCTTTATTTTTCTTTTATGAATTTTAATTTATTTAATCTTTTCGTGTTTAAAAAAAATGGGCAAAATTTTGCTCTTAAGAAGCTCCCTATATTGTTAATGAGAAAACAATTTTCTGATAATGGTGTTAATTTCTGAAAATAATTTTTAGTTTTTAAAAATGAATCTATAGTTTGAATGGTAGTACTATTAGAAAATACTGTTATGATTGACTAATTATCTTACCTCATAAAACAAAATGTTCTCTCTTCAAGTACAAAATGTCGGTTTTGAGATTACTTTATTTTAATTTTTCTTATTTTCTCTCTTTCTAAGCCTTTTTTTTTTTTTATGATTCTCTAGGCATAAAATGTGTTTGTCTTTACATTTATTATAATAATTATAAGAGATGGATGAATCCACCTCCCTATTTAAATTTTAAATTTTGGGTGTTTAATGGTCAAGTTGTAATACCATTATATATTATTTTAGTTCTTCAAAGTACAGTGATCTTCCTCATTGCCCATTTAAAAAAAAAAAAATAGACTAATACAATAAGCTTTAAAATTTCATTTTCATCTTGAAATTTTTGAATGAAAGATTGTGTTAAGAAAATTAGAGGAGAGAGTGTGTTAAGAAAAATAGGGGAGAGAAAATGGAAGAATATGAAATTTGAAAAAAAAAAGTTATATTAAAAATTTATAAGTCCTTTTCTACTATGTTATGTAATCTAGATTTATGTATATATATATATATATATATATATATATATATATATATATATATATATATTAAAATTTTTAATTTTTTTTAAATATCCCATTATTCCAACTGGTGGTCTTGGTAGTGAGATACTGAATGAGTATATGTTTACTCACTTCCAAAACTACAAAAAGCATGATAAAGAATTCATTAAAAATAAATGAACATGTTATCCTAGCATCCTGCAAGTGTAAAGCCAATGTTAGAGAAGGTTAGAGTAGGAGCCTTGGAGGTAGTGGAGTCACGTCATTATCCATGTTATCATCATCTCTAACTATCAAGTGCTTATAGGTTGCAGGTTAGTCATGGGGAAGTGGAGAACTACTCATAGGCTATAGGTTAGTGGAGAAGTGGAGCAAATGTCATATCCCTAATCATCATCCCTAAATTGTTAGCTACTTATAGCAAGTCAAAATATTCAACATTATCACCCAATTGGTGGAGAGAAAAAAAATCAAAAATAGGAAAAAAGAAAAAAAAAACTCCATAAAAACTTGTTGCTATATATTTAAACGTTTATATATATTGTTAGAACCATATATTCATTTAATTATGTTATTGTTATTACATACATTTGCATCAATTAATAACCAATGTCTAATAACTAAAAGCATGTGACTTCAAAGGTGGTGTTTCCATACCATCTCCGACTCTTTATAAATATGACTTAAGCAAGCTTGAGTCTCAATTTGATAGAATAAACTTGAAGAATAAAGTAAATTTATGTAGCCTACATCCTAATAATGATAGAAAGTAAATTAAAAAACTAAATAACTTTAATTTAAAAGAGATTTAATTTTAATAGAAATCCATATAAAATATTTAAATAGATTCAATATAATTCTTATAAATGAATTAAAATAGTATTTTATTTAGAATTATTATGAAAGAAATGATAAAAAAAATTTATTAAAAAAATATGACAAATTTTATGGTAAAATTTTTTATTAATAAAAATTTGTATCTATAAAAAAGATAAACATGAAATATAAAAATTCTAAAATTATGGAAAGAAACAGATTATAAAATGAATATCATAAATAAATTAAAATGGGTATTTTATAATTCTAATTTATTTATTACAAAATTCATTATAAAATATTTTATTGCTATGTAATAATGGTCCAAAATTTCCAACCTATTGTAGAAATAAAGCAAACCTTTCTTAAACTGCATTGGTACGTAATGATGATCCTATTTTTTAGCCTAAAAGTACAACAAGAAACATGAAACCTAGATGAGAAAAAAGCAAGCAAACAAGGGAAAAAAAACTAAGGGTTTTAATGGAGATTGGTGATGTTCCTTCTCAAATATCAAAGACTAGTTTAGGTTTCGATTTCAAGGTATTAAAATTTAAGAATGCATATCTCTAGCTCCTTCATCTATTGCACTTTCCTCCATTGGTGACTCATTTCCACACTATTTGTTTGCTTTAAAGATATTCAATCTAGGTGCATAAGGATTTTATTTTTATTTTTCCATCTCCCTCTTCATTCTTTGCTCAAAGATCTAAGAGAAGCTTTTATCTATTCCAACTACTATTTTCCATTTGATGTTTTGTTTGTACGTAGTTAAAAAGTTTGTCTGCATCTAAGAAAAGATTTTGCCTATTCCAGCTATTTTTTTCTCTTTGATATTCTATTTGTTGTTTAAAAGTTTATCTCCTTGTACCAAAAATGCAGGTCCTCCTAATCATGGGTTAGCTCTTTAATTTCTCAATCACTAAAGGACAATTTCGAGGGACAAGTCTTGTTAAGGTAATTCTTTGCTCTCTTCGGTATCTCTCTCTATACTTTGCAATGAAACTCTAACTTCTCGGTACTTCATTTTTTAAAAGGAAAATGAACATAAATAATTAGACTTGCAGTTGAGTTATTTGCTGGTTAGTAGATTTGGTTTAGTGGGTGGGTTTACTTTGGATTTAATTTTATTCCATTGAATGTGAGGTTATTTAATGAGTTACAACTTTTTTAATGGTATATATATCATAATCATATGGTCTTTAAGTCTAGAAACCATGCTTTTTTTAATGGTATATATATCAAAATCATATGGTCTTCAAGTCTAGAAACCATGTTTGGATGCCATAAAAAGAGTAATGAACTTCATAATTGTTGGGATATTGCCTAAGGAAACTCTCTTTCCTGTTAAATAATCACTTGTGGTATTCAAAACTTTCAGCAATTATATAATGTGGATCAAGTAGAGTTGACCATTCAAAGAAACAAGATCTCTATTGTTTCTAGCACTAAAACAGTTTGTATCAAATTGGTGGCTAATAACTAAATTCAACTTGTCAATAACACTAATATATGCTTTGTGTCCTTAAACCTCATAAGAATCAACAACTCTTGTGACCTACTAAATCCAAAAATATATATATATGATGTATGATTAGGGATATGTTATGAAAAGACTAAACTCCTTTCATTATGAATCTCCACATTCTTTGACATTTTCTTTTTAAAATAATACTACCTCTATTTATTTATTTTTTAAAGGGACAAAGGCTTATTGTTACTACATATAATTATTATTATTATTTAATTTGCTCATTAGTATTGTAAAGATTATTGCTTATTTTAGAAACTTAAATGGGTTACATTATCATCCATGTATGGGTTTGCCTGTGAAGTTGATGACTTTATATTTTGAGTATTAACTTCTATTTTTTTTTTTTTTTTGCCAAGTCTAATTAAATTTATCTACTCATGAGTTTTCAAGTAAATATATTTATTTTTTCTTCTACTAGGCAAATAGCAAATATGTTAAAGGATTTAAATGTATTTCATTTTAATGTGTTTAGGATACTTATATAAGATTTAAATAAGTTCATGCTTGAAACATTAAACTTCCCATTCTAGCATCCTTGTATGACAAAAATTTCTCTTATTACATGCGAAGGATATTTAAGTTGTCAAAGAATGAAAATGGTTCATTGATGAACTAGTTCGAAGTTGACAACTTCTAAATTTGTCTAGCATATGAATGAGACTTTTTTTCTACAAATGATGCTTGAATTGTCCAATTGGACAATATAAGGAAAACATAATATCTTTGAAGTTATGTTCTTATACTTGGTTCATTTTTAGAAATTTTGACAGTTGTTCCTTTTGTTCTCTAGGTGCATATTTGGACAAGGCTGAATAATATACCTTCTCCCTTTTGTGTACTTGGAGAACTATGGGGAAATGCTGCCAAAATTTTTCTAAAATAAAACAAAACATAATAGTAGTTGACATGTAGGGATTATGTATTCCTATATGGGATAGGAACCACCACTTAAACTAGGAAGTTGGAGATGTTAGAATGCATAAGACATGTAGTATAAGTTGATTTTAGTTTAATAAGATATAATCATGAGAGTTAATTATGTTTCTTGCTTTAACATTTTGATTTATAATTTTATTTTAATTTTAGGGAAATATGCATAATAAGTTATCTTTGACGATTCAAGAGTGAATAAAGACTTAAACAAATGTAAGATATATTTATTTCTCATTTGTAGGGTAGCGCATCAACTAGATAGGATCATAATTCTATAAGAGAACCACATGTTTTACTTTGGTTCCATACCTAATGAAATTAAATGTATTTAATAAGATGAAATATCATGAACTAATAGGAATTTTAAATTAATAATTTGTGGCATTAACTACAATGACATGAACTTAATAAGACAATTTTTATAATTAAATATCCCACTTTGATAGACTAGTAGACAACATGGACATATCACATGATGAATCCTTTTGATCTATGATACAACATTAACATTTCAAAAGTGTTAAAACAATAGCCTTTTTATACCAAAAAAAAAAAAGGTTTAATGCATGGAGCAAGAGTCCTTACTCTTAACAAGTGGATTCTAATGTTAAAATTCCTCATGATTAATTCATTGTGTATTTGAATCATAGAATGGATTGAAGTTGGATGTCTAAAGATAGAATGTCAAGGGAGTACAAGAAATGAATTGAATACTTCATTAATTTTACATTAGAACATTGTCTGAATCAAAGTGGAATTCGTTGTCCTTGTATGCGATTTGGAAACTTAATACATCATACACCTAACAAGATTCAGGAACATATGCTTTTCAATGGTATTGACCAGAGTTATCGTACATAGTATTGGCATGGAAAAGCAAGTCTTACTAGTAAACAACCAACTGAAATGGCACAACATTATGACACGATGGATTGTGGTGACATTGCTAGTATAATAGAAATGGTTCATGCTATAGAAGATGAGTTCATGACAGGCCCAATTTCATTTTAAAAATTGCTTAAAGATGCTAAAAAAACCTTTGTATCCTGGTTGTGTAAAGTTCACAAAGCTTTTTTCATTAGTTAAATTGTACAATGTGAAGGCACGATATGGGTGGTCAGATAAAAGCTTTTCAGATTTACTCCAAATATTAGGGGATATGCTCCCAGTGAACAATGAGATACCCTTATCCATGTATGAGGCTAAGAAAACATTGAATGCATTAGGGATGGAATACAAAAAGATACATGCATGCCCAAATGATTGCATACTATACAGGAATGAGTTAAATGATGCATCTTCATGTCCTATTTGTGGAATGTCAAGGTGGAAGGTAAACAAGGCAGGGGCAAGAAACTCTAAGAGGATTCCTAAAAAAGTGTTGTGGTATTTCCCACCCATCCCTAGGTTTAAGAGGATGTTTCAATGTCCCAAAATAACGAAATACCTAAAATGGCATGCACAAGGAAAAGAAAATAATGGTAAACTTCGACACCTAGTGGATTCCCCAACATGGAAACTAGTGAACCAAATATGGCCTGAATTTGCTTCAGATTGTAGGAACCTTAGACTTTCTATTTCAGTAGATGGTATCAATCCTCATAGCTCCATGACCAGTAGGCATAGTTGTTGGTCTATTCTCACAGTAACTTACAACATTCCCCCTTGGTTATGCATGAAGAGGAAATTTATAATGTTATCTTTGCTAATATCAAGACCACGACAACTGGGTAATGATATCCATGTTTACTTGGCACCATTAGTTGATGATTTGAAAACATTGTGGGAGGTAGGGGTGGAAGCCTATGATGCACATCAACGAGAGTTCTTCACGTTGAAGGCTATTTTGTCATGGACAATTAATGATTTCCCTACATATGGGAACTTGTCTGGTTGCACCGTTGAGGGATATTATGCTTGTCCAATATGTGATGAAGAAACAAATTCACATTGGCTAAAACATGGGAATAAGAACTCATATACCGGCCATAGAAGATTTTTTTCATGCAACCATCCATTTAGAAAGCAAAAGAAAGCATTTAATGGTGAACAAGAGTTTAGGTTACCTCCAAAAGAACTTACTGGAGATGAAATATTTAGAAAGATTGATATGATTCATAACTCATGGGGAAAGAAAAAGGTTAAACAATGTGAATCCTTTGCTAATCCTATAAGTTGCTGGAAAAAAAAGTCTATATTTTTTTAACTTGAATACTGGAGATATTTTTATATCCGACACAACTTGGATGTCATGCATATAAAGAAAAATGTTTGCGAGAGCATCATTGGAACTTTGATTGACATTCCAGGTAAAACAAAGGATGGAGTAAAGTCTCAACTTGATCTTCTTGAAATGGGCTTAAGGCCTAACTTAGCACCAAGGTTTGGGTTGAAGCAAACTTATCTTCCCCTTGCATGCTACTCTAAGTAGAAAGGAGAAGAAAATAGTATTGCAGACTTTAGCTTATTTGAAGGTTCCTGAAGGTTATTGTTCAAACTTTAGAAACCTTGTGTCCATGGAAGAGCTAAAGCTTAGAGGTCTTAAGTCCCATGATTATCATGCTCTTATGCAACAACTACTACTAGTAGCAATAAGATTCATGTTGCCTAAGCATGTTAGACATGCCATTACAAGATTGTGTTTTTTCTTTAATACACTTTGTGCAAAGGTGGCGAACATGTCAAGATTGAATGATCTACAATAGGACATACTAGTGACTTTGTGCTTGCTAAAGACCTATTTTCCACCTTCCATCTTTGACATCATGCTTTGTTAAATAGTGCATTTGGTAAGAGAGATTAGATTATGTGGACCAGTGTATATGAGATGGATGTACCCATTTGAATGGTGCATAAAAGTCCGAAAGGGTTATATTTGAAATCATAATCATCCAAAATGGTGCATTGTTGAGTGCTATATCGCAGAAGAAGCCTTAGAGTTTTGTACAGAGTATTTATTCAACATGGATGCAATTGGGATTCCTTCTAGTATGAAAGATGAATGGAAATGTGGGAAACCATTACTTGGTGGTCGTGCAATAACTATTCATGATTATAAATTGGTGGAGCAAGCACATCAATCTGTTCTACAAAATACAACCATTGTACAACATTTTATTAAGTGTCATATATGTGAATATATGAGTTTGAAACTCTAGCTAATGTTTATACTAACCATGACTTGCTTATTTTTACTTGATAGTGAACATATGAAATATTTGAAGACAAAATATCCTCATCAATCAAAGAGAGTGAAGTGGCTAAAGGATGAACATGTGCACACATTTAGTTATTGACTTAGAAAAAATATATGAAACTCAATACTCATACTACCTTCAAAATTTAATGCTTATAAAATTTAAATTACACTGACTTACATATCATTAATAAACCTTATAGGTTTTAGATGACATAAATAAGAAAGAACCTTTTGAAAAGGAACTTAAGTGGCTTGCACAGGACCAAGACAAGTTCTTACTTACCTTGGATATATCATTAATGGTTGTTGTTACCATATCAAGGACTGTGATGAGGCACGAGTCAACCAAAATAGTGGTGTTAGTATTGTGGCATCGACCATGCAAATTACAAGTGCCAAAGATAAGAACCTTATGCTTGGTGACATGTGTTTTTATGGGATTGTCATAGAGATATGGGACCTTGATTATAACTTTTTTAACATTTGTGTTTTTAAGTATGATTGGGTTGATAGAAAGAATGGTGTCAAAGTTGATGAACTTGGGTCTACATTAGTTGATTTGAGCAAGATATGACATAAATCAGATCCTTTCATTTTGGTAGCACAAACCCAACAAGTATTTTATGTAGAAGATCAAGTTGATCCAAGATGGTCTATTGTATTATCAAGGCCAAAAATGGAGTTGTTTGACATAGAAGGTGATGACAACATAGCCAACAATTGTATGGAGCATCACCCATTTGCGAATGGGATGCCTAATATTAAGTTCTTTTCATGAAGTTGAAGATTATGATGAAATTTGTATGCGTACTGATTGTGAGGGGATTTGGATTGAGCATTAAGCTTAATTTTTTATTTTTTTATTTTTTTTTGTTTGTTTTGTGACTACTAAGTGTATTATATGATTTTTAAGTTATTGTTAATATACAATGTGATGCTCAACAATGTTATGTTTTTATTTTATTCCTGTTAAATATATTTTTACTATTATATACTTACTAAGTTATTCTAAATAAATGCAATTAGTATCATATTTATATATATTGAATAGTTTGAACTTTCATTTGAGCTTATTTGATATGTAGTTAAATAAATGTTGCTTATATGTTGATATTGTAAGTTTAATTTTATATTAGACAAGATAAAGCCTTTATTCACCTATTTCATATTGATTCAAATTTTATATAATTGAAGGGGTAATCCCATTGAACGTTTCCATGGGTTTGAATTAAAAACTTTAAATCAAAGTGTTAAACTATGTACTATGCAAAACAAAGCAAAAGGTTTTATGGGAAGATGGATTGTGTAACGCCCAGAAATTTTTATATAGGGATAAGATAGGAATTTTTATAATAATAATAATATTAGTGAATTAATTATTTTAATAAAATGAAATAGCGGTAAAAGGTAATTTTCCTAATAAATACCCTAGGTATTAAAAAAAAAGGAAAAATCCTTTCTATTCTTCTCTGAATTTTCATTCCTATTGGCAAAATACCAGAGGACATAAGACTTTCGGATCTAGGGTTTGAAGAACAGATTTCTCTAAGTAAGGTTTTTGTTTTCTAATTCTTAGATCTTATTTTAATATATTCGTTATATTTTTAACCTTAGGTAGGAAACCCCAATCTAGATTAGGGTTTGTGTTTCTTAAAAAAAAAAAAAATAGTTTCGTGGTGGATGACGTGTGATAATTGTGGTAGCGTGAAGCCCCGTAGAATTAAGGATTAAAAATAAATAAATAAACAGCAATGGGAATGTGTGGATCCGTTGGGTGTGGAGTGTATGTTTCTTATTTAATGTTTAATGGTTGGTGTGTGCTTGGAGATGATAGGATAGGTGTGGAAAGTGAGGTTTTGAAAAAAATAAATAGAAGAAAAAAACAAGTGGCCGAATAGTGATTAAAAAGAAAATGTGGAGATCATGTAGACGTATTGTGTGTGGGTTTGGTTATGTGGTTGAAAAGTCAATGACTTGTGATATTGAGGGTGGAAAAGAAAAATGATATATTGAGGATTGTAGGATAATCTTATTAAAATATGAAGTAGGTCCTAGGAAAAGTTGGAATAAATATTTAAAGAAATAAATTCTTATGTAAAGTGATGAAAGAGATTATTGTAAATAAATATTTTTAGGAAATTCAATTTAGTTTCGGAAAGAGAAATAAATTAATGAGGATTAATTGTTATTGGTTAAAAAGTTGGAAAATAATTTTTGTAATAATAATATTGACTTAAAAAAAAGAATATAAATAAATAAATAAATAAATAAATTCTAGGATTCCCAAACCTATTTTAAATTAATAGTCAATAGTGTTGATAGTACCTTTTTGTTGTGTTAGGTGAGAAGTAAATTTTGGGGCCAAACTTTTCAAGATTTGGAGTGTTTATTTGAGGTAAGGGAAATTAATGCAGTTGTTAAATTTTTTTTTTTGAAACAATTTTTTATATATATATTATTTGAAAACATTTGAGTTATATTCCGTTTTATGCATGGATCAAACCTGTTTTGCATGAAAAGTATGTTAGAATTTTATATTTTGTTTTTGACAAATAAATGTGGAGATATTATATGTTGTAAATTTGAATAAATGAAATAAATATTTGACTCTGGTTTGTTTGGCCCATGTCAACGGGATATAATAGTTGACTTTTGACTTTTGGCCCTTGTCAATAGGATATAATAGTTGACCTTTACATTTCTTGGTGGGGAATGTAATTGATTTGAATCTCAGCCTCTAGGGGTTTCGGTTAGAGGTTACTAGTACTAGTAGTGTTTGGTTCTGTCCACCTTAAAGGAACAATTTGATGCTAGCCACCCATTTGAAAAGTCCTACCTAACTGGGCACCCTTTGATGTTTGATGACCAGAGTAAATAAATTATTGAAATGTTTTGACTGAATTTGATATGAAAATGTTTGAATCAGGAATAAATGCATATAGTTAGAAATTTTGAATGTATTGGCAAAAAAAAAAAATTAACTCACAAGTTTAGGAAAATGATTGATTACAATATCTACTATTTTGCAAGTGAATTTGAAATATTTGATCCAATGACTGCATTAATGTTTCTTATTAGGTTATGAGCTCATTCCTATTTGTTGACTACTTTTCAAGTACCCTTAGTTCGGGTGAGGAGTGATGGCTAGGCTAAGGAATGGTCATCATTAGGATTTGACTTAGGATTTTATGTTGGTTTTGTTTAACTGTTAGTTATGTTCATTTGGATCTTTTGGTATTCGGAAGCTATTTGGATATTGATTAAATTTTATGTTAGTTCAAAGTTGAGTTTTGGATATTTTGAAATTTGTTTTAATACTTGAATTGTTTAAGTTTGAAAATATTTGGACAATAGATTTTGGATAGTGGATGTTCTAGTTTTGAAATCGAATTTTGAGGATTTTCCGCTACTCTGAATAGGTATTTGGTAATTGGTAACTTCCGATTACAAGATAATTGTTTGGGTCAGGTTACACTGTAAGCCTTCAGGTTTGAAGTGTGAAATGACCGACATGCCCTTGGAGTGGGTCTTGGGGCGTGACAAAGTGGTATCAGAGCACTAGGTTTTGATCTTGATGGGAACTTGTGTAGTTTACCTTTGGAAATAGATGAGTGACGCATTAGTTTAAAGTTTCAACTTCATCTAGTCTGATTCTTTATATTTTGAACAATTTTGACTTGCTTATTTGGCTTCTTAGTGACTGATTTAGTTATATCTTTTGCTTTATAGGACACCATGCCACCAAAAAGACCTGCTTCTTCCCAAAATAGTCAAGCTAATGATGATATACCCCCTCCACCTGAGGCTTTGACCCTATGAGTACTGAAAGGCTTTATAGATATTTAGGGACGTTGGCTAGATTGGTTGAGCATCAGGCTCGAGCTACTGGAAGTAATGGTCAAGGACAATCCTCATCTAGTAGGGGTAACTCCTTTGACGACTTTAAGAAGTTAGGTCCTCCTTATTTTTCTGGTACTTCGAATCCAACAGGGGTAGAGTCTTGGATTATGAAAATAGAAAAATTCTTCGATGTCATTGATTGTTCTGAGGAGCAAAAGGCCTCTTATGCAGCAGTCATGTTAGATAAAAAGGCAGACCATTGGTGGCGCATGACTAAAAGGCTTTTGGAGGATTAGGGGCCTATTGTTTAGAGACAGTTTAGGGAGGCTTTTTATAAGAAGTACTTTCCTGACAGTGTTCGACGACAAAAGGTAGGAGAGTTTGTTAGCTTGGAACATGGGGATTTGACTGTGGCCCAATGTGAGGCTAAGTTTACCGAACTATCACGTTTTGCCCCACAGTTGATTGCTACAGAGGAGGAAAAAGCATTAAAGTTTCAGGATGGACTGAAGCCTTATTTGAAGAATAAGATATCAATTCTGAAGTTAGGTGTTTTATTCAGATGTGGTAGACAGAGCCCTTATTGCAAAGAAGGACAATGAAGAGCTTCACCAGTATAGGAAACAACAAAGGAAGAGGAATAGAAATGATGGTGTTCATGGTAACCAAGCATAGAAAAAGTCTGCTCTAAGTAGAAATCAAAATAAAGGAAATGCAGCACAAAATTCGGATGGGATTTGTCCTACTTGTGGTAGGAAGCATGGGGGCAGGCCATGCTATAGAGAGACTGGAGCTTGCTTTGGTTGTGGAAAGCAGGGTCATATGGTGCGGGATTGTCCAGAGAATAAGAAGTTAGTTTTTGGGAAGCCTAAGGAGGAGAATAAAGAGGATAGACAGCAGCCCAGGGCTCAAGGACGGGTATTTGCTATGACTCATGGGGATGCTCAGGCTACTTCTAATGTGGTGACAAGTACTCTTCAAATCCACACCTTATTTGCTAGAGCCTTAATTGATCCTGGATCAACGCACACTTTTGTTTCCGTATCTTTTTCTGGTTTGTTGGGTAAGTCGATTGATAATATGGACTTTGATTTATTTGTTGCTACTCCTTTAGGAGATTCTATTGTGGTTAATAAAATAATTAGAGATTGTTGTGTGATGATTGGGTATAGAAAGATGACAGATGACTTAGTACTTCTGGACCTTCAAGATTTTGATGTGATTTTGGGGATGGATTGGTTAGTTTCTTATCATGCTTCTGTTAATTGTTTTGGGAAAAGAGTGACTTTTAGCATTCCTGGTCAGCCTGATTTTAGTTTTGAGGGGAAGCATGTGGACAAACCACTGTGTGTGATCTCAGCGTTGTGAGCTAGTTATTTGCTCAGGAAAGGCTGTCAAGGCTTTTTAGCTTATGTTGTGAATAAGGAAAATGATTTAAAGTTGGAAGACATACCCATTGTAAGGGACTATCCTGATGTCTTTCCAGAGGATCTATCTGGCTTGCCACTAGAGAGGGAGGTGGAGTTCATCATTGATTTGGCACCAGGGACAGCTTCTATATCTAAGGCCCCTTACAGGATGGCACCTTTGGAGCTTAAGGAGTTGAAGATTCAACTTCAGGAGTTGTTAGATAAGGGCTTCATTAGGCCTAGTGTTTCACCTTGGGGAGCTCTTGTTTTATTTGTAAAGAAGAATGATGGATCTATGAGACTCTGCATTGATTATAAAGAGTTGAATAAGGTGACGGTAAGGAATAAGTATCTCCTTCCTCAGATTGATGATTTGTTTGATCAGCTTCAAGGTGCTTGTGTGTTCTCTAAGATTGATCTTCAGTCTGGTTATCACCAGTTAAGGGTTAGAGGTGAAGATGTACCTAAGACTGCTTTTCGGACTAGATATGGGCATTATGAGTTTTTGGTTATGCCTTTTGGTTTGACTAATGCACCTGCTGCTTTTATGGACTTAATGAATAGGGTATTCAAACCCTATCTAGATCAGTTTGTGATAGTTTTTATAGATGATATTTTGGTGTACTCAAAGAGTAGGGAGGAGCATGAGCGTCATTTGAGTATTGTATTACAAACTCTCAAAGATAAGCGATTGTACGCTAAACTCAAGAAGTGTGAGTTCTGGTTTGACAGAGTTTCTTTCCTTGGGCATGTGGTGACCAAGGATGGCATCTCAATTGATCCTTGGAAAGGTAGATGCTGTATCAAATTGGAGGAGACCTACTACTGTGACCGAGATTCGAAGTTTCTTGGGACTGGCTAGTTATTATAGGCGGTTTATTGATGGGTTCTCTAAGATTGCCCTACCTCTAACCAGTTTACTCAAAAAGGGGTTAAGTTTGAGTGGTCTGATGATTGTGAACGTAGTTTCCAAGAGTTAAAGAACAGATTGGTGACAGCTCCTATTTTGACTATCCCTTTAGGTTCAGGAGGGTTTGTGGTGTATAGTGATGCCTCTCGTCAGGGTTTAGGTTGTGTTCTTATGCAACATAGGAAAGTTGTGGCTTATGCTTCTAGACAGTTAAAGCCTTACGAACGAAATTATCCTACTTATGATTTGGAGTTAGCTGCAGTGGTTTTTGTGCTTAAGATTTGGAAACATTTTCTTTTTGGTGAAACTTGTGAGATATTCACAGATCAAAAGAGTTTGAAGTATTTGTTTTCCCAAAAGGAATTGATCATGAGACAAAGAAGATGGTTTGAACTACTTAAGGACTATGATTGTATTATTCAGTATCACTCAGGGAAGGGGAATGTTGTGGCTGACGCCTTGAGTAGGAAAACTGTTGGTTCCTTAGCAGCTATTAGAGGCTATCAGAGGCAAATATTAGAAGATTTGAGGAATTTACAAGTCCATATCAGAGTCTTGGACTCAGGAGCTCTTGTGGCAAACTTTAAAGTGCAACCAGACTTGATTAGGAGAATTAAGACCCTACAAAAGAATGATGTGCAATTAGTGCAACTTATGGAGAAAGTAAAAAGGGGTAGTAAGCCTAACTTTGTCTTATCAAATGATGGGATTTTGAGATTTGAGATTTGACTTTGTGTCCCAAATGATGGAGATTTAAGGAGAAAGTTGTTGGAGGAAGCTCATTGTTCTAAACTTGCAGTCCACCCAAGAGGGACAAAGATGTATAAAGATTTAAAGTAGAACTATTGGTGGCCAGGAATGAAGCAGGATATTGCACAATATGTGGCTCAGTGTTTGGTATGTCAACAAGTGAAAGCTGAACATCAACGACCAGCAGGATCTTTACAGCCACTTACTATTCCTGAGTAGAAATGGGAACATATTACCATGGACTTTGTGTCAGGGTTGCCAAGAACCTTAGGAGGTAATAATGCTATTTGGGTGATTGTGGATCGATTGACAAAGTCTGCTCATTTTCTGCTTATGAAAGTAAATTTTTCTATGGACCGTTTGGCTTCTCTTTATGTTAAGGAGATTGTGAGAATGCATGGGGTGCCTGTTTCTATAGTTTCTGATAGAGATCCTCGTTTCACTTCTAGATTTTGGCATAGCTTACAAAAAACATTAGGTACTAAGTTGAGTTTTAGTACTGCTTTTCATCCGCAGACTGATGGTCAATCAGAGAGGGTAATTCAGGTTCTGGAGGATTTGTTGAGAGCTTGTGCTTTGGACCTAAAAGGTAATCGGGATGATTATTTGCCTCTAGTGGAGTTTGCCTATAATAATAGTTTTCAAGCTAGCATTGGGATGACACCTTTTGAAGGGTTGTATGGTAGGAGATGTCGATCTCCTGTTTGTTGGGATGATGTAGGAGAAAGGAAACTTTTAGGGCCTAAACTTGTGCAGTTGACAGTTGAAAAGATAACTTCGATTAAAGAAATATTGAAAGCAGCGCAAAGTAGACAGAAGATTTATTCCGATAATTGCAGGAGAGATTTGGAGTTTGAAGTAAGTGATCATGTTTTCTTAAAAGTTTAGCCTATGAAGTCTGTGATGAGATTTGGGAAAAAAGAAAAACTTAGTCCTCGATTTGTGGGTCTGTTTAAAATATTGGAAAAAGTAGGTGCCTTAGCATAAAAAGTAGCCTTGCCCCCAAGTCTGTCTAAGATTCACAATGTGTTTCATGTTTCGACTTTGAGGAAATATGTTCTCATGTTGTGGAGTTGGAGCCTATTCAAATTTCTGAGGACTTGACTTATAAAGAGGTGTCCGAATTGTAGATGTAATGGACAAAGTACTACAACATGTTGTTGGCAAGTTGGTAAAGGTCCAACAGAGGCCACTTGGGAGTTAGAAGATGAGATGAGAGAAAAGCATCCTCAATTATTTCAAGACTCAGGTATGTCAAGTTTAGAGGACTAAACTTTTGTTAAGGAGGGGAGGATGTAACGCCCAGAAATTTTTATATAAAGATAAAATAGGAATTTTATAATAATAATAATAATAATATTAGTGAATTAAATATTTTAATAAAATGAATGAGGGGTAAAAAGGTAATTTTCATAATAAATACCCTAGGTATAAAAAAAAAGGAGGAAAAAAATCCTTTCTATTCTTCTCTGAATTTTCAGTCCTATTGGCAGAATACCAGAGGACATAAGACTTTCGGATCTAGGGTTTGAAGAATAGATTTCTCTAAGTAAGATTTTTGTTTTCTAATTCTTAGATCTTATTTTAATATATTCGTTATATTTTTAACCTTAGGTAGGAAACCCCAATCTAGATTAGGGTTTGTGTTTCTTAAAAAAAAAAAAAAAATAGTTTCGTGGTGGATGACGTGTGATAGTTGTGGCAGCGTGAAGCCCCGTAGAATTAAGGATTAAAAAATAAATAAATAAATAAATAAACAGTAATGGGAATGTGTGGATCCGTTGGGTGTGGAGTATATGTTTTCTTATTTAATGTTTAATGGTTGGTGTGTGCTGGAGATGGTAAGATAGGTGTGGAAAGTGAGGTTTTGAAATAAATAAATAGAAAAAAAAAAAACATGTGGCAGAATAGTGATTAAAAAGAAAATGTGGAGATCATGGAGATGTAATGTGTGTGGGTTTGGTTATGTGGTTGAAAAGTCAATGACTTGTGATATTGAGGGTGGAAAAAAAAGAAGATATATTAAGGATTGTAGGATAATCTTATTAAAATATGAAGTCCTAGGAAAAGTTGGAATAAATATTTAAAGAAATAAATTCTTATGTAAAGTGATGAAAGAGATTATTGTAAATAAATATTTTTAGGAAATTCAATTTAGTTTAGGAAAGAGAAATAAATTATTGAGGATAAATTTTTATTGGTTAAAAAGTTGGAAAATAATTTTTTTAATAATAATATTGACTTAAAAACAAGAATAAAAATAAATAAATAAATTCTAGGATTCCCAAACCTATTTTAAATGAATAGTCAATAGTGTTGATAGTACCTTTTTGTTATGTTAGGTGAGAAGTAAATTTTGGGGCCAAACTTTTCAAGATTTGGAGTGCTTATTTGAGGTAAGGGAAATTAATGCAGTTGTTAAATTTTTTTTTTTTGAAACAATTTTATATATATATATATATATTATTTGAAAACATTTGAGTTATATTCCGTTTTATGCATGGATCAAACCTGTTTTGCATGAAAAGTATGTTAGAATTTTATATTTTGTTTTTGACAAATAAATGTGGAGATATTATATGTTGTAAATTTGAATAAATGAAATAAATATTTGACTCTGGTTTGTTTGGCCCTTGTCAACGGGATATAATAGTTGACTTTTGACTTTTGGCCCTTGTCAATATGATATAATAGTTGACCTTTACATTTCTTGGTGGGGAATGTAATTGATTTGAATCTCAGCCTCTAGGGGTTTCGGTTAGAGGTTACTAGTACTAGTAGTGTTTGGTTCCGTCCACCTTAAAGGAACAATTTGATGCTAGCCACCCATTTGAAAAGTCCCACCTAACTGGGCACCCTTTGATGTTTGATGACTAGAGTAAATAAATTATTGGAATGTTTTGACTGAATTTGATATGAAAATGTTTGAATCAGAAATAAAATCATACAGTTAGAAATTTTGAATGTATTGGCAAAAAAAACAAATTAACTCACAGGTTTATGAAAATGATTTATTACAATATCTCCCATTTTGCAAGTGAATTTGAAATATTTGATTCATGGACTACATTAATGTTCCTTATTGGGTTGTGTGCTCATTCATATTTGTTGACTACTTTTCAGGCACCCTTAGTTCGGGTGAGGAGTGATGGCTAGGCTGAGGAATGGTCATCATTAGGATTTGACTTTGGATTTTATGTTGGATTTTGTTTAACTGTTAGTTATGTTCATTTGGATCTTTTGGTATTTGGAAGCTATTTGGATATTGATCCTTTAAATTTTATGTTAGTTCAAAGTTGAGTTTTGGAGATATTGAAATTTGTTTTAGTACTTGAATTGTTTAAGTTTGCAAACATTTGGACAATGGATTTTGGATAGTGGATGTTTTAGTTTTGAAATCAAATTTTGAGGATTTTAGATTTTGTTCCGCTACTCTGAACAGGTATTTGGTAATTGGTAACTTCCGATTACAAGATAATTGTTTGGGTCAGGTTACACTGTAAGCCTTCGGGTTTGAAGTGTGAAATGACCGTCATGCCCTTGGAGTGGGTCTTGGGGCGTGACAGATTGAATCCAACAACCCATAATGTACCGGTTTGAAACATTAATAAATAACATATATGAATTAATTGTAAACGTAATAACAACCTACCCTATATGAAGTTGATCCTCATAAGGACACATCTAATGATGGAAAAATATGTTTTAATTGATAGTTGAATATTCTTCTTTCCAACTAAAATGGATTATGAATACCATATTTTTTATTTTCTTGGTCATTCCTTTGTTTTAGGTCACTTGTTTATGGTAGATAACAAAGCTTTTGAGAGATAATTGATCAAGTTGCAAATTTTGTGTAATTGAATAACATTAGTTTTAAAAAATTCAAATAAAGTTTCATTAACGTGAATCTGGTGGATTTTTGGCTTTATGTCAAATCAGAGAACATCTTCTTCATTTTATTTAGCTTCATTGAATGTAGTTTTTGGTTTGTTATTGTTAACTATTAGTGACATTACTCCATCCTCAATATTGCATAAGTGAAGCCATGTATCCTAGAATCATTAAAGTTAAGACAACCACAACTCATTACATATGATCAATTCTTATATGTTTAATAGTAGGAAAATCAAACACCTTGCAATGCATCCTCAACCCACACTCTTAAACTTCATTTTATGAGTATTGCATCATAACTAGAAGCGTGCATTCCAACTAGGACCTTATAATAGTAGTGACTAAAATAGATGTAATTTAACTAAGCTATAATGGTAGAATGTGTGTGTGTGTGTGTGTGTGTGTGTGTGTGTGTTTTATGAGATAAGTTGTGGTAATTTTCTTTAAACTCGATGATATGTTGTTGTTGAGGTTTAGCAATAGACTATCCTATTAATTTTATGCATATTTCATAATCAAGATTTAAGATTAATTTTCATGTATTGCAAAGTTTGTACAACAATGATTTATTCCTACTTATGAAATCATTTTGTAACTAATTTCTTTATATTTAGTTGAGTTACATTTTCAAGTTTTGTTTATTATTGCATAATTCTTAATTATTTGGGAACTTGCGAGAAAAGTGATACATCTTTACGAATGTCTCCACCAAGAAGAGATAAAGTGTAGGTAACTATTAAAATACCATGCCTTACTTTTGAATGTAAGATATATATATACAGATTATGAGATTGATCATATTCTTTTGATTGTCATGTAGATGGATGAACAGGAAGGAAAACAGAAGATTACTTCACCAAAAAGGTTAAGAGGCCCAACTTTAAAACCTGAAATTGCTAAAAAGAGAAGTGAATGAGTGAAAATTGATATTCAATATAATGATGATGGTGAGGGAGTGGGTAAGGGATATGTACCGCTTGTATCATACTTGGGCGTGCTAGCACAAACCATGGTGCCAGCATATCATACTGATTAGAGCGTTGTGCCTATAGAATTGAAGGAGAAACTATGGGATTTCGTTAAGGTATATAGTAATCTATTAAAATTATTTTCCTATATTTTGTGTAGACCTTACATGATTATTAAATAATCAAGATCTTCTTATAAGGTATATGGTAATCTACTAAAATTATTTTCCTATATTTTATGTAGACCTCACATGCTTATTAAATAATCAAGATCTTATATTTTAGGGTGCATTTTTGGTTGATGAGAATAGAAAATACAACGTCATATCATCAATTGGGACTAGCTTTAGGTCATTCAGACACACATTGACAAAAGAGTATATCTTGCCTTATAAGGATAAGCCCGAGTACCTTTTGCAACCACCAATTGAATATAATTACATTTCAATTGAAGACTGTAGAAAGTTAGTGGGTAATAGGTTGTCAATAGAGTTTCAAACTAAATAAAAACAAAAAACAAAAAAAACAAAATACGTCTATATTCATCAAGTGAGTAGGAAAGGATATGCAGGACTTCAAAAAGAATTGGTAAGTTGAATTAGTGTATTTTATTTTGTTGGACATTTACTTTTGTAAAGTTTAATTACTTCACTTTTTTGTTTTTCAATAGATGCAAAAGACATGTTTGAGGAAACCTATTGATAGATGAGTCTTGTAGAAATTAGCAAGATTGAAAAAAATGTGAATATGATGATGTTACGAGGCCTATAGTGGAAAAGATTGTAAGTTGTCAAACCTATACTCAGTTTTAGTCAATTTCATTTGTTTTTTTTTTTATTTATTTAATATGACTCTTGAAGCATCTTATATTTTTTGGAGGATGAGTTGGCAAAGGCTGTTGAGGAAGGGAAGATTACATGTGTTGGCCAAAAAGATATCCTCAATTTAGCATTAGGTACATCGGAGCATCCTGGACGAGTTAGAGAAAGAGGTGGGAAACAAGAAGCCCAAACAATTCTTCAACACACCAAAACCCACAAAAATTCTTGAAGAATAGGAATGTCAAAGGATGTTAAAGGAGAAAGTAAGAGCTTAGAAGAGGAGATTATTGTTTTGAAAGCTTAAAAAAAAAAAAAACCTCACACCCCACTCTGAAGTGAGCGGCACAAACATAAGGAAACAATTGTTGCAAAATGAAGAAATACGAGGGAAGACTCATTATAATGCTCATGTGGAGAACCTATCAGCACAAGGGACTCGAAAAGCTTCTCCACTAACTCAGGTATATATGGTTTTTCCTAAGTTAAATTTATAAAAATAATATATAAAATAACTAAAATGAAAGACTAAAGATTACAAAATATGTTTTTATGGGTTTATAAATGCAAATTAGCTCTTGAAACTGAAGAAAACATTATTGCATATGGAACTTATTTACGAGATTTAAAGATTTCCATTGATGGTACTGATATATTAGTGGTCATCCTTTACCCTCTTCAACCTAATGCACTTCTTCCATTCCCACTTTCTGAAAACATTAGTACAATAAGGGAGGGTGTTGGATATGAGGTTTTGTGGCCTATTGCATTTGTGATTGATGATGAAAATGATGAGGTGAATACCGTTATACCCAAACTTTCGAAGTTGAGTTATATTTTCCTACACTCTTGGTTTATTTATTTATTTATTTATTTTAATGTCATGCATCTATTTATATGTGTTTAGGATGTTGGAAAGAGAAAGAATAAAATGAAAAAGATACAAGCATCCCTAAAGAAAATCGAATATGAAAATCCTAGAGATGTATATTGTTTTCTAAAACAATTTTAGCAATGTTGGAGGGTAAACCGACACCCAAAGTTGACTTTCCAATCAATGTTTTTGGGATGAAATTTCAAACCTTTATTTTAAGAACTAAAATGAAGGATGTAATTTCTACAAAAAAGTTGACTCTGAATTGTATATGTTTTTATATTTGGTGAGATCTTGTTGTAAATCTTTATGTTACATTCATTATATAAATAAGTAGAAGTTTTTTTTTAAAGTAATTCTAAATTGGGTGACATTTCATTAGGTGGTTGCATGAACATCTAGATGATACACTACATGAGAAAATTTTATTTGTTCATCCAAGAATGGTGTCCAAGGATGGATCAATAGCACCACAAATTGAAAAAAAAAAAAAACAAGGTTCATTATTGATCGCCTAATTGACTCCAAATTGGCAAACCTGGTTTTTCTTCCATATAACCCAAAGTAAGTTGTTAATCATAATTGTTGTTAATTTCTTAGTCTTATAAATGTTATTTATCTAAAGTGTATATTAATATATTGTAGGTTTCATTAGGTTTTGGCTGTAATTGACCTCAAATCATAAACAGTCTACTATTTAGACTCACTATTACAACAATCATACCAAGATATAAAAGATAATGTGAACATGTAAGCCTACCATAATTTTAGTTTTCATGTCTCAAAATGAACACTAATGTAATCTTATTTTTGTGGGGGGTTTCGAATTTTTGTATCTCAAAAGAAAAAAAAAATCTAAAAAAGAGCTAAAGTGGATAGTTATTGAGGTTATATTTTTTTTCTTCTTCTAAAATTTTTGTTCATTTTCTAACTTTTTGAAGACCTACCTACATTTAAGTTGCTTTCTTGAATTAAAGTTTACTTGATTTTTGAAATGTAAAGATTTTATATGGCTTTCTCTCACATGAATATATTATATATATATATATATATATATATATATATATGAATTTTCTTAGCTTATAATTGTTTCTATTATTATTTCCTATTCCTAACTTGAGTTAAGAAGGATACTATATATGTTTGTGTCACCACCTTATGAAAATATAATCTAAATTGCTATGAATACAATGTCCTCATATGTCCATTCCACTAGTAATGAAGTAGTACTAAAAATGAACAAACCCATTTTGTCATGTGATTGAAAGATTTATGATCCATTTTCACCTTCTACAATTAATATTTCAAGAAATAGTAATAGAAACTAGAAGAAAAATAGGAAAATTTTTGTTAAAAATGCATGAGTACAAGAGTTTTTTCAATTGTATTCTGATGTGGAATATCAAACCTTAGAAAATTCAAGCATAAAAAAATAATAATAATATATACATAATTAGTCAATTTGAAATGTTGGTCATAGGAAGAACAATTATTAAATTTTGATCACTATATCCATAGCATTTACAATCCTTTAGAACCATTTAGATGTGTGTGTGGGTAAGGAAGCAATGGGGATCCTTTCGATAGCTTTGATCATGTGACTTAGGTGTGACTTGTTCTTTATATCTTTATTTTGGCCTTAGTATGTCTTATATACATCCTATATTTAGTTTAGACATTTTTTGTAAGGCACAACCTCTCTCTCTCTATCTCTCTCTCTCTCTCTCTCTCTCTCTCTCTCTCTCTCTTTTTAACCTAAACCTTTTACTCTTTTATCCATCTTCAATCAAATTGTTCATATGTAAACATTTATTCCTTATAATTACTAATTGCATTTCTCTTCTATAATGTCAATCTATGAGATGTAAAATGAGGCTAATACTACATATTTCCAAATATTATTGATAATTGCTCTTGAAACTTGATTGATTTACCTTAATGAAGTCTTAAAAGTCATGATCTTTTCTAAGGGATATTCTCACATAGACAAAAGTTAACTATTCTCTTTTTCTAAAGTTAATCACTATTCTTAATAAATATAGTTAATCATTACCTTATCTATTCTTTTTTGTCCATATTTCACATATACATATTATTTGACCTTCTTATATTTTACCTAATTTAACCCTCCAAGTTTTAAACATGGAGCTTAGGGTATTATGCTAGACATGTATTGACTAATTTAGGTGCAAATTTTACTTGAACTATATTATGTCATTATTGTTTTTATGAATTAAAATGTGAAGGATGAAAAAAAGACCAAATCATATGATGCATATTTATCGTGAAATTTTGTGATATAATTTGCTTATAGGGGCCCAAATAGTTGGATGGTCATGGTGCGATATTTGTCATGCAATACATGCGAGACATAATTGCAAATAGAAGCCTCCTAACATCTCAGGTTTATTTACCTATGTATTTTCTTAAGTACATGAGAACTTATACTTATATATATTTAATGTTTCACATTAACATATTTTCTTTTGTCATATATTTTAGTTTGAAGGGAAAAAAAACCTATTCACGAGCTGAGTTAGATGAAGTGAGATCCAAATGGGTGTCATTTTTAGCACTCTTATCTTAGACCATATAGTGGGTATGTGAATTTTATAATTTTTTAATAAAATTTCAAACATAAATTTTAATTAATGTTGCATATTTTCTCTTTGCAAGGTATAGGGTGACATTTATAGTTGTTGCAATTTTAAGATTACAAGATCATACATAAGATCTTATTGTCATGTATAGATGTTGAAGTTTTGAATACTTTTGGTTACATACCTATATCTTTTAACAAATACATTTGATGAAAGTACAAATTCAAGTTTTTTATTACTATTATGTATGCATGTTGGATTCTTTTTGCATAAATTTTGGTATATGTTAATATCATTTTAGTAAAATTTCAAATATAGACTTAAAGTAATGTAATTTTTTTATCTACTGCAAGAGGTGATAACATTTGCAGTAGTTGCAATTTTGAAATCACATCAGCATAGGTCTTGCTAGAATGTATGTAAAGTTGCAATTAGTTTTTTCCTTTATTAATTGGATATTTTCAGGTACATATCTTATCTATATTTTTTTCCCTAAAAGTTCATTGCTAGATTTTTTTTATTTTTCATTTTTTATGTATTTGGGTACATGTTTATATCTTTTTAATTAGTACTTTTAAATATAAACATAAACTAATATTATTTTTTTTCTATTTGCAAGAGTTTGGGTGATATTTGCAACATTTACAATTTTTAGAGTATAAGATCATGCATAAGTTTTTGTCATCATGTACAACTATTGGATTTTTAGTTAAATATCTATGTCATTTTTTATATATACAAGATCATGTATAGTTGCTTGGTTGTTTGTGAATACATTTGGATATATTTGGGTACCTTATATTTAAAAAAAAAAAATTAAAACATAAACATAAAGTAATGTTTTTTTTTTTTACTTGCAAGAGGTTAGGTGACAGTTGTAGCACTTGCAATTTTTAGAGTACAAGATTATGTATAAGTTTTGTTATAATGCATAATTATTTAATTTTTTGTTCTTTTTTAGTAAATATCTTATATATATATATATATTTGATAATAGTACAAGATCATGTATACTTGCTAGGTTGTTTGTGGATACATTTCGATGTATTTAGGATACATATTTATATCTTTTTAATGAACTTTCAAACACAAACATAAAATAATATTGTTTTTTTTCATACTTGCAAAAGAGATTGGGTGACATGTTTGATTTACATTGGACATGGATTCTTTTCCATTGAATTTTTAATAAACTTTCAAAAATAAACATAAAATAATGTTACTTTTTTCTTTCTTGCCAAAGGTTAGGTGACATTTGTAGTAATTGCAGTTTTTAGAGGAGAATATCACACATAAGTTTTTGTTATCATGTACAGCTACTTTGATCTTTGGTTATTTGTGGGTAAATATCTATCCTTTTTTTAGATATATTTGACAAGATAACAAGATTATATATAGTTGCTAGGTTGTTTAGGAATACATTTGGATATATGTTTATATCCTTTTATTAATCTTTCAAATATAAACATATACTGATGTTTTTTTCCTACTTGTAGAAGGTTAGGTGGCATTTGCAGTAATTACAGTACTTTTGAAGGCACAAGATCATGCATACATTCTATTTGTCATGTATAATTATTGGATTTTTAGGTACATATTCGCCTTTTTTTGGATGTATGTGATGATAATACAAGATTATGCATGGATATTAAGTTTTTTTAAAAAAAAATATATTTGCCTACATGTTCATATTTTTTTTAATATATTTTATACATTCATATACTTTATCTATATATATATATATACACACAACACGTTCAATTTTGATGCAGATCATTTGGGCAACAGGTTAAGTTGTTGACATGTTCCACATGCAACCTTGATATAAAATAAAATAATTTCCTTGATATATGAATAAAGAAATCTTGACATAAAAGAAACTTTATTCCTTGACATAAGAATAAAGGAACCTTAACATATTAAAATTTCAACTTTGAAAAAAAAAAAACATCCTTAACATATGTGTAAATTAAATTTAAAAGCATATAAAACAGAATTGACATATATCATACTTGAGCTTAACATATATTGAATATAATCTTCACAAAACGGTGAGTCAACCTTCACATATGTTTAACCTAACCTTGATTGAAGTGGAAGAAACATTAAAATATGTCATATTAATAAGATTCATACATTGATAGAAACAATGTCTACCTTAACTTATGCATATGTCAAGCTAGCTTTTATCATTTCTTGACACTGGCATAGACGACATATGTGAATACCAATCTACCTTAACAGATATACCTTATCTTGACGATGAAAAATTGTCAATGAAGACCTTTTTTCTTGTAGTGAAACAGGCTCCTAGGGCATGATACAATGAGCTCAAAGGTTTTTTATTATCCTATGATTTTGCTCATCCTCAAAGTGATGCCTCAATTTTCATCTATCATCAAAATGTTGTTACTCTCTATTTTTCGATCTATGTCGATGACCTCATTGTTACTGGTAATGATAATAAGTTTCTCACAAGGTTTTTGCAAGCATTGGCAGCTCGTTTTTCTATTAAGGACCTTGGTGATCTTTACTATTTTATTAGTGTTGAAGTTCTTCCAACTCCATCCGAGCTTCTCTTAACACAAATACATTTGTGACTTATTAGAGCGAACAAAAATTTATGGTGCTAAAGAGTGTCCTACACCTATGTCTTCTTCTCAAACTCTTCAACTCCATGAAGACTCTCTATCCACTTATACAACCCAATTTCGTCAAGTTATAAGTGCTCTCTAATATTTGTCCCTCACTCGACCCGACATCTCTTACGCAATTAACAAATTGGTACAATTCATGCACTCTCCTTCTAAGACTCACTAGTCTACAACCAAACGAATCTTACGCTACTTGAAGTTTACCATACATCATGGTCTTTTTCTCAAACGTCATGAACAAATTCGTCTTACTACCTTTACAGATGCTGATTAGGCGGGCAATGTGATGACCGCACATCCACTTCTGCCTACCTAGTTTATCTTGGAGGTAATGCTATTTCTTGGTGTTCTAAGAAGCAAAAGTTTATTTCTCATTCCTTGATTGAAGCAGAATATCGCACTCTCGCATTTTATGCCACTGAGGTCCTTTGGATCATGAATCTCCTTAGTAAGCTGCATGTTAATTCTTCCTTTGTTCCCCATATTTTTTTGTGACAACATTGGTGTCACTTATCTCTCTGTTAACCTTGTTTTTCACTCAAGAATGAAACATATTTCCATTGATTACCACTTTTTTCGCAATCATGTCACTCAAGGGTCCTTCATCATGTCTCATATTTCATCAAAATATTAACTACTCAATGCTCTCACAAAGCCTCTACCATCGATTACCTTTCACCAAATATGCTCCAAGATCAATATCTCCAATGGGAGCACCGTCTTGCGGGGGCATGTTAGAGATATCTCTACAAATGATGCCACCTTAGCAAGCCTTCCTCAAGCTTTGGTCTCCATTTTTCCTCCACCAGACTCAAATGATTCAACTATAGCAGCTTCAAAAAATTCAATTCATATTTTATCTCCATAACTTTCCTTTAATCTTTTGTAGCCAGTTTGTAATTCAAAATTTTGTTTTATCTTTGCCTTGTATATAGGCATCTTTATGTCTAACAAATTGCATAGCTCTTGTATATATATACTATTCTTGTACATAAAATAAATCAATAAAGTCATTATTCAAATCATACAATCTTGTTAAAAGTAACATGTTGGTTTTTATTTACTTTTTAATGTTTAATAAAAATAAAATATTACAAAAATAAACAACCTAATACATAACAATATTAACATATTTAGTTTTAAGTTCTTTTTAGAATTAAGTAAAAAAAAAAAGAAAAACACCACCTAAATTTAGCAAGAGTAGAATGTAAAGATAATCTTCTTTTCTATAATATATTATTCTCTAAAGTGGCTTTAATCTTATATATTTTATATTTACACCTAATTTTATATATATTTGAAAAAATAAAATATTAAAATAAAGTTTTAATAAATATATTGATTTTAATTATTTATTTTCAAATTTCATTTAATTTATTATTGAAAGCACAAAAATTATGAATTAAAGACAAATATAATTATATATATATATATATTATTATATATATATGTGTGTGTGTGTGTGTGTGTGTGTGTGTGTGTGTGTGTGTTATAAAGTAGATAATTATCATTTTTGTATTAAATGAATTTTCAAATACTACCTATTATTATAAAATGTTATAAATTATATCATTTATATATAAATTTCTTCATATATTAATTATAATATATGTATTATTACTTCTTATATTATTTTTTTGAGGTTTTTTTGACATTTTCATGAGTTTCAATTCAAAATATCCATCAATATTTTATGTCAAAATATCCATCAATATTTCTTGATAGGTCCGTCAAAATCGATGTTTTCATTCTTACTCTAAAATGGTTTCCAACTTTTCTTCCTTAACAACTCTCCTTATATCTAGCTCTTCCTAGATCTAGCATTGTGATTTCATCATGTCTTCTCAATTTTTTTCATAGTCATTTTAACACACAAAGTTCCAACATTTTTTAAAAAATAATAATAATAATAACATATATCTATATATATATATATATATATATATATATATATCTATATATATATATTCAAAATGGACTTTTGATATAATACCATGTTTATTATTCTTAAAACTTCTCAAAAGCAATCAATACATGGATTTACGCCCATGATCACATGGAATTTATTTTAACATTACTATGAAACCATAATATAAAATTAAAATATATAATATTTGAATAGAACTTGTAATATTTTGCTTATATATTTTTACTTTAAATTCAATTCACTTTGTCTAATTTGGATAACATGAAGTGTGTATGGGTATCAAAATTTCACACATATTCCACTTTTAGTGTAACATTTAATTATTAGGATTAGCTCAATATATCTTAGCATATTAAGAATTTTTTCTAATTTCATCTTTTTTTTTAATCAAGAATCAATATTAACATTTTAAATCGATTTATGACAACATGACCATATTAGAGACGAGTTTCTTTAAAAAGACGAGTTTATTATTTAATATCATATTTGTCATATGGTTCAAAGATTGGATAACCCTATGAATTGTAATGTTATCAAGCATTTTAAAAGTTACAATACATCCAACTTGATATATTTATAAATAAATACGTTGTGTTCACATTATCTTAAATGATATTTTGTGCAATAAAGAAGTGCCCATAGAGGATCAAGAGGTGATTGTAGAAAAGATTTTCATTTATGATGTCGATCGTGGATAGCCTCATTAATAACAACTTGGTACCAATGGTAATAGACATTGATGTTGAAAATACAATGACAAAATCATCATTCAATCTATCATAAAAGAAGACGGAGTTCTAGGGTCTTTGAAATCTCAAGAATAACGACTTTTGTTCTTTGTAATATTTTTTGATGATGTAAATTAATTTAGCTCTTAATTTGAATTTTATATATTTTATTTTATTTATTGTTTTAGGATAGGTTATTTTATAATTAAAGTTTATTTATTTTTCAATTATTTTACCTTTTCTAATTTATGTGTGATTTTAATTTACCTTTTAAAAAAAAATTCGCGAAAATATGAGGTTATATTTGGTTCTAAAAAAATTTAAGGAATAATACATTGAAACAAAAATAAAGAGAAAAAGTAGGAAAAAAAAAGTAAAATAAAATAAATATATATACATTTAAATTTAACAAATTATTTTTATAGGATTTCTTTAAACTCATTTTACTTGTTTCTTTCTATTATGACAAAATTAAATAATTTAAAAATAAATCAATTTAATAATTATATTTGATTTTTTTATTTTTTATAATGAAATTAAACTTGACAAAATCATTTTCCTTAAAAAAAACCAAAAAAAAATATTTTTTAATATTTTTCACGAACCAAACATAGCATAAAATAACTGATTTCAATGACTTATTTTCAAGGGACATTAGAGGTTCTGAGTCCATTTGGTGTGACTGAATACAATTTGGTGTAGAAAAAAAACGAAGAAGGGGACCAAACATCAAACTCAATTGGCTGCCTCTCTCTTTCTTCACTCCCACAAGAGACATATCCATTGTCACGTAAAGTTAGAAGTGACTAGCTTTTCGATAAGATAATAAAGCCCCCTTCCAATGACTTCCAAAACCTTACAAATTAAAAAATATTAAAGTTGTACAAAGAATGGTGTAACCTCGTTGGGAAAGTGCCATCCACGGGAGTCAAACCTAATATCCAATAAGAATGCGACACGTTGGACTGTGACTCTTGTATTTCTGCGTGCGATCATTCTTCTAGACTTTTAGCGGGACAGGCAGGATAAACGACGAACCGTGATGACGTGGTATTTTGACCGTTTCCAAATGGAACCTGAGCCGGTCCGACCCGGTCGTTGAACTGGATTCGGAGCACGCTCTGAGACAGTGGTTTTAGATGAGAGATGATAGATCACAATTTTTATTTCTAGCCTTCTAGGGTATGAACATCACACTAGCTATTCCACCTTCCGATTCTTGAGCATAGACTTCAAAGTAAGCGCCTTCAACAAACTCGACTGTATTAAATTACTCTCTCATTTTTATGCACTTCCTTCATTTTCATTTTGTTTAATTTATGACCCACAATACTTCACTCAACACTTTTACTGGTCGTGTTTGTGTTTGATTTCTTCTTCTTCTTCTTCTCGCGCTAGATTTGGGAGAAAGTTTGAGAGAGAGTCAATTGTTTTAGGTGAGAAAGGGGGAACAGACAGAGGCCGGAATTCTCAATTTCCATGGGCGTTCCTGGAACAAGGCTTTGATGGGTTTCACTTAGTTTGTAGAATTTTGGTGAGGGAGTGAGATGTTGGGTGAAGAAGGAAAGGACCCCCTCCCCGGTGGACGTGGGACTCGGAGAGCTTATTTACGCTCAGTATCATGGACTGATCGCTCTCCAACGAAACCTCTTCCTAGACCACAGCCAAACACTAAGATGAGGTCGTGTCTGCCACCACTGCAGCCCCTTTCAATTTCCCGGCGCAACGCAGAGGAGTGGCCGAGAGCGGGCTCGGATGATCTGGGTGTTTGGCCGCATCCCCCAACCCCAGGGGGGAGATTGGGGTCAGTCAAACCCCTTGAGAATTCAAATTCAGAACAACCCCAGAGAGAATTTCAGTTGAAGAAGGATAAGCTTGCCTTCTTTGATAAGGAATGCTCCAGAATTGCAGATCATATATATTTGGGAAGTGATGCTGTTGCAAAGAACCGTGAAACTCTGAGGCAGAATGGTATCACCCATGTGTTGAACTGTGTTGGGTTTGTTTGCCCTGAGTATTTCAAGAGTGACCTTGTTTACAAGACACTTTGGTTGCAAGATAGCCCATCGGAGGACATCACCAGTATTCTTTACGACGTGTTTGATTACTTTGAGGATGTTCGAGAGCAAGGTGGGCGGGTTCTTGTTCACTGTTGTCAGGGAGTATCAAGATCAAACTCTCTTGTCATTGCATACCTCATGTGGAGGGAGGGCCAGAGCTTTGAAGATGCATTTCAGTATGTGAAAGCAGCCCGAGGAGTGACCAACCCGAACATGGGTTTTGCCTGTCAACTTCTGCAGTGCCAGAAGCGGGTGCATGCTGTACCAGTGAGCCCGAATTCTGTGCTTAGGATGTATCGGATGGCCCCCCACTCTCCATATGATCCTCTTCATCTCGTACCAAAAATGTTAAGCCATCCAGGTACACTTGGACTTGACTCTCGTGGGGCATTCATTGTTCATGTCCCTTCAGCGATATATGTCTGGATAGGGAAGAATTGCAACTTAGTGATGTCAAATAATGCAAGAACAGCTGCCTGTCAGGTCATTCGATATGAAAGGGCACAGGGTCCAATTGTGAACATCAAAGAAGGTGAGGAGACATCTGAATTTTGGGATGCTCTTGCTAGTGGACAACTCTTGGCAGATCATAGCAACAAAGTGGGTGCTAGAGATGAAAGTAGTTCGTCTTCTGAAAAGGATAAAGTCTGTCCTGGGATTGGCGAAAGGAAGGTCAATGAGTATGATCTTGATTTTGAAATTTTCCATAAGGCTCTTGCTGGTGGGGTTGTTCCACCTTTTCCATTACCAGGAACTGGATCTGAGACCTGTCTACCAGCTAGGGAAAATGGATGGGGTAGACTAAGGCGGAAGTTTACTAGTGGTTTTGTGAAGGAATTTGTCACAAAACTGAATTGTGACACCACTCAATCCAATCATGTAGCAGATATGATTATAGATGCTAGTAAAGAAGTGAAAAACACTGTTTCCATGTCTGATCCTTTGTCACCATTAACACCTCCATGTGGTTCACCAGTTTTGCTTCCCTATTCCCCAGATGGCAGCTCAATAGGCAGTATGGCTAAAGATGTTGAACACTCTGTTCCTCTTACTGATCCTTTATCACCACAAACACCTAAATGTGGTTCACCAGATTCTTTCTCTTGTTTTCTGGGTAGTAGCCATAAGTTCAGTTCCAAGTCCCCTTCACTCTCACCTTCAACTTCTGAGTACTCCAGTTCATTTACCTTTTCGCCCTCATCTTCTAATTGGTCTGATTTATCATACCTTTCTTCTCAACAACCTTCACCTTCCAACCTTGGGCCCACAGATCCATTCTGTGTGACACAGGATTTTTCTGCTGATCATGCGCAGAATGGGGCAAGTACTTGTTTGCCATGTAAAGGAACCTCCCCCCCTATTGCTAAGCACGGAGGGAGTAATCCGCCGCCTAGGATGTTGTTACCCTCAGTTGATAAACCACCTCCAGTGCCCCGGAACCTGGTAAGATCATGGTCCCTTTCCTTACCCGACTTAGATGATGTTATGATGAAGGATGTTGATTGTGGCCAGTTCCAGCGTGAAGGCAATGGAGAAGAGCCAGTGTTAGAAGATGAACATTTTAGTGATGGAAATAAGTTACGAAGTGAGAATGAAGATGAGAAAGAGTATGGTGACTTGTATGTTCCTTTGAGTGATACATCTGATAGGGTTGCAGAAGTAACAAATCCAGCTCTTTACCAGTGGCCTAGTATGGATAAAGTGGAGTTGTGTAGCTTTAGTATCCTTGACTCTAGATCAGTATATATTATGTCTCTTGTAGATTTAAACTTGGGCACAAGTAATCCTGAGGTTCTATATGTATGGGTAGGACATGACGCGTCATATGAAAAGGGGCAGAGTCAATTGACCAGCAGTGATGGGGCATGCGAGGATGATCATGTCCACTGGGAGATGGTTGGGCACAACTTCCTCACACAAATGGGTTTGCCAAGTAAAGCCCTTGTTCAGGTGGTTATTGCATCCCTATACTGATTTTCATACTTAATCTTCCATTTAATATGTGTATAAAAAGTTCACATACACTTTGTTTAATGATTTTGTTTTTGTGCAAGAAAGTCAAAGTTACTATATTTTATTCGATACAACAGTTTGAGTCCCCTCAGGGCCACTAGCGTGGGATTGGTCGAGGTGCGCATAAGCTGGCCTAGACATCCACAGTTATCAAATATATATATATATATATATTTTATTCAATACAAACTCATTTTTTTTTAGGATACACTGATAATGAGAGATTTCTGCATATACACCAAAATGGGTCGATAATGTCATAGTCTGATGAACCCAGGCCGGCTTCCTAATGGGATGACCTAATCTCGTTTTAGCCAACAAACCAATCATAGTAATAATTGGAACTAAAGCATCAAACTTCTTAATTACATTATATGTTGACAATTTACTTGCATTTTTAAGTGATATATGTGTCTTTGTTAACCATTAAGATGATTGGCTGAAATGTTTTTCTTCCATTAGAAATTTAGATGAATGTTGCGAAATTATGATCTAACCATACTTGCAACAAGTAGCAAGTTATTTGTTTTAGATTCTAGTTATGTAGAATTTTATCATCAGCTAATCATATTACTTGATGATATAGGCTAACTTTCTTAGTAATAATCTTATGGAATATGCAGGTAGTGAGGGAAGGGGAGGAGCCAGAGCAGCTCCTAAAGTATCTTAACTGTTTCTCGTTTCACAAGACAGAAAACAGTAGTCTGAGCTGAGAAAGATTAGTGAAGATGTCGAACTTACAGGAACTTGGGGTCATGATCTGCTGGCCCTAGCGGATCAATTTCATCTATACTCTTAAGGTAAGTTGGGCATCCCAGGCAGGATCTGCTTGTGTGATATATGGAGAGACAAAGCATGTACAGGAACAAGCCTGTTGTACACTAAATAAGAATTAGAAGTAAATAAGTGTATAGGAATAAGTGAATTGTGAGTTAGTTTTTTTGTTTTTCCTGTTGAAATGTCATGTATACCTGTAGGCTGACTGTGTTGAACACCGAAGGTGTCACTCTCTCTGTGTGGAAATGAAAAGTAAATTCATCTTTTACAAGGACTCGTTTTTGCAGTCCAGATGGATTGTTCAAATTGCAGATTGAGTGGTTTTTTCTTCTTCCTCCTAATTATTATTAAAAGGTGTAGGTTGGTTTTAATCAACTGAACGCAAAAGGCAGCAGCTTCTAATTTCAGAGTGACCACTTCATAAATCACAGAAGAAGCAAAGCCAAACAGAAAGAACATGCACCCACTTCTTAGTTCAAGTCATTCAAGAGGGGTTAGAAGTCATTTTTATCATGGTTGTTGGTGTAGTCTTCAACATTTTCTATGAAAAACAGTTAATTTGATTAAGTAAATCACCCAAGAGGAGAGGTGAATTGGATGTCAAAAACTTTTTCAAAAATAATCAATTAATAACAAGATAATTAGAAAATGAGAAGTAAAACAATAATAAATTAAGGATATTAAAAGAAGAAATGTGCAAACCCTTTTGTTGTGGTTTGACAATTTGTCTATGTCCACTTTCTTCAAACTGCTAACCAAGTAAAGGTTCCACCATCAAGAATTTCAACCCTAATCTTCAAGCTTTACAATTGGATTCATCAACTCAAATGAATACTTACAATCCTTTCAAGCGTTCCACTTATTTGAATCTTTTCTCTCAAAATGAGTAAATAATAATGATTTTAATGCTTTCAATTCTAGAGACAAGTTTAGCTTACGATACAAAGGAAACAAGGATGGATTTAAAAGTTGCACTAATGAGATTGCAAGTTGAAAATCAATGTACTATGAAGAAGAGTTTTGAACATGAGAAAGAATGCTTTTCTGATTGAGTATAGTTGTTTTTTATCAATAAATGTTCAAAACTCTTCAATTTATAGGTTTTCAGCTAGGAAATCCAAAGACCCTCAACCATTTGAGTATCAATTCAACCAATTCACAAGTCGTTGGACATTAAATGATTTGCAGGTAATCAATGGGTTTTTTTTAGCTTAATCGAACATACAATTGATCCTCAACCGATCAAGGTTGTGCCCTAATTGGCTACTACATAAATACTAGAAGAGAGAAAATCTAGGACACCCTCAATTGTTGGAACTTAATCAATTAAGTCGATTCCCAATCAATTCAAACAATTCCCAATTAGTTCAACTAGTATCCTGACCTCCTCAATCGGTTGCACTAAAAAGTGCTTAAAACAACCCAATTTGAGGTCTTGAACTTCCACTGATATGGCATACCTTGGTACACCTTCTTACAACTTTTTAGGGTATATTTAAAAAGAAGTTAGCTCAAGGTCTTAAATTAAAACAAAGATTCCTCCATTTCCTTAATTAAAAAAAATGATGTTTAAAGCTTAACTGATGATGAAATCAACTTTTAATTGCATGAAAAATAATAATTTAGAACTATGTACTAACAAATACCATCTTATAAATTGTTTCAGGTTACTTCTAAGCCTTCAAGAGTTCCAAGACTTCATAGTATTTAACTTTCCTACATAGTTGCTTGAGCTTTCTTTGGTTTTTCACAATCAAAATTGAAAACTTCACTTAGTTTAAATTACTAGTTAAGCTCATTTTGTAATTATTAAAACCTGATTAGAAGAACCTTGGACTAGCATTTTCCATGTTGAAATTTGGTCCAGGTCATGAACAAAGAGTTGATAGTCGTTAAGAAAATCCTTTCAGGCATCTCTAATGGGGCTCATCCACAATGCTGCAGCATTTAGTACCAATTCCTAGTAATCCTCTAGATGGAAATTATGACTTTCAAATCTAAGGCAGTTGAATGGAAACATATCAAAAACCTTATCAACCAAATATCTCCATAATGCACCTTCCTATCATCACCCCAAGACACCTTTCTGCCTCTTTTATGAGGTAATTGGATGTCAACCTGAAATGCAACCATTCTCATCAACAAATATCCTCCTAAATTATTAAATCATACTTATGCCAACCTCCATGATCTCTTATAGATTCCTTTTCCAGGGTTGAGAGAGTGACCATCCTGACAAGCACAGATCCTTGTAACTATATTTTGCCTCAAATTATCAAATTGCAGAGAAAATTCTCATTCAACAGGGAAATCATCTTAGGAAACTTAATGCCATAATTCATTATAACCTTCATTGCAGTTTCAGAAACCCTGCTTGAGATGCAATAACATCACTGAAACGTTTCTCCAATATTATGTGACATTGCAGTAAAATTCTTATGGCATTGAAAGGAAATATATAAAAGAATAAAAATACCCAAAAAGAAAAACTGCATCGCATCTGATAACAAGTATTACAGGGGCAGTTGTTGCTAACTGAGCAGGTATCACTACCTAAATTCCAGAGGACAAAACACAGGTACAAACTAACAGCAAATAGAGTTCCGTTTCAGTGTGATTCATCAACCAAACTACTACTCCAAAGTTTCATAGACCCCTGCAATATCCAATGAAAGATTATCAGCAAACATGAACAATCCAGAACAATCCCTACCATAGAAATACATGTGTTCCATCTAACCAGTACCCTGCTTGGGGGGCTGCATGTGAGCTTAATAAAGGGGGAAATAATCTTCTTTGGCTTGCGGTGGGCTTAATAAATAGGGGAGATAGACATTATCAAATAAAATGAGGGTCTAATACTATATTAAGTGACCAATTTGACCTAAAAATTTTAGTTGTTAGGTAATAGACCAACAAAGCATACATCATGCTAATTTAAACATGGGCTAAAGGCCTAATATGTGTGGGTGAATGTGAGCCAAGACATTTATGATTAGATTATCTTCAATTCACTAGATAGGATAGTCCTAGGATATTAATTCCAATAAGATATGACATCCTTGGATAATATATTTCGTGTTTTCTTTCTTTTCCCTTTTTCCTTTAAGAGTTTCATTATTTAGAAAACAATGACGTACCCGATGACACAATACGCTCTATCTTTAGTAGTATCTCTAACTCAATGGCACTATAAAATTGGACATCCTCCTCCTTGGCTTTTTCTAATCATCAGTTTTCCAATTAGTTCTGAACTATTTTAAGTTCAGTTGAACATTAGGTGCCTTTGCAAGGTTGCCAGTGTTAACAGAAAATCAATTTTATGTTCTTGTCAAAGTTTTTATCCTAACAGTGCCTTTCATTTTTAATATCGTTATTTTTTATTTTTGTGTAAAAAGGGATTGCTTATCATATCTTTTGTGCATAAACCCTCATGAGAATGGTGTAGTTGAGAGAAATTCTAGAAATTACTAGGGCATACAAAGAGGGAAAAGACACAGTTCCTTTCCACACCATCTATCTTTCCAAAACTTCACCCAACTCTCATCAACCACTTCAAATGATGCTTTGTTGTTGAAAAAAATTCATCCCTTTCTTATGGTTTCCCTAACCTAAACCCGTACCCTTTCACTTTGAAAGAACTCCAACCTCCTACCTCTCCACACTTTCCCTGAATAACCTGTTTCCAAGAAGCTTCTCCTTCAGAGGCAAATCTCCAACTCCACTTTCCAAGGAGTGCCCTGCTAAGCAAAGAGGGCCCCTAGCAGCAAATCATCTTAGTTTCCATAGTTGCGGATGAGGCAACAGCTTTCTCATCTTGAAGATCACTGAAAAGTGATACACTTTCAACTTGGAGCAAATGGAAGCCCACAAGGAAGAAAAAAGCTTGAATATTGCACTAGATTGGTATCAGAAACCCATCATTTCACCAGTTTATGCAGTCTTTCATATGATCTTAAAAGAAAATGATTAAACAACGATTTCATTTCATCTGATTGCGACAAGGGCTATGTGGATGCCAAATGAAATTACTTGTCAATTTTCCAAATTAAGATAAGGTAATTCAAGAATGATCCACCCAAAGGTGGGTTTCCCCCATCCCCTAATGATATCAAAATAAATCTGCAGTCCATTCTTGAAGCTGGAAAATAATTGTATGATGGGGTGAGTGACTAATTCCTCTCTTTTTCTACCATTTAGTAGTGAAGGCTAATGAAACCTATGAGAAGTGTTTATAGATATTATATGCTAGGCTTGAGAATCATCTAAATTTGTCTAAGTTTATATATGATAGGATGAATGCATTAGTGTAGTCCATGCCATCTTGGACTAGATGTGAGAAGTTCTAATTCATGGTTAAGAGACAGTTCCAACTGCAGTAACCGATTACTAAAGCAGGGATGAAATGATGTTTTTTCTTCTTCTGCAAATGCTATAATATTTCTAAGTTTCTGAGTTTAGCATACCTGACTTTCTTGATGAGAATGGCCTTGAGCTTGCGGGCCAGGTCCTGGGATCGGATTCTACGCTCCAGATTTTTTCGGGCCAAGACCCGCTTCTCAGAGTTCTTGATGTGGTGAGTCTGCTCACGCTTTATCAGTCGTTCAATTCCACTTGATTGCATCTTGCGCTGCATTACAACCAGTGCAGATTCAAGGTTCCCATTGAAAACCTTCACTCGAATCCCTCGCCATTGCTGAAGCTCACAACTCAATGAGTTGGGGACTAGACTTGGGCATCTGAAGATAGTGGAGACATGCCTCACAATAGAACTCATTTCTATGGTTTATTCTTTGTGTTTTACCTTCTCTGTTTTGTGGGTTTTTGGTTGGAGCTGGCACAGGCTACAATAAAGAGGAGAGAGGGGACTCAATTGGAATTTAGAGACAAATCAGCTATCCGGTGTATGGTAGCCTACACGGTTAAAGTTAGAGCAGCTTCCTCTCCAGTTGGATGGGGCCCATTTAGCTCCAATGCACGTTGAAATCTTTGTGGCTGGTATCACTCATGTGATTTGCACGTTGATCAGCACTGCAACAATGAAAAAGCATTTAAAGACACATAATAAAAGTTTTATCAAATAGGAGATAATTTTCATCATAAATTTGAAAAAATGAAATAAAATAACAAGACCACTGGCTCTCTTAGAGGTATATACACTTTTATTAAAAATCTTTCAAGCATAAATACAAGTTGTTGTTAGGCTTAAAAAATAATTAAAGAGTTTACATTATTTTTGGACTAAAACTTAGTTTACATTAATTGGATATGTTCATGGAAGAGCATAAAAATCAAACACATTTTAACACTTATAGAAAAAGTTGGGGAAAATACTAGTCTTACTAGATTTATGTTGGCACATAAGACAATGTAACAAACTCCCTCTTGGTTTCGTAGAGGCCAAGCTCATTGAGACAAAATTATGAACATATGAATCAGTCAATTAGTTGATATAAAGTTATCTTAGATTTAAATAGTGAAGGATAAATAAACTTTTTATTCTAAGCGGCCGAAAATAAAAATAAAAATATAAAGAGAGAAAGACAGAGAAAGAGATTTAGAAAATCTGTCTCTACCTCTGTTTTTTAATATGTTTTTCTCTTTCCTTTTCTTATATAAATTAAAAATTAAAGGCTATATTTTATTTAGAATTTTTTTTCCTTCCCAAAATAGCTATCAAAAAATGAACATATCCTTTGAAAAAAAAAATTCAATTCTAGCGAATTAAAACAACCTTTCCTCGGAATTTTCCAAAAGCCAAACATATCCTAATAAAATATATAACTAAATTAAATAAAATGAAATAACAAGTAGGAGACAGTGATACAAATTTTGTAAGAATTCTAACTTGAGCTATAGCACAGAATGAAATCCTACAATTCAAAATTTTCAACAATGACATTGATGGGTTAAAGGCATTTAAGAGATACCCAGCCTTTCGTTTGGTTTCCAAGAAAACAGAGGAATAAAAGAAAACAACATTTTCAATCCTATGTTATATCTCATCTTTTGCCTCCAAAAAGAAACAAGAAAAAGGAAAAAAAAAAAATGCCCTCAGACAATAGCTCATGGTAGGTGAAAATTTTACAATTCAAAACTTTAATTACATTTTTCATATTTTCTCCGTATTTAAACTCTTTTTTATAGAAGAAAACATAGAAAAATTTTCCAAATTGCAAAGACGTTTATTGTCATGACAATAATTCGAAACCTTAGAATTCAGAACTTCCAGCAGCAGCATTCCCAATTTATATAGCACTCAAGAGTGAAATCTGACCCTCTGTTTGGGTACTAAGAAAACGAAGAAAAATAAAAGAAAACCACGTTCTGATTACCATGCTAACAATCCAAAACAAATAAAAAACCTATTTTTTTTTTAAAAAAAAAAAAATAGATCAACAAAGCCAGAGAGTTACGTGAGTTTTAGGTCACAATTTTCTGTATTCTTGAGCCCTAATGGTGAAAAATTAACGATTCAAAATTTTCTTTCATTTTCTCGGCATCTAAACGATTGTATCTAATCAAGAAGCCGATAGACCGAATTCGGAGTAGAGATTGGATCAGTACCTTGAACTCAGAGATCAACCAGGCAGTGTTTGGAGAAGGAATAATTGAATCCTTCAGTGTAAAGAGATGGGTCTTCTTCCAGCAAGCAAACCCTAAATCTAGGTCAGTTGATGGTGGGCTGACCTTGGATCGGCCCAATTTCTGGACTATTGGGCTGTAAATCCTCTGATTTCTAATACTAAAACTAACTCAAATTCTACCCAGGGTCACTTCCGTTTTAAGGATTTCGGTCTAAAATCAATTTAATCGAATTTTTAAGTGTGTTGAGGATATTTTGAATGAAAGTGTTTCCTTTTTTTTTTTAAATATTGATTTTAAAAAGTGTTTTTAAAAATGGTTTAAATAAAAAATTAAAAATATTTTTTAGAATTATTTTTAAGTGTTTGATAATGATTTTAGAAAGTATTTTTATTTCTTTTAATTTATCTTTTAAATAATAAAACAAGTGATTTTAACACATTTGAAATAAATTTCATGGGGTAACATGGTAGAGCTCTTTTTAATAAAATTAAAGGTTTTTACTAACAAAATAAATAAATAATCATTTGACAATATTTCACTTGTAAATATCACTTTTAATAAATTTGTCAAAATATTTTTTTAATACTTTATAGGAAAGCCACTTGATCTTAAATAAATTTGAATTGGAAGATTTTTTTTTTTTAAAATAAATTTGCTAAGATAAAATATGGCAAAAAAAAAAAATCTTTCATTTAATTGGATTGAATTTTTTTTTTTTTTTGATAAATTTGTAAATACCTTTTTTAATTTTATTTTGTACCAATTACTTCTCTTAAATAAAATTTGAATTGAAATATTTCTTAAAAACTTGTAAAAATTCAATTTTTAGAAAAAAGTAAAGAAAAGATAAAAAAAAAATTCTTTTGTAAGCAAAATAAAATCTACACATTTCGTTTTAATAATAAAATTGTATTAAAAAAAAAACTTTCTTTAATAAAAATAAGAAAAGTCGAGCAAAATCTTTTACGGATAAATGGAAATAAATTGAAATCATTAATCTAATTTATTTTTAATTTAAATAGATTCTTTAAAAATTCCTTTAATTGTTGGTTTATAGACTTGTTCCATATGATTTTTTTCTTATTTTATTTTTTCTTTAAAAAATAAACGAGAACTTCACAATAAGTTTTTCACTAATAAAACAAGAGTCTTGCCATTGATCGGGAATGTATGTGAAAAATACATTTCAAATACCCTTTTAATGATTTTATTATATCGACTTTTTTCCTTTGTATTTACCAACAATTTTTGAACTTTTTCTTGTGTAATTACCATTTTTTTTTTTCAAAGTTGACCTATCTTCTCATTAGGGATGATAATGGGGTAGGTTTTTTCGGGTACCCATCCCATCCCGCTCCTAATGGGACGATATTCAATTTTAATAAACGGATTTGGGACAGATTTGATAATTTATTTTAAAACTCGGGGCAGGTTCGGGTATTGCCCCATCCCGCCCCGCCCTGCCTCGATTATATATAAAATTAATTTAATTTAAAATTTAAATTTAATTTAATTTAATTTTTATTTTAGTATTTTTAATATATAGATAATAATAAAATATTTTTAATAAAATAAGTTACAAAAAATTAATAATTTAATTATTTATAAAACATATTTATTTTAATATAATTAAAAATTTTAAAAGCAATTTAAAAAAAATTAAAATTAAAAAAAAGTTAAAGGGGACGGGACAGAACAAGTATAAGAATTTATCATAACCGCCCGTATACATATATAATACCCTTAGTTTCATATTTTGAGGTGAGAATTAATTTTAATTTTAATTTTTATATATTTTAATTTTTAAAGTATCTTACTTTGCCAAAAGTACGTTGCAAATTATTCTGGCGCACGAATGACGTTGAAGTAGAGTTGGAAAAGGAATGTAAGCCGGTTTTGAAGGACACAAATTCTTGGATTACTCCATTAATATCTTTGATGCAAGAATATATTTACTAGGAATTAGAGTTATAACTAACTTACAATACTCATATGGTATGTATAAACAAAATAAAATAGAAAGAAACACTCCGACTACTTAAATTTTTATAAATCCTTACCCTTTTCTGAAAAGGGAAATTCCTTTTTGTGAGTTTAGTTTAGGAGAGGAATTTCAACTCTCCTTAATTTGATCTTCCTCATTGTATATATGCTCATGTATCGAACAAGAAGAGAAGTGTACGTGGGACAGGCATGGCTTCTCACTCCATTGTTACCCATGATACAAACAGAGAGAGAAAAAGAAAAAGAAAGACGAGTCAGCGGTCATGGTCGGATCTCCCTGAAGATATACTACGGTTAGTAGTCCAACGGTTATACTTAGTTGATCGATTCCACCTACGTCAAGTTTGCAAGAATTGGCTACTAACACCCATCCATGACATTGCATCTATTGATAAATTGCCATGGGTATTGAATTATTGCTTTTCACCTCATCGTACCATATGCTCACTCTCTGACCCTTATCGTAAGCTGCCTTACATTATAGAAGAGGAAAGGGGGTGGGACGATGAAAGGGGGTGGATACCGGCAGGGAGCTTGTTGTTCCGTGCAACAGCCTATGCTTCAAGATATGGTTGGGTGCTTTTCTCTGAAAAGATTAGACAAGTCGTCCATTCTACTTTGTATCATGTGCGTCAGTATTATGTTTATAATCCTCTCACTAAAGATATCATATCACTGCCTAGACTAGAGTTGCCACAAAATGACTATCATGATGAGCACTTCGCCACCTTCTCCTCTAATCCAACTTCTCCTGACTGTCTGTTCGTTGTGCCCACCCTATGTAATAGGGGCATATATTTCTTCATCAGCACATACGCCGTTGGGGACAAAACATGGAAGACTCATAAATTTATTTGTCGATATCCATACTATTTCTCTTTCTCTACTCATGATATGGCCTACATGGAGGGAAGTTTTTACTGTTATAATAGAGAAAAAGAGTTGTCATCCTTCCATATTGCTACGCAAGAGTGGAGGCTGCTTTCGAATGAACCCCCCTTGTCCGATGAATGGAAATTTACGCGCTATTTTGTTGCATATGGTGGGCATCTGCATCTAGCATATCTCACCAAATTAGAGGGTGATGCGGCGCCTGGGTGCAATATATTCAGGTATGATTGGTTGGATGGGACTTGGAAAAAGATGGAAAGCCTGGAGGGTGGAGCATTGTTTCTTGGGAAGCCTTCGTTTGGGTTTACAGGAGGAGAGCAAACAAAAATGGTTGCAAACAGGGTGTACTATTTCTCTTCCCACACCTCCCGGCCCAGCTTCCTCGTCTACGGGTCGGCAGGTATGGAAGAGAAGTCCGACAAGTCCGTGTGCTCCCAGACCTCCCAGAATAAAATATATTACGACTCGTGGCCAGAGAAAAGTAAGAGTTTGGGTGAGAGCGGAAGTCGGATGTGGATGGAACCTCCTTCCTCGATGCCTTAATTTCCATATCGATTAAGATTTCATGTACTAGAATTTTTTGACGTTTTACTGTTATCATCAAACCTTAAATTGTATTCTTTTCAATAACTTTTTTCCCCTTAAAAGCGCTTTACTAATCCTATGATCCATTTATCCACCATAATTGGTAATAATATCACATTGATCTCTTCAATTGTTTATATCAGAAAATTTAATCGTAATTTAAAGTTTAAATTGGTTAAATAATTTGTTTTGCAATTTCAAGAAATTTTTCAAAGAATTAATTTTCATTAACAATAATTTCAAATTAAGGATTTCAATTTATTTATTCACAAAAATTTAATTTGAATTTTATTCAAATTCAAATCTATTTCCAAAATGACTTTCCCTTGGGGTGATTAAATACACTTCTGTTATTAAAAGAAAAATGTTTGAATTTGGATTTTATTTGCATAAAAATTCTTTTTTATTTGCCTAAAGAAAAGAAAAGATTTATAAATTTATTTTTAAAAATATTTCAATCTAATTTTCTTTTTAAAATGATTTTATTTAGAAAAATATTTTTTACCAATTTATTCAAAAGAGGAATTTTACGAATTCATTTCCAAGAAAGGATTCCAAATTTATTAAGAAAGAGTTTTTGAATTTCATCTAGAAGAAGATTTGTTCACCAATTTATTTAAAAAAAAAAATGCCTTTCAATTCAATTTTTATTTAAAAGGCCTTTATCACAACTTTTATTTAAGAAAATTATTTCCGAATTATTTAATTAAAAATTATTAAAAAGGTATTTTATAAAAAAGAGGTTAATCAATTTTATTAAGAAGGTATTTTGAATTTATTAAAGAAAGAATATGAATTTATTATTTAAGACGAAAATACTAGAGAAGATCTTATCCTATTGAAAAGGGATTTTGAGTTTTATTATTGTACTTTTATTAATAATTTTATTTAAAAAGATATTTCCTTAAAAAATATTTATTTATTTATTTTAAAAGAAAAAATATTTAAAAGAGATTTTGTAATCTTATCTAGAAGATCATTTTTACCTTTTTTTTTATTTAAAAAAGGATTTTTGCTGTTTTCATTTAAAATCATTTTTGATATTTTTATTTTTATTTTTTAAATTCTGGATAATTCTTTAAAAACAAATTTCTAGACTTTTATTAAAAAAAAATTTAGGACTTTTATCAAAAATTAAAAACAAATTTTCTTGAATTTTTGTTAGAATAATTTTCCGACCTTATTTTTATTTAATGAAAACACTTTCTCAACCGTTTTATTTAAGAAAACTCTAAAGCCTATTTATTTTCCTAGTATTGGTGACGCAATTGAGGCGTAGTAGTTGTACTTCCTTCCGTGTAGTTTGTAGTATTTTTAATTTTAAATAGTATTATCAAATAAAAAATGGATTATTAAACATTATTTTTGAAATTATTTTAAAATAAATTAATATTACGAATTTAATTAAAAAAAAAAACAGTTCAAATTCATATTTTGATTTTTTTTTATTAAAGAAGAATTATTTTTTTTTAATCTTTTATTTATTTATTATTATTATTTATTTGGCTTATTTATTAATCGGGGTTTGTTCTTGATTTTGGACTTTAGATGATGACTCTGTGGACTTCCCACTTGACAGCGAGACGTGTTTTTTTATTTATTTGGTGAAAAATATGATTTTTAAAGAAGACTTATAGTCAAGTGTGACTCCTTTATTTAGAAAACCAGGGACAGGTTACTTATTAGGAAAATATGGTAAAAAGACCGTAGCACCCCTCTAAGTCCTTAAAAATATGTCTCTACTAAATAAGGTGAAGCAAGTGTGACAATTGATAAGAAAATCAATGGATACCAATTAAATGATCAAATAATAAAACAAATCATGTATAAGAATAAGCAGAGTGGGAATAAGATCGTAGCAAGTAATAGTGCATTATCATGGAAATAAGGTTAACCCAAGTATAAAATGATCACATATATATATATATCAAAGAGTAAGATAAAGATCAAGTAATATTCATTAAACATAACAATTGACAATCAGAAGAGAAAACTCATATGTGGGCCCCCACCAAAGCCCAATTGATTTTGCATGAATTAATCTCATAAATTCCATTGTTTTGGAATTATGAAAATCATATTCATGTTTATTTAAAATCAAGATAAACAAAAGATTATTTGAAAATCAAAGAAAATTTGTGAAAGTGCTTAGGAAAGGTAGCAAGTTTATTAAAAGCGAGATTTTTTTTTACCCAAAATCCTAATAAGGGATGAAAAGTTGTAGAATTAAAAATATTTGAAAACTGAAGTGGAATTGAAATTATTTGAAAGAAAATTAGAGTTTTGAAAATTGAAATCTTAAAAATTAAATTTAAAATTTGGAATTTATAAAAAAAAATATTTGAAAATGGAAGTTTTGAAAATTGGAATTTTGAAAAATTATTTGAAAATGAGAGTTTTGAAAATTGGAAATGTGGAAAAGTATTTGAAAATGGAAGTTTTGAAAATGGAAATCTTGGAAAATTATTTGAAAATGGAAATTTTGAGAATTGGAATCTTGAAGAATTATTCGAGAATGAAATTTTTTAAAGATTATATTTGAAAATTGAAATTTTGGAAAATTATTTGCAAACAGAAGTTTTGACAATTAAATTTGAAAATTGAAATTTTAAAAAATTATTTGAAAATGGAAATTTTAAAAATGGGAATTTTGGAGAATTATTTGAGAATAGGAGTTTTGAAAATTAAATTTGAAAATTGTAGTTTTGAAAATTGAAATTTTGAAAATTATTTGAGAATTGGGATTTTGGAAAATTATTTGATATGGAAGTTTTGAAAATTGGAGTTCTGAAGAATTATTTGAAAATTGAATTTGAAAATTAAAGTTTGGGAAATTAAAGTTTTGAAAATTAAACTTAAAAATTGGAGTTTTGAAAATTAAATTGAAAATTGGAGTTTTGCAAATTATTTGAAAAATGAAATCTTGAAAATTAACTTAAAAAAAAAAAAATTTGAAGAATCATTTGAGAATGGATTTTTTTAAATAAATAAATAAATAAATAAATTTGGAAATTGGAATTTTGGAAAATGATTTGAAAATAAAAGTTTTTTTTTTTACACCATTTTTTTAAAAAGCAAGAATGAAGAATTAAAGAAATGAGAACATGTCTTCTTTAGGAATGATTCGTAGAGGGTGGTATTCTAAAATTGACTTAAAAAGAAGATTGAAGGAAAGTCACGTGTCTCTCAACATAAAATAGAATGGGAGGCATGCGTGCATGAAGAAGTGGGGAAGATATAAATGGGCTGGTGGGTCATTTTTGGCTAGCTGAGAAGTGGGCCATTCCGATACTTAGGTAATGTTCCTCATCCAGGAACAATTTTAATAGCAACATTCTGGTTCTTATACTTTCCTTCATACACTTTGGCATGAGCACCTTCTCCAATTCTCGGTCCAATGAACAGTAGCTTAGGATTGACCAATCACTTGGCATCTAAATTGAACTCCTCCGACTTGTAGAACCCATTCCCAGATCCCATTTTCCCCCTCAAATCAATAGCTGAATTAACATCACTCACTAACCAAGCCAAAACTCGTGTGTTCGTCACTCATTTGAAGCAAACCAACTACAAAAAACACGAAATGATGGAGTATAAGAAGACATGCATCGCTCGATTTCATAGACTCATCTCATTCTCGAAGATTTAAAAAGAAAGGAAAAATATTGAGTGTTGCTTTTGTTGAGAAGGCAGAGAATAAAACCCCACATGTTTCATAAACACCCACCAACAATCCCAAAAAAGAAAATAAAAAATAAAACAAAGCAAAACCCAAGTAACAATGTCAGAAACAAAACATGTAAAGCGCTCTTGGGAACGGAGGGGGCCAGGAAGACTGAGAGGAAAAGGCAGAGATACAGAGGAAAACTAAAAACCTAGATTGGAAAAGAGATTTGGAGAAGTGGGTCCAGTACAATTTCTTTCTCTACAACCTTCTTCTCCTCCTTTGTTTCATCACCAAAGAGATCAAGGTCATCGTCATCATCTCTGGTAGGAATAGCCTCCTTCGCTTCCTTAGGAGCAGCTTCAACAAGAGCAGCTTGGCAGCCTACTCTCACCCCAACAGCTTTTCCGGGGAAGCTTTTGGCGAGATGCGAAGAAACACAACACCACTAGCTTGCATTTGGGAAGTGACTTCCGGACTTCTTTGGAACATGGTGTAAACCCTTACATCATCCTCTGTTAGATGATCCCCAACAATGTAGGCTTTTTCGGATAGGAATTCGTCTAGAGACTTGAGACCAACCCCAGCGCGTAGACCCGAGAAGGTGATGGCCACTAAGTTCAGTGGAGATGTGTGAGAGAGAAAGGGGTCAGAACACAAGAGCTTAACCACCAGAAAGGAAAGTGTTCAATAATGTCTCCCAAAACAATGGAAGATCTACCCAAGAAGTGTGATGAAATTCTCCATTTCTCTACTTACAAAAATGGACTAGCCTACTTCCTCATTATTCATCAATCGGAACAAACATGTAATCCTCAACACCCACTCTCAATCAACATGATAATGCTAAAAAAATCAATAGATAATGGAGCAAAATAGTGAAGAGAATCGAAAACAAGAAAAACGTTGTGGCTTCCCCTCGAACCCAATTTCCGATTCCATTTCTCAAGCTCTCCCCAAAAAGACTCATTTGTTCCCTCCACTGGTACTCCTCTGTTCCCTTTCTAAATCCCCCTCCAGCTCCTCACCCAGCTCTCTGTTTTTCTTTCCAAACGTCCACTGTTTCTTCGTCCTGTGCTTAGCTCATTCTCCTCTGAAAAACTCTATTCCAGCCATCATCTTCTGAAGCTTTCTATTCCAATCCTCATTCCCTGTTCAGAGATGTCCCTTTCTCAACCACCACCATGGAAAGATGGTGGTCCTTGCCACACATCTCAATAGCTCATTCATGGAAGTTGTCCCCCACTCCAAATGAAAATGCCCAACTCACCGCACGGGTGCTCTTCAAAGGTGACAAAAAAAACAAAAAATAAAATCCATTAAATGTAATAAAATAATGGTAATAAATAAAAAATAAAAAAGTCCATTAGTCCAAAAAGAGGGGTCTACACTCATGTATGGGCTGGATTTGTGTTTATTTATCACCTTTGGACTTGGGCTTATTTGTACTTTTGGATATTTGCTTAGGACTTTGAGAGTTGTTTTGTTGTTGCTTCGATTTTGATTAAATTTTATGATTTGTGTTGCTCATCTGTATGATTTGGGCTTGTGTATTTATTGAATATTAAATCGGGTTTGCTTAATTTATTTTTCCTAGCTTGTGTTTTGAATGAGAAAAAAACACAGTGCATTTGTTGGAGACAGGTGGAGTGGATGGGATGGGAGAATTTTAGGACTCTCTATAGTTCATACTGATGAACTACATCCAACTACTTCTCAAAGTAGTTGTTTGTTTAATCGATTTCTCCACCAACCGGTTTTCTTTATTACAATTGTACTTGTAAATAGATTATTCTCTATCTTCTTCATAGAAACTGAAAATTGTATAATCACATTTAAATATATGCATTGACTGCATAGCCACTTTGTTGGACTAAAAAGGTATATATGTTGCATTGATTGCTTAGTCATTTGCCATGGATAATTTTTTTTCCACAAAAAGAAGAAAAAAGAAAAACCTAGGAACAACCAATTGTCCATCAAAAGAATGCATGGAATGTAACACATCAAAAGAAAGTGTGTGCCCTTTCTACTATTATCTCACAGAGCTTGTATTAGGTTTAGCCCATTTGGTGGTCTTCACATTGCAAACCGTTGGAAAATATCCAGAAGCACATTCAACTGCTACCATGGCCAGACTCCAATTGTCAATGTTGTTCTCATAAGAGTTGCCTGTAATTCTGTTAGGCTGAAGATAAACAAAAAAAATTATCATATGTGGACCCCGCATTTCGGCTCATGCGTTTCCCACTCGATGGCGAGCTCAATTTTAATTTGAAAGATTGATTTGTTCATTAAAAATGACTTGGAGTCACCACTTATTTTTGTTTTATTTTTAAAAGGGTAAACAAAATAAGAAAGAAAAACCCTAAGTGTGACTCCTTGTTTCGGAAAAGGTGGTCTGTGAAAAACCGGATCGAGTTCGGGGGTCAGATTACTTATCGGGAAGGTACGGTAGAGACCGTAGCACCCCTCTAAGTCCCTAAAAACGGGTCTCTACTAATACAATGAAACTGACGTGGCAATCAACGAGAAAGTCAATGGATACCCGCCTAAATCATGTACAATATGAGAATCAAAACACGTAATATAGATTGGCTAGAATGGGAGTGGATGCGTACCTCGGCCATGAGCCATAATGCGCTATCAAGAAACAGGATTAGTGCGCAATTAATGAATACAAAATATAACTCATGCATATCGGAGTGCAAAACGAAGCTCAAGCAAAATACACTAAACACAACAGTTGACAAATCGAAAGAGATCGAACATAGGGGGCCCCCATCAAAGCCCAATTTATTACTCATGAACTAGTCTCACAAATTCTATGTTTTAGGATTAAGGAGAATTCACTATTGTTTATGTAAAATCAAGAAAAATAGAAGATTATTTAGGAATCGAAATGGAGTTAAAAACTATTCGAGTGAAAATTGGGTTTTTGGAGCTTATTGGAAAATTGGAGTCTTGGGAATTAAATTTAAAAGATTAGAGCTTCTATAATTAAAATGAAATTTGCCAGAGAAAATAAGAAATGAACTTTAGGGAATTAAACTACAAGGGTATAGATTTTGAAAATTGAATTTGTGATAATAATAATAACAAGGAATGAACTTCAGGAAATTGAACTACGAGAATATAGATTTTTAATAATAGTAACAATAACAATAATATTAATTGTGATAATAATAATAATAATAAATGAACTTCAGGGAATTGAAATGCTAGAATATAGATTTTTAATAATAATAAGAAATGAACTTTAGGAAATTAAATTGTGAGGATATAGATTTTTAATAATAACAATAATAATAATAATAATAATATTAGGAAATTGAACTAAGAGAGAGTATAGATTTTTAATAATAATACTAATAGTAATGATAATGATAATAATAATAATAATAATAATAACAATAATAAGAAATGAACTTTAAGAAATTGAACGGCTATAGTATAGATTTTTAATAATAATAATATAATATGGATAAACGGAAGGGATTAAAAGGGCTTTGGAACTAGAAGGGCCTAGGGTGAGCAGGGCTACGGAAATGGGCTTGGGACATTGGAAATGGGCTCAGGACATTGGATACACGAATTGGGCTTTGGAATTAAAAGGGCCTAGGGTGAGAAAGGCTTTGGAATTAGAGGGGCCTAGGATGAATTAGAAGGGCTTAGGGTGAGGACGATGATAATCATAATAATAATACCAATAATAATAAGGTTTTGAAATAATGATAATAATAATAATAATAAGATTTTAAAAGTTGAATTAAAGATGATAATAATAATAATAAGATTTTAAAAGTTGAATTAATAATGATAATAATAATAATAAGATTTTAAAAGTTGAATTGATAATAATAATAATAATAATAAGAATAATAAGATTCGAAAAATGGAACAAATAATAATAATGACAATGATAATAATAATAATAGCAATAATAATAATTAATAATGATGATATCCGTTAATAATAATAATATCCGCTAATAATAATAATAATAATAATAATAACAACAATAATAATCTGTTAATAATAATAATGATAATAATCCGTTAATAATAATAATATCCGCTAATAATAATAATAAGAATAATAGCAATAATAATAAAAATAATAAGAATAGTAATAATAATAACAATAATAATAATATGAAAAGGGTTAATAATAATAGGCTTTGGGGGTTAAAGGGTTTGGGATCTGGGCTTTAGGGATTTGAAAAGGGGTTAAGGGTTGAAAATGGGCTTAGGATCTGGACCTTGAGGGCGGGCTTTGAAAAGAGGTTAAAGGGATTTAGGATCTGGGCTTTTAGGGATGGACCTTGGGCTTTGAAAAAGGACTTTGAAGAGGGGTTAATGATGATGGGCTTTTAGGCTTTTAAAAGGAGTTAAAGGGTTTAGGATAGGGTTGGACATGGGCTTAGGAATTGAAAATGGGCTTAGCTTATAATAATAATAATAATAACGGTAATAATAGTAATAATAATAATAATAATAGTTAATACTAATAATGATAATAATGATAATAGTTAATAATAATAATAATAATTGTTAATAATAATAATAATTGAAATAATAATAATAGCTAATAATAATAATAATAATAATAGTTAATAATAATAATAATAATAGTTAATAATAATAATAATTGAAATAATAATAATAATAATAGCTAATAATAATAATAATAATAATAGTTAATAATAATAATAATAATAATGATAATAGTTAATAATAATAATAATAATAATAGTTAATAATAATAATAATTGAAATAATAATAATAATAATAATAATAGCTAATAATAATAATAATTAATAATAATAATAATAATAATAATAATAATAATAATAATAGTTAATAATAATAATAATAATGATAATAGTTAATAATAATAATAATTGAAATAATAAATGGGATTATGAAAGTTGAATTAAAAATAATGATAATAGTAAGATTTTAAAAATTGAATTAGTAATAATAAATACAATAATAATAAGGTTTAATTAACAATAATAATAATAATGATAATAGCATTAATAATAATAACAATAGGCTTTGAAAATGGGATAAAGGTGGGGAATGGGCCTTGGGCTTTTGAAAAAGGGTTAGAAGGAAGTTAGAAGATGGGCCTTGGGCTTTGAAAATGGGTTGAGGTGGCTGGCATGGAGGGCATGAGGCCCTCCATCAGCTTGCTTGGACCGGGCTGCTTCTCAAGCCCAAAATCTGCCACCAATGGGCAGGCTCCAAAGCTCCATCTTCAGCATAGGCTTGGGCCCAAGCCCAAAGCCATCATGGGCAGCACCAAGCCTGTCATCAACACAGGCTCCTTCACGGCCCAAGGCATCCCTCTGCAACTGGGCAACTCCTCCAGGCGAAGCCTCCACCAGCAGCGGCGTAGAAGAGAGGGGAAAATCGCGGCGGCGGTCTGGCGGCATCCCGAAGGTGCCACCGTCATGGTGGCTGAGGCCCGCCCGCCTGGCTGGAGCGAGTGATGGCGGCTGAGGGGTGAGCAAGTGTCTCACCGACGCGGCGCATGCAGCATGAAGACGCGGGGAGGGACGGCATGCGTGGCTCCCATGCCGGTAGGCGAGCGGCTTTGGGGTTCCTATGGGGATGAGCTAGGCGCGGACATGGCGGGCAGCCGGGGGGTGCAAAGTAGTCATTGACATGGATTTCCCGTGCATGAGGGTAGGTAGAAGCTTAGGCTCTTAAGTGGAGGCTTGGACATGGTGGTGTTTGCAAAGAAATGGCAATATGCATGGGGATGGACGGGATAGGTGAGTGATGAGATGGGCGAACGTGAAGGTTAGAGAAGATGGGTATGGGCAGTTGATACACGGGTGTGAAGGTCTGGAGAGAAATGGGTGCCAACAATCAATGGGTTAGAAAGACCTTAAGCTTCATCTACAGAGTGCATGAGAAGAGGAGTCTCAACGGCTCCAAACCAAACCGCCAAAAATGGTGATGAAATCAGCAGCAACAAGGCATACAAGAAAGGCCCAGAAATCAACAACATACAGCATATAATCCATATTTTCCCAACCCAAATCGACGAGCAAAGTGGAGCAAACCAAATAGGGAAGAAATGAGAAATATATCAATCAAAATAAACAAGGAATTTACCTCAAACTCGCCTGTAACCACCCTCCTTCTCCGTTATCTCCTTGTAATCAGACTGCAACCACCAGAGACCTCCAGCAACTCACTCTCCTGCTCCCCCTCTGTTTTTTCCTCCTTTCCTTTTATTCTCCCCCCTTTTCTTTTTACGACAGCCCAAAAAAATCCAAAAAAGATCTTTTTTCCTCTCTGACAGCTTCTCTTCCAAGCTACCTCTCTGGCCGCCAGCAGCAGCTCCTCCATCCCATCCTATGGCCGCCTACAGCAACCCCGTTTCCTGGGTGGTCAGCAAATATTCATGATGGAAAAAAGGCCAGCTATCCGTCCTTAGGGAGGTCTACACATACTTCCAATTTATCTTGTGCTTCTATGTTCTGCATAACATAGAGACCTCATTCCTATATAAATGGAGAGAAACAAGTTCTAGATACAAAAAGTGTTAGGATAGAGCCCTTAAAAGCATGACATCATGTGATAAACTCTTGGTTTTTATTATTTATTTAATGAAGTTTTAGTTCACTTTTATCTATCCTATTTCCATGCATTATATCTTATAAGCACTCTAGTCTGCATCTTTTGCATTGTACGTGACTTAGGTGCATTAGAAGTTGCATGAAAGATCATATATTCTCTATGGATTCGGTCACTATTAATGGAAACCGATAGCAATAGATATTCTCAACAAAGACACCATGATATCTCTTGGGATTGAGACAGTGTGTCCCCTTGGGTGATTCTAACAAGGTATGTTCATGAAAACTATGGTTATAGTAGTTCATTAAGTGGAACTTGATTTAGGAGCTAAGATATGTCAACTGAACACACAATAAGAGAATTTTAACTAAAGGATGGTAGATATAGTCTTGAAAGACTAATAGTTTTCACATTGTTAGATTACAAATACTAGTTCATGGGGAGACTAAATACAAGAGGTAGCAGGTCATGGACCCAAGCACTTGGTGTCTCGTTATTATTTACATAGGATATTGGAGTTCAATTGATTCTCTATAGTGGGATGTTGAATCAACTTCAAAATTGGATTCTGATGGAGCTAGTACTCCTATAGGTTTCAATGGTCCTCGCTTTGAGCTCATATACCTTGTTGGCACAAGTTATGAGGGTCAAATTGACTCTAGGTTCACTTTTATACATAAGGGCATTTTGATAATTACACAAGATTGCACAGGGGTAAGTGAACAAAGTCTCTATATTGGGCTATAGCAGACCTTGTTGGGTTAATTAATCAATTAGAACCATTTTGGGCTAGATTAAGTGATTCAAGCCCTTAGTAGGCTCAAGTCACTTAAACCTAGTAGGAAACCTTATAAATACCCCCATTAGGGTTAGGATTCCCATAGTTTTTCTACAAAGTCATTTTCCATCTCCAGAGAGAGAGAATGAGTCATAGCCTCCACCCTCCCTTCATTCCCCATTGGAAGTGTGTCAAGATCAAGGTTTGAGTCATCGGGCGGAAAACTTCGGGTTTATGAGACTTTTGTGATTTCATTCTTCATCTTCACTACATGGATTTGATTTAGAAACATCTAAATATGAGGTATAGTTTTCGTTAGCACTTTCTGAATCCTTTTAAAGTTTAGAAATGTTATTTTTCGTTGTGCATAGAATTTAGAAAAAGCTTAAGATAGTTATGCATGTGTCCTAACCTGATCTAGGCTTGGAATATGGAGATATCTGGGTTTTTTCCATCAACTAGTATCAGAGCCATAGGTTAGTAATCATGTTAGAACCATTCTAGGGTGTGCTAATTTGGTTTTGCAGGGTATTTGTTTATCCCATGGCCCTAGAAATAATTAATGTGCATTATTTATTATGATCTTGTTATAATACAATGGTTATTATTGTGATTGTTTTTTATTGGGGGTGTTATAATTACTTAGGTTGTTGTTTACTTTTCTTAGATGGATTGTAAGCCTCATAAAAGGCATAGGATTTTTGTTTTCAATGTAAAAATCTCGTTTTTATCTTAGAATGATATGTAAACTCTGAAGCTTTGGAGTATAGGATTTTGTTGTAAAAATCTGATTTTTTTTATCATTCTTTGTAACCTATGGAGAGTATGGAAGCAATACGAAGCATCAAAAAGTGTTCACGCACATTCCCTTGCCAAAAAAGATAAGTTTTTGTAGAAAACAACTTCGTAAAACTTAAGAACCAACTCTCGAGTTCTGGAATTTTGCAGCACCGCTTAAACGGTGAGATTAGCGCTTGAGCGGTGCATGTAGCAATGGTAAGTTGCATCCAGTAGTGACATCATCCACCACGTTAGAAATGCTTCAAGCGTTCTTCAAAAAATTTTGGCACTCAAGTGCTCAAGACAACTATTTGGCATTTAAGAATATTTTTTGGAGATCTTTTTCCAAAATACTGACCCTATTATCTTGTAGGTACTTTTAGTATTTTTTTTATCCTTAAAATCCAAATATTTAGGTTACCAAATAAGCAACAGGGTCCCTAAGGCCATGGGATTTAGTTTTATTATTTCCTTTTATGCGTATATTTTATATATTGCATGTGTTAAGGAAATAACTGAAAATATTTTGTAATATTTTTCAAAATGGTAATTTTGGAATTTCTTAAAAGAATAAATTTTCATGAGATCTATTACCATTATATTTATTTAAGGAATTGGTTATTGTCATTTGGGATTTCAAATTCCTTTTGGGACTTTCTTTTACTTGGGTTAGGTGATTCTCCAAGATCTCTCCCTCAAAGAAGAGGAAAATGACACCTAAATTGGTCCTTCAGGCTCTCCCCCTTAAGAGAAAGAGGAAACCGTTTAGTTTAAAAAGGAAGTTCAAGAATAAGGAATATGAAAAATATCGTTATTTGATACAAAAGTCCCAATTCAAGTAATAAATAAAAGTTTTGGAAATTCTCATGATGGATAATTTATTTTAAGATGGTTGCCAAAATTGTCTTAAAGTATCTCTTCCAAAATATTAAGTGGGAGTAGGCCATAGATAAGCCCATAGCCTCAAAGATCAAGCCCATCTTGATTTTGGGCCATCACTGTCTTAAAGATAGGGTAACCCAAGGAATCAAGGGATATGGACCATCTTAAAAGGACAAGACTATACATGTTTATAGTGGGAGTGACCAATCTTAAAGATATAACTCTTCACTTAGTGACATTGATGTCAAGGATCTTGGTTATACACTTAACTTAGACATGAAGTGGTAAAATCACCTAAAGTGGTCCCACTTGCATGTGTCAAGGGTTGAATGCAAAGGTATGTAAATCAATGCGTTAGGATAACCTTTGGAGGTTTAAGGCAGTTTGATTACCTAGTAATAAGAATCATGACCTACCTAAAGTAGGCTTGATTCTTATGATACTAGGATACCTTGCATGGATATATGTAGTTTGAGAACACTACTTTTTCTAAAATTAATTACCATATTTGCCTTGAGTGCTTAGTTCCTTTATTAATGCATGAAAATATTTTGTTTATTACATGAATCATGTCTTATAATCCTATCACCCTTACTCTCACTGATAATAAGTTAACTATACCTAATTATGTTGACTGGAAAAGAAACCTTGATATAGTGCTCATAGTAGAACAACTAAAATGGTTAACTCAAAAGGTTGCTCCACCCATTCCCAATGAGGTTTCCACATAGGAAAAGAAAGATGTTCATTCCTAGTGGCAAAGGGCATATGAGAAGGCTTGTTGTGTCATAATTGGGTCTCTCAGTAATGTGTTGCAACAACAAAATACGGGTATTGCCACTACTTATGAGATTCTCTTGAACCTGTAAGAGAGGTTTAGTGATAAGGGCAGGCCAGCTAGGAAAACTACTCTAAGGACCATCAAAAGCATTAAGATGACAAAAGGAACTCCTACTAGAGATCATATGATTCATATGATTGCACTCTTTGACGAGATGGAGATCCTTAGAGCTAAAATCAATGGGGAAACCCAGGTTGATATAATTCTAGAGACCTTAATGAACTCCTTCAGACAGTTTAAGCTTAATTACAATATGAATAAGTTAATGATGAGCTTGCCAGAACTGATGAAGGAACTCCAGATGGTTGAAGGGATTCTTAAGGATCCTAAAGGTGTTTACATGTTAGTAAAGGAGTCTTCAAGTTCTTCTCATAATAAGAAGAAAAAAAATTCTTCCAAGAAATCCAAACATGGAAAGGACAAGGTTGGGAAAGGAAAGAGCAAGGGTAAGGGCAAGTGTTTCGTCTATGGCAAAAAGAGCCACTAGAAGAAAGAATGCCCTAATTTCCTAAAGAAAAAGGAAGGTATGTCCCATTCACTTTTAGTTGAATCTTGTTTAGTGGTGGATTCCACCAATTCTTGGTGGATAGATTCCAAGGCCACTGACCATATCTGTAATTCATTACAGGGGTTTCAACTAAGGAGAAGACTAAATGAAGTAGAGATATACTTGACTCTAGCATCTACTGCAAGGATAGTTGTGCAGACAATGGGAGATATTACCTTAGTATTAGAGAATAATAAATATCGAGAACTCAAGGATTGCCTTTATATACATGAGTTTAGAAAGAATTTGATTTTAGTTTCTTACTTAAATAAATCAGATTATTCAGTTTATTTCAATAAATATGTTTTTATTAAAAAGAATGATTCATTTATTTGCTCAAGTATATTGGTTGACAATTTATTTCGTATTACTCCTATATCATTGTTATCTATTGTTGAGAATAATCATGTCTCACTTAAGAGGAGAGTACTTAGTACTAATCAAACCTATCGATGGCACTACGCCTAAATCATATTAATTTGAATAGGATCCAAAGACTATTCAAGTCTAGAACATTGCAGTCATTAGTTCTAGAAAATCTTACAGTTTGCGAATCTTGTATAGAAGGTAAAATAACCAAGAGGCCTTTTACTGCTAAAGGGGTTAGAGCCAAAGAATGCCTGGAGTCAATGCATACTGATGTGTGTAGACCTTTTAATGTCCAAGTAGGTGGTGGGTATGAGTATTTCATCACTTTCACAAATGATTACTCTAGGTGTGGTTATGTTAACCTTATGCATAGGAAATCCAAAGCCTTAGATAAATTCAAGGAATTTAAGGTATAATTAGAAAACCAATTAGGTAAACACTTCAAGGCACTTCGATCTTATCGATGTGGAGAGTACATGTCTAATGAGTTTGATTATTTTCTTAAGGAGCATAGGATTATATCACAATTAACTGGTTTTGGTACTCCATAACAAAATAGAGTAGTGGAAAGAAGAAATTGAACTCTATTGGACATGGTGAGATCTATGATGAGTTTTTTGACACTTCCCACATCCTTTTGAGGATATGCCTTAGAAACTGTAGGATATCTTCTTAATCTAGTTCCATCTAAATCAATACCTTGACTCCTATGGAGATGTAGACAAGATGTAAACCTAGTTTACACCATGTTCGCATATTGGGTTGTCCAACACATGTACTGAAACCAAAGGTAGATAAGATAGAACCAAGATTAGAAGTTTTTCGGTTTGTTGGGTATCCAAAAAGAACTAAGGGTTATTATTTTTATAGTCAGGTCGCCCATAAGGTATTTGTGAGTACAAATGCTAGATTTCTAGAAAATGACTATATGATGAGTGATAATGTTAGGAGTAAGGTTGATTTGAGAGATTTAGATAAGACTCCCACAACAACACAAAATACCATGGATCTAGTACCAACCATTTCTATTTCTAGTACACCAATACCTCATCATAGTGGGATGTTTGTTGTACAATTGGATAAATTCATGTATTTTGGAGAGTCTTTTAAGGCCATCCCAATGGAACATGAGATCAATTCCACATATTACAATGAAGCAATGAGCAATGTGGAAGCACATCTTTAGCAAAAGACTATGGGAGCAGAGTTAGAATCTATGCATTCTAACCAAGTCTAGGAGCTTCTAGAAGCACCTGAAGGGATAAAACCCATAGGGTGTAAGTGGGTCTCCAAGAAGAAGAGGAGAGTATATGGAAAAGTTGAGACTGTTAAGGCTAGGCTTATAACGAAGTGTTATAGTCAAAAACCTGGTTTCGACTATGAAGAGACCTTCTCATCTGTAGCCATGCTCAAGTCCATTAGAATACTCTTATCCATTGCGGCACATCTTAACTATGAGATATGACAAATAGATGTCAAGATTGCATTCTTAAATGACAATCTTGATGGGAGCATCTATATGATGCATCCAGACGGTTTCGTAGCAAAAGGTTAAGAGCATATGGTATGCAAGTTACATAAATCCATTTATGGATTAAAGCAAGCATCTCACTCATGGAATAAACATTTCGATAAGGCAATCAAGACCTTTGACTTGGATCAAAACAGGGATGAACCTTGTGTGTACAAGATAGTGTAAGGGAGCATAGCGGTCTTTATAATCTTGTACTTTGATGACTTTCTACTCATAGGTAATGATGTAGGGTTATTGTCATCAGTCAAGATCTGGTTATCTACTCAGTTCCAAATGAAGGATCTGGGAGAAACGTAGTATATTATTGGGATTAAGGTCCTTAGGGAACACAAGAATAGGAAACTAACACTATTTCAAGCTACCTACTTAGATAAGCTCTTGGTTAAGCATGTGATGTAGGATTCTAAGAAAGGTTTGTTACCTTTTAGGCATGAAATTCATTTTTCTTAGGATTAGTGTCCTAAAATACCGGAGGAGAAAGAGCACATGTAACCAGTACCTTATGTCTCTGTAGTGGGTAGGCTTATGTATGCAATGCAATTTACTAGGTTGGATATTTGCTTAGTAATGGGTATGGTGAGTAGATATCAATATAATCCAAGTCCAGAACACTGGATAACTATTAAGCATATACTCAAGTATCTTAAGAGAATGATGGATTATATGCTTGTATTCGAAAGTGATGAGTTAGTACCTAGAGGGTACACAAATTCAAACTTCCAATCTAAATTCGGAAGACAAATCTTCTAGTGAGTGGTACCTTAATAGTGGTTGCTCTTTACACATGATAGGAGATAGAACCTATTTTACTTCTCTTGAAAATTATAATGATGGGACTGTCACTTTTGGAGATAGAAACCTACCTCGAGTGAAAGACAAGGGTAGTATAGCTATTCCTGGTTGTCCTAAACTAAATGAAGTTCTTTATGTTGAAAGACTTGAAGAAAACCTCCTAAGCATTAGTAAAATATGTGACAAAGATCATAAAGTGAACTTTCACCAAGACTTATGCAAGGTAATTAATAAAGAGAGAAAGGTAGCCATCATAGGACATAGGACTATGGATTATTGTTATGCTATAAATCTTAACTCTATAACATGTCTTATGTGCAGTAGGGCAAAGCTTGATCCTTCTAAGATCTAACATAGAAGACTTGGTCACGTAAACGATAAAGACCTTGTGCATTTAATAAATACTGAAAAAGTTAGAGGTATCCCTAAACTTAGTAGTGAACCTAAACCCATTTGTGGTGAGTGCATGAAAGGCAAACAAACTGAGAGTTCACACAAATAGGTTAAGGAGAGAAGGACCACTAGACTTTTAAATCTTCTTCACATGGGTCTTATGGGTACAATGTGAACTGAAAGTAGAGGTGCTAAGAGATATGTCCTTGTGATTGTGGATGATTTTTTGAGATACTCATTTGTGAGTTTTCTAAGGAAGAAATTTGAGGCCATATAACATTTGAAGTCATTATTCAATAGAATACAAGTGGAAATTGGTCATCAAATTGTAAGGATTAGGAGTGATAGGGGAAGAGATTTTGACAATGTGGATGTTGATTTCCACTACTACAAAAAACAAGAATAATGACACTTCCTTCCTAGGCACTTTAAAAAAAATGTCATTATTTATTTATTATGCCTAAACATTGGCACTTGTTTAGTATGACGTGTCTATAAGCGTCATTGATATGTAAATATTTAAAAATGTTGGCACTTATTTTAAGTGTCATTGGATATATAACATTTTTGCATTCTTGATGTTTCTAAAGAGCGTCATTATCCTACCTAGTATATATAATTACCTAAAACATACCTAAAATTTCCACTCCCTCCACACAATTTCCTTACCTGCTAAAACATGATTTGCCTTCACATACCTTCGAATCTCATATTCAAAACATCCAAAACCCTAAGTCTTTACTTGCTAAGGATGCACTAGTGGTCAGTTGTCAGAGTTATGTTTGGCCTTCTCCTTCATGAAGTAACCAAAAGTGAGATAAGATTTAAAGGTTTTCATTTCAATAATAGAAGTATTCTATCCATATAGTTGGGATCGGAAGACCAGTTAAAGTGGGGAGTCCACCGGTTGGAAGAGTAAGTTTTGCACATGTAGAGATTCTAGTGGGTTTTTGTTTCTTTTAATCTAAACCGTAATTTTTTTCTTTCATTTCCCTTTAGCCAAACCCTCTTTTCTTCAAAGAAATGAGAAAAATAACTCCAATTGTTTTGAGGGAAAACAACTTTGGGACCGAAAGACATTCTATCATCTCCATCTATTTAGCGATTCAAGGTAAAGTCTCAATTTTTCTTGGTTTTTCTTAATTTCATTAAAAATTATATTAATTTTTTATCACCTTTGATATAAATTTTTAATGGTTTATTAAATAAAAATGTGTTACCAACCAAAAAGATTCCTATGAATCTAGTTTATATCTTTAAACGATGTAAAACCCTGTATGTTTTAACCAAAAATTTTGGGTATGAGTTGGGGTAGATCATGCCTATAGGTTTTGCATATGGAGCTCTTGCCAAGATAGGTCAATCTTCAGAGTAGTTCCCATACTAAAAATTCTGTGGAATTATCCAAGTCAAATTATTATATTTATATGGGGTATATGGGGTATTTGAGACTAAGACATATAGTATTTTTTAGGGAGGTTAGGTGGTGGGGTATAAGGTTATTTGCTATTGAATAGATCCAATACTAAAAAAGCTAATGGCACCAAAATGTTATTGGTTTTGTGGCTTTAAAGTTAATTGAAATGGAAAACTTCATTATCAAATATGTGGGTTCTTGAAACCTTTTATTTTTTATTATTGGGGCCTTGGAAGTGAATCAAGGTGTGAAAGCTAAGGGAATTTGATACGGGAGTTGCTCTATTAATAAAATCATCCATGAAGTAGCATGGCAATAAATGTTCATGTTACTATCATCTAAACATCATGCAAAAGTAAGCTTTAGTAGTTTCCCCTGAATTTTGAAGTACCTAAAGATAGCACTCTTTTCTTAAACCGAAGTTTTAAGATAAAATGTTGATCTATTTAATGTCTTCTTCTTAAGTATCTTTCATTTCCATATTGCTAAGAGGCGGATTGGAGATCTTTATACTAAAACATCTCATTGTTATGACAATTTATACAGGAGCCACTGAAGCTGGATATAGTCATTAGCTTTCTTGAGTAATAATTTTCATCTTTGCTTTGATCCTTGGTCATAGGCAATTTATGTACATACTGCTATTTTTTCTTATTGAAAATGAAATACAAACCCATACTTTCTACACACAAATAAAAGTTTACATTATTTTTTTTTATAATGTTAATGTTTTTGAGGTGGATAGTCTTAAAATTTTCCATGTAATCATGTTTTGCATTTATCAAGAATTTCATTAACTACTTTAGTTCTAAGAGGAAAAATTACATTCACAGATGAAGAAGGCTTTTTATTCTTGATTTCTTTAGTAAGAGCATTATTCTTCCCAATGAGAGAATGATGTTCAAATTCAAGAAAACTAATTTTCTCAAATAAATTAGTCTTTTTTAGTATTAAGCACATCAATCTTATTTTTATGAGCATCTAGGATATCATTCTTTTTCATATAACTCTTAATTAGTTTCTCATGCTCATCAACAAGATTATTAAATAATTCAGCCATTTGTTCAGCAATAAACTCATCATCATCATTATCATTATCACAATCAAAATCATTTACAGGTTCCATAGATATAAGAAAACCTAACATGTCATTGTGATCGTATCTTGCATCTTCAGAAGTTGTGGAAGCACTTTCTTTAGAGTCTAAATCACTTCATGATGCCTACATAGACTTTTTTTATATTTTTAGGGTCAGGACACTCTTGAGAATAGTATACCACACCTCCACAATTAAAGCATTCAACTTTCTTACCTTTGGAGGAACTTTTTCCTTTCATATTAGATGATAGTTCATTGGTTCTTTTTTCTTTTCCAAATTCTTAGTTCTTGTAGAACCTTTTATTGAATTTCATGGCCATTTTAATCCTTTTAGCTATATGTGCCAATTCATCATTAGTTACTTCATATGGCATTTCAATATCATTCTCCTCATTTTTAGATGCCTTAAAGGTAGAGACTTTAGGCTTCTGGGAATTAGGTAGGGTCATCTCATATGTTTGAATGAAGCAACCAAGTTCATTAACCCTCATGGAATCAATGTCCTTGCTCTCCTCTATGGCAGTTACTTTAGGTCTAAATCATTATGGAAGAGATCTCAATATTTTCCTAACTACCTTAGAATCTAGAATAGGTTCTCTAAGGTTAAATGAAGAATTTACAATATCACTCAATTCAGAATAAATAGCAAAAAAAGTTTTATTTTCATGCATCCTAATATTCTCAAACTTACTAGCAAGTATTTACAACTTAAAGATCTTCATAGCAACCATACCTTCATGAGTAACTTGAAGAATATCCCATACTTTTTTTGCAAGCTTGCAGTTTGCTATCCTGCGAAACTCTTCTGGACAAACTCTATTAAAAATACTAAATAAAGCCCTTGCATTGGCTTCACTACCTTCATTATCGGCTTTGTCCCATTCATATTTTGGTTTAAGTTCTCCTATAGATCTTGCTTGAGCATCAAGGATCAATGGTGCTCCCTAACCATATTCAACTGAATTTCATACCCTTTTTCCTTGTATTTTAAGGAAAAACATCATACATGCTTTCCAATGGGAATGATTATCCCCATCAAAATAGGGTGGACTATTCAAAGGAGCACCACTTTTAGATTGTTCCATATCGGACTTACAAGATTAATAAAAAATTGATTTTAATCCTATATGATTAATAAAAATTTGATATTTAAACAATATAAACAATAAAATTTGAATTTTTAATCAATAGAATAATGAATCAATTTTTTGTCCTACTTTGATACCAATTGAAAAATGGGTATTGCTTACATGCTACTTGAATAATTACCGAAAGTTCAATAAGGAACACCCAGAGGTACAAGATTTATAAATTATGACCTATTTTTTTGTACGTTAATAGATAATAGGGAGATCCCTGATAACAAGATGTATTATGCCTATAATCTTTGGGTTAACAAAAATATAATTTTTTTACTTTTAGAGATACCCTGCAGTTGGTAAAGGATAAAATAATATAATCATTAATATCCAAATAATATTATGAGAGATGTTAGGAATAAAAATAATTGGTTATAGGCATAACAACCATAACGACTAATATAACCACCCCTAATAACTTCGATAAGCAGTTGACCAATCAAATTAGGATATTCAATTTCATCAACCAGAGTACAAGTAGGAATAAATAGATATGTACTTTTTAGGAAAGCCCTACAAGATAATAGGATAAATAAATTTTAGCTTATCTTAGGCAATTCAAACATAATATCAAATATAAAAAATATAGACAATGAGGTACAAGATTTTTACATGGAAAACCTCTACAAACTATGGAGATAAAAAACCATAAGGTCTAAGACCTATCAATCTAAATCCATTATTTGAAATAAAGTTACACAAATCTACCTGACTGTTTTACCCTAAAGACTTACTCTTCATTACCTACAACTTAATCCACGTCTGTGATGCAGCAACTACCTGTTGCTCCCTAATAGATCCTTCGATCCCTCTGAAGGAATTTAGGTCTTCAACCAATAATTCAAAGAATTGAATCCTTGAATGAGAAATCGGGAATGGTGTGACAATAAGGCTTTTCTCATAAGGAGTCCTTCTCTAAGGAATGAAAGGTTTTAACAAAATATTTTCAATTTCCCTAAAAATCTCCACGCGATCACATTAGGATCTTTTATCTCTAACCCTTAAAGGGTTACAAGAGAGGTATTTATAGGCAAAAGCTATAAGGATTTCGGTATCTCAAGTTTCCAAATTTGAGTTTGAGTGAAATTCATCCAAAATACATTTCTAAACTCGACAGAACCGACAAGACCACTTAAGCGGACTTAGACAACTTGAGCGCTCTAACCGCTTGAGCGGCCCCTACTTTTTGAAAAAAACATTTTAAGGCCAAAAATGATATTGAACCTTTTATACCTCAAATAAGCCTTACATGCAACAAACCAAACATTTTTAAACGTACTTGTGACTTCCTAGTTGGACGAACAACAACCCTTGATCTTCAATGGAGAGTAAATCACCATTTAAAAATACTTCTATGGTCAAACATAAATTGGAACAAAATTGCCAACAAATACAGAAAACTCAATGTCCTAACAAAATCTTCAAGAACTGAAGTTTTTATATTAAAGGAAGATTCTTTTGTTGTAAAATCTTTATAAAATTGGATATTCCTTATAAGCACGAGTATTCCAATTTAGTGATTATGGAAATTCTCATGATAGATAATTTATTTTAAGAAGGTTACCGAAATTATTGAAAGCCTTTAATGTAAATAATATGAAACTTCTAGTAATTTAATAGATATAAATTTTCTTGAAAATTAGACCCTATAGCATGTTATTTACTTAATTTTGGAATAGTGTAGATTAAGAAAATAAAACTTGTGAAAATAAATTAGAGACCAAAGTTTCCTTTTCTAAATTATTCTAAAGGATTCTAAATTATTTTGATGAGAATTCTTATAGAATAAAAGTTTCCCTTATGGATAAAGTGTTCCCCAATTTTTCATTTTTCAAGTTTTTGGAAACTTTCTTATTATACTAATCTTTAATTTTGAGAGTAAATAATTTTTTTGAAAATTTTCAAGATGGATAATTTATCATTAAGGGAATTATTAAAAGTTTTATTGTTTTTAATTTAATTGAATAAATTATTATGAAAATTAGTTTCCCTAATAAAGAATATTTATTAAATTGGAAAGTTGTAGGAATAAGGAAAATAATATTGTGAGGATTTTTGAATATGAGAGCTAAAGTTCCTTTCTAAATTGAGAGCTAAAGGAACGTTTGAATTGCCTAAGGATAGGCAAGTACACATCATATTCTCATTGTTGAATAAATAGTGGTGGATTCTTTCCAGACCCACTATTTGTACGGTTCTTTATAGGTTTTTAACAAGTGAGAATCCTTAGTTGCAAGAATAATTATGACAAATAGTAGGAGGTATTATCTCTTTTATATGAGACTCCATTATCACTTTACCAAATAATGAGAATTGTCAAATCTTACTAATAGGAATGAACCTAGCACTAATTAAACATTTGGCTTTTAATGCTTAGGTTATATTAATTTAAATAAGATCCAAAGGCTAACCGCGTCTGGGCCTTTTGATTCTAAAGGGTTTTCCAATCTTCGAATCCTATATAGATGGTAAAATGACCAAGAGACCCTTTATTACAAAAGAACATATAGAGCTATAGGTATTTCATCACTTTTATTGTTAAATACTCTAGGTTTGGATATGTGTACATTAGTACATAGGAAATTTGAAGCTTCGTATAAATTCATTGAATTTAAGATTGAATTGGATAACCTATTGGGTAAACATATCAAGGCACTTCGATTACATTAAGGTGGTATGTCTAGCAGGTTTGATTCTTTCCATAAAGAGCATGGGAAAGTATCCTAGTTGTCTACACCAAGGACTCCATTACATAATGGTGTAGTGGAAAGAAAAAGTTGGACTTTGATGGACATAGTAATATTGATGATTACTTTCTCTTTACTTTCCATATTCATTTGGGATATTCCTTGAAAATTGTATCTTAACTCCCTTACTAAGTCGGTACCTTTAACTTCTAGAGAGATGTGGGCACATTGTAAACTTAGTTTACAAAAAATTCACATATAGGAGTGTCCAATACTCTTACTAAACACAAAGGTAGACTAGTCGGAAACAAGGTAAGAAATACCTCTGCTTATAAGTATCTAAGAGGATTTCAGGATTATTACTTTATAGTTAGGATTATCATAAGGTGTTTGTGTTTGGATAGAACCCTTAAAAACATGACATGATGTAATAAATTTGGATTTCAATTTTTAATTAATGATATTCCAATTTCACTTCTATCTATTCTTATTCCATGTATTACACTTTATAAGCATTCTTACTTGCACTTTTTGCATTATACGTGACTTGAGTGTATTAGGAGTTGCACGGAAGATCCAAGTCATAAGTTCTTTGCAAATAGATGACTTGTTTACGGTTAGTTCGTGGGTCTAAGCAACCCATTAGAGGTTGTAGTGCACTACCTCCTAATTGGAGGGATGTTTAGTCTTAGTTATCAGGATATGTCATTGGACAGGACCTACGGTGAGTCATGACTTAAGGCTATCAAGTAGTTATGACCTCACCAAGCTATTTCATTATGTTGTATCTCAACCTTGAAAATATGTTGAGTTTGTGCTAAAGTTAGCAATGGCTTTAACCTATGGGTAAGATCGTAAGTTGATCATATATTTCCTATGGATTGGGTTACTATTGATAGAAATTGGTAGCAATATGTATTCTTAATAGAGAGACACCATGATATTTCATGGGATTGAGACAATGTGTCCCTTAGATGATCCTAAAAAGGTGTACTCATGGAAACTATGGTCATAGTAATTCATTAAGTGGAACTCTATAATTACCCTCTAGGAGTTAGGGTTTCTATCATTTTTTGCCTTCCACAATCCAGAGAGAAAGAGAGTTGTAGTCTCCAGCCTCTTTTTCTCCTTATCAGAATTGTACCAAGAATAAGATTGAGTCATCGAGCGGAAGATCATAGGTTGATGAGACTTCCAATAACTTCAAGGTCGTCTTCAACACTTGTAATTTAAGGTTTGGGAACATCCAAACCTAAAGGTTAGTACTTTAACCTAAAAGATTCATTTTTTGAAAAATTAGCATTCCTTTGGTTTCTTAAATCTAAGATGTCAACAACTGGTATAAGAGCTTAATGTTATAAACATTCTTAGATCTTTATTTATGGTTTTCTAACCTTTTTTTTGCAACCTCGATATTATCCCATGGCCAAAGGACACATGTATGATCCTTTATATTATTGTTTGTGCTTATTGAATGAGATAATTGTGTTCTTACTTTGTTTCTTCATAGATTTCATTATAAGCTACATTAAAGGAGCATAGGTTGTTTTTTTTCTTGTAAAGTTTTAATTTTTTCCATAGATTGGGTTGTAAGCTCCATTATAGGAGCATAAGATTTAATTTTATGTTCTAAAGTTAAATTTTTTATCATCCATGGAGGAATACAAGAGAAAAATTCCTTAGTGATATCAATAAAGATTAGATCTTTACTGGAGCATCATTTATGAAGATTCAATGACTTAATTGTTGGATTAAGCCCCTAAAAGTAAGACTTGATGTAACAAAGTTAGACTTAATTGTCTTCTTGCTATCCCTTTGGTGATTGACATTGATTTGAGCATTCAACTTATGTCTCTTTCTTTGTACAATACTAGGGTGCATTAAGAGTTACACAGAAGACATAAGCCATGGGTTTCTTGTGAATAAATAAGTTGTTTATAGTTGGTTCATGGATTTCGGCAATTCAATAGAGATTGTAATGCACTACCTCCTAATTGGAAAAATGACTTATCTTGAGCGTCAGGATGAGTTTCCCATGGTGAGTGCACTAGCGTATGTGATACACACTAGATAGGACCTATGGTGAATCATGATGCAAGGCTATTAAATGTCATGATTCACCAAGCTACTATACTGCACGAACTTTCAACCTTGAAAGGATATTGAGTCTGTGTTGAAATTAATAGGAGGCTTTGACCTATGGGTGAAACCCTATCATATATCCCTATGGATTGGGTCATTGTTGATGGAGGTTGATGACATCAAGTATTCTTAATAGAGGCACCATGATATCTCATGGGATTGAAACAGTGTGTCCCCTTGAGTGATCCAAAGTACATGTGATCATGAAATTATTGGTCACGGTAATTCCTTCAGTGGAATTTAACATATACTCCTTGGAGTTGAAGTATGTCAGTTGATCACATAATAAGTGGGATCTGTAACTCAAGGATTTGAGAGGTAATCTTGATAGGTGACAACATTACCTTGTTAGATTACGGACACCAGTTCATGAGGAGTCTTCATGCAGTGGATAGTAGGTCACGGACCTGAGCACTTGGTGTCTCATTGTAATATACATAGGGTATTGGAGTGTGGTTGACTCTCTGTAGTGAGATGTTGAGTCAATTTCATAATCTTATTTTAAGGGAGCCAATACTCCTATAAGTCCTAGTGGTTTCAACTCTAAGCTCATATTCCTTGATGACACAGTTTATGAGGGTTGGATGGGCTTTTAGTTCATTTATGTGCATAAAGCCATTTTGATAATTACGCAAGGTTGCACAAGAATAAGTGAGTGGTATCTATAAATTGGGCTAATTGATTAACTAGAGCCCTATGTGGTTAATTAATCAATTAACAACCTTTTTGGGCTAGATTAAGAGACCCAGACTCATGGTAGACTTAAATCACTTAAGCCTAGTAAGAAACCAATAAATACCCCTTAAGGGATTAAGGTTTCCATGTCTTGCCATTTTCTCTCTATAGTCTAAAGAGAGAACCCTACCCTCCACCCTTGAGATCTCCACTATTTTATTGGCTAGACATAAGAAGGAATCATTGGGCAGAAGATCATGGTGTTTATGAGATCCATTACGCTTTGGAGTTATTTACTTAAATTGGAACCAATCCGAGAACATCTGAATCAAAGGTATATGACTTTATTCTCTAGATCAATGATTTCTATGGTATCAATATTGGTTTTTGAATACCTGGTTTTCCACTATGATATATTTAGAGAGCCTAGAATATATTTTCATGCACCCTATGAGATCCAGCCCATGAGAACAAAGTGATCTAGGGTTCCAAACATTAATGGTTGTAGATGAAATAATGAATCTTCCTTTGATTAAAAAGAAAAGAAACATTCTTTTTTTTTAGAGATTTTTTTGCTACACAACAACATTCACTATGATCAAATCAAGGCTACCCCCTATGAGTTTTTTAGGGCAAGTTGCATATGATTTTGAAGCTTAGGAAGTCAGGAATCTAATGCTTCAAATGGATCACAATTCATTAGAGTTGAAACGAGGGAGATATGGATGTATGAAGCGAGGCTGCACCAAGGGAATGTTGTTACAGGATTGCATACGAGTCCAATTCTTTTTGCTTATTTGGGCTCATTTTTTGGGTCATTTGTTTGGTTTGAAAGTTTATGAATTGTAGCATATAAACAAGAGTTTGTTTTGACAAGTTTTGATGCCAAATATTGGTGTCAAGCTATGGCAAGTTGAAGATAAATCGTTTTTGTTCACAAAAGGTTGTGAAAAATATCCCTTGGTCATGGGATCTCTTTTTAATGTTTCCTTTTTATGCATAGTGTTATATTGCATGTGATGAGAAGTTTTTTTTTTTTTTTTTTTTTTTTTTTTTTTTTTTTAAAGTGGCTAATTTTGGTTTTTTTTTTTTTTTTTAAATAAATTTTCATGAGAATGTTATTTCCAAACTAAAGTTTTATTCAAAATTGGAATGGTGCTACTATTAAAGAATTTTTTCTATGTAGAAAGATTTTTTAAATTTGTGAGAGAATCTAGTTTCCTTTTCTAAAAATCCTTAGAAGATTTTTTTTTTTTAATTTTCAAATTTTGAGATCTTCAAGGACTTAAGTTTCTATATAAAGAGAAGATTCTCTTATTTTAAAATCTTTATAAAATTGGATATTCCTTATAAGTACAAGTATTCTAATTTAATGAATAAATAAAGTTTTTGAAAATTCTCATGATAGGTAATTTATTTTAAGAAGGTCATCAAAATTATTGAAAACTTTTTATGAAACTCTTAGTAATCTTAATGGTTATAAATTTTCTTGAAAATTAGATTCCAAAGCATGTTATTTACGTAATTTTGGAATAGTGTAGATTAAGAAAATAAAACTTGTGAAAATAAATTAGAGAGCAAAGTTTCTTTTTCTAAATTATTCCAAAGGATTCTAAATTATTTTCTTTAATTTTTTTTTTGGATAAAGTACTCTTTAGTTTTTATTTTTCAAATTTTTAGAAACTTTCTTATTACACTAATCCTTAAGTTGAAGAGTAAATATTTGTTTTAGAAAATTTTCAAGATGGATAATTTATCATTAAGGGAATTACTAAAAGTTTTATTTTTGGTAATTTTAATAGAATAGATTATTATGAAAATTAGATTCCATATTTAATAATATTTATTAAATTGGAAAGGTGTAGGAATAAGGAAATTAAATTTATGAGGAATTTTGAGCATGAGAACTAAAGTTCATTTCTAAATTTATTCTTAAAGATTTAAAATATTTTTTCTTAAATTTATTTTTTCAAAATCCTTGAAGAATGAAAACTTTCCTAATCGGGTCAGCTCTCGAGTTTTCAAAATTTTATAAATGCAAGGTTTCTTTATTACACTAAGTTTCCAATTTAGATAATAAATATCTTATGGAAATTTTTATTAAAAATAATTCTGCATTAGAGGTTATTACTAAAAGGGTATTTATTAATCTGATGCAAATAATTTTCTTTAAATATATTTCCTAAACAAAATATTTATTAATTGGAATGGTGTGAAGAATGAGAATTTATGTGAAAATGGATTTTAAAATTTGAGAGTGAACATTTTTATCAAAATTCAGTTTTAGATAAAATACTCTCATGGACATTCTCGTGTAATACTGACTTTCCAATTTGAGTAAATATTTAAATTTAATAATTAGAAAAAAATAAAAAATAATAATAAGAACAAATGTAAGAATAAATAATAAATTTATTAAATTATTATAATACTTAATTTCAATTTTGAATAAAATTAAATATTAATAAATAATTCATTAATCTATTGTAAAACTTATTTCTAATTTTAATATAGATTATGCATCATTAAATTATATAACTTATTTCAAATTTTGATATAGATTGTACATCATTATTTTAAAGGATGAATAAAATTTAATCTTTTATATATATATAATATTTATATTTATTAAATGATTAGATTAATGTGTAAAATAATCTCTCTCTTTCTCTCTCTCTCTATATATATATATATATATATATATATATTCAAATACAATTATAATACAGAAAAGAATTAAATTTTTATAATTTTTTATTGAATGATTAAAATTAAAATTAAATATAATCACGTGTCTTGCACGTGGATCAAACCTATTTTTTAAAAAATGACAAGAATCGATTTAAAACAAAACCCTTTCTAAACCTGACTGGGCCTGCTTATACTAGAGATTTGGCGCTGAGGACTTGGTTGAGTAGCATTCCTTCCCTCCCCTGAAGAGTCTAGCCATGGCTTCCAAGCTTTTGAACCAATTCCCAACTCTAAACAACACCGCCCAACATATTCTCAGCCTTCCATTCCTCAGATCTACAGTAGCTTCTCCTTTCCTCCTCCACACCAGATTGTATTCCGAAGATGTTTCTAGTAGAGTCTCCAACCGATCGTCCTTGAATCAGGTCGAACTCGCTAAATTTTCCTCCATTGCTGATACCTGGTGAGTTCGGTTTCCTATGTTTCTATATTTGATTGATTGCTAGGAAAATGTGAACTGAGCAAACGAGAGTTTATTTTAATTGAAGCGAAGGCAATGTTTTATGTGGAAGAATTGGGTTGAAATTTTATTTTATTTTTTCCTTTTTGGTTCAATTTGAGAACTTTATCAACAATCATTGTCTATATCAATTTTAAAAACCTTTGAAATTAGTATCACAACCTGAAAATCTTGGATATGAATTTCAGATAGAAATTGAAGACATTGATAGTTATCAATTTATTTGCAAGGATACAACAATTCTTTGCGGATGCTTAAAAAATTCTACAAATTGTGTTTGTTTGTTTGTTTGGTTTTTATTTTTATTTATTTATTTATATTTATACTCATTATATGGACAGAGGCTGGACAAATCATTATCGTTCATGTGTTATTATAGAAATTAGACAATAATGATTTAGTTTATGGACTCTCTCACCCTCCCGCTTCTCAAGTTTGGACTTTCATTTGATAAGAACCTTCTAATAAATTTTTTTTGATTGCCAAGTACATTTTACAATGAGAGGTAAGGTTTTTCAAATTCTGTTCTTTCTTTTGAAATTATTGCACTAAAACTGCGCAAATTTACCCAGCTAAGTTTAGGTTTGAAGGTCTCTGTATTGGGCATTCAATCACCGAACTTAACCCAAGTGCTCTTCCCGCATATCTTTCTGTGCATTATATTAATAAAAGATGAACACAAGGAAGGAAACAATAAAACACTGCTAGAAAGAACTCTTGAGTAATTCAATTAATTAAACTAAATGATTATGTCTCACATCCTTACATGCTGGACTTCCTTTATTCTAGGAATAACAAACTTAGCTAAAAACCAGGAAAGGAAATAACAACCCAACTAATTCAGCTAATATTACATGGACAATAATAAGCAGCAAAAAACTGATTTTTCTACACTCCCCCTCAAGCTGGACTATACCATTTAAACATTCCCAACTTGTCAATTAGTTTCTCAAACAATGGTATGAGCAATCCTTTTGTAAGAATATCCACAACTTGCTCAGTTGTTGGGACATAAGACATGCAGATCACTCCCTCTTCAATCTTCTCTTTGATAAAGTGTCGGTCTACTTCCACATGGTTTGTCCTATCATGATGAACAGGATTGTGCGAAATATTAATGGCAGTCTTGTTGTCGCTGTAAATTTTTAATGGAAGTTTTGCTGTTGCTTGCAGCTCTTCTAGTAGTAGCTTTAGCCACAGTAATTTGCAAATTTCATGGGCAATGGCTCTAAATTTAGCTTCAGTACTACTTCTCGCTACCACTATTTGCTTCTTGCTCCTCCAAGTTACCAAATTTCCCTAGACAAATGTACAATAGCTTGAGGTTGATCTTCTATCATTTGCAAACCTAGCCTAGTTTGCTTCAGTGAATACTTCTATATCCCTCTCTTTAGACTTGCCAAAAAAGAGACCTCTTTGAGGGTTACCTTTCAAATACTTCAGGATTCAATAAGCAACTTCCATATGCTCCTTAGACGGTGAATGCATAAATTGACTAACACAACTTACTGCAGAGACAATATCTAGCCTTGTATGAGATAAATAGATAAGTTTACCCTCTAAGTGTTGACATCTTCCTTTGTCCACTGGGCTTCCATTGGACTGCTCTCTTAGTTTAAATTTAGATACACTGGCGTGTCTACCGATTTACACCCCAACATGCTAGTTTCATTCAATAAGTCCAATGCATACTTCCTTTGAGACATTGAAGTCCCCTGCTTGCTCCTTACAACTTCCATTTCAAGAAAATACCTTAGAGTTCCCAAGTCTTTCATCTTGCACTCATCTGCTAGTTTTTTTTTTTATCTTTCGATCTCATCTCTGTCATCTCCAGTCAAAATTATATCATCAACATAGACAATAAGAATTGTAACTTTCTCACTTCTAAGTTTGTAAAACAAAGTATGATTTGACTAAGCTTGCTTGTATCCCTGGTGGTGAAGAGCTTTGGCAAAGTGATCAAATCAAGCTCTTGGTGACTGCTTCAATAAATATAAGGGCTTTCTTAGTCTTCAAACCCTGCCGTCTTTCATTTCCTTATCAAAACCCGATGGTAAGTCCATATAAACTTCTTCTTCCAAGTCCCCATTTAGGAACACGTTTTTTACATCCAACTGTTGTAGAAGCCATTCCAAATTCACTGCAAGCGACAATAGAACCTGGACTGTATTTATCCTTACAACAGGAGCAAACATCTCTTGGTAATCAATACCATGAGTTTGTGTATATCCCTTTGCAACAAGTCTCGCTTTGTAGTGCTCGATTGATTAATCAACTCTATACTTCATCATAAAGACCCACTTACAACGCATTGACATTTTCTCCCTTGGTTTTTGCACAATTTCCCATGTTTTACTTTTTTCGAGGGCCTGAATCTCTTCCATTACAGCTTCTCTCTACTTCGGATCTCTCTATGCTTCCTTTATGTTTTTTGGTATCTCTACGATTGCTAGATTAGCAACCAACGATTGAATAGCTTGTGATAAATGGTCATAGGATACTAAATTTGAAATGGGATGTTTTGTGTATGATATGGTTCCTTTTCTCATAGCTACAGGAATGCCCGAATTAGACTTCTTTATGTTCAAACCTGGTTCTGGGTCAGATTCTTGACAGTGGATTTTTTTTCCAGATTTTCCTCCTCCTTTGAATTCTTATTCCATGCATAGGTCAGCAGCTCTAGTTGTGTGTGCAAAACTTCCCCTGCTTCGAATAACTCCTTCTCTTAAGGTTTAAGCTTTTTTTATCTTCTTGGATATAGGCTGAGGAGTTTTTTGTGGAGTGGAGGAATTTAAATTTGTTGAGTTAGATGGAGAGAGATTCGGTTGATCAAAATTCAATGGAGATTCGACCACAAGATGAGGAAGAGGATTTTTTTGAATTGGATTCTAGGAAGGTTGGGACAGATTTGGTGGAGTTGAAACATCTGGTGGATTTGATGAGGAATTTGAATTTGTTTCTAGAGGAAGATTTGGAATTTGAATTGCCATTCAATTAGGCGTGAATCTTGGCTTTGAAAAATCTAATGGAGGATTTAGAGGATTTGAAGGACTTGGATTTAGTACAAATGTGAGGACTCCACAGAATTCAAACTTTGAACTGTGGGAAGTGATTTTTTTTTTTTCTGGATTAGACACAGCAAAAAGAGAGAAATTAGGAGAAAAATATCCCAAAAATATTCCCATAGTTCCGGATTTGACTTTAAATTGTCAGGATTTGTTTCCCAAAAAATATCTTCACAAACACTCTCCCCTTGAAGAGATTTTTTTGAAAAAAATGGCTGATCTTCAAAAAATCTAACACCCATAGAAATAAAATATTTTCTTTTCTCAGAAGAATAACACTTATACCATTTCTAAGTGGTTAAATATCCTAAGCCTATACATTTTAGAGAACGAGGATCTAGCTTGCTATGATTTTGATCATGATTGTGAACAAATGCAAAACAACCAAAAGTTTTCAAATCCAAGGTAGAAAATGTGCGTGAATATAGATAAGACTCAAGAATATGATTTAATGGGGTTTGATAATTTAAAACACGAGTTGACGTCCAATTAATTAGATAACAAGCAGTTAGAATAACATCCCCCCAAAATATTTTGGAACATTAGTAGTAAACATTAATGTCTGAGCCATCTCTAATAGGTGACAATTTTTTCTTTTAGAAATCCCATTTTGTTGTGGAGTATTGACACAAGAACTTTGATGAATCATCCCATTTTTAATAAGAAATTTGCCTAACACTGTTTTGAAATATTTAGTTCCATTATCAGTGTGAAAAACTTGAATATTCTTATTATATTGAGTTTTAATCATGGAATGAAAATTTTGAAAAACTTGTGACGTTTCAAAATTTTCTTTTAGAAGATATACCTAACAAACATGTGTATGATCATCTATCAATGTGATAAACCACCTTTTATTTGTGAGACCAAAAGTTACAATGGATTAGCATGAATGGTTTAGAAGCACGATATGAAATAGTAGGAAAAGAAACACGTTTGTGTTTTGCTAATTGACAAATTTCACATTGAAAGGAATCATGACTTTGAAACAATGATGGGAACAAATGCTTTAAATACTGAAAACTTGAATTTCCTAATTGACGATATAACCTCATTATTTCTTGTTCTCTTAAGGAAGAATTGCACATAGCAGCTTGAACTCGACTACGCATAGAAATGTTCTTCTTGAAGTAGTATAACCCTTTGAATTCCTTAGCATTGCCAATCGTCCTTCTCCAAATCTAGTCCTGAAACGCAGATGGAAGGAGAAAAATTAACCACACAATTTAAATCTTTCGTTATTTTACTTATAGAAAGAAGATTGTGTGATAATTTAGGCACATGTAAAACTGCTTTCAATGTTATGTTATGACTTATTTCAATGGTGCCAATTCCTGTAACCATCGAATGGGACCTGTCGACAATCTTAACTCTATGGTTCTGTGGACTAGGAACATATGAAGTGAAGAGCTTCTTGTATTCGATCATGTGATCTGTAGCCCCAGAGCCAATAATCGAGGGTTTTCCTTTTCCTGTCATACCACTGAATGCAGTTAGAGTTATGCCTTTCTGAATTAGGTGGGACGAACTAGTAGTGAATTGTTGTTCAGAGAGGTATTTGCAGAGTTGCTCCATTTGCTTTTTAGAGAGTGTAATTCTAGGATTAATTTTCTCCACCTCGAGTTCATGCACACTTTGGAGTCCTCTAGCATCTTGTCCTTTGGCTCTGCTTGGGGTCTAATTTTCTGGTTTTCCATGAAATTTCCGACAATTCTCTTTGGTAGGATGTGGTTTCTGGCAATGGTCACACCGGAGTTAGCCCTTTTTGCTAATAATTGAAAATATAGGTTATCTAAATTGTCTTATAGTTTAAACATCTTGAAATTCATATACTTTCTATCAATTGTATGTTAGTGGGAATTATTTTATCTTAAGAGCATGATTGAATGATGGAAAGTTTGACGAAAGGATGAGGAAAAGTTTTAGCTCTATATGGAGAATGAAGAATTTAGAACTTACAAGTTTTTTTTTTTTTTTGATAAGTAAACAAGATATGCATTAGAAAAGGCTAAACGCCACAAAGCATACAGGGAGTATACAAGACGACTACAACCTCAAAAATAAGAAAAGGACCAAAAGAACTACCTCCCCTTAAGTGGAAGCTATCCACTCCAAAAAGCGTATAAGGGAGAAAGACTCCTCACCTAAATACATTTTGGCCCAATTCCATAGGTTACAAACAAAAGAATTTTTAATTTCTGAATATTCAACGCACCCCCCCTAAAGGCTAACCTATTCCTCTCCTTCCAAACCGTCCAAAAAATATACAACGGAATGGATTTCCAAATATTTTTCCTTTTCTTCCCTACAAATGGACCCCTCTAGGAGGTTAGAGCCTCTTTTACAGTTTCTGGGAGGACCCATTTAACATCTACTAACCCAAAAATAATATCCCACAGAGTTCTAGACACTATACAGTGTAAAAGAATATGATTTACATTCTCTTCTTCACAACCACACAGAAAGCAGCAATTTGGGAGTTGCACCCCTCTAATCTGGAGTTTGTCCAGAGTGAGCACCTTCCCTCACGTCGCCTCCTAAGCAAAAAAGCAAACTTTAGTTGGCACCCTATCCACCCATATGCTCTTTGAAGGAAAAACCGTGGCATTAGGCTTGTCCAGCAGCCTGCAAGCTTCCTTGACCCTGAAAAGACCATTTCTTCCTTGCCTCCACATAACTGAATCATCCTCCAGGGAAGGCCTGTGACCCCTCAAGGTATGGAGTAGATCCCCAACCATATCCAACTCCCAATCATTAAAGTCCCTCACAAAGACAAAATTCCAATCTCCTTGACCCGAATCTTGGTCCAACATCTCCTCAATCGTAGTGTCCCTATGCGCGGCGAGGACAAAAAGATAATTGAAACAATGGGACAACGGTGTGTCAGTGCACCAACTATCTTTCCAAAATTTGATTTTGGAACCCTTCCCAACTAGAAAAGCCAAATTTTCCCAACACCATTCAGATTCTTTCAGAATCTCCTTCCAAACCCCTACTCCAGCCGCCCCACTAGCCTTCTTTGACCTCCATCCATGATCCTCTTGCCCATACTTCGTAGTGATTACTTGTTTCCAAAGGTTATCCTTTTCACAAGCAAACCTCCAAATCCACTTGCCAAGCAAGGCTCTATTTAGAGTGGCTATTTTCCTTAAGCCTAGCCCTCCTTTGTTTTTTTCTGTACAGACCACATCCCATTTAACTAGATGAACTTTCCCCTCCAAGTTTCCTCCCCCCCATAGGAAATCTCTTTGGGTTTTCTCCACTCTTTTAGCAACGGACTTGGGCATTCGGAAGATAGACATTTGGTATATTGGCATGCTAGCTAAGGTGCTTTTTATAAGAGTGATCCTCCCCCCTTTGGAAATGTATTGTCTTTTCCAAAGCGCAAGTCTCCTCCTAACCCTCTCTTCCACTCCATCCCACATAGAAGAAGTCCTATTGGGGACCCCTAAGGGAAGTCCTAAGTAGTGAGAGGGCAAGGACCCCACCCTGCACCCTAGCTCAACTGCCAACTCAAGAATCTCCTCCACTTCTCCAACTGGAATGATTTCGCTTTTGGCTAGATTAATTCGAAGACCTGAAGCCGCTTCAAACCAAAAAAGAATCCAGCTTAGATGAGAAACTTGCTCATTACTTGCCTCACAGAACACGATTGTGTCATCAGCAAAAAATAGGTGGGAGATATTCAAAGAAGTTCTATTACCACCCCGAATGATGCATCCTGATAGATATCCCCCCTCCACCGCTCTCCTGATGAGGATGTCCAGAACTTCCATTCCCATAACAAAGAGATAAGGGGATAGAGGATCCCCTTGACGAAGCCCTCTAGTGCTAGGGAAAAACCCAGCTGACACTTCATTAACAAGAACTGAGAATTTAGCAGAAGACACGCAACTCCACATCCATCCCACCCACTTAGTCCCAAAGCCCATTTTTTGAAGGACCTTCATTAAGAAATTCCAATTGATGCTATCATAAGCTTTTTCTATATCCAATTTGCAAATAAGGCCCTTCTCTTTTCTCTTCTGCCACGAATCTATCACCTCATTAGCAATTAAGGACGCATCCAGAATTTGTCTTCCCATTACAAAGGCATTCTGAGCAATGGAGACCACCTTATCAATCACCTTTTGAGCCTATTAGCTAAGACTTTAGCCAAAAGTTTATAGAGCCCCCCCAAAAGACTGATAGGTCTAAAGTCTCCAAGGTCCTCAGCCTCGCTTTTCTTAGGGATCAACACCAGAAAAGTATTGTTGAGATTTCTAACAAAAGAATTATGCTCATGAAATTCTTTAAACATCTCCATAATCTCCTCTTTGGTAAAATCCCATGCATTTTGCCAGAAGGCTACAATAAAACCATCCGGACTAGGGGCTTTATCCCCACTCATCTCCATCAACGCCGAATAAATTTCATTCTCTGCAAATGGGATCTCTAGACGCTTCGCTTCTTGCCGGCTGATGCAATCCATCTGAATTCTACCAATATCCGCCTTCCAATCCATATCTTCAGAAAGCAACTGCTGAAACGAATTCACAACTTCTTCCCTCACCTCCTGCTCCTCTACTAGCCACTCCCCATTAACCTTAATTCTGTCCAAAGCATTGTTTCTTCGACGAGCACTTGCCATTCTATGAAAGAAACCTGTGTTTCTATCCCCCTCCCTTAACCAAATCTCCCTTGAGTGCTGTCTCCAATGGACTTCCTCCAACAGGACCCATTTTTTAAAGGAATCTTTTGCTTCTTTTTTTAATTCAGCTTCCTCCACAGTCAAGTTTCTCACTTTCCACCCGATCCCAAAAGTCTACTTGTTGTAAGGCTGAAGCTTTATTAACTTCCAGCCTCCCAAAAACCTCTTTGTTCCAAGCTTTTAGCTTCTTTTTAATTTCATTCATTTTAACAGCCAATCTATAGCTAGCGTTGCCCCTGACTTCAATTCCCTGCCACCAGGTTCTAACAATGTCTTTGAACCCCTCAACCTTAAGCCACATGTTTTCGAATATAAACGGAGTAGGACCTTTTCTTACTCCACCCCCCTCTAACACGATTGGGAAGTGATCAGAAATTGGCCGAGACAATCTGCTCTGAATGACTCCACTGAACTGATCTAACCAGCTAGGGGAAGCTAAAAATTTGTTTAGTCTCGCCCACGCCTGATTGTTAAGGCCCCCATTCCAGGTGAACTCTCCCCCTTGAAGAGGCAGATCCACCAGCTCTAGATCATCCACAGTCTCTGCAAATCTCCTCATGGCTGAGCTGATTCTTCTCTGGCTGCTCCTTTCTTGTTGAAACAGAGTGATATTGAAATCCCCACCAAGGCACCAGGGGTCATCTCAAAGGCCTCTTATCGCCCCAAATTCTTCCCACATACCCTCCCTTTCCACTTTTGTAAATGGACCATACACTTCCATAAACACCCAATAAGCCCCATTTTCTATAATCTTGAATCTACAAGATAATGTGAATTGACCCTCCTCCCAGTCCATAATATCCAGGACCCTCTTGTCCCAGCAGATCAGAATACCACCCGCAGCCCCCTCCGCATTTAAGGCTCTCCAATCTATAAATCTCCCCGTGCCTAGACTTCTCACAATACCTTTCGACATCTCCTGAATTTTGGTTTCCTGAATACACATTAGATCCACCCTCTGATCCCTTATATAGTTCTTAATAATTTTCCTCTTAGAGCTATCATTTGCTCCCCTCACATTCCAACTTATAATCTTCAGCTTCATTGGACAACTATCAACTGGTTCCTTTGCCCTATGAAGGACCTTTCTGCTTGTTCCCCCCCTCATAATTAACAGAACATTCCAGCCTCTTTAGTTCCCTTTCAAACTTGGACTTCTCCAAGAGTTCTTTGCTGTGAATCTTTTCCCGCCTCTTTTTGATTTTAATCAGAAAATTCAATATCTCCTTTTCCAACCCCTCCGTGGAAAATCCCAGAAATTGGCTAAATTTTGCCAAACTACATTCCTCCCATATTTCCTCTTTCTCTTTTTCGGTATCTTGAGATCCAGAAGCACCAGTATTCCCCTCCTCGCCCCTGACCTTATCTCTGTTTTTGTTGGCCTCTCCCAACTTCCAAGACCCATTCTCATTCTTAACATTCCCCTCATAAACTGTTAACCATGTTGACTTGTCCCCCCATGATTCCTCCTCTATTCCCCCTGGACAATCGAAAGACTCCCCCTCTGGAGCCCGATCAGAATTAGAAGAAAGAAGAAGAGGTATCCCCATAACCCTTTTTCCTTTAGGATGGGAAATCAAATCATACCTCTGAGCTTCCTCTTCAAGCGCTTGGTCCGTCATTGAGAAGCCAACATCCCTTTGTTCCCTTCTAAGCTCCTCTGGTTCCCAGATCATCGAAGGCTCCTCTGAAATGGATCCATTTCTGGAGATGAAACGGCCTAAAAATCCAGCCTTCTCTTAGGGAGCAGTTGGGCCAGCCCTTTCTAAGCCTTTCACCTCAACTAAAGTGTGGCAGCCCAGTTCAACAGCCCGACTTCTTGACGATGAGCCTTCCTCTGAATCACCAGCCTCCTTTACCTTGTCTTTTAAATTTCGGCCCAAAGGCCCATTGATCTTAGCCAGCCCAATATCCTTCTCCAACTCTTTAAGACCCATGATTAGGCTAAGTGAGGACGACCCAACCACTCTTCCATCTGAGAAAGCCCAATCCCGGGTCACCGGGCCATGGATCTGGTTCCCGGACTTTAGACCCGGCCCAATCTCCTGCAGAAACCTCCCATCGTTTGGCAAGTTCAGTTTCTCAGTTCTCGCGCCTACCAGTTCCTTCCCCACGCGCTTCTCTGCGCGTGAAATCATGTCACCCCTAACCTCGTTTCTCCTTCTGTTTTCCGCCTTAGAGAAAATCCGTCTCACCACTGGCCTGATCTCCCACCATAGCGACAGAGTGTATACCTCCTCCTCTACCTCAATTTCTAACACACTCGGTCTAAAATCACCTCTCGTTTTGAACAGTAGCCTTGCCCATTGAATCTCCCCCATCGTCCTCGTTCGCTCGTCAATTTCAACAACACCCCCGCATTCCTCCCCTATTTTCTTTAGAATCATCGGGCTCCATAGTGAAATTGGGAGGCCTAAAATTTTGACCCAAACTTCCTTTTCTATCTCCTCCTCTACCCAAGAGCCCGTCTTAGGATTCCAGTATTCCAGCCTTAAGTGGAATCCTCCCATCACTCTGCTCCCTGAGGAAACCACATGATGTGCTTCTTTTAGATCTTCGAACTCCAACAATGCCCTACCTTTCTCCAATTTAGCCAGCCCTAACTTGCCTTTTAGCCCAAGAATTCGCCTAAAGTCTTCCCAACCTCTCCAAGTCTTCTTTTTCTAGCTCGCGACGAGGTAGTGCTCCAGCTTCTGTAAATTTCCAACAGTCTCCTCCCTTTTGACCTTCACATTGATTGCATTTGAGCCTTTCCAACTTGTTCTCATGATTGCTTCTGCATATGATTTCGCCGGTGTAGATTTTCCGGCGGCCCTTACTTCCTGCAAGTTTGTTCTTCTACCAACCAACTCTTCCATTTGACGTATTATCTCCGCCATAGCCGTCCATTCCCTTTTGTCCCTTCTACCTCTCGGTAAGAATATACAGAACCTTTTTCGTTCCAGATCCACAACCCCCAGCCTTAAAAAACCTCCCGCTCTGTTGAAACCCCGAGACAATGAGTACAGCTTGCCTCTGTCTTTCCACTCCTTTTCCCATTTCCCTTCTTTTTCGTCTCTTATACAATGGATTAACCCCTCCTTGAAAAGCCCTAAGCTTTCCAGCCCTAATCGAACCCATGTCGAGACCCCACGCTTCTTCTCCACAATGAGAAACTAACGCTTTCCTTTCCTTTCATCCAGGACAAGCTCGAAAGTCTTGGATTCCATCGTGAAGCTTCGCTTTTGGCTTGCCTCGCCGTTCTCATCGTCTTCGCCGTCGCACGCGCTCTCACTCTCCCTCACACCCTCTCTCTCGCTCTCTCCCATTTCCACGTCCAACAATGAGAATAGAACTTACAAGTTTTGGAATAGTTTTTATTATATTTTACTTTAATTTGTATATATATGACAAATCAAACAAGAAAATTTGAGATTTCTTTTTCTTTTCCTTTTTTTCTTAATTGCCTTTTCCTACTACTTCTTGAGATTCAAATGGAGGGTAAACAAGATCCACTTCTTTTAGGCCCGCTTGGGTGTCAAAAAGTGTGCAAGAACAGTGTCTTGAAAGGCTATTGAGAATTATCTATCCAAGTTAGCCTTAAGGCTATAGGCTTAGGGTAATTGGGGCTTAAGCCACACTTTGTCAAGGCTTATAGCCTCAAGGCCTCAAATATTTAAAGGGTTTTAATGGGTTTGGAGCATTTATAGGCTTTTTGTATATATATTTTATAAGAGTTTTAAGCTTCAATATTCAATGATTTTTAATGGGTTCTATGCTTTTGGGCATTTGGCATAGATTTTATCCCTTTTGTCTTAGGTCTAGGCTTGGTTTAAACCTTTAACAAAGCAGGGGTTTTGTTGACTTCTAATAATCCTTTCAAATGGAAGGGGAAAAGGGTGATTGTGAAGAAGAAATAGGGGAATTGTTGGTCGCTCTAGTGGATGAACTTATATATAATCATTATTTTGTTATTGATATATTAGGAAAAATACCATTGCTATTGATGGATGAAGAAGTGGGTAGACATTAACATTGATTGGAACGATAATTAGGCATTGGATATGGTTATGGTTTGTTGGAAAATCTTACTAATGATAGTGATGGTAGTGCTAAAGATTGTTTTATGAAGCCATGAGGGGGAGTTGAATTTTAGAAGATAGGAGGAGAAATTAAATTATAAATTATTGACAATGACAGACAAGTAATTTTTCTTTTTATAAAGTTCATGGTTTTCTTATTATTCAATTTTCTCATGTGATTTTATTAGCAATTTTATTTATTTTTTATTTTTGGGAATTTTTATATTATTTATTTATTTGTTTAAGCTGAGGCTTATGCCTCATTGTGCCTCGAGGCTTATGCCTCATTGTGCCTCAAGGCTTATGCCTCATTTTGCCTCGAGGCTTATGCCTCATTTTGCCTCAAGGCATATGCCTCATTTTGCCTTGAGGCCTACACCCTCCTTGAGGGTTTCAACTTGCGTCTTTGGGTAACGCATCAAGACACCTTTTAGCCTTTTGAAACATTGGGAGAGAATAAGGAAGGAAGAGAGGAAGAAAATATAAGAAGCACTAGTTCAAAAGAAGAGCTTACTCATAGAACATGAAAAGGGATTGGGAACTAAATGAATCTGGCGCTTAGGAACACACCAACACCTGAAACTTGTACTTAAGTTTCTATAATATAAGTACTGCCATTTTACAAATTCAATATGTTTGTGCCCTGCACAGTTTCCTTTCTTGGAAATGAACTAACGAAAGCACAATCATAGAATTACGGTTTATAGTGTGGTATATCCAATACATCGCATTGCATTGAAATTTCGAAAATTCTTGAATGCTATCAGGATTCTTAGAATTGTGACCTGTCATGAATTTTAATCCTATGGATCTTTGGAAGCTTCATTTTGTAAATCCATGGCCTTGTTGACCCTGATTTTGTTGATGGTATATTTTTCTAATACAGAAATGCAATGTGACATTTTTGTGGTCTTAGAAAAATTAGATGTGTTCATATATTGGTAAAAAAAACCTTGATACTAAAATGAAGCAGTTGATTGTTATGCAATATGCCTTTCACCTTGATACTAAAATGATGCAGTTGATTTGTATGTAATATGGCTTATTCCCATGTTATTATTAGGTGGGATGCTGAAGGGCCATTTAAACACTGCATGTGATGAACCCAACAAGACTCGCTTTTATCCGTTCCACTCTTTGCCGGCATTTTCAGTATGTAGCCTGTATTTCTGTTATTCTTATCTTCTTTCCTCTTTATTTTAGAATTATAATTTATGTGTCATGAATATTAGAAGTATTAACTCTTTCAATGTAGTGGTTGAGTAGGGCGGTCCCTGTCCTGGTGCCATTTCCAACCAAGTGTGCCAATTTGAGGTTTTTATTTGAAAAGGATTTGATTTATTAATCCCTTGTCTTGGATTACTAGTTTTAGTTATGCTGGTTATTTGGCACCCAACAAGTTGATTTTGCTACGTCACTTGATTACCTTGTAAATAGAAGCCTCCTATTGTAGTTGAAGGTAAGTTAATGATGGTCTTTGATGTGGGAGAATGCCATAAAATTTATTCTGTTAAGATTTGTTCTAGGAAAGTTTGAATGAAAGAAAATAGAGAGGAAAAATAAAAAGGAAAATAAAATAAAATGCAACAAGTTTGATTTTGCAATGTAACTTGATTACCTTGTAAATTGTAGCTTCCTTTTGTAGTTGAAGGGAAGTTAGTGATTGTATTTGATGCGGGAGGATATCATGAAATTTATTGATGTTATATTTGGTTCCTGGAAAGTTTGAAAGAAAGAGAATAGAGAGGAAGAATAGAAAGAAAGAAAAAGGGAAGGAAAATTTATCAAATTTTTATCATGTTTGGTTTACATGGAAAGTTAAGGGAAAGAAAATTAAATTCTCGAGGAATGCTCTTTTCCTGAACCTATTCTCACATTTTTTAAGAAAAAAAAGGGGGGAAAATCTTTTACCATTTCCCCTCGTATTTTTCACAGTATTTTTTTCATCACCATTTTCCATGGCATCTGAAAATGAGAAAACTATTTTGTTAGCAATTTTTTTCCTTCCTTTGGTACTTTACATGGCCAAACATGGCCTAGGAGTATATACAGGAAAGCTTTTAGTCACTGTCATTTTCGGTTAATGGAAATTTGGAAGTAGTATAATGTTTGGTTCTCCTTTGCTCTTAATTATATCTTTTTGTTTTTCATGTCTCCTCTCCCTTCTTTCCTCTCTTCATTTGGTGTCTCAGCTTGAGCTAAGAAGATCTTAGTTTGCTTTCTTCTTGCACTAATTTTCTCTGTGGCAACAAGAAGAGGCTGAATGAGAAGCCGTAATTTGATGATGAACAATACAAGTAATGTTAACTTCAAGTACTTAAAAGAAAAGTTAAGTAGCCAACTGTTTGGCTTGATTTTCAAGAGGTCATAGTGAGCTTGGACCAATCCACGTGTATTCTAGTGATGGATCCAATGTCAAAAAAAAGAAAAATCCAATGTCAACCCTTCACTAAAATCAGCTTCCACAAGAGGAAGCATGGATAGAAAGACTTTATCTTGCTTTAGGTGTTGTGGAGATTGGCTGGAGTTCATGATAACAAGTACTTTCTGCTTTCCGTTTTTTCCCCAAAATTGCAGATTTTCATTAGGCAGCCAACTTGCAAAGTTAATCATTAAAATGTTTTCTTGCTACTGAGATAAAGTTTGAGAGATGTGCATTTGTATAGCAAAATCTAAAAATTCAATGCTGAAAAGAAAGACCAAGGTCACATTTTCTTTTATTATTATTTTAAGAACCTTTGCTATAATGGTAATGGTGTGATCCACTCACTGCAACTTAGGATTGATTGAAGAAGGGGGTCTTATAAGCTAATGGTGCACACAGCAAAGAACATTTGATTGGAGGTAATGCTGCCATATTGTTTATGAGAATTTGTGATGAAGTGTAGATGCAAATAAATAAATAATTAAATGAACTATGTTGGTAAAGCCTAAATTTGTGTATCAGAGTGAAGGAAAGTTTGTAGATATTGTCAGTCTCTTGTTAATCTCCAAGTTTGAGTCTTCACGTGATGGAGGCAAAAACTAAAATTCAAAAGCTTTAACAAGTACCTGTCAAAATGGGCTGCTGCAGATGGAGCCTGCACAAGTTAAAGGCCAAGTTACTAATTTGCCTGCATTTCACATGATGTTATGGCTGGGCTGCAGATTGATTATACAGCATATAGGATTAGTATCTGTTCAAGGAGGCCGAAATATGTAACCAGATGGTTTTCTTAAGGATAAGATTGTTGTTAAGAAACATATTTTGGGAACTTTTAGATGACATAAGAGCATTGACTTTGTGGGTTTGTGTAGAATTATAGGAAGATTTAATTTGATGATCTGTCAGCAATGTTAGGGGCTAAGATTGAGGTAGTTTTGATTTTTTTTAGGTAAGTTGTAAATATCCCTAAAATAGATGAGTATTATCATCTATATATATAGAGGGAAATGTAATCAGTATTTAGTATAGTGGAATGTTGAGTTTTTTTCCTTCCACATCGATATGGTATTAGAGCATTTTCCGAACCTTAATTCCCTCATATGACCAAATACGGCAAACGTGATTCAACTGCTACCGTTTCCCAAATCACCTCCAATCAGGAAGCCATGGCTTCTAGCAACAGTAGTGCAGATAGTAACCTCATGCCCATTACAGGACACAAACTGAATGGGAACAACTATCTCCAATGGTCCCATTCCGTAATAATGTTCATATGCAGAAAGGGCAAAGACGATTATCTCAATGGAGTTGTTGCCAAACCGAACAAGACAGAAGAAAAGTTCAAAGTCTGGAATGCTGAAAATAATATGGTCATGTCATGGCTCATTAATTCCATGACAAATGACATTGGAGAAAATTTTCTTCTCTATGGAACAGCAAAGGAGATTTGGGACGCTGCCAAGGAAACGTATTCTAACAATGAGAATACGTCGGAATTGTTCGAGGTGGAGAGTGTTCTCCATGACTTCCTCCAAGGTGAGTTAACGGTGACTCAGTACTTCAACACACTCAATCGCTACTGGTAGCAGCTGGACTTGTTCGAGGAGCACAATTGGAGCTGTCTGGGTGATGGAATTAGGTACAGACAGATTATTGAACGGAAAAGAATATACAAGTTTCTGATTGGATTAAAAAAGAATCTCGATGAAGTACGAGGAAGAATCTTAGGATCCAAACCACTACTAAATATCCGGGAAGCATTTTTAGAAGTTCGGAGAGAGGAAAGTTGAAAGAAGATCATGATGGGCTCTCAAGATTCTGTGACAAATCCTGAGAGCTCGGCCCTTGCACTTAGAGGAAATCCATCCAACAACAATGATCACAAACCAAAGAAAGGGCGACCATGGTGTGATCATTGCCGACGTCCTAGTCACACCAAGGACACCTGCTGGAACATTCATGGCAAACCTGTAGACTAGAATCCTTCCCGGTTTGCCAATGACAAAGAAGGACGGGGCAACCTTGTCTCCATGGATGAAAAACCATCACCTGAACCCACTCCCTTCAGCAAGGAACAGATAGAAGTCTTACAGAAATTGTTCAACCAATCCTTGCCTGCACCTGCCCCCACTGTGGTTGGTACTGGTTCCTTGGCACAAAAAGGTAATTTTTTGAGTGCTCTAAATGTTAAAAAGGAGAAGCTAAGTACATGGATTATAGACTCAGGAGCATCTGATTATATGACTGGAGATGAGAAGCTTTTTTCCACTTACAATCCATGCTATAAAAATTTAATCGTGAGAATAGCTGATGGTTCACTCTCAAAGGTGGCTGGTATAGGTTCTGTTAGAGTTTCAAAGAACATCACTCTTGATTCAGTTCTTCTTGTGCCAAAATTAAATTGCAATTTACTGTCCATTAGTAAACTCACTCGGGATCTCAACCGTGTTACTAAATTTGGCTCAAATCTGTGTGAATTTCAGGTCTTGGACTCAGGGAAGACGATTGGCAGTGCTAAGATGTGTTCGGGGCTCTATATTCTAGAGGTTAATGATCCTTAAGGAGCAACTCATCATTCTGGTTGTTCAGTGTCCAGTAGTCCTATTTCTTTGTCTATGAGTCAGTCTAATAATGATAGTGCAATTATGTTGTGGCACTATAGGTTAGGTCATCCAAATTTCTTATATCTTGAGAAGTTGTTTCCTTCATTATTCCATAATAAAAATCCAAATGAGTTTCAATGTGAGATTTGTCAATTTTCTAAACATATTCATAATTCTTATCCTAACCGATCCTACAAAACATCTCAACCTTTTTCCATCATTCATAGTGATGTATGAGGTCCTTCTAGGATAAAAATGTTATTGGTTCTCGCTGGTTCATTTCATTTATTGATGATCACACTAGACTCACATGGGCATTCCTCATGAAAGAAAAATCAGAGGCAAACCAGATTTTCAAAACCTTCAACACCATGATCCAATCACAATTCCAAGCAAAAATCAAATTCTGAAAACTGACAATGCCAAAGAGTATTTCAACTCCATTCTTAATGATTATCTTTTAAGTCATGGTATAGTTCACCAAAGTTCCTGTGTCAACACTCCTTAGCAAAATGGTATTGCCAAAAGAAATAACCGGCATCTTCTTGATGTTGCTTGCTCCCTAATGTTCTCTACCCATGTAGCAAAATTTTTCTAGGGTGAAGCCATCCTTACTGCTGCCTATCTCATAAATAGGATGCCATCTCGTATTCTTGACTTCCAGACTCCCTGTCAAATTCTTCTTCAGTCCTTTCCCAATACTCGTCTCATCTCCATAATCCCATTCAAAGTTTTCGGGTGCTCAACTTTTGTCCATGTCCATCAACAACACAGGGACAAACTTGATCCTAGAGCTCTTAAATGTATTTTCCTTGGGTACTCTCCAACTCAAAAAGGATATAAGTGCTACTCACCGGTCACCAAACAGTTCTATCACTCCATGGATGACACCTTCTTTGAGTAACAACCTTATTTCTCCAAATCTGATATTCAGGGGGAGACTAATTTTATCTAGGAATACCAGCTTTGGGATATTGAAGAATCATCTCATTTCTCTCCTAATTCTGAGCAACCCTGCCCATCACTAAATCATGAATCCATTCCTCAAAATTTCTTCCTTGAGTCTCCTTACTTCCTAGAATCTCCTTCTTAAGATCAAACCAACAATCCGCCTACTAATCCACCTCCTCAAAATCTGGACACTATTCAATCAACAAAGAATGATGAGTTGATTACCTACTCAAGAAGGAGAAAGAACCAAAAGGAGATGGGACAACAAGTATCTCTTGAGCAACCCCAAGAGTCTGACCCAAGTTCTAGATCAAGTGAAGATCCATCAGGTAACTATAATCCTGAAACTAATGATGATAGTGACTTTTCTATTGTTGTGAGAAAAGGTGTAAGATCATGCACAAAACACCCTATATACACATTTGTGTCATATGAAGGACTGTCACCGAAGTTTAAAACATTTTTTGCCAACCTCGACAACATCCAGGTTCCTAATAATATACAAGAAGCTCTCGGCTCACTTGAGTGGAAATCGACAGTGTATGAAGAAATTCATGCACTTGAAAAAAATGGAACCTGGGAAATCTCAGAATTACTAGCCGGAAAACGCCCAGTAGGTTGCAAATAGATCTTCACAGTCAAATATAATGAAGATGGGAGTGTTAATCGATTCAAGGCACGGTTGGTTGCAAAGGGATTCACCCAATCATATGGAATCAACTATGAGGAGACATTTGCCCCTGTAGCCAAGTTAAACACAGTTCGGGTTCTACTATCTTTGGCTGCAAACCTTGACTGGCCTCTCCACCAACTATATGTCAAGAATGCATTCCTAAATGGGGACCTAGCTGAAGAAGTTTACATGGAAATTCCTTCAGGATTTGAGACACAAACTACATGCAACAAAGTTTGTAAACTTAGGAGATCTCTATATGGGCTCAAGCAATCTCCAAGAGCCTGGTTTGAAAGATTCACAAAGGTAGTTAAGAAACATGGCTACTCCCAATGTCAAACGGACCATACTTTATTTGTTAAACACTCTCTTGCAGGAAAGCTTGCTGTCCTCATTGTATATGTGGATGACATAATTCTAACGGGAGATTACGAAGAGGAAATCCGCACCATCAAAAGTTTTCTAGCTGCAGAATTTGAGATCAAGGATCCTGGGAATCTCAAATACTTCCTAGGTATGGAGATTGCAAGGTCAAGAAAGGGAATCTCAGTCTCACAAAGAAAATTTGTCCTGGATCTCTTAAAAGAGACTGGAATGCTTAGGTGTAAGCCAGCAAATACTCCTATGGATCCAACAACCAAACTAGGAGCTAAGGAAAATTGTGCACCCGTGGATAAAGGGAGATACCAAAGATTAGTGGGTAAACTAATATACCTATCTCACACACGACCAGATATTGGTTTTTCTGTCAGCATGGTAAGTCAATTCATGAATAATCCAAATGAAGAACACATGGAGGCTATGTATAGAATCTTGAGATACCTGAAACTTACACCAGGTAAAAGATTATTTTTTGAGAAGAACCAAAGAAGAGATATTGAAGCGTTCAACGATGCAGACTAGGCAGGATCAATACAAGACCGAAGATCAACTTTAGGGTACTGCACATATGTGTGGGGTAATCTGGTCACATGGAGAAGTAAGAAGCAATCAGTGGTGTCAAGGAGCAATGCAGAAGCTGAATTCCGGGCAATGACACACGACATTTGTGAGGGAATATGGTTAAGAAGGGTGCTAAAGGAATTAAAGATTTCAGATGAAGAACCTATGAAAATGTTCTGTGATAATCAGTCAGCAATCAACATTGCAAAAAATCCAGTACATCATGATAGAACAAAACATGTGGAAATTGATCAACATTTCATAAAGGAGAAGATAGAGGAAGGAATAATCAAGATGTTGTATGTGCCTACATGCCTTCAAACAACTGACATTCTTACTAAGGCTCTAGCGAGAAAGGTGTTTGATGATCCGAGTTCCAAGCTGGGGTTAATAAATATTTACTGCCCAGCTTGAGGGGGAGTGTAGAATTATAGGAAGATTTAATTTGATGATCTGTCAGCAATGTTAGGGGCTAAGATTGAGGTAGTTTTGATTTTTTTTTAGGTAAGTTGTAAATATCCCTAAAATAGATGAGTATTATCATCTATATATATATAGAGGGGAATGTAATCAGTATTGAATATAGTGGAATCTTGAGTTTTTTTCCTTCCACATTGATAGTTTGTGATGAGAAACAAGGCAAGTGAAAAGAAGCATGTATATTGATGATTGAAAGGAGCAACTACTCTGTTGCCAGTATCAAGTTGTCCATGGGGGGTGATTGGTATGTATTTTCTTATTGGTCTTCCTCCAATGCAAATGCAAGTTGATTCGACAATGGTGGTAATGGACTGGTTCTAGAAAAAAGGCTGATTTCATTCCTTGTTGGAAACAATGGATGCCAGTGATATAGCAAATCCTTTTTCCTGAGGAGTTTTACAAGTTGTATGGTGTTCCTCATTCCATTATTTATGGTAGGGATTCTGAGTTTATTATTTGTCAATTAAAAGCCACAATGAATCCAGTGCAGTACTAAACTTTAGAGTCCTATCGTTATAACTCTTTATACGCATCGTAATAAGTTGAGGCCTCATTCATCATCATCCAGAATGATTGGGGAAATTTGTAATTAATTTAAAAAGCCCTGGCCAAAATTTTAGATATATGATATAATTTAGGACTTATTGAACGACTATTTAGATTTATTTTTTATTTTTGATTTTTCATGTTTCACTTTCACTTCTTTGTTAAACAGAAAAAAATAAAATTGGAAAGTACTAACATGCTTCTTGAATTCCATGCTTTGTTTGTCAGCCCATCTTTTATTTGAAGAATATGTCATTGCTTAAATGTATAATTAGCATGACATACAAATTAGATAGATGCAAATTGATGAGTCATGAGTATAATGTATATTATCATATAATGCCGTATGAAGAATATGTCCTTATAGATTTAAGGCAGCCTTCTTGAAATGAATAAATGTGTTGAAAAATCCTTACCAATGTGCTGAAGAAAGGCTAGGTGTTCAGCTAATCATTTCACTCCTTTTTAGCCCTTAGTAACGTTAAGTGTGAAATATATAGATTGTAGAAGTTCGTGATTATGATTTTCTAGATCTATTTAATGTTTTATATGCCATACCCTTGTAGATAGGGTAAAACTCACTTTAGAATTCTATGCTATATTTAATGTATGATTACTTTTGAGTTTACATATTTAGGCACTTTTTATAGGCTGTATTTGTCATCTCTTATTTAATGGTTTTATCTATTATAAACATGAAATTTTATTTTGTATTTTAAGCATTCTGAGCATATCTTGGTTTTTTTCAGAAAGGATCCTTACTGTGCCAGGCCTTTTGAAGGATTAAAAATTGTGGATGTTGGTTGTGGAGGTGGAATTCTGTCTGAGGTATTTGTTTTTTAAAGCTCTGGCAAGAATCCCATCCTGTTGAATAGGGCCTTTTTTCATGTTTGGTTTTTGTAAATTATGTTTTTCTTCTATTTCCTAGCCTCCCTAATCTTGTTATTGCTTCTTTTTTTTTTTTTTTTATTTATTTTATTCTAACCTCAATTATATTGCCATCTGCTAAAGTTTGTGAGAGTTGCCCTTTATTCCCTTCTCTTGTATTCCAATATATGTGAAAAATTCAGGTTGAGGGTTAGAAAACAGCATTCTAAGCTTGCCAGATTCTAGAAACAGCCTCCTTTGATCTTGTAATTTTGTTTTTGTTCTTCCAAACTGAAAAAGCTTTTACATAGAGTTGAGTTGTACAATACTATTGTCTACAATTTTACTGTAGTGCTACAGAATATCCTCTAATTTGTTTAGTGGGATTTTACTATTGAACATGAATCATGATTAATAACAAACCCCCTTCTCTGTTCAAGAAAAAAAAAATTACCTCCTACCACTTTGTCCACACCACACACTCATTATGAAGGCAACAATCCACCCCATTGCTGCTACTAATATCACTGCAGCTACTTCCAGTGCAAACTGCTGCTGCACCATGCACCTTGATGGCTTTTGAGGCCTCCACCAAAATTGCTACTGCCATTCACTGCCACCTCCTCCATGACTACGTTTATCTCCTCTCTGTCTTAATCGCCATGACCACAACCATGAGCTCATCTATTAACTCAATGGAATTCAATATTATCTGAATGAAGTTTTTACCCTTTCTATCTTTTTCTTATTTATTTTTTAATCAGTCAAACAATTTTACTATTTCAAGAAAATTGTAAGTAAAAGTGAAATATCTAGCATTTTCCTTGTTTTTGGAAATGGGGAATTCTCATCACTCAAGTAACCTTAAAAAGGCTCTTGGCTCTTGATAGTATATCATGTACATTGCAAAGTGGCACACTATCGCTGGAAGTTCTTGGCTGCATATTCCATGGCTGTTATATACTTTTTGTGGTTTACTTATTGCACTACTGACTGACATTTGAAAATGTTCATTGTGTTCTTTCCTGTGGTTGTCATTTTATGGTTCCATGAAGAGTTTCTGTGATAACAACTGCATGGCTTTATAGATCCACTAAAAATCTTAGCTTGATGGAGAGAGATTTTAGTATAGTTATTTTGGTAGTACTGTGTTTGAACCACAGAGATGTCCAAGTAGAAGTGGTTCTTATCTATTATTTATTATTTTCTTTTGGTTTTTAGCCTTTAGCTCGAATGGGTGCTACTGTCACGGGAGTTGATGCTGTGGAGAAAAATATCAAGATTGCACGTCTTCATTCTGTATGATCTCTTCTACTTATAACCCAGATTAAGAATGAATTTTATGTGCTTTTATGTAGTATTATGCATGTAAATGTGTTTATGTTCATGCAAAATTGCATAGCAAAGCTCAAATAGCCAAACAAAACCACACACTAGAATGAAACCTGTTGAAAGAGAGAGAGAGAGAGAAAACCTTAATTCTCATTCATATTGTTAACTTCTTACAATAGAGAAATATATATACAAGGCTAGGTTGAACTAACTATCATATATGTGACCTATATTAAGAAAGGAAAGAAAGATTGTACACTATAAATACATTATATTCAACACTCCCCCTCAAGCTGGAGCATATATGTCATATGCACCAAACTTGTTACAAATGTATTTAATCCTAGGACCTTTGAGAGATTTAGTGAAGATGTCTGCTAGTTGATCATTTGAATTAACAAAACTTGTAGCAACACACCCTGATGCGATCTTCTCTCTAATGAAGTGACAGTCAACTTCAATATGCTTGATCCTTTCATGAAAGACTGGATTGGATGCAATATGAAATGCGGCTTGATTGTCACAGACTAGCTTTATCTGTTCATCTTTTCCAAATCTCAATTCCTGAAGGAGTTGCCTCAACCATATGAGTTCACATGTTGCCAAAGCCATAGCTCGATACTCAGCTTCGGCGCTTGATCTGGCCATTGCATCTTGTTTCTTACTCTTCCAGGATATTAAGTTACCTCCAATAAAAACACAATACCCTGAGGTGGAACGCCTATCTGAAGGTGAACCAGCCCAGTCTGCATCTGTGTAACCAACAATTTGGGTATGACCCCTATCTTCATACAACATACCTTGGCCTGGAGTTCCTTTAATATATCGAAGAATGCGGATCATAGCATCCCAATGGTTGTCACATGGTGACTATAGAAATTGACTAACTACACTCACAGGAAAAGAGATGTCTAGCCGAGTGATGGTGAGGTAGTTCAGTTTGCCTACAAGTCGTCGATATCTCCCAAGATCACTTAGAGACTCCCCCTATCTTGGTACAAGTTTGACATTTGGATCCATAGGAGTGTCAACAGGTTTACATTCTAACATACATGTTTCTTCCAAGATGTCTAAGGCATACTTCCTTTGTGACATAACCACACCTGAACTGGATTGAGCTATTTCAAGTCCTAGAAAGTACTTGAGTTTGCCCAAGTCTTTGGTTTGAAAGTGGTTGAAAAGGTGTTGCTTTAGTCTTTGGATACCCTTCTGATCATTGCTTGTAATGACAATGTCATCCACATAAACTACCAAATAGATGCACTAGCTCGAAGAGTTATGATTATAGAAAACCGAATGATCTGCTTTACTCTGAAGCATTCCAAACTCTTGAACAACTGAATTAAAACGCCCAAACCATGCCCGAGGAGACTGTTTCAAGCCATATAGAGAGCAGCGTAACTTGCACACTAAACCAGAAAAGGTGTTTATTACCAGAGATATGATCAGATGCTCCAGAATCTAGAATCTACGGGCCAAGAGAAGGAGACTGAGTAAAGTAGACAGAGACATTACCGGTCTGGGCAACAGAAGCTGATGTGACTGCCTGATATCGGAGATAGGCATCATAATCACTACCAGTAAGGGTGATACTCTGAGATGTGGAGCTCGCAGCGGAGTCAGGTCGAGATAGTGGAGGATCAGATGGCTGAGCAATGTGGGCAGTGCGAGGAGGCCGTCCATGTAACTGATAGCAACGATCTCGAGTGTGACCAAGCTTATTACAATAGGTGTACTGAGGATGTTGGCCTCGACCCCGATTGCCACTCCGTCCTCCTCGAGAGTTAGTCTGAGAGGCTAACACAGATGAATCTGAAGGACCATCAGTCGACAAGGTCTGAGTAGAGGAGAGGCGTAAGAGATGAGCGAACACATCATCCAATGATGGTACTGATGGACTAGCAAGAATCTGATCTCGGACAGATTCAAGATTTGGACGGAGGCCAATGAGGGTTAACACCATAAAGAACTTGTCAGTTTGGATTTGTTGAGCTTCAGCACCATTAGTGAAGGGCATCAAAGTAAAGAACTCCTCCTTAAGAGACGCAATCCGGCCAATATAAGTAGACAGATCCATGTCCTGCTGTCTCACATGAACAATATCAGAAACCACCTTATAAAATCGTTGAATATCATTCGTGTATAATCCTTTAGCCTGAGTCCAAAATTTAAAGCAGGTTTTGTAGGCACGAAGATGATATAAAATTTTGGGATCAACAGATTGCCATAATACGCTGCATAATTGTGCATCGATTTTCTTCCATTGCACTTTGTCAATATCAGGTATAGCATCCTCAGGTGTAACAAGATGATCCTCATAACCTTGTCCCATAAACCAAAGTTCCACGGACGCTGACCGAGATAATTCTCACTACCAATCAATTTTTCCAATGTGATAGTAGGAGATCCAGAGATGACGGATGTAAAAATAGGATTTTCAATCGCCATATCCACTTCACCTGAGATTGAATCACGTTTGGATTGAAGAGAGCCCTAAAGGGAGGTCGGATCACAGCCGTGGAAGAAGAACCTGGTATGTCGGGACCCAAACAAAGGAGAAAAGTGACTAGAGATGAAGAAGAGGCCTTCCCAAGGCACACACGGGTCTTGGCCAAGGAAGGGAGCTGTCGTTGGAGTCCGGAGGAGGATGAAAGAAGACCCGCGGAGGCTGAAATGCCAAAAAAATGGAGAAGTAGGGTTCGGAGAGGACTAACGGAGGCTTAGAAGTGCAAGACGGCGTTGGACAAGCCTGCTGGAAGAAGCTCGGCACTAGAAAGTGGGCCACGCACTCTCACGCGCTGGTGCGTGGGATTTAGGCCGTCGAAGAAAAATGGTTCGTGGGAGGCGCGTGGGTGGGTTTTTGGCTCCGGTGCCTTGAGAAAAGTTGCAGATCTTCTCTTGGCGTTCTTGATGATCTGGTTGGTGTCGGAAAATATCTTTGGAAAAAAAAGTCGCCGGAAAAATGTTGACTGTGATGAGGGTTTTCTGACCACGATATGGTTGACCGGAAAGCTTTGGGAGATGGAAACGGTGACCGAAATGAAACACGGTCACTGGACGGATTCCCGGAATTAATTACATGGGTACACCAGAAAGAATAAAGTTTTCTCTCTTGGCTCTGATACCATGTTGAAAGAGAGAGAGAGAAAACCTTAATTTTCATTCATATTGTTAACTTCTTATAATAGAGAAATATATATACAAGGCTAGGTTGAACTAACTACCATATATGTGACCTATATTAAGAAAGGAAATAAAGATTGTACACTATAAATACATTATATTCAACAAAACCTAATTTTGTTGTGAGGGTAGGAGTTTCTAACAAAGATCTAGAGGGATAAAATATACATTGATGAGAAATCCATCTATGTGCAACTAGCTATAGAATTGCAAAATAGCAAAGCAAAAAACTAAACAAACCACACACCAGAAGAAAAAGTGAATATTGTCATAGAATCAGGGTTCCTTGACAAAATTCTCAAGGATTGAATGTATGAAAACAAAATCTCTTGAGGAAGTATTTTTTTTGATAGGAAACGACAAAGGAATATATTGATAAAAAGAAGGTACAATTAGAAGGATGAGGAATCCTCCCATCAAAGAGAAACAAGATTACAAGTAATCAAATATAAGAAAATACAAAGAGAGAAAAGCAAACACTCTAGTTACACACCGCTAACCAATCAAGTTGTAACACGTTAAGAGGTAACCCTTAAAAACCTTAGAACAAAAAGCCCAAAAAGAAGTAAGAAAACAAATAGAATCCCAAAGATACTCAGAATTCCTTGCTTTATCCTAAAAAATCCTTGCATTTCTTTCCCGCCACACCACTCACATTAACACGATGCACGCGTTTTGCCATAACACAATCCCTCTCTTAGAAGATCCAAAACCATTAAAATTACTAGATAACATGTCAGAGATGCTCCTTGGGGAAACCTAATCCATCTTTGCTAATTGAAATAATCTGTGCCACAACCTCATCGTCAAAGAGCAATGGAGGAAAATGTGATCTACTATTTTACCATGCTTCATGCACAACTTACATATGTCGGGACTAAGTGCTTTGTGGGGTCTTCTCAATTGTAGTAAGTCATTAGTATTAACCTTCTTGTGAGCTACCAACCAGACAAAGGACTTGACTTTGAAAGGGACTTGAGAATTCAAGATAAACTTGGTAGGGAAAACTGGAGGCGACTCAAAATATTGGGATAAGGCCAGAAAGAAAGATTTGATTGTGAAAAGACTTGAAGGAGATAAGGACCAGAATCTCTTATCTGGAACCGAAGGTGATATGTGTAGACGATCAAGAGACCGCATAAGGCCCTCTAAATCTTCTATCTTAGAATAAAAAAGATTTCGGCGAAAATTGAAATTCCAAGAGAAAGGGCGGGAATATCCAAGAATTGATGAAATAGGAGCATTTTTATCCGTGACTACGCTAAGTAATCTTGGATATTGGACTCCCAAAGGTTGTTCCCTCCACCACAAGTCATCCCAGAACCGAATTCTATCCCCGTTACCTACCACAAACCGAGTAAACTTGGAAAACTCTTGGAAGACTAGTGCAATGGCCTTCCAAGGACAACGATGAGACCATCTAACAATGTTGTTGACATCCCAGCCATTGGAGTGTGATCCATAAATGCTTACAATAACCTGATGCCACAGAGCTGAACCCTCCCTAGGATATCTCCACAACCACTTCCCTAAAAGAGCGACATTCCTTATAGATATCTTTCCAAAACCCAATCTCCCTCTCGATTTCGACTTACACACTACGTCCCAATTAACCAAATGGTCTCTTTTGCCTTCCCCTACGCCTGACCATAAAAAATCTCTTTGCATTCTCTCAATTTTTGCTGCCACTAAGGCGGAAATCTTAAACAAGGAGAGAAAGTAACATGACATATGGGTGAGACAAAATTGAATGAGGGTTATTCTGCCTCCAAAAGATAAATACGCCTTCTGTCACCCATCTAATCTCCTTGATATCCTCTCAATCACAGGATCCCAAAAGCCACACGCCTTAGGATTCCTTCCCAGAGGAAGACCCAGGTAAAGTATAGGCCACCCAGAAGCCTTGCAGTCAAGCATCTCGGCCAACCTAGAAAGGTGATTCTGCTCAAGATTAATGCCATAGATATTGCTTTTGTCAAGATTAACTTTCAAACCGGAAATATGCCCAAACACTAGCAGGACATTCTTAAGGTTCATCATATCCTCCTCTCGAGTACTGGAAAAGAAAATGGTATCATCTGCAAATTGTAAATGGGATACCCTTGTTCTGTTCCTACCCACCCTGAAACCCTCCAAGACGTTTCTCTCCTCAGCTTTCAATAACATCCTACTCAATACATTTGCCACTATAGTGAACAAAAAAGGGGATAAAGAGTCGCCTTGTCTTAAACCTCTAGATGCCTTAACCCACCCTTTCGCATTACTGTTCACAAGGACTACAAAAAAAACCGAGGACAAGCAACCTCTCATCCATTTCCTCCATCTAAGACTAAACCTTTTCATCTCCAACACATGATTCAAAAAATCCCAACTCACGTGATCATAGGCCTTTTCAAAGTCAATTTTGAATACAACTCCTTCCTCCCCTGATCTTCTTTTCTCATCCACTATCTCATTGGCTATGAGAACTGCATCCAAAATTTGTCTTCCTTGAACGAAGGCTCCTTGAGTAGAATGGATGGTCTCGTGAAGTACCCCTCTTAGGCGCCCTGCTAACACTTTGGCTATTATCTTGTAAAGACTAGTGATCAAGCTAATAGGTCTAAAGTCTGAGATTCTCCTTGACATGCTTTTTTTGGGTAACAGAACTATAAAGGAAGCGTTGGTGCTTTGATTGATAATTCCGCTCCTATGAAATTCTGCAAACACTTTCACTAGATCCTCCTTTATCACTTCCCAACAATCTTGAAACACTGCAATGGTAAACCATCCGGCCCCGGAGCCTTATCCCTGTCCATCTGAAAAATAGCCTTAAAAATCTCTTCTTTAGTAAAGGGGGATTCCAACCTAGACACACTCTCACTAGAAATAGGGGACCAATCTAAGCCTTCCACTCTCCAAGGTTCTCCAGAAGGACTCACGTAGAGCTTTTCGAAATACCTTAAAATCTCCTCTTTTATGCTCTCTGAATTATTCAACATTAGGCCATTTTCATTCTCCAACTCCTTGATAAATTTCCTATTTCGCCTGCCATTGGCCACCTTATGAAAAAATTTTGAGTTACAATCCCCTTCTTTTACCCATTTCACCCTAACTTTTTGTCTCCAATGAATTTCTTCCCTCAAAATCAACTCCTCTAGCTCCCCTTTTCTTAAAGCTCTTTGGACTAAAAGTTCATGGAATAGGCCCCCTTCTTGCTCCAAGGAATCAAAGTTAACTAAATCAGATAAGATATCTTTTTTCTTTTTACTTAGCTCTCCAAAAGAAGCCTTATTCCACTATTTCAATTTGGCTTTAACGAACTGTAATTTCCTCATGAACTTGTGCCCTTCCCACCCATTTCCTTGAAACTCTCTCCACCATCTTCCAAAACTCTCCTTAAAACTAGGATGTTGCAACCACATATTCTCAAACCTGAACGGCGTTGGACCCCACTTGAACGGATTGGTTTCCAATACAATCAGCCAATGATCCGATGTCCATCTTAGCAGTACTCCTTGAATAATTTGAGGAAATACTTGTTCCCACTCATTTGAGTACAGGAAACGATCTAATCTCTTGCATACTGGATTCTCTTGCATGTTTGACCAAGTAAATGATGCACTCCTTAAAGGTAAATCTATCAATTTGCAATCTCTTATGAAATCATCAAAATCCTTCATGCTTGGGGTTAATTTAGAACCACCCAATTTTTCTGAACTTCTCCTTATGACATTAAAGTCGCCGCCCACACACCAACGCGGATAAGCAAGCCCAACAATGTCTGAAAGCTCCACCTAAAAATCCTTCCTGAGAGCTGAGTTGTTTGGGCCATAAACTGTAGATAGCCACAATGATTCGCAACCGTCCAGTGCGAACTTGATTGAGACCGAAAAAGAACCTAACACTATCTCCTCCCTGCACAATTTTTTAGCGTCCCATATGATCAAAATCCCACCCGAAGCCCCACTCGCTGGAAGGGCTGCCCAATCCTTATTTCTGGCTATCCAAACACTACCCACGAACCTTCTATCACACTCCTCCTTTTTTGTTTCCTGAATCATCACAACATCCGGCTTTTCTGATCTCAAAAAATCCTTAACCACCCTTCTCTTTTTCTTTGAACCCAAACCCCTGGTATTCCAACTGATTATCTTCATGTGAAACTCTCTGACCCTGATCTCTGAACCAAATCCAATTAGTCTCGCAATCCTGTGGAGCATCTGCTCTTCCTCCTGGAATATACCTTGATATCCAAAGTCTTTAAAACCTCACGTACTTTTGCCAGTTTCCTAGGGGACAGTCCTTCTATTTGGAACTCGCCCGAAGGAGAGCCCGCAATACCTCCCAGGTTAGCTATAGCCTTATTGGACTCCTTGATAGGTGATCTTAGATTAGCTGAGAGGGGATTGACACTCTCAAACATCTGGTAAGGACAAGCAGGTTGGATCACCTCCATTTCTAAATTAGGGATATCAACTGGAATTTGACCTTCAAAAGCATCGTTGACTTTTTTGAAAAAAAATTCAGAGTTTACTCGGTTTTCCATAGGACCCAGAGATTGAGAAACTGAAACGGGAAGCATGGGGGTAGAGGGACTCAGAATGGGGACGGAAGGATTCATGAAGGATTTAGTGAAGCCACTAGAAGGGGGTATATATGGCTGGGTAGACTGAAAAAATGAAGGCGTTACCTCCAGAATTTCCGCAACCATCGAACCACAGTTCCCCAACAAGCTAAGTCCTTTACCTCTGGTTTCTGGCGAAGAAGGCTTAACCATGATTGCTAAGCCACGAGGATCAGACCCCACTGGGCCCAAAAATCCTTCCATATCTTCGTCGGATGAAAAATTGTTCAGATCCGCTTCCTTTCTCGGCGACGAAGCCCTTTCCCCTAAATTCTTCTTGCGAAGCCTTGGAAAACGCCGAGAAAAGAGAAGGCTTGCATTGAATCCTCTATTCGCCTGAGATTCGGCACTTGAATCCTCTGTCTTTAGGTCCTCTTTGCTGTCCACCTTGATTTTTCCGCGCAAAATGGGCTCACTGCTACACCGGATTCCCTGTCGGTGCTCTGAGCTTGGGGGAAAGAAAGTTGACCACAACTTCCTTGAACCGTACAACACCTTCTTCTTCACTAACCTGCTCGACTGAAACTCGAGGAGTCCAGGAGCTGATTTCCCCTTTGTGTTTGCAGAAGATGAGTCTTCTTCTTCCTTGTGTAATGACGCCACAGTCTCAACTGGGGTAACCTCTTCTGGGCTTAGGCCCAAGCCCAGCGGGCCTTTAATCTTGCAGCCCATTATAGCTGCACTTGGACCAGGCTTTGCCAGCGACTGGGCCTTCCTCTCACAGGCCCGACAGCCCACATCGGCGATAGCCTCATCTTCTCCAGCCCAATCTCCTTCTGCTTCTTCAATCCCGTCCAGCCCATCTGTTGACTTATTTGAATTCAAACGAGATTGCGACGGGAGCTGGCAGCCCTTACCCCTTTCTCCCTCCTTCCTTTGTCTGCTATCTTCCCCGACACGGTATCTTCCCCCCGCCGTAGATCTACCACTCTCCCCTCGTCTTCCTCCACCTGTCCCCGAGTGAGAAGCGACAGCCACCCGAGTCGGCTCACCCTTTTCGCTACCTCTCCGTCTTTCTTCGTCTCCGACCACTACGACGACAACTGTAAACACCCAATCCCCATGAGTCACCTCTAACATAGCTGGAAGGATTGCCCTATCCTTCATTGCGATCTTTAATCTCACCCTGCTGAGATCGAACAACTTCAATGTACGCCAATCGATTTCATTTACAAACCCCCATTGCTCCACAATCTTCTTCAGGTGTACCTCCGACCATAGGTGAAATGGCAGCCCCCGTAATTCAATCCAGCCTTCTCTAAACTCCCCATCTATTTCCGCATTTTCCTTCGGCGACCATCTTCGCAACTGAATGATGTTCCTTTCCCCAACCCTTAACTTCCTCAAATCATGGAGAAATATGGCTTTCTCAGTTGTTTCAACGAAAAATACACCCTTTCCAACTGAAATGGGTACAATTGTTACAACGCCATTCTTCCCTAAGCTTCTCGCCACCGATCTTCCAACCTCAGCCCAATTCTCTTTGTCAAACTTGCTTTCACATACCACAACTCGCGCCCACCTCCCAACTGGAACTAGACCACCTCCTCTTGGTCCTTCGTCACTAACTGCCTTCGCATAGGATCTGTGCATCGAGCCCACTTTATTGTGAGGCCAGCTTTCCCCTCTTATATTCCTTCCTTTTTCTACTGCATTCGGATAGGGGACCACCAACATTGAAGATAACGCTTTTTTGATATTCTCCCAACCTCTGCCCTTGTCACCCTCAGGAATGATCAGAAGGGAAGGTTTTTTGTTGGTAGCAAACTCCGAGATCCTTATGAACCTTCCATGGTTGTTGAAACCAACTTCCATCAGATGAACCCTGCATTTTCCCCTGAATTTTTTGTTGAAACCCATATGACTCTTCAATGCTAAGGCTTTCGTCAAGTATTCAACCAACCACCCAACTGCTTCCTTTTCAAAACCTAATGCAAAAACAGAGCCTCTACTTATCTCTGTCATCGAACACCATTCACCTCCTTGCTCGCCTTCCAGCCTAATCAAGAAGGTCTTCCTCTCAACCAAGACCTTCAACGTCTTCCTCTCAACCATTAGGATGGATCACAAGGATGGATCTCTTTCACATAAGGAAAAATCTCTTGAGGAAGTATGAATCCTCCTCTTCTAGTAGACTAGCTGCTAGGGGCCTTTGCACCCAGTGGAAGTCTAGTACACAAATGAGGGATCCCTTTCAGCAAGGAGGTCCCAAATTCCCCTCAGGTGCCTTTGTCAATCCTTCACATAGCTGCCAGGGCCTTTGCACCCAGTGGAAGTCTAGTACACAAATGAGGGATACCTTTCAGCAAGGAGGTCCCAAATTCCCCTCAGGTGCCTTTGTCAATCCTTCCCATAGGGCTAACTGCTTAATGTCAATGGTCGTCCTAATCTCAATTGTATTGGAGAATACATGCATGGCTTTCCTTTGTGTTCTCTCATAATAATAATAATAATGCCAAATTGCCTATGGACTTGAGCTACTCAAAACAGTCCTCAAATTTCAGCTTTTAGCTACCAAAAAAGAGTGGGACAGATTGAAACTATTCTCTTTTCTTCGATTTATATGGCATTTATTTTTCAATCTCTAGGTGAGGTACTCATAGGAATACCATGCAATGCCATGGTTATAAATGCCTAAAAAGGGGTCAAGAGAACGGATTTTATCCCATATTCCTTCTAAGGATTCTTCCTTGTTCTGAATGATCTTTGATTTCTTTCCAAGCAAATTATCCATGTTGTAATAAACATAGAAATTATCCAGAGAACTCTACTCCTTTCCTCCTACAAAAGCCTACAATAGAAATTATCAACATTCTGCAATGTCCTCAAGAGGTACCCTCAAATTCCTAGATGAAGAGAAAAACCGCAAATACTGGTAAAGAGCAGATTTGCCAAGTGCTTCTCCACTATCCGTCCAAAAATATATCTACTGGGGCAGTTGGCTTTGTAAAATTCTCCATTGTTGGTGGAAAAAGGCATCTAGTAGGGCAGTTAGCTTTGAAATGTTTCCAAAATTTAAGCATGTTGTTGTCATTGCTTTCACTAATTGTGCCAAAGCTTATGCCTTAGGGGGAACCTGTTTCTTAAGCTCTATATTTTTGTTAGAACTGGGGAGCTTCATGTGTATGGGTGGCACTTGTTCTTGGATGTCGTTAATCCTCTGCTATGGTGTGATGCTGAGGATACCATTTTGCTCTTGTTTGTTGTTTCCCACCCTTTCGTATTTGTTCTGCTTGGTGTAATGTAACTCATATACTTCCTATATATGGTAATGTCTCTGTGGCATCTTTCTTTTATACATTTTTACAGAATAAAAAAACTGGAGCTGGATGAAAAGCGGTCATGTTATCATTTATAGAAAGAAAAATAAAGACATAGGAGAGAGAATGCCACTCCTATCTAGGGAATAGCAATGCTCATCAAGGACAGAGTCCATTGAACAAATATTGCAAAAGACCCAGAGGAGAATAGATGGACCATCATTTCTCCTATTGGTAAGACTTTTACAAAAGTCAAATTTCTAAGAAAGAAAAGTATTCAACATAAGTCGATAATGGAAATATTATGCCAGGTTTGGTAACTGTTTTTTAAGATAGTTTTCTCTTATCTAGAACAAAAAAAACAAGAAAACACGTTTGACAAAAAAAAAAAATAATAAACAATTTTCTATTCTTAAAAATAGTGTTTTCAAGGAAACATCTTTTAGTTGTTTTAAGTTGTTTTAACTTATTTTGCTATTTTAAAAATTAGTTATACAAATATAGAGAATGATTAAAAAAAAGCACTACATATAAAAGTTATTTTAAAAATATATTTAAAAACATAGAAAATAGGTTAATAACATTTCAGGTCCTTTGACAAACTTTTGTTCTACAAAATATCAGATGATGGTTTAAAAAAACTATTCTTAAAAATTGTTTTTCGGAACTATTTTTGAAAACATTTATCAAGAAGAGACTTAACTTTTCTCTATCTTTAAATCCTAAACAAGTGAAGAGAAGAGATTTTGAGTAGTTAATCTTCCCACCATAAGTCTTCTCGGTTGTAGATTTTGGTACCACCACCTGCAATATATTAGGGAGAGTATTGGTGTTAGCCTTAAGAAATGGCTTCCAAAGGAAAATGGTGAGAATATCTTGCAACAATATTGAGCTATCAAAAATACCTCATAACAATATTAACTTCCTTTTCATTATTTGCAAGCTATTTGACTTCCTTTCCATTATTTGCAAACTATGTATAATTTTGATGATAGAATACCATAAAGAAAATTTCTTCTTGAGGAGTCTCCTAAGCCATTTATCAAACCTTGTTCCTCAAGAGAACCATCCATACTCAACCACCCCTTATAACTAGGTCAACACTACCTCCTGACCAAGTAAATGCCTCTCCTAGATTTTCCATGGCCAAACCTAAGTAATTCCCTCTTTTTTTGGGAGGTTATAGATTTGAATGTTATAGTGACAAAATAAATGTTACTGATAAAAATGGTCTAAATTATATAGTTGATTTGAACTAAGATGCTAAAGATAGAAGGAAGTGGGTGGGAATAAAGCAAGTTTGAAACAAATTGATTCTCCCCTAAAGGCTATTCATTAGATCTCTCTTTGGCAATTATCATTGAATGATCAAATTGTTCTTACAATACGTCTTTGGAGGTCAATCTAATTATTATCATAGCCATTAGCTTATCTTATGATACCTTTGTTTGCAATTATCTGCTAAATAATGCCCATTATTTCTAAACTCTAACATGTTCAAATAGTGTAATACTATAGTCATTGGAGTTATTTATTTAGTATCCATTTGGATACAACCACAGTTCAAGAGAGGAATGAAAATTCTTATTATTTTCATTAAGAAAAATAGGAATGCAGATGCCTACTTATATAGAACTATGTGCTAAATTTTAGTTACAAAATAGGAATTAACAAATTCTACAACTAACTTCTTATAAACCAGGAACAGACTTTTTTAAAATACAAATAAATAAAACTGAATTATCCTAACTATTTTTGCACTAAAGTAGAACAAAACTAATTCCTAAATTTCAGAAATCTTTAACACTCCTCAAGTTGGTTTGAAGATATTGATCATTCCTAACTTTTAAATTAAATAATTAAACATCCCTTTATGAAGTCCCTTGGTTAGAACATTTGCTAACAGTTCTTCAGTAGGCATATAAGGCATATAAGGCATGCAGATCAGTCCGACTTCTAACTTCTCCTTGATGAAGTGACAGTCCACTTCAACATGCTTAGTTTTATCATGTTGAACTGGATTATGAACAGTGTTAATAGTTGCCTTGTTATCGCAATAGAGCTCCATTGACTTCTTACTAGAAATTCTTTGGTCTTCAAGCAATTTCTTCCACTAAAAAAGTTCACAAATACCATAAGCAGGTACTCTAAGTTCAGCTTCAACACTGCTTCTTACAACAACAAACTACTTCTTGCTCCTCCAAGTCACTAGGTTTTCTCCTACAAAGGAACAATAACCTGAAGTAGATCTCCTATCCATTATGCTCCTAGCTTAATCAGCATTGGTGTAGACTTTAATTTGAAGGCTATTTTTGCTTCTAAACATTAAGCTTTCTCTTAGACTTCTTTTTATGTACTTAATAACCCGATACACTGCCTCAAGGTGTTCTTCATTTGGAGAGCATATGAATTGGCTCACAACGCTTATTGGATAAGCTATATCTGGCCAGTATGAGAGAGATGTATCAATTTTCCCACAAGCTTCCAATAGCATTCTTAGTCAACACACTTATTCTCTTTTAGTATCCCTAATTTGTAAGTAGGATCAATTGGAGTCTCAACTGGTTTACACCTTAGCAATCTAGTTTCTTTGAGCAAATCCAATGTATTCTTCCTTTGTGACACAAAAATATCTTCCTTTGATATAACAAACTCCATTCCCAAGAAGTACCTCAAGGTTCCTAGATCATAGATCTCAAACTCTTTAGCCGAGAAATACTTTGATCTCTCTAATTCAGTTAGATCTCCAATAAGGATGATATCATCCACATGCACTATTACTATAGCAAGCTTGCCATCACTAGAATGATTATAGAAGAGAGCATGATTTGCCTGGCTTTGTGAGTACCTATGGCTTCTAATGGACTTAGAAAATTTGTCTAACCAAGTTCTTGGTGCTTGTTTCAGTCTATAGAGTGATTTTTTCAGCCTACACACCTTTCCACTTCCAAATTTTCTTTCAAAATGTAGAGGCAAGGTCATATAAACTTCTTCCTCCAATTCACTATTTAGAAAAACATTATTGACATTTAATTGTTGCAAAGATATGTTCAAGTTGGTTGCAAAGGATAATAGAACTCTAATTGTATTCAGTTTTGCAACTGGTTCAAATGGCTCTTGGCAGTCAATCCCATAGGTCTGTGTGAAGTCTTTCACAATCAACCTTACTTTGTACCTTTTAATGGATCCATCTCCATTGTATTTCATAGTAATACCCATTTACAACTCACAAGTTTCTTCCCTCTTGGTGCATCCACACGTTGCCACGTCTCGTTATTCTCGAGTGGCCTCATTTCTTCCAAAACAACTTGCTTCCACTCTGGAATAGCCAAAGCCTACTGTATGTCCTTTGGAATTTCAACACTAGATAGATTAGCAGTAAAAGCCCTCATAGTGGTAGATAGTCTATGATGTGAGACATGTGTAGCAATAGGATGTTTAGTACAAACCCTAGTACCTTTCCTAATAGCAATTGGAACATTTACAGTGTCACTAGAGGTATTTTCTGCACTCGAATTATCAAAGGAAAAAGATTTAGCAGCTGGAATAACAAATGGAAGGTATTTAGGAGTTGGAATACATGTTTCTTCCAAGGTACATACACTTAGATGTGATGGTTGGTGAGTTGTAGGAGGTTGATTTTCCATTCCTTGATCTTGCTTCCTCCTTGAGTAGATATAAAGTTCGATGCAAGTTTGTTCAAGTAGTGTTTCTCCTCTTAAATTTGAATTTAGTATGGGCATGGGCAATGAACCTGAAATTTTCTAAAAAAAATCTTCCCCTAGTAATTGTCTCCCCCTACAGAAATTTTTTTATACAATAAGACTTGTTTTCAAAGAAAGTAACATCCATATTCACTAAAGACCTCTCTTTTTTTTTTTTTTTTTTTTTTTTATAGATAAAAGGATGTATATTCAACGAAAAGGGGAAGCACCAAAAACAGTGCCCTCAAAGTATACAGGGAGTATACAAACAAGCCCAAAGACACACTCCTTAGGGAAAAGGAAATCAACACACCACCTTCTCTTACTTAGAGCCTAACCAATCTAAAAAACTTACAAGAGAAGAAGGGCTCAAAACTAAAGATACCCTGACCCAAGACTAAAGATTACATACAAAATAATATTTCAGTCTTTGAAGTGAAAGCTCCTCATTCCCAAAAGGTAAAAAATTCCTTTCCTTCCAGACTAACCAAAAAATACATAAGGGGGTCATTTGCCAAGCCTTCTTACGACCTTTCCCCACAAACGCTCCATGCCACCCAAGAAGAGTTTCCTTCACTGTACACGATAGAGTCCAAGTCACACCAAAGAGGGAGAAAAGAAGATTCCACAAGACCCGCATCTTAACACAATGAAGTAAAAGGTGATCCACCCTTTCTACTTCAGAAAGGCATAGAAAACACCTGTTTGCCAAAGAGAACCCCCTCCTTTGAAGTTGTTCCAAAGTTAAGACTTTACCGTAGGAAGCCTCCGAAGCAAAGAATGCTACCTTAGGAGGCACTCTCACCCTCCAAATACTATCACTAGGGAACAAAAAAGAACCTCCAAGCTCCAGAATAGAATAAAGAGACTTGACTAAGAAAGCGCCACACTTTGATGTTGTCTAGAACACTCTATCTTCCTCCTCCCTTTGCACCCGGAAGGCTTGGATCTTATGCAAAAAAAGCTCCACCACCTTGATCTCCCAATCATTAAACGCCCTTGCGAAAAGAGAGGTCCAACCATCCCCATCACCAATGGGATTCCAAACATCCGATACCCAAGCATTCTTAGACAAAGAGATGGAGAATAAAGAGGGGAAGGACTCACAAAGTGGCTCATCTCCATACCACTTGTCCTTCCAGAATCTCATTATTTGCCCACTACCCACTTGGTAGGCCAACCTACCATTTAAAAACAACCACTCATTCCTAATTGCTTTCCAAAGCCCAACACTGTTTCTCCCACTTACTTCCCGAGTGCGCCATCCCCCCTCCTCTTCACCATACTTGTGACTGATGACTCACCTCCAAAAAGCCTCTCTTTCATTGGCATACCGCCAATTCCACTTACATAAGAGAGCGTTATTCATCAGAGCTAAATTTCTCACACCCAACCCACCTTTCTTTTTATCCAAGCAAATCAAGTTCCATCTAACAAGGTGTGACTTTTGGGCGAGAGTTCCCCCACCCCACAGAAAATCCCTCTGAATCTTCTCCAATCTCAGCCTCGCTTTTCTTGGCAAGTAGAAGAGAGACATAAAGTATATAGGCATGCTAGACAGAGTGCTTTGGATTAGAGTGAGCCTCCCTCCTTTTGAAATATACTGTCTCTTCCACATAGCAAGCCTTCTACGAAAACGCTCTTCAACACCATCCCACACAACCATTGATTTGAAGGGTGCCCCCAAAGGCAAACCTAGATAACAGGAAGGGGGCCCACCCACTTTACAACCCAACTCTAAGGCCAAAACCTCTAGATCATGCACCCTACTAGAAATGGGATCATAAGATTTATACTTTTTAAGTTGGGGAATAACCAAGAAACACACATTCAATAAACCTAGTGTCAAGTTTGGAACAGTGTTGTTTTTAAACATGAGCAAATATCATACACCTAAAGACTTCTAATGGGAGAGAGTTAATAATTCTAGTTTGGGGCAAATATTTTAAGAATAAATGCAATGGGGTTTGAAATTTCAAAATCCTAGTAGGCATTCTATTTATCAAGTAAGAAGCCTTAAGGGCAGCCTCACTCCAAAGGTACTTAGGAACTCCCATGGCAAACCTAATAGCCCTAGCCACTTTTAATAAGTGTCTATTTTTACACTCAATAATTCCATTTTGTTTTGGTGTGCCAATACACGAGGATGATGAATAATGCTTTGCTCTTTTAAGGAAGGGCCAAGAATGGTATTGAAATTGGGTTTGGAAATGAGTTTTAACCATATTATGAAATTCTTTGAAAGTTCTCTTGACCTCAGATTTTTCTCTCCTTAAATACACCCAATGTATCCTAGTACGATCATCTATGAATGTGATAAACCATCTAGTACCTATTAAATTTGTTACCCTCAAAGGTCTCCATATATCACTATGAACAAGAGCAAAAGGCTTGGATTCCTTGTAAGGTTGCAATTGAAAAGAAACATCATGATGTTTAGACAATTGGCAACTTTCACATTGAAAAAAATGATAGATTTTCTTCTTCAACAAAGAAGGGAACAATTGTTTCAAATATTGAAAACTTGGATGACCTATATAGTGCCTTAACTTTATTTGCTTTTCTATAGAAAAAGAAACTTCACTACTACTTGCAGTTTGAACTTATCCACTCTCAAGGGAATCCTTATTAAAATAGTAGGTCCATCAACCTCTCTCGCATTGTCAATCATCATCTTCAAATGCATGTCCTCAAATTTACAACATGAATGTGAGAATTTTGCAATGCAATTGGAATCCTTAGTTAGTTTACCAACAGACTAAAGGTTGCATGTAAGATTTGGAACATGAAGGACTGGTTTTGGAGTAAGATTCTTAGAAAGAAATATAGAACCTTTCCTTGTAACTGGAGAAAAGGTACCATCTACAATCCTAATCTTTAAATTTCCAAAACATGGAGTGTAGTGTGAGAAAAGCTGAAATTGACTAGTCATATGATCTGAAGCACCTGAATGAATAAACCAAGGTGTTAAAAAATAAATAAATAAATAAATAAATAAAATAAAATAAAAACTGAACTTAGAGCTCTAGGAAGAATACCTTTATAGGCTAAAGTACAGGGATTTTGAGAGTACTAATTCATCAACTTGTACAAGTGTTCAAGTTGCTCTTTGCTAAACATTGATGGCTCAATACTACCTTGAGTTTCTGTTAGTGTTTGCTTTCCTTGGGTTCTTTCTGCAGGTTTTCTCCTTTTTCCAATTTGATCTTTTTCCATGTAGCTTCCAATATGTTTCCCTAATATTCCTTGTTTTGTTGCAGAAATTGCACTATCTTCCTTTTTCATCAAACTTCTTCCTTTAGCTAAGGGTTGTTGTTCCAACTTCGGTTGATAGGACTTTCATAGTAGAAACACTGAGAGCAGAATTTTCAGATTAGGTTACCAAAAAACCATCTTAGGATTTGTAATTTAGTTCATAGGCTTCAGGTCAAATCTTATCATATTTGAATCTTGGGTCTAGATCACAATTGTGTAGAATCTTGTGATCTTCTGTTTCAAATGGTAGTATTTACCGCAAAATTTGCACAATGTCAAATCCCATACCTTGGGTATAAGTCTAGTATCATTACCTAAATTGAGTTATTAAAAAAATTTTTACTACCTCAAATTTTAAATTTTTTGAAAGTAATTTTTAAGGTTATAAGGTAAGTCTATATTTTTTTAATATATAAATAGAACTTTCTATTTTTCAAAACAAAAAGCAGGAAATGTATCCAAACGAAGCCTTATTTATTTTTTAAATGTTTGTTTGAAATCAAAGGTATCATTCTTGAACTTCTTATGGATTTTCCCCTATTTGTTCCTGATTACTTCTTGAATTCCTGCTTATTCCTAGTGCCAAAAGTTAAGAGTGTTCCAGTTTTTCCATCATATGTGTTGAAGTTCCAGCAGTGCTACCATTTTAATACATGAAACTGTTATTAAACAATATTATTTTAGATGACAAGTTTAGTGTTAGCTTTAATCTATTAGTTAATACTATTCATCGATTATGTTTGGAGTTTATGATGGTGTTTTTTTTGTTTTCCTTCTTTTTGGGGGTTGGAATATTTATAAATTCTGCTGACTTGAACAGGAGTCAGGTCCAGAAACTGCAAATATCGAATATTGTTGTACAACTGCTGGTACATGCCAACCTTGTTTGTCTTTTATGTGGGTTGAACTATCTTTTCAATAACTGTCTCACTCCTATTAGTTATTCTAATTATGCATTTTCTACTTGTTTGTAAGAATTTTGTGTTATTCAGAATGGATGATTACATCCATGCTGGATATCATTTGTTTCACATTGGGATGCCTTCTGATACAATAGAAACTATAGATTGCTCAAAGTTTGTAGATGGCTAGACAAATATGTCATTCTTCTTTTGCTATCACTCTAATTCTTGGGACAACACCCTTAGGTGCTCTTGCATGATTTCCAACTAAAGCTAGGCAAATTCCTTCTTCCTTGAAATGTTAAAATTTTATGTTGAATTATTCTTTGTATTCAAAGCCTAACTTGTTATGGCATTATTATTTTCTCACAACATGTGTTGCTTTTCCCTTTTCCATTTAGGCTTATGTTACAAGTGTTTGAATTTGGGTGCAAGTATAGGGTGCACATATATGTCTTCATTGTTCTAAGCCAATTGCCAAGCAACGAAGCTGATTTCAGGCACACCAGTACCCAAAACTCCCTTGTGGGAAGGAGCCTAGTTCTATTTTGTTTGAGAAACCAAAAAAGGATTTAATTAATAATTTTCTGTTCTTTGTTGTCCTCTAATTTAACTTATTTGAACAATCTAGGTTGGAACCAATGATGAAAATATCAACAATTGATAGAATATTGGTGGTTGGATTTTATAGCAATATCGAAAATATCAGACAAAAATTCCAGAAAAAATATGTGAGATGGAATTGATCTTAAATCATAAAAATGTTGGAAAAAAATTATAAAAAATGATCAAAGAAGTAATTTTAAGAAAACAATATATGTATGATAAATTTGTAATGTTGGACAATAATAGGCAATACTTGAAGACACATTTAATACTAAAATAATGATTTATTTAATTTGAATGTATTTAAGGATATAACAGAAATGGTGCACACACCCTCACAATTTTTTTATTTAAAAATATTTCTAATTTTATTTATAAGTTTATGTTTGTTATGTATTTAATTACTATACAAAAGATATACAAAAGAAATTGTTAAGAAGATTCTCATGATGGTCTTTATATTCTCAATGCGGAGTTTAATGGAATTTGAAAATAAGATACCCAAAAGTTATTTATTTAGTAAATTTTTATTTTTAATATTTGTGGGCATTAAATTTGGTTTAGGAGATAAACTGGTATATATATATATATATATTTTTTTTTGCACTAATATAATGAAACTGAAAAGTGGCTTGCTAGTAAAGGTTTTATCTCCTTCCAGCTAGAGACTAGGTTCAACTTCCTCTGCCCTCATTTTTAAACAGCCTTTGATAGCTAGGCGATTTCTTTCAAGTGAGGCACTTAATCGAGATAGAATCATGGATAAGGAGATATATATTGGTTGGTTGAAATTCCTCCCCTGTTTTGCTATCGAGCTGGCTGAAATCCAAAATTTTGGCTGATATTTCACCGAAAATTTCTGATTCTTTAATCATTGGTTGGAACCTAAGAATGGATAAGTTAAAAAGAATCTTCAACTCTCTATCTCCCTCTCTAGAAGAAAGGGGACCATTGACTGTTTCTATATTTTCTCCCAAAAATCAACTACCTAGACTTCTCTATGAGAATTAATACCAAACAAAGATGAAAAGAGTCCTTCAAAGGGCAATTGCCAGACCTTGTATCAAACCAGAATTTTTTCATAGTACCATAATCAATTACAACATGCAAGATTCAAAATCATCCCAACCTCTTCTAATTACTTTCCTTGGATCTTCTCGTTTGTTTATATTGTTGGCCTAAAAATAAGATCATGATAATACGCCTAACATAAACATGCTTATTTTCATCATTTTATTGAGTTAGAATGTTTTTCTTTCCTACAGTCTCAAGTCTTAGGAATCTTGAAGGTAAGGAAATTGTTGACCTACTGTGTTCTTCCATTCTTTGGAAATGGTTTATTCATTTCCTTGGGCTTTGATGAGCATTGTTAGATTTTGGATAAAAGAGGCATCTTCACTTCCAGCTCTTTCTTTAAGTTGTTTTCCATTGGTAATAACATGACCACTTCCCATTTGGTTAAACTTATTTGGAAAACAAACACCTCCTCAAAACTCAAGGTCTTAGCATGAATAACGGCCCACAAGGAGGTCAATAGAAATGATTTGCTTCAAATTGGGGAAGCCTTATAAAGCTGTTATTCTTGATAGTTATGTGGTGGCATGGTTAGTGGGGAATTGATTGAAATTTTACTTATCTGTTACTCTTTGTGCTTATGAGTTGTTGCAAAGAGAAACTTTTCTCATTGACTAATATTCTTTAGGTTGCCTGTCTTGATATTTGCAGCATGCTGATCCCATGGGGTAAGAAGTAGGGTGCTAAGGAGAGGATTTGGGTTTTTTGGTTGGAGTACAATTCAAGGATTTTAAGAATAGGTTTGGTTCCATATAGGGTGATTTCCTTTACCAGGGAGTTCCTGGATATTCCATTAAGTCTCGTATCTTTGGATGGGAAAGCTACTTGCATGAATAACCAAAGTAGAAAGGAAAATATCTACCCTTGGTCTCCTCTGCCTCACAGTTTTTGCAATTTCTATTTTAATTGTAGGGCTGATGGAGACAAGTGGCAGCCACCTTTAAAAGTTTATCAAAGGCGCAAAAGAATGGGCTCCAAGGCCCAAACTTTAATTTGGCACTCTTTGAATGATAATGAGCTTACTTGGGATCTTATATAATTCAATATGGGTTCAGCCTAGATGTACTTTCCAAAAATCAAATCATGGGCCTTGTGAATGGTTATAAGTTACTATTCTCAGTCATTGATATTATCATTTTCAAGAGTCTTTAATGTGGTCTAGTAGTCAGTCCAAGTTTTTGTTATTTTCAAGTTATGTTACTACGATGTGACTAGTTCCAAGGATATAAATGATGGAATGTCAAACAACTTCGTCATACAATGTGAATATGAGGCATTATGTAAAATCCCAAAATTATTCCCAAAATACCTTAATTATGACCACCTTTTTGTCAAAAAAAAAAAAAAGAAAGAAAGAAAGAGAGAAAGAAAAAGGAAAAATAAATGTGAACTTATCCACTATTTTTAAATACTTCTTGAGTTACTTTGTGTACCCCAAATCTTAGGAATAATTCCCTAAGACCCCAAGTGTTTTTGAATCATTATGGAATGACAACGTATATACTTAGCTTGTTAGGATGCTTTTATTTATTTATTTATTTTCGTTCAGTTATGGCTATTTTCCCCCTCAAATCCATTCTGGGCCTTTATTTGAATTTTTGTTGTATTTTCTTGAATACCTCTTAGTTCTCAAGTGTTTGGATGGTGAAGTAATTCTTGAGTCTCAATTTGCCACTTGGTATGAAGAATCCAAGTATAGCCTTATTTACTTAAAATGTGTAGATTCTACTAAAGATCTGCCCTTGCACAACCTTAGGTGACCACTTGGATGATAGTCTTGAATGGCAACATATGAATGGGATTTCCTAGAGTTTCTGTTTTCTAGAAATACCAAGAAGTTTCTAGTGATAACTAAAGCAAATTGGTTAACCAAATACTAAAAACTTCGTTGGTGCCATTACCATAGGAAGCTGGGAGTGGAAACTTCTTTTTACAACAGGCGTACGGGGACATATTTGGTAATGAAAATAGGTGTCTTGTTTCTAGAACTTATGGCCTTTCTATAATAAAATAACCAAGTATTGGGTCATGAACCTTTTGTCTTTCTCAAAGAAAATAACCAAGTATTATGACATTCAAAGTCTTGTTGATTCCAAAGAATACCAAGAACCTTTAGAAATAAGAAAAAAGAACGTTGTCTCTTCTAAATAGAATTCTCAAAAGAGATTCTATTAAAAAAAACTAATTTTTATTGTAACTGGTGACAACTAATGTCCTCTAAGCCCAAACTTAAACAAGGTTTTTATGGATTTGATAATCCTAGAAATAATAGGAAAGAAATGTTGTAATAATTAGTCTAGTACCTAAGATAACATGAAAACAAATTAGGAAATCTAAAAAGATAAGACACCTAAAAAATTGGAAACCTAAGAAAAACGGAATCTAAGAAAATAATAATTATTTACAAATTAAAAATGACTCTCTTCATGCAAAGGGCTGCATCACTTTCCCTAGGTTATGACCATGTGGGGCTGGTCTTTTCTTCTCACAGTTATGTAGAAAATGGGTTTTGGGGAGAAATAGGTTGAGTGGATCAAATGGTGTATTTCCACTGCAAGTTTCTCTGTGTTGACATAGAGAAGGCTTCTGACCATGTGGACTGGTCTTTTCTTCTCACAGTTATGCAGAAAATGGGTTTTCTGGAGAAATAGGTTGGGTGGATCAAATGGTGTATTTCCACTGCAAGTTTTTGTGTGTTAGTTAATGGCACCTCTACTAGTCTCTTTCAAAGTTCAAGGGGTTTGAGGCAAGGAGATCCGATATCACCTTATTTATTTGGGATTGCTATGGAGGTGTTTAATTGCCTCCTAAAGAGGGCAATGGATGGAGGTTTTTTGTTGGGCTGCACGGTGAAGAGAAGGAGTGGAGATGGGGTTCAGATATCCCATTTGTTGTTTGCTGATGATACCTTGGTGTTTTGCCAAGCTACCCAAGATCAGATGACCTATCTTAGCTGGTTGCTTATATGGTTTGAGGCTGTGTAGGGGTTAAGAATAAATTTGGAAAAGAGTGAATTAATCCCAGTGAGTAGTGTGGAGAATATTGATGACCTTGCTATGGAATTGGATTGTAGAGCGGGCAGCCTCCCATCCAATTATTTAGGCCTACCTCTGGGTGCACCATTTAAGTCTGTGACAGTTTGGGATGGAGTGGAAGAGTGGTTTCGTAGAAGGTTGGCTATGTGGAAGAGACAATACATTTCCAAAGGAGGGAATTCGAAGTACGTTATCGAATTTACCCATTTATTTGATGTCACTATTGCGCATGCCAAGCTCAGTTAGACAAATACTAGAGCATATTCAAAGGGATTTTCTTTTGGGAGGTGGAAATTTGGAGCGAAAACCTCATTTAGTGAGATGGGAGTTGGTGTGCTTAAGTAAGAAGAAAGGGGGGTTGGGGATCAAGTCTCTTTCCACTCTCAATAAGGCTCTTCTCTGTCAATGGAATTGGTTGTTTGCGAATGAGATAAAGGCTTTGTGGAATCAAGTGATTAGAGGGAAGTATGAGGAAGAAAGAGGAGGGTGGTGTTCTCAGGAAGTGAGAGAGGCTTATGGTGTTGGGTTATGGAAAGGGATAAGGATGGACTAGGACATTATGGGTACTAGGATTTCCTTCTCTGTAGGTAATGGGCAAAGGGTGAGATTTTGGAGGGATAGGTGGCGTGGGGATTCTCCTTTGAGTGTGTCATTCCCAACCTTGTTTGATTTAGCTATTGATAAGGAGGCGTGGGTGGTGGATTTTTGGGCCCCCTTGGTTGAGGGGGGTTGGGGGGGATGGAACCCTTGTTTCTCAAGATCCCTTAATGATTGAGAGGTGGATGAAGTGGAAAGCTTCTTGAGGCGGCTGCATGGGAAGAAAGTGTGCGATGATGTGGAAGACATGGTGTTTTGGACTGAAACAAAGAGTGGGAAATTCTCGGTCAAATCCCTCTGAGCCGGGTAGCCCTTCTTTGTTTCCTTCGAATTGCATTTGGAACGTGTGGGTGCAGCCCAAGATTAGCTTCTTTGCTTGGGAGGCTACGTGGGGCAAAGCTTTAACTTTGCACTTAATTCAAAAAAAGGGTGGGCCTTGGCAAATAGATGCTTTTTGTGCCATGAGGAGGAAGAGACTATAGACCACCTTCCTCTTCACTGTACTAAAACAATGGTCTTGTGGAATTTGTTCTTTACATTGGTTGGGGTGTCTTGGGTGCTACTTCTTCAGTTAGAGAGACTCTCTTTAGTTGGCATGGTTCTTTTGTGGACAAAAAGTGTAAGAAGGTGTGGAGAGCAACTCTTCTATACATCTTTTGGAAGGCGAGAAATATATTGACCTTCAATGATGATGTGCTTTTGATCCAGAGATTCAAATACTTTTTTGTTTTTTCTAGCATTATCTCAATCTTCTGGATCTCCTCAGAACTTTCCTTCAAAGTTCGTGTGGAAGTCTCAAGTTCCTTTCAAAGTGAAGTCCTTTGTCTGGTTAGTGGCACACAAGAAGGTGAATACTAATGACATGTTGCAAGTGAGAAGACCCTACAAGGCCCTTAGTCCTGATATTTGTATCCTGTGCATGAAGCACGGGGAATCAGCAGATCACCTTTTTCTGCATTGTTCCTTGACGATTGGGTTGTGGCACAGGTTATTTCAGTTAGCTAAGATGGATTGGGTTTCTCCAAGGAGCATATATGACATGATGTCCATCAAATTTCAAGGCTTCGGTAATTCTAAGAGAGGGGTAGTCTTGTGGCAAGCTGCGAGCATAGCTCTAATTCGGGTTGTGTGGTGGGAAAGAAACGCAAGGATTTTCGAGGATAAAGCAAGGAATTCAGAGTCCCTTTGGGACTCTATAGCTTTCCTTGCTTCCCTTTGGGCTTTCTGTTCCAAGGCATTTAAGGGGACCCCCCTTAATGTGATTCAGTTGGATTGGATAGCGGTGTGTTCTCCTTAGGGATTGGTCCTTAGTGGGAGTTCGTTTGTTTTTGTGTTTTTTCCTGTATTTTAGTTGTCTTTGGTGGGAGGATTTCTCATCCTTCTTCTTGTACTTCTTTTTATATTAATATATCTTTGTGGCGTTTCCAATCAAAAAAAAATTACCCTCTAACTTTAGTTAGTTTTTTTTATTGGTTGGGCTCTAGTTAAGGTTGTTTTTTGACCCGATTGGGCGCTTATTTTCTTGTTCTTTTCAGATGGTTTAGCGGTGGGTGTATAGGTATTGTATACTTAGGAGTCGCTCTTTTGGCATCTCTTTTCAATAGATTTTTTCTTTACCTATCAAAAAAAAAAATCACTTTCCTTGGGTTAAGAAAAATTTATCCTTTAGGATTGATGATACTTCTATTGACTATTTTGGGTTTTCAGAATTTCTCCTTGTATTGTTTCAATGGAATTACATGAAATATGTGCAAATAGTAGGAGTTTGAAAATAGATAAAAAGGAAAGAACTTATTTTTGGCCTAGGAAATCTCTATTTACAAAAAAAAAAAAAAAAAAAAAAAAAAAAAAAAAACCAAAATAACCAAAAAAAAAAAAAAATCTACTAAACTACTAAGGAAAAAACTTAATTCACTAATATTTTCTAGCTGGTAAATTTTTATACAAATGCATATTTTCCAACACTCCTCAAGCTAATGAATAAATGTTCTTCATTCCTAACTTGCTTGTGCTGTCTTGAAATAAATATGTTATAAGTCCCTTAGTTAATATATCGGCTAATTGGTTTTTTGTGGAAATGTAAGGAGTGCAAACTAGCTCACTATCCAGTATTTCTTTTGATGAAATGATGATGCACTTGTACACGTTTGGTTCAGTCATGTTGAATTGGATTATGAGCTATGCTAATGGTTGACTTATTATCATAAGAGTCCTATGGACCCTTCCCACTTGACCCTAAGGTCAATGGGTATGATTTTTCTCTAAATAAGCTCACATATTCCATTTGCCATGGATCGGAATTTTACTTCTACACTTGATCTTGCTTCTGTGACCACTTTTTATTCTTCAAAGTGGCTAAATTACCTCCTAAGGAGGTGCAATAACTAGAGGTCCATCTTCAAACTATGATTGATCCTACCCAATCAACATATGTATATGCTTCAAGACCGATTCCTTCTTCCTTTCAAAATTGAATACTTCTATTTGGTGTTGATTTTAAAGAACTAAGAATCTTGAAGATTGCTTTTATATGTATCTCCTTGGGAGCATGCATGAATTGACTCACTATACTCACCACATAAGTTATGCATGGTCCATTACATGATAAGTAGGTCAACTTCTCCACTAGTTGTTGATATCTCTCTTGATCTACCTTCATATCTTCTTTTCTTTATCAAGTTTGTGATTTACCTCAATTAGGGTGTTCTCTGGTTTACATCCCAACTTGTTGTTTCCTTGAGGAGATCAAGTGTATATTTTTTACCATAAAATAACTATCCCCTCCTTTGAATGTGCAACGTCAATTTCAAGGAATAATTTAATTTTCCAAGGTCCTTAATTCCGAACACTTTTTTTTTTTTTTTTTTTTGATCAGAAACAAAGAAGATTATATTAATAAAAGAACAAATACATGAGAGAAAAAGAGACAAAAGAAATAAAAAAACCAAGGGAAGGATGAGAGGTCCTTCCTACACAAATACCAAAGAAAACACCCAACAATAGAACTCTAAAAACAAAAGAAACCCCAACAATCTTCAAACTCTTGAAACGCAAACCCCAATCCAATTGAGTTGTAGAATGCTAAGAGGAACTCCTCTAAAAGCTTCAGTACAAGAAGCCCAAAGAGAAGAATAAAACCGGATCAAATCCCAAACCGTCTCTTCCGTTCTCCCTTTATCCTCAAAGATCCTGTTGTTTCTTTCTTGCCACACCATCCAAATCAAAGTAAGGCAAGCAATTTGCCAAAGTGTCTTGCCTCTTAAAGATTTCCCCAAGCCTTTAAAAGAAATAACCAACATGTCTTCAAGGCTCCTTGGAGGGACCCAAATCATACCTACTAGATTAAACAACCTGTGCAAAGTCCAATGGTAACTGGACAATGAAGGAAAAGGTGATCAACCGACTCTCCATTTCCTTTGCAAAGAATGCACCATTGAGGACAAAGGGCTTTGTAGGGTCTTCTCAATTGCAACTTGTCATTAGTGTTTACCTTCCCATGAGCTACTAACCAAGCGAGAGCTTAACCTTTGAAGGGACTTTTGAGCTCCATAAAAACTTGCCGGAAGGAACATATAAAGGACTTGAAACTCTTGACAAGGCATAGAAAAAAGATTTCACTGAAAACGAGCCTGACGAAGACAAAGACCACGCTCTTGAGTCTGATGAAGAAGGGGAAAGAGACACAGAATTTAGGGAGGACATTAATCCCTGAAGGAGATCAATTTCTGAATCCGTTAGATTGCGGCGAAAGTTAAATTCCAAGACAATGGTAAGGAATTGCCAAGAACATTTGAAATAGTGAGGTTTTTCACAGAGATAACTCTGTAGAGATCAACAAATTGAGAACACAAAGTTTGGTTTCCCCACCAAAGATCTTCCAAACCGAATTCTCTCCCCATTGCCCACCACTAGGCGGACAAAAGGGGAGAACTCCTGGAAAACTTGAGCAATAGCCTTCCAAGGACATCTGTGAGACCATCTAACCACCATGTTGGCGTCCCATCCATTAGGATGAGTCCCATATATACTCGCAATTAACTTATGCCAAGACCGCTCCTTCTCTAGGGAACCTCCAAAGCCATTTCCCTAAGAGGGCAATATTTCTCATAGAAGTCTTCCCAAGCCCAAACCTCCCATCTCCTTTGGTCTACTAACAACCTCCCATCTGATTAGGTGATCTTTCTTCCCTTCCCGGCACCAGACAAAGAAATCCCTTTGCATCTTCTCAATTTTGAAGCTATAGATCAGGGATTTTTAAAAAGGGACAGGAAGTAGCTAGGGATGTGAGACAGACAAGACTGAATTAAAGTAATCCTCCCTCCAAAGACAAATAGGCCTTTTTCCACCCATCCAGCCTCCTCGAAATTCTCTCAATCACTGGATCCCAAAGCCTATTGTCTTTGGGTTCCCTCCCAAAGGGAGGCTAAATAAGACAAGGCCACTTTGATACTCTGCACTCCAAACCAAGCCAAACTAGACACATCCTGCCTAGTGTTAATACTGAAATGGAGCTTTTCTCTAAGTTGATTTTTAAACCAGAAACTTGCCCAAACCAAAAGGATAATCTTAAGGTTTTGAAGAAGGTCCAAAGAGGCTTTAGAGAAAAATTGGTATCATCAGCAAACTGTAACAAGGACACTCTAGTCCTATCCTCCATAAGAACCCTCAGTTAACCCAGTTTCCTCAGCTCTAATCATCAACCTACTTAGAAATTGCTACTAGAGTAAAAGGAAAGGAGAAAGAGGATCTCCTGTCTAAACCTCTAGAGCCTTAACCCAACCCTTTGCATTCCCATTAACTAGGATAGCAAACTAGAAGAAGATAAACAGCCCTCATCCAAAATCTCCATTTCGGGCTGAACCCCTTCCTTTGAAGCACATGATCTAAAAAGCCAATCCACATGATCATAGGCCTTCTCAAAATCAATTTTGAAGACAACCCTTCCTCCCTGACTTCTTTTCTCATCCACCACTTCATTGGCTATCAATACAGCATCCAAATTTGTCTCCCTTCCACAAAGGCTCCTTGAGAGCCAAAGATTGTTTCATGAAGAACTTTACGTAAACGCCCTGATAAGACCTTAGTGTTGAAATTTGGCATTCAAAGTTAGGGTTTTTTAATTTAGGAAAGTATTTTAGGAATAAAAAAGGAGAGATCATTTAGATGATTCTGTTTCCTAATTTAGGAGAGAATCAAGCTAGATTGATTTTTTCTTATTCAGTTATTTGTGTATATATATGTGTATGGTGTGTACTATCATTATCAATAAAGGAATTCAGAAATTCTTCATGGTATCAGAGCCAGTTTTCTGAACCCTAATCCTTCTGGCCACTCGTATTCAGGCCATCATTCATTCCGGCCAAATCTCTCTGGCATCTCTCAATCCGACCATCTCTCATTCCGGTCATCAGTCCCTGTTCTCAGAGCCAAGGGAGAAAACGCTTTCCAGTCAGTCGAATCGTCGTCAGATAAACATTCACCGCCGGCGACTTTTCCGGCGAACTTTTCCGGCGACGGTTTTTTTCACACCGCAAGGAGCGTCTGGAGGAGATCTACACTTTTCCCAAAACCGGAGCCAGAAAACCATCCACGTGCCGCCCACGGCGTTTTTCCGGCCGGCGACTGCATCTCACGCGCCGGCGCGTGAGGGCGCGTGAGCCACTTTCCGGCGACGCGCTTCCTACTCCAGCTCGCCTGACGCCGACCAGCCCCTACATACCTATTTCTGCCATCCAAGCCTGCAAGTGCCTCTTTTGGGTTCTTTTTGCTCCGCGAGCCTCCGATCAGTTTTTCCGACGTCTCCGGCTATTTTCCTCAACTCCAATCCCTGCAGTGCCTTGGGAAGTGTTTCTTACCTTTCCGGTCCATGACAAATACGGAATGGCATATCACAAGTATCCAGCGTCACGTCACCAGAATTAGGAGGCAGATCTGAAATTCCAAACCTTGGTGGCAGTGATTCCTCTCCTATTCTCATCACAGGACACAAATTAAATGGCATAATATTTACAGTGGTCACAATCTGTGTTGCTGTTCATTTGCGGTAAAGGAAAGGATGAGTACTCACTGGAGAAGCAGCCATGCCAGAACTACAGAACCGGGTTTCAGGAAGTGGAAGATTGAAAACAGCATGATATGTCATGGCTTATCAATTCCATGAACAATGAATAGGTGAAATTTCTTGCTGTTTAGGACTGCAAAGGACATATGGGATGCAGCCAAGAACTTACTCAAGTTCTGAAAATATTTCAGAACTTTTCAGGTTGAATAGCCCTACTGACTTCCGCAAGGAGAGCAGACAGTTACTCGTATTATAACACTCACAAGGTATTGGCAGCACCTTGACTTATTCGAGACTCACTCATGGAAATGTCCTAATGATGCAGCAACTACAGGAAATTGTGGAATAAAAGGACTGTTCAAGTTTTTCCTAGGACTAACAGGGAATTGGATGATGTTAGAGGCCGAATCATGGGCATTAAACCCCTGCCAAGCCTCAGGGAGGCTTTTCAGAGGTTAGGCGTGAAGAAAGTAGAAGAAAGTGATGATGGGATCCAAAGAGAACCTGCCCAAATTGGATGCTCTGCCCTTGCTGCTCGGTCATTTAATAGTAGTGGTGGAGATCGTCAGAACGGATAGGCCTTGGTGTGATTATTGTAAGAAACTAGGCCATTATAAGGAGACTTGCTGAAGTTCATGGCAAACCGGCTGATTGGAAACCAAAGCCACGGTCTGACAGAGATGGCAGAGCACACGTGGCTGCCAACTCTGAGAGCACATCATTCTCGAGCCGAGTCCATTCACAAAGAGCAGATGGAGATGCTACAGAAACTATTAAGCAAGTTGGCAGTGGAGTACTAGTGTGTCATGCTAATGAGGAGAATGAAGTCATGGATAGTGGACACAGGTGTTCTGATCAATGAAGGAGATGCTACATTCTTCAAATTACAAGCCAAGTAATGGTCATTCATCCGTCCATATTGCTGATGGTTCAAAGTCAAAATTGCCGGACAGGTTCTATAAACTTACTAAAGACTTATATCTTGACTCTGTTCTCCATGTTCCAAACTTGGATTGTAATCTTTTGTCCATTAGCAATTGGCCCGTGATCTCCATGTGTTACTAAATTTATCCAAACTTGTGTGTTTTTCAGGACTTGAAATCGGGGAAGATGATTGGCAGTGCTGAACTGTGTTCGGGCTCTACCTCCTCATGTGGCAATTCTCAACCAAGTCTCTCAAGCAAGTTGCGTACAGTCTCAGAGTATGTTAGAGTCTTTCAATTCTGTGTCAATTCTAAGGTCAATAAAGATAGTGAGATTATAATGTTACACTATCGCTTGGTCATCCTAGCTTGTTACCTTGCAAATTGTTTCCCAATTATTTATCAATAAAAATCAGCATCGTATCACTGTGAAATTTGTCAGTTTGCAAAGCATACTCGAACAGTCTATCCTCAATCCCATACAAACTTCGACTGTTTCTCTCTAGTACATAGTGATGTGTGGGGTCCTCCCGGATAAAAAATATTTATGGCACTCGATGGTTTGTGACATTCGTTGATGATCATACACGGGTAACATGGGTTTTCCTTATGAAAGAAAAGTCAGAGGTCGGGCACATTTTTCAAACTTCCATCTTATGGTTCAAAATCAATTCAATTCCAAATTCAAGTCCTCAAGTCAGATAATGCAAAGGAATACTTTACTAGTAGTCTCAGTACTTATCTTCAAAAATCACGGCATTATCCAATAAGTTCTTGCGTTGAACCCCACACAAAATGGGGTGGCTGAACGCAAGAATAGACATCTCTTGGAGGTGCCCGTGCTTATGTTTTCCTAATGTTCCAAACTATTTCTGGGGGAAGCTATTCTCACAGCTACTTATTTGATTAACCGTATGCCATCCAGAGTGCTTACCTTTCAATCCCACGTCAACTTTTCTTAAAACAATTTCCTCACACCGTGCAGCCTCTTCTGATTTACCACTCAAAGTATTTGGTTGCACGCATTCGTTCATGTGTATCTCAAAATCGTAGCAAATTGCTCCTCGAGCCAATAAGTGCATTTTCCTAGGGTATTCTCCAACCAAAAGGGTACAAATGCTATTCTCCAACCAACAAAAGATTTTACACCACCATGGACGTCTCTTTTTTGACATGTCTTCTTCTATCCCAAATCTCATGTTCAGGGGGAGAGCATGAATGAACATCAAGTTTGGGAGTCTTTCTTGAGGGTGTACCTTCTTTTCACTCAGAGTCACCAAATCTTTCCAAGTCGCGCCCACTGAGTTGTCCACACCTACCGTCATCAGTCCAGCCATCTCCTGTGACCATCCAGTCTCCCATGCCTATTCAACCTATAGCCCACAACTTGCTAATGAGAACTTACAAGTTTACATCAGGAGGAGGAAAGACAGGAATTAGAGCACGGATCACAGTCAACATGTGGCAATATATTGACTCCAATTCAAGTCTTCCTGAAGAGAAATAGGTGAGGATAGGGCTAGAGAGGTGTTAATTCCCAGCATTGATGATTCTACTCTGCGATTCATTGAGAAGGTGTTAGGAGATGTACAGATATCCAATTGGGAATTATGTTACATATGAAGGGCTATCACATCTTACAGAGCATTTGCTACTTCTCTTGATGATACTCAGGTTCCCAACACAATACAGAGGCATTAAAAATTTCAGAATGGAAGAAGGCAGTACAAGATGAGATTGATGCACTTGAGAAGAATGGGACGTGGACTATCACAGATTTGCCAGTTGGGAAGAGGCCGTGGGTGCAAGTGGATTTTCACCATAAATACAAAGCAGATGGATCGGTCGAGAGATTCAAGGCTCGTTTGGTAGCTAGAGGGTTTACACAATCTATGGGATAGACTATCAGGAGACTTTGCTCCTGTTGCAAACTGAACACTATCAGGATTCTTTCTCATTGGCTGTCAATCAAGATTGGTGCTTGCAACAACTGGACATAAAAATGCGTTTCTAAATGGTGACTAGAAGAGGAAGTCTACATGGAATACACCTGGTTTCGAAGGAAGTATGGCAAAGATAGGTTTGCATCTCCAAAAATCTTGTACGACCTTAAACAATCTCCCGAGCCTGGTTGATAGATTCACAAAAGCAGTCCTGAAGCTGGCTACAAACAGGTCAGGCTGATCATACTCTATTTGTCAAGAAGTCTCATGCGGGAAAATGGCCATATTGATAGTCTATGTTGATGATATTATTCTATCTGGGAATGATATGGAGGAATTACAGAATTTGAAGAAGTATTTGTCAGAGGAGTTTGAAGTTAAAGACCTTGGAAATTTGAAATATTTCCTTGGTATGGAAGTGGCTAGATCAAGGAAGGGAATTGTAGTCTCTCAAGAAAATACATATCGATCTTCTTAAGGAGACCGGTATGCTTGGATGCAAACCAATTGATACTCCTATGGATAGTCAGAAGAAACTTGGTATCGAGAAAGAAAGTACACCGGTAGACAGGGGAGATATTAGCGGCTCGTCGGGCGCTTGATTTATCTCTCACACACTCGGCCAGATATGGCTTTGCAGTGAGTACTGTAAGTCAATTCATGCACAGCCACTGAGGAACACATGGAAGCAGTCTACAGGATTCTTAGATATTTAAAATGACACCAGGAAAGGTCTATTCTTCAGAAAGACAGAGAACCGTGAACTGAAGTATACTCAGATGCGGATTGGGCAGGAAACATCATTGACAGGCGGTCACTTCTGGATATTGTTCTTTTGTCTGGGGAATCTTGTTACCTGGAGGAGTAAGAAGCAATCAGTTGTAGCAGAAGTAGTGCGAAGCTGAGTATAGAGCTCTTGCACAGGGAATCTGTGAAGGGATTTGGATAAAAGGGTTCTTAGTGAACTGGGGCAAACGAGTTCATCTCCAATTCTGATGATGTGTGATAATAGGCAGCTATAAGCATAGCAAGAACCCGTGCATCATGACAGGACCAAGCAGTTGAGATGACAGACATTATCACAGAGAAGGTGACTAGTGAGACGGTTAGATGAACTATGTTCCTACAAGCACCAAACCGCAGACATCTCACCAAGCTTTACTAGGCCTAACTTTGAAGACTTAACTTGCAAGCTGGGATTATATGATATATATTCTCAGCTTGAGGGGGAGTGTTGAAATTTGGCATTCAAAGTTAGGGTTTTTTAATTTAGGAAAGTATTTTAGGAATAAAAAAGGAGAGATCATTTAGATGATTCTGTTTCCTAATTTTAGGAGAGAATCAAACTAGATTGATTTTTTCTTATTCAGTTATTTGTGTATATATATGTGTATGGTGTGTACCTATCATTATCAATAAAGGAATTCAGAAATTCTTCACTTAGTAATTATCTTATATAAACTTGTAACCAAACTAATAGGTCTATAATCTGAGATTTTAAAAGTTTGGCTTCTCTTTGGCACCATAGCAATGAATGTCACATTTGTACTTTGATTTATTACCCCCTTAGTGTGGAACTCAAAACACCCTCATAAGATCCTCTTTTATCACATCCCAACACTCTTGATAAACTGCTATAGTAAAGCCATCAGGGCCAGGGGCCTTTTCCTTATTCAATTGGAAAACTGCCATTCGAACCTCCTCTTCAGAAAACGGTCTATCCAACCAAATTGCACTCTCTTCAGAAATAGGGGCCCAATCAATCCTTCAATCTTCCAAGATTCACTTCGGGTTTGGAGTAGAGATTCCCAAAGAATTTACAATCTCCTCAGAAATAATCTCAATGTTATTTAAAGTCTCCCCCTCTCAGAAATCAGAGACTTTATGAACTTCCTGCTTCTTCTTCCAGTGCCACTCTGTGAAAAAACTTAGAGTTGCAGTCCCCTTCTTTAATCCACTTAACCCTAGATTTTGTCTCCATTGTACCTCTTCCTTCAATAACAAATCCTCTAACTCCTTCCTTCTTAAGGTCCTTTCCGAAACCAGATCAAGATTTAAATTCCCTTCTTGTTCGATTCGATCAATTCTGCCTAAGTCCGTAAGAATGAGCTTTTCCTCTCTCTTAAATCTCCAAAGACCACTACATTCCACTCTTTCAACTTGATTTAATAAACTTTAATTTCCTCATAAACTTGTACCTTCCCAACTTCAACCGTACACTCTTGCCACCAATCTCTAAACTTTCTTTAAACTCAGGATGGAGCAACCACATATTCTCAAACCTAAAAGGAGTCGGCCCCATTTTAAAGGATTAGTTTCCAACAAATTGGCTATGGTCAGAGGTCATCTAGGAAGGGCCTTTGAATACTTTGAGAGAAAAAATAATCCACTCAGAAGAGAACAAAAACCTATCTAACTCTTGCAAATAGGATCGACTTGCATGTTTGACCATGTAAAAGCCGCATTCCTAAGAGGGGGATCCAACAAACCACTTTCCCTTATAAACTCGTCAAAACACCTCATGTTGGCTGTTAACCTAGAATCACCCATCTTCTCAGATAACCTCCTGATCACATTAAAATCCCCTCCTACGCACCACTTGGGAAGTCAGACCATGCAGGTCTTGAAGCTCCATCCAAAGTCCTTCCTCCACACAGCTTATTCGGGCCATACACTGAGGTTAACCAAAAAAAACCCTTCCTCATCAGAGTTCAATTTTACAGTAACAGAGAAAGATCCTAACACCTTCTCTGAACACTTGAACTTAATTGAATCCCACAATATCACAATCCCCCTGACGCCCACAAGCAGGAAGAGCAACCCAATCCAGACTTTTACCTTTCCAAACACTGTCACAAACCTCTATCCCAAATTCACGCTTTGTTTCCTGAAGCATCACCACATCTGGGTTTTGAGTACTTAAAAACCTTCTCACAGTCCTCCTTTTCTTCCTAGATCCTAAACCTCTTGTATTCCAACTTAAGATCTTCATGAAAACAAAAACAACCAACACAACCCACACCAGAACTAATCCTCTCCTCCAGTTCCAAAGTCCTTTTTCTTCTTTCTTCTGGAATAACCTTGTCCTCAGAGAAAGCACTCTTGTCTCTCCTTCCATACCTTTTCCATTATCCCTGACAATTCTAACCCTCAAACTCTCCAGAACCGACTGAACCTTGATCATCTTCCGAGGCGTAAGCCCTCAACCTGAAACCTTCAAATGGAGAGTGGAAGGTTCTAGCACTGGAACGAGGCCTCACCTAAGACACCACGCACCTCAGGGTTGCTAAGAGTTTCCCTAAGGAGAGGTTGGTCTTTAAATTTACGGTTAGAGGTTTCTAGGGCACCACCACACCTTCCGAACAGGACGCACCACCACGATGGTTATTATACACCACAGGAGAGATAGAAACGGAACCACGCTGAACGGCGTAGCTTGACTCCAACGGAATCGAAGAGAAAGACTGACAGCGAGAAAGATGAACCAAAGAGACAGAGGTTTCGGGAATAGATTTGGCTCAAAAGCCCCAGACAGAGAAGATCTGCTCAGGAACAGCTGAGAAGGGGTACGCACCTCATTGAACAAATCGCATTGCAAATCCCCTCTTCTCCCTCTGCCTCGCGGTAGAATCTTTGGGTGTTTCAAAACCAGTGGAGAGATCGCTCTTTCTGGAGTGAGATTTGCCCGAGAAGCGTCTCGATTTGTCTCCAGTGAGCCACCTCCTTCTAAGTTTCGCTTCGGGGTAGAAGACGCCTCTCAAAACTCGGCGGCCCACTTCTTGCTCTGCGCCTTACGGAGACTGAAGATCCTTTCGGCTTTGCCGACACGTGAAGAAGAGCTTCCGACATTTTATTCTTTGCAGTGAGCCCTGGTCTTAGGAGCTTTGAAGACGAAGATGCACCTGGGCCGCCATTAGAGGATCCTTTATGGGCTGGACCCGCTAGGGGCCCAAAATCTTGCGCCTCAAATTGGCCCATTCACAACGGGCTTCAAGGGCGTCTGGAGTTGGCCGATATTGCTTCCCGCCATTGGGCCCAGCCTCCACCTTCCCTTTCCTTTCTCCCCCTTAGCCGATTTTGAATCTGAAGAACGAAATGGGAACGATGACGAGGCAACCAGCTATGGCTCTCAAAGGTCCTGTCAATAGCTCGTAGCCCCTCAGCGTTCTGTGGCTTCTGAAAGACGCAACCCCCAGCTGACCTCAGCTCGTCCTTGCTGCGATTCGACTCAGGCCTGATAGAGTCTTCTCCGTCATCTTCTCCGTCATCTCCTCCGGTGACTGTAACTGCAACCATGTGTGTCCACTCTCCATCTTCTACCTCTAATAGCGCTGGAAGCACTACATATGGAAGCATCTCCACCCACAATGCTACCTTCGTCAAATCAACAAGCTTAAGATTTCCTCGCCACCTTCGTTACCCTCCTCCACTGCTGCAAAATGTGTCTCAACTGCACCTCATCCCACATGTGGAAAGGAGACTCTTAGTTCCAACCACCCCGTTTAAATTTTCCATTAACGACTGTATTCTCTTTTGGCGACATCTCCTCAGAGCAATAACCTCTCCTCTCGCAGTGAAGCTCCCTTGATCTTGAATCCACTGAGCTTTCCTTACAGATTCCACAAAAAACACCTTGTAAGCAGAATGGGTGTTACAGACACCATTCCTTTTATCCCCACTCTTCTCGTATAATTTTTCCAACCTCATACCAATCTCGTATTTTCCTTTTACTTTCACAAACCACAGCTCTTGCCCATTTTCCAACTGGCATCTCTGCACCAATCCTCATTCCTTTCTCTGCAACCACATCAGCATAGGACCTCTCACTCTATACATTCCTTTGCACTCTTGAGGCTTTTTTGCTCTCCTTCGAATCTCTTTCAGCTTGAACAGAGAACTCTTGGACTGAAACAATCACCTTCCTCAGATTTTCCCACCCACAGCCATTAACACCTCTTGGAACAACTATGACCAAAGGTTTTCTCTTTGCAACATATTCTGTGATTTTCATATATCTCCCTCTGCTATTAAAGCATATCTCCATCAGATGAGTCCTAGTCTTGCCCCTCATTTTCGAACGAAACCCCTAGAAGCCTCCAAATCCACAGCTTTCTCTAACTGCTCCACTAACCAACCCGTCTCCTCCTCTCCAAAACCTAAAGAAACCACAAAACCTCGGCTTCTCTCTGTTATTGAAATCCACTTTCCTCCATTGCAATCTTCAGACTTCACCTGAAAAACCTTTCTCTCCACTACAACCGACTGATTACAAATCATCTTATCCAAACAAGATTCAAAACACTATAGAGTGTTGAAACTCAGACCCCAGAATCCATAATCAAACATATGAATTATGAAGAAAAATAGCACTCTGATAGATTATCCATACAAGAACACCAAATGCACCAGTTTGAGTTTTTTCAACCTGGAGTCAGTAAGCATATGAATTATGAAAGAGGCTGAAACTCAGGTAGGTGTTGGAGGAACAGAACTTTGAAATTAGCGTTTCCCAACATCAACTACTGTGTCAATGCATCATATGACTGATATGATAATGCCTAGTTAATTCCGAACACATTGGCAAGTTGTTTCTTTAGTTCTTGTATTTCCTCCAAACCATCTCTTGTTACCACGATGTTGTTGACTTATACTATAAGAGTTGTTATCTTTCCCTTGTTTAAAAGTCTAATAAAAAGAGTGTGATCCCCTTGGCTCTTAACTATAACCCATGTTTTTCATTGCTTCAGAAAATCTCCTAAACCAGGCCCTAGACGATTATTTGAGATGGTATAGAGCTTTGTTTAGTCTGTAAACTTATTTCTTGTGAAGTCTTCCTTAAATCATGGTGGTTAAATTCCATGGTGGTAAATTCCATTGTCTTTTTCCTTGTCTATGGGCAATAGGCAAATCAAGGTCGCTAATGAGATTAGACGCAGAGACATTTTGATTTTGAGTACCTTTATTAAGGTCAATGCAATGGTTGGAGTAGGTAGAGATTCTAGAGTTGGCTACATCCTCCTTGAATAGACTTTTTAAGTGGCACTGAAGTACCCCTCCTTCCTTTGAACAATAGACTCAATCTTAGTCATGGACTTAGGAGGAAATAATTATGGAGTATTATGGGGCATAGGGTGCAGGAGAAGTATTGGTTTTAGAAAATGGAAAGGTTAGATCATGAAAAAATTCCTTTTGTGAAGGGCTCCCCTTGAAGACAAGGTTAGGAGAAGAAAGGTGGTTGTTCGTTAAAGGTGACATCCATAGATAAAAAAGCCCTCTAGAAATTAGGATGATAATACTTACATCCCTTTTTATTATATGATAATCAATGAATATACATTTAAGAGTTTGGGCATCTGGTTTAGTCCAACCACAACTTCCCGAATATTTTGGGGTCATTCGACTAAAATCATCAAGAAGTGGGTAGAATTGAGTGAGGATTTATGAGCTCTTCGAAATCAAGCACTCTAGAAGGTAGTCTATTGATAAGTTGAGCAACAGTTAAAACAACCTCTCCCCAATATCTTTGGAACATTCATTTGAAAAATTAAGGCTCTAGTTTCCTTTAGCAAATGTCTATTTTATTTTTATTTTATTTTTATTTTTGGCTTGCCTATTTTGTTGTACTGTATCAGTATAAGAGGATTGGTAAACAATTCCTTCTTTTTTGAAATATGGTGATAGACATTGGTTGAAGTACTCTCTCCCATTATCAAATCTCGCTATTTGGATTTTGACAGCAAATCGGGTTTTTACCATTCTATGAAAAGGAGGGAAAATTGTGCTAACATCATATTTGTGTTTCATAAGATACACTTATGTGACCCTTATGCAATCATCAATAAAAGACAAACCATTTTTCCATAGAAATACTTCAAATTTGAGCAAGTCCCCAAACATTTGTGTTGATTAGACTAAATGGAACAAAATTTTTATTATTGCTTAAAGGGAGTGTGAAAAATGATGTTTAGCGAATTCAGAAACATCACAACGAAAATTTTGAATATCTAATTTTTCAAACATGGTAGGAAACATCCTTTTTAACAAAGAAAAATCTGGATGACCAAGAAAGAAATGGGATAATCAAACTTAAGTCTTATTGGTAGTGTGTTCTTCTAACAGGTAGGATGAATGGATAGAATTATACCTGCCACTTGCCGCTTCAAGAAAGCACAAGCTTCTTTTTCATAAGCTTTCTCAATCATCTTCCCCTAGGACATCCTTGAAAAACACATTTAGAAGATGTAAATTCATCGAGCAATTAAGGTCTTCTGTAATTTGAAGAATTGACTACATATTTTCTGGCAACTTGGGAACATGTAAGACAATTTTCAAGGTTAAGGATGATGAAATGGAAATGTGACCCCAGCCAACTATACAGACCAAAGTTCCATCAACAATCTTTATTTTTTGGTTTTGAGGACAAGGAATATAATTGGAAAAGGACTTGGACAAAGTGGTAATATGGTTTGAAGCCCTTGAATCTATGATCCAAGTGCTTGTAAACTGATTTCTAAAGGCACCATGGGCTTGGGAATACATACTTATCTGGGAAAATGATAGGAACATCCTGGTTTTCAAGTTATGAAATAAATTGCCTCAACTTACCAATCTCCTTCTTGTTGAACTCACAACATAACTCTAGGACCTATAACTTGAATTTCCTTCCCTGCCACCATTATTTTTTCCAAAGAAATTTAGAGGCTTGTCATGAAGCTTCCAAAGGTTTTCCCTAATGTGATGATTGTTGTGGTAGTAGCTACAGAAAAGTGAGTCCTTTTCAATTGGTTTGACTCTCTCCATCTTTCCTGAATTTGCAGCTTTGGGAGCAGCAATAGTGGCAGCCATGGCTCTGTCATTAACATTTGACTTAGAGATAGACAATGTAGAACCATCCATAGAATTAGAATTAGAATTTTCGAGCATCACATTCCTTTGTCCCTCTTCTCCTCCTACAATAGCAAATACTTCATTCAATGAAGGCAACACATCTCTCCTAAGATTTTTGAATAATTGATCAAATTCACCATTCAAATGAGCGAAAAAATAAAAAATTATCTTTCTCAATAAACTCTTGGTATATCATTGCATCCTCGCTACATTCCATCTTCAAACTTTGATAATGATCCAACTCAATCCATAATATATCCCTTTATAACATTGTAATACTTAGTTACATATGGGGTACCTTGTTTGGCATCATGGATTTTTATCTTAAGTTCATAAATCGTAACAACATTGCACCTTGGAGTAGGTTTGACAAATTGCATCCCAAATTTCCTTTGTTGTGGAGAGAAACATGCAAATACGATTGATTTCTGGTTGCGTGGAGTTCCATAACCAAGTCATAATTTGAGAATCTTTGTCATCCCAAGAGAAGACAAACTTTGGGTCATCCTTTCTAATTGTAGGACAAGAAGATGATTTAGCTTCCCCTTTCCTTCAATATATGTTTTCACCAATTGAGATCATTATAGATAATTTCCACCATTAAGTTTGAAGGAACCAATGACATTTTGATTGTCACCAAGAGTTGTGAACTGGGTGGGTTTTGGGAATATGGAGAAGAAAAACAATATAAGTCTCAAAGCCTGTTAGTATTAAAGAAAGTTAAGTTACCAGCAATTAAGGTTGGTCTAGATAGCAAGGAATAAGATAAGAAATGTTGGTCTGGGATTAAATAAATTTCTGTTCAGTGAGACACAGTAGGCTCAGTAGGCTTATGGCTAAGCAATGAAGGTTTGGCTGTGCCTGAGCAATGAAGGCTCTATGGTGGGAAGAGGGATCTTGGTAGAGTTAGTTTTCATCCTTGAATACCATATTAAATATTTAGGGTTTTAAGAATTTCTCCTTGCATTGCTTCAATAGAATCATAACAAATACATACGAATTGTAGGCAGTCAGAAACATATAAAAAGGAAGGAGCTTATTTCTAGGCTTCTAGCCTAGGAAATCTCTTTTTTTAAATAAAAAAAAAGAATCAATCAACTAAACTAGCAAGGAAAAAACTTAATTCATAAATATTTCCAGGTTGGTATGTCTTCATATAGGCTGTGCATATTTTCCAACAACTTGTTCTCTACAATACTTCATGAAACTCTCATATGTCCGTTCCATAGAGGCTCTGGATTCATTTTTACTTTTTGTTCAACCTAAACATTGTGTGATTGATGTTGAAATTTAACTTTCCTATCTTCACTGTAGTATCCAATATGACTTCACATAAAGCAAATTAAGCTGACAATTTGATTGGTGACAAATAAAATAATTAAAATGCACTCCAATTTACTTCTTCAATAGAAAATCTCTAAAACAAAGATGATTTTTTTTTTTTTTAATGGTGAATGGCAATTAATAAACAATACATGGCTTACCTCAATCAACTGAAGGTTGTCACATAATTAACATGGATGTGAATGATACTTCATAAGCCTCAGGGTATCCATTATAGACTAACAGAAAATCTCAATCTACAAAACCATTGACACAGTTGGAGTGTAGGGGCATGATTGAGTGATAGCAAAAAAGATCTTCTAGAACTTGGTGATTTTATTGAAGAAAATAACCAAGTATTATGACTTATGAAGTCTTACTAACTCTGGAGAATATCAAGGACCTTAGGAAATAAAAAAGAATACCACCTAGAAATAATAGGAAAGAGCAACTAAATAGGGTTTCATAGTTGACATAGTCCTAGAAATACAATTTGTTAGCTATAGATAACATGAAAACCAATTAGGAAACCCAAAAGGAAATTAAACCAAAAGATAGGCCATGTAAAAAATAGGAAAGCTAAAAAATTCAAAATCTAAAAAAAATAATAATAATAATATATATATAAAAAAAAGCCTATCTTCATGAACCAAGGCTACATTACCTATTTTGCTTAAATATTTTTTTTAGACTCCTGTTATTATGAATTTTTGGTTAGAAGCTCAAAAACTTTGTTTTACATATTCAATGACATTGGCGACATCCATTAACAATTGATTGGTACTGACCTTGATATCCAAGTAGATCATTAGGTTTTCTTGTTTCTCTATTTTGAAACTTTTTACCAGTCAAAGTTCATGTTCATTCTCAAAAAGCTTATACACATGCAATTTTATTGACAGAAAAGCTGGTTGAAGAACAGAGGGAGTTTGATGCTGTGATTTCTTTGGAGGTAAATTATTGTGTGCATAGATATACACAGTCACATTAGTCCATTGAATTCTTCACAAGTTTTGGGTTAGATGATTTATAGCCAAGTCATTAGACCTTTTTGAATGGAACTCTGTTAGTTGAACATATTTCCATTTTGCTACCTCTGATCTGTAGGTTGCTTGAATCTATAGTTGATTGGATCTGTAAAGTAGGATATTTTAAATGGTATATTTGTGTATATCTAGCATGCAAGGGTGTAGGTAACATATATATATATATATATATATATATATATATATATGTCTAGGTGAGGCTGGATGCCTGGTTAAGTTCTTATGGATGACTTTGTGGTGATTGCAGAGTAATTTTATAAATGTCCATGTCCATTTTTTGCTAGCCTCTGCCCCCTTTAAAGCCTTCCAATTATAGCAATGCTGCCTTTTCTGTTATGCCCAAGTAGATGCCAGGGATTAAATGGCCCCACTAGTCTATATGCTAGTTCTAAAACCTGTTTTTCATGTATCCCACCTGTAGTTAGAGAGGCCATATTGAGATTGCCTCACTCTTGTTGCTTGATGTGGTCTTAGAGGCAGTTAATCATGTAAAAAGTTATGATGGTAAAAATTGGCTGTATGGGGACCATTATAAATTAGTTTCTGAGAGAAGTTTTCCTATTTATTAGATTCGCTTGGACTTTAATGAAGTGTACTTTAATGTGATTCCAATGAGTTAATTATTAAGCATAAGATGATTTGGTCAGCCTAAAGGTTTTATGCTTCAATTTGTTGCAAGTGTTATCTACTGAATATTTTAATAATGAGAGTTGAAAATAGCATTTGGAGTTTTTGATGTTCAATGGCACTGACACACACATTGAACATAATTTCCAAGCATCACATTAGATATGATCTAATGTATAAGTAGTGCAACTCTTGGTGGTTTTAGGGGTGATTAAGGATAATGAAGGCCAGATTGAAGGGTCAGATTTCTCATTATCTTTTTATCCAAGTGAAGGAAGCTCTGAGTTTTCTTATTGCTTGGGCAGAGGAAGGAGGGTCTGTCATAGGTTTGAAGGTGAGTGGTTGTGGAGGTGGAGTAAAGCTTTCATATATTCAGTTCCCTGATGGTTGTTTATTGTTCTGTGATTTTAGTAGGAAGCAATTATTACCTTTGAATAATCAATTATTCTATTTGAATTGGGTTCTTTTATGGTTTGAAGTTGTTCATGCCATAAAATCAATTTGGAGAAAAGGGAGCCCACACTGACAGGGATGGTGGAGGAAGTGGGGCGACAGACATCTAGGTTTGGGTGGTAAAGTGGGTCAGAATGTATCCAGGTTGGAATATAGAGCTGGAGTGGTTGCCTACAAAGTATATTTGGGTTTGCCATGCATGCTGCTTTTGAATGCTCCTTGGTGTGGGATTCTATATAGGAGAAGCTTAAATGAAGATTGATTCTTTGGAGAAGGCAGTAACTAGCCCAGCGTGATAGGTTTATGATTTTTCATCCTCAATTTATTTCATATCCTCTTTTATGATGCCAAAGGTGTGTGGTTGACTTTGAAAAGATTCAAAGCATATTTCTCTTTAAGGTGTGGGTTCAATTTTCTGATAAAAAGATCCACTTAGTAAGGTGGTACAATTTCTGTTTTGAAATGAGTAGGGGTGGGTTAGATGTTAGAAGGATCTCAATCTTGGACATGAATTTTCTTGCGATTTGATTGTGAAGAAATCATTTTGTTGAAGTTTGGAGGGAAGATAAAGGATTGGTATTTGAAAAGCCATGTGTAAACAGTGGGGATTCTCTCATGTTAGAACCAATACCTATATTGGATGGTCTTTAGATGAAATAGGGTTGGATGTTGGAGGTTTAAACCCTAGTGTTGTTTAATCTAGCAGCTCTTAAGGAAGCTTGTGTGGCAGACTTTTGGGATAATGTGATTGGTTCTCAAGGCTGTTGGAATCCTAGGTTTAGGAGGAGATTTTTTTTAATTGGGAGCTGGAGATTGTGAAATACTTTTTCCCAGCTTCTTGACTCAATGTCTATCAGTGATGAAAATGTTGCCGAAACTCAGCAAAATATCGTTGATATTTCATGTTTTGGTGGACACTGATAGAAAATATTATGGGATATATCTCATGGCTGAAATTTCCTTATGTTTTTGAATTTTTGCTCCATTTATTGTAATTTTTCCAATTTTTTCTGGATTTATTAAGATTTTTACTTTCGGTCAAAGCACATGTCGGTCAGTCAAAGGATTTTCTCAAAAAGTGAGACTAGCATGCCTAAGGCTTGAACTTGGTTCTTCTAGGCGAAAAGCTAGCTTCCAACTACTTAGACAACCATGCTCTTGTCAAATTTCCTACCCTACATATTTTATATAGCATATTGGGATTTTGTATGCATTTATAAAAAAAATGTTAACATAAAATTTTAATAAATAAATAAATTTTAATTATCTTATTTGTCGAATTCTATTTAATTTAATATTGAAAATGCAAAAATATGAGTTGACTATAAAAAATATATAATTTTGTAAATAAAATTATAGCTATTTTTAAATAAAAATAATAATAATACATATATTTGTAACGTAGATATGGCACTATGTTAGTGTCAAATATATTTTCAAATTCCATGTATTATTGTCGAATGTCACGAATTATATATTTCATACATTAATTTTGTTTATAAAAAAACTACAATATGTGTATTATTTTTTCCATCAAGATTGGTTCCTTCATTCAGTAGTGTTATAGAACTATATTGCTCTTCGTTTTGTTATAGAACTATATTGATCTTCATTTTGGTACTAAAAGAAACCACTACAATGTAATATGCATAAATCTTGACGTGACATTTTATAAAATCAAATACTTAATGTAAATTAATATTAAATGTACGCTTAGAAAATGTCTATTTCTTGTCAATGCACGTGATATTATTATTTAATATCACAAATTATATAATACATGTATCGATTTTTCAACAAAACAATTTCTATATGTGTATTATTGTTTCTTTATCTTTTTTGAAGTTTTACTTAACATTTTTATGATTTTTGATCAATTTCTATCTCACCAATATTTTTTTGTCAAAATTTTTGTTGATATTTCTTGATATATCCATAAAATCCAACTATTGATGTATCTGTAAAAATTGATATTTTCGTCCTTAGTGTCTATTCGTGGTAACTTTGATGCTAAATTAGTGCTAAGATTTCTAGGAAGGGCATTTTCTTTGTAAAGTCCTATATCAAGATTTGAGTTATCATGTTGTTTCTGTCCAAAGATACTTGAGTCTCTAGGGCGCCTTCCCTGGTGAATTTCTCCATTTGTTAGGCAGTGGGGGAAATTCCTTAAAACTTCTCATTCAATGAGACAAGGATGGACTCTAATAAATTGATGTTGTCTATGCAAGCAAAAGAAAGAGATGCTTGATCATATTGAACCCATTGCAAGTGGACATCCACTTCATGCTCATTGGTTTTCTCCTTGGTTGGGGTGGCTTGGGTTACTTGAGTCTGCTGGGGTGGTATGGCTGTTTTGTGATTGAGAGCAGTTGGATATTGTTTTAGAAAACTTGTTTATGAAGTCTTTATTTTCTTGGTCTAAATGTTCCGCAGGGGATGTTAATCTTACTTTGCTAGACTTAGTAATAGGTTGGGCATTGGGAGGGCCTGGGTAGTGTTGTTCTTACTTTTTCTTTTCTTTTCATTTGACTTTGGCATGCTTTGTATCCTTCCTATGTACAGGAGTTTTTGATAATATATGTACCTAATTTGCATATGTAGGATATAATGTAGGTGAAAATTATCTTTGGGCTAGAATCTCATCTTCACCAAAACCTGATTGAAGAAGATTCATAGGAAAAAAAAAATGAAGTTTTTATGATGATAGGCACAGAATTATACTTTATCTATTCTATTGAAGAACCTTTCTCATACAATGCCAGGCTTGAAACCATAAAGAGGGGACTGTTGATAATGGGGTCTATATAACATAAATGATTAAAGGTGAACAAGTCCAGCTTTGGGCTAACACCATGAATTTCAACCCTATGACCGTGTCAAACATGAGAGCAGTGTGTCTGACACAGTTATATGTTTTTCTTTTTGAATGTTATAAATGGAACATATTTTGTGTCAACAAATGGCAGATACTCCAGATGTTGATGGTAAAAGTAGGACTTGCATAGGCATGAGAAGACCAAGTGAGACTCCATTTTTTTTCCAGTGCTGGATTTTGTGTGGGAATTTGTATTGTTTTATGCATATATGAGTGTTGAGTGGGGTATCGCCCCAGGTAGTGCTAAGTGTTTGGTATGGTGGTTTGTTACACTTAATATTACATGTGTTAATATGAAAAGAAAAGCATGGTGCACTAGCGTATAGCTCCCAAGTAGGGGAACACATTTAAAGTTTCATCCCATGCTATTTGCCTCTTAGACCTCCAAAAAAGGGTATATTCTTTGTATTGGAAGTGCTACCTACCTTGGCCTAACCAAGATCAAGTCAATTTGACCTTCACTTGATTCTTGGTTCATTACATGCTGACCCTTCAATTTAACGGTTTCAAACCAAAGTCTGCCAAAGTTGCATTTCATGTCTCAAGTTCAAAAGCGGATGTACCTGATATACATGAGATGTGTAGTTTAAGTTTCAGCTTTTCATTTTAAATGTTATTGCCAACCAAATAATTGTAAGAAACCACTTGCAATTTTTAATTTTTGAAAATATGTGCAAGGATTGATGGAAACACCTCTTAAAGATATAGACTGATAGTTTGGATGATATGTCTCATTCTCACTTCGTCCCCTTTATCTGAACTGATTCAGTTGCATCCAGTATGCTTGTCGATTGATATTTTCTATTTAAGGTAATTGAGCATGTAGCGGATCCTGCTGAATTCTGCAAATCCCTGCAGCATTAACTGTCTCCAATGGAGCTACTGTGGTATCAACTATTAACCGTTCTATGAGATCATATGCAACTGCCATCGTTGCAGCTGAGTACATCCTTCATTGGGTATGCTGCTTTTACTCACTTTGTTGCTTGTGTCGGTTGTTGATTTTCTTTATAGTTTCTCTGCATTGCTGCAGAATATTTACATGGGTTTTGAACTTGGTATTCTGGCACCATAGGTTTCTAATTTCTTCTTTTGAGTGTATCTATTTTCTTCAAATATTTTTATGCTTTCTTTTCAAATATATATTTTGAATTAAGATTCACTACCATAAGTGTGACAATTTGAAGTGTAATCTTCACATAGACACCTTAGTATTGAACTTGTTATCCATGCTTCAAATAGTTCTTGTAAACCATCGGTAAGCTTTTGAAGTTGGTGGAACTACTAACATTTGTAGTGTGTCCTACTCATGATGAACTTGATCCTTTCAAAGTCAGTATCTTAAAAGCAAGAAAAATGCATTTGAGTTCTGTTTCTGAACCTGGTCTATTCATTCACCATTGCAGTGTTCTCCTGTGGACTTGAAATTGATCCATAAAGTTAATGGGCAATTTGATATCCCATGAAATGAAACATCCAATTTTTTGGAACCTCTGAAAGGGAGCCATCTGTAAACAAAAGACTGGATGTCAAGTCCCAAGAACAACCTATACAGGCTAATGAAATTAATTGATTTAGAATTTCATAGTATTCAAGTACATTTCTTTGCCATGTATAGACATTGGCTTTCAAGAATTGAAATTGTTTTTGTTGTTACTTGCATTTGGGCTGTCGATTCCACTTCATTAGACTCATTCTAGGAGATGGATTTGATCTCTGAATGCTATGGAGAGCAAAATGAAAGGATTTCATATCTATGCAATGTCCAAGATGCCCTTAAGCTATGGTGTCTTTCAATCAAAGTTGCCCAGTCCACTCAATATGCTGCACATGACCCACATGATACAATCTGCCCACTGAAACCATGTTATTGAATTCTTACCTTGTAAAGAAGTTTTGAAATTGATTGAAGTATTTTGACTTGATTTAACATCGAGGAAATTTTCTGTTCTAGTGAATAAGTAGATGAATTTGCACATCTAATTTAATTTCTTTTTTTTTTTGCTCCACAATTTTTTTTGTTTGTTTGTTTTTTTTTTTCTTTGAAAATCATCCTGGATAATCCTAATTCCAATTCTTCTCTATACCATATGCTACTTAAATCCCTTTCTGATATGATTTGGAAAGAAATTTTTTGTAGTCTTGATATATGAAACTACCTAGAGGGGGGTGAATTGGTAGTCCAACTAACTGTTTATTACCAACTTTGGTTTGTCCTTTAAGATTAATTATTTATTGGGAGCAAACCATATCATATGCATAAATAAAATTGAGTGCTTGAATGAATACAAAATATAATGTGGAAAAACCACCTAGCAATCCCTAGGTGTAAAGAAACATGGATAGTCTCCTAATTGCGAAATAATCCACAAATTATGAGAAAAGGGTAAACAGATTACCTGATTGGATGTACCTACTTCATAGGTTCTTATACCACTTTACCTACATTTGTTTTCCACATCTCCAATGCAACACTTCCCTATGCTCCTTGTGGATCCCTCATAGTCCTTATTGAAATTTGATGTTGAGAATCTCTAACCTTTTTTTAAGCTGAATGTATTTTCAAGAAGATCTTGAAAGATTTGAGTGATGGAAGATCAAGCTTTGGATATGACAGTTGCTCTCTTAGGCTCTTGTCTCAAAGTCCACAAATTTTCAATAAAACATACCCTTTTATACTTGAAAAACCTTAGAATTCCATTGTGGAGAGTTTTTGAATTTTAAAATATTCAAAAAACCATAGTATAAAACATTCCAAAAGCATATATATATATATATATATATATATATATATATATATATGTATGTATGTATGTATGTATGTATTTCCAAATTGAAACTGAATTAGGAAACAAAAGAAACGAGGACTGTTTGAAAGCCTGAGGGAGGATGTTTGAATGCTCACTAGCGCGTTTGAACATCCAAGGTCACCCTCTCCCAATTTCACTATTTTCAGGCTTTGTTTTCATGCTATTTTAACTCAGAACATGTAATATTCCAAGAGCTTTACCATACCAAACACTCATACTTCAAATTTGACAACTCTGAATCTACTCAAATCCAAATCTGATGATGTTTGAAGTTATTTTGAAACAGATAAGACGTAAGGAAGTCAGTTGCATCTAATCAATAGGAAATGGAACAAAATTGCCAACTAAACAAATACTCCAACATATTCAATTAGTCAAATATTTCTGGAATGGGCTGGTGAACTGCCAATCAAATAAGTATGGCCCAAGATGCTTCACCTGTCAATTTCTGAAGAGTTTTTTACAAATTCTAAAAAATGTGAGTGCACTTTGTTGTGTGGATGACAAGGCAGTTATTCAATAGTAGTCTCCACTCTTAACATATGTACACAAGGAAAATCCTAAATAACTTGGAATTCATCATTCATGAGATGAGCTGCAGATGCTTTATGATAAGGATGAACTTCTATTTCTTTCCAAATCCAACTCCTCTTACACGTCTTTTAACCATGTTCTAGCTCTACTTGTTACCATGGTTAAAAGAGGAAATAGCTGAGAAGTGTAAATTGCGACAATGTGTAGCCTGAAAAGTGGATGTTCACATATGATATGGTTAAAACAATGTAGGGTTGAATGCAAAACCTATATAGAACCTCATTCCCAAATAATGTGCTGCCGAAACATATGAGAACCCTAAATGTTAAGAAGACACTAGAACAGTTCTACTTGAGGTCTTGAGTGTGTCCAAAACATTTAGGCTATGTTTGGTTCCCAAAAAGTACTAAGGAAAGATAAAAGAAAATGATTTTCTTATGTTTGGTTATTGTTAGATAGTGTATAGTTATTTAGGTTATTTACTTTTCCTTTTCCTTTTCTTTCCTTATTGTATTGTGGGTCCCACTAACGTGTATATATATACCCAAGTCCAATGTGTATTCTTTACAGTTTTTCAATAATAATAATTAGGGATTCTCCATTTTTTCTCTCTCTCTTCACATGGTATCAGAGCCTAGGGAGAAAAAAACCCTAATTATTTCCGGTTTATCCGTGAATCCATTTTGGGAAATCTTTCAGTGACCATGTTTCATTCCGGTCACCCTTCCCATCTCCTAAAGCTTCCAATCAACCGTATCGCCGTCAGAAAACCCTCACCGCCGTAAAAAAACCCTCACCGCTGGCGACCTTTTCCGACGAATTTCCAGCGAAGTCCTTTTCCAACACCGACCATACCATCAGGTGCGCAAGGAGGAGATCTTCAACTTTTCTCAAAGCACCGGAGGAAGAATCCCAGCCACGCGCCGGCCACGCGCTTCCACCTCCAGCCTCGCCTAACGCCGTCTAGCCACCCTCCATCTGCGTTTGTGTCATCTGAGCCCTAAAAGTGCATTTTTTTGGGTTTTTTGTCTCCGCCGGCCCTCTAAACCGCCTTTTCGGCGACCTCCGGCGACTTCCTCTCCACCCTGAGCCCTGCAAGTGTCTTAGGAAGTCCGCGATAAGCCGTATTAGGGCTCTCTTCGATCCAAACGTATTTCGTTCACCAGATAAGTAGATATGGCTACTAAAAGTTTCACTTTTTCCTCTGTCATATCTGGATCTCCTATGATTACTTCGGAGAAATTGATTGGGAGTGAAAATTATTTGTCCTGGTCTACCTCTATGGAGCTTTGGTTTATGGGTCAAGGTTATGAGGATCACCTTGTTACGCAGGAGGCGGATATCCCTGAGGTTGACAAAGCACAATGGAAGAAGATAGATGTACAGTTATGTAGTGTGTTATGGCAATCAGTTGATCCTAAGATTCTGCTTCATCTTCGGGCCTACAAAACATGCTTTAAATTTTGGAATTAGGCAAAAGGGCTATACACGAATGATATCCAAAGCCTTTATAAGGTGGCTTCTTCTATTGTCAATGTCAGACAACAAGACATGGATTTATCTACTTATATTGGTCAGATTGCCTCTCTTAAGGAGGAATTCTTGACTGTGGTGCCTCTTACTACTGATGTTGGGGATTAATGAACACAGATTGACAAGTTCTTCATGGTTCTTACGCTTATTGGCCTCCGTCCAGATCTCGAGACCGTCCGCGATCAGATTCTTGGCAGTTCCTCCGTTCCATCCTTGGATGATGTGTTTGCTCGCCTCCTCCGTATCTCCTCCACTCAGACTTTGCCATCTGATAACACTTCAGATTCTTCTGTGTTAGTTTCTCAAACTAGCTCTCGAGGAGGATGCAGTGGTAACCGAGGTAGAGGCCAATGTCCTCATTGCACCTATTGCAATAAGCTTGGCCACACTCATGATCGGTGTTATCAGTTACATGGGCGGCCTCTCCGCACTGCCCACATGGCCCAGTCATCTGATCCACAGTCGCCTCGGCCTCCCAGTTCCTCTACATTTCAGGGTATTTCCCTCACTGATAGTGAGTATGATGACTATCTCCGCTATCAGGCCACCAAGTCAGCTTCTGTTGCTTCTGTTGCCCAGACTGGCAATGCTTCTGCTTGTCTTACCCACACATCTTCTCTTGGACCTTGGATTCTAGATTCTGGCGCTTCTGATCACATATCTGGTAATAAGGATCTTTTCTCTTCTATTACTGCTACCTCTACCTTACCTACTGTTACTTTAGCTAATGGTTCCCAAACTATGGCTAAAGGTTTTGGTTTCGCTTATTCTCTCCCTTCCTTACCTCTCCATTCTGTCCTTTATGCCCCTGAGTGTCCTTTTAATCTTATTTCCATCAGCAAAATAACTCGCACTCTTAACTGTTCTATCATTTTCTCTGATAAATTTGTGACCTTGCAGGACCGGAGTACAAGGAAGACGATTGGCATAGGACGTGAGTCTCAAGGCCTCTATCACCTCACCGCGCCTTCAACTCCTGCAGTTTGCATTTCCACTGATGCTCCCCTTCTCATCCACAATCGCCTGGGCCACCCTAGTCTATCCAAGTTCCAGAAAATGGTCCCTAGTTTTTCATCTTTGTCGTCGCTTGCGTGTGAGTCCTGTCAGCTTAGGAAACATACTCATGTCTCGTTCTCAAAGCGTTTGAATAATCGGGCAAAGTCTCCTTTTGAATTTGTCCACACTGATGTTTGGGGTCCTTGTCGGACCGCGTCTACTTTAGGATTTCAGTATTTTGTCACTTTCATTGATGACTATTCTCGATGTACTTAGTTATTTTTAATGAAAAATCAAGCTGAGTTATTCTCTATTTTTCAAAAATTTTATGCTAAAATCCAAACCCAGTTCAATATTTCTATTCGTGTGTTGCGTAGTGACAATGCCAGGGAATATTTTTCTACACCATTTACTTCATTTATGTCCCAACATGGGATCATTCATCAGTCTTCTTGTGCTCATACTCCTCAACGAAATGGGGTAGCTGAACATAAGAATCGACATCTTGTTGAGACAGCTCGTACTCTCCTTCTCCATAGTCATGTTCCTTTTCGTTTTTGGGGGGACGCTGTTCTTACAGCATGTTATTTGATTAATCGTATGCCATCATCTGTATTACATGATCAGATTCCTCATTCCCTTCTTTTCCCTGACCAACCACTTTATTTCCTTCCTCCTCGTGTTTTTGGTTGTACTTGCTTTGTTCATATTCTCACTCCTGGACAGGACAAACTTTCTGCCAGAGCCACAAAATGCATCTTCTTGGGATATTCCAGACTTCAAAAGGGTTATCGTTGTTATTCCTCTGAGACTCATCGCTACTTTCTCTCCGCTGATGTCACTTTCTTTGAGGACTCACCGTTCTTCTCCACCTCTGAGTCTCTTCCTGTTTCTGAAGTCTTACCCCTTCCCATTATCTCCCCACCTGATGCAGTGCCTTCTCGCCTACTTCAGGTTTATCATCGCCGTCATCGTGTCGTTGTTCCTCCTTCTTTAGCCGAGGTACCTGCTGACTCACTTCCTATCCCTTCGGCTTCTTCTGCCCTGGCTTTACCTCCTTCTGCTGACTTACCCATTGCTCTTCGGAAAGGTAATCGATCTACTCGTAATCCTCATCCTATTTACAATTTTTTGAGTTACCATCGATTATCTTCACCCTATTCTGCATTTGTTTCTACTATATCTTCTGTTTCTCTTCCCAAGAGCACCCCTGAAGCTCTTTCCCATCCAAGCTGACGACAGGCAATGGTAGATGAAATGGCTGCTTTACACTCCAATGGCACTTGGGATCTTCTTGTTTTACCCTCTGGTAAATCTACAGTTGGTTGTCGTTGGGTCTACACAGTTAAGGTTGGCCCTGATGGTCAGGTTGATCGCCTTAAGGCCCGCTTGGTTGCTAAAGGCTATACTCAGGTTTATGGTTCTGATTATGGTAACACTTTCTCTCCTGTTGCCAAGATAGCTTCTGTTCGTCTATTGCTCTCCATGGCTGCTATGCGTTCTTGGCCTCTTTATCAGTTAGATATTAAAAATGCTTTTCTTCATGGGGATCTTGCTGAGGAAGTTTATATGGAGCAACCACCTGGTTTTGTTGCTCAGGGGGAGTTTGGTTTAGTGTGCAGGTTACGCCGTTCTCTATATGGCTTGAAACAATCTCCTCGAGCATGGTTTAGCCGTTTTAGTTTTGTTGTTCAGGAGTTTGGCATGTTCCGCAGCACAACAGACCATTCTGTTTTCTATCATCATAACTCTTCGGGGCAATGTATTTATCTGGTAGTTTATGTGGACGACATCGTCATTACAGGCAATGATCAGAATGGTATTCAAAAACTAAAGCAACACCTTTTCACCCACTTTCAGATTAAAGACTTGGGGAAACTCAAGTATTTCTTAGGGATTGAGATAGCTCAATCCAGTTCCGGTGTGGTTCTTTCCCAAAGGAAGTATGCTTTAGACATCTTGGAAAAAACCGGTATGTTAGACTGTAAACCGGTAGACACTCCTATGGATCCAAATGTCAAACTTATACCAGGACAGGGGGAGCCTTTAGGAGATCCTGGGAGATATCGGCGACTTGTAGGTAAACTGAACTACCTCACCATTACTCGTCCAGACATTTCTTTTCCTGTAAGTGTGGTTAGTCAATTCCTACAGTCACCATGTGATAGCCATTGGGATGCTGTAATCCGCATTCTTCGATATATCAAAAGCACACCAGGCCAAGGTGTGTTGTACGAAAATAGAGGTCATACCCAAGTTGTTGGTTACACAGATGCAGATTGGGCTGGCTCACCCACAGATAGACATTCCACTTCCGAGTATTGTGTTTTTATTAGAGGTAACCTAATATCTTGGAAGAGTAAGAAACAAGATGTAATGGTCAGATCTAGTGCTGAAGCCGAGTATCGAGCTATGGCTCTGGCAACATGTGAACTCATATGGCTAAAACATCTTCTTCAGGAGTTGAGATTTGGAAAGGATGAACAGATGAAGCTCATCTGTGACAACCAAGCCGCTTTGCATATTGCATCCAATCCAGTCTTCCATGAAAGGACCAAACACATTGAAGTTGACTGTCACTTCATTAGAGAGAAGATCGCATCAGAATGTGTGGCGACTAGTTTTGTCAATTCAAATGATCAACTAGGAGATATTTTTACTAAATCTCTCAGAGGTCCTAGAATTAAATACATTTGTAACAAGCTTGGTACATATAACATATATGCTCCAACTTGAGGGGGAGTGTTAGATAGTGTATAGTTATTTAGGTTATTTATTTTTCCTTTTCCTTTTATTTCCTTATTGTATTGTGGGTCCCACTAACATGTATATATATACCCAAGTCCAATGTGTATTCTTTACAGTTTTTCTTCAATAACAATAATTAGGGATTCTCCCTTTTTTCTCTCTCTCTTCATAGTTATCATGGAAAATACAAAAAAAAAAAAAAAAAAAAAAAATAGATATAATTAAAATTAGTTAGAAACTTATGCATTTTTTAAATTATTTAATATTTACATAGAAAGAGTTAAAATAAGTGAAATGAATTTAAAATAGCATATAAAAATAATTTATTAAGACTATGTTTGATTCCTGAAAAATTTAAGGGAAAATGTGAGGGAAAGAAAATGGAGAAAAAAATTAGAAGGAAAGAAAAAATGAATAAAATTGAAAAAGGTTTAAATTAATAAATTATGTAGTTTAAAATTTGAGGGAAAGAAAATAAAGAGGCAAATTAAAAAGAAAGAAAACATGAAGGAAAATAAAAATAGTTTAAAATTAATAAATTATTTTTATACGCTACTTCAAATTTGTTTCACTTATTTTAAATCTTCTATATAAATATTAAATAATTTTAAAATGTATCAGTTTCTAAATAATTTTAATTGTATTTGATTTTCTTTTGTATTTTTCATAATAAAACCAAATATAAGAAAATTATTTTTCTTTAACATTTTTTTTTTCCTTAGTACTTTTTGAGGACCAAACATAGTCTAAAGAAAATCTTGATGTCCCATAAATCGATTTTTTATTTTTTGTTTTTATTTATTGGCAAACAACATATCCATTACAGGTGCAAAACATATCCAAAACATATATAAAAGTTCCTCAAACTCCATAGAATACTTGAAGCATTTTTCCTTTAAGTTTTAAGGTAGCTTATGTATTAGCTTCTCTGGGAAGAACTCTGTTAACTATAGTCTCCCAGATGTTGGTATTAAATTGCAACTCTTTCATGCATCAGAATTTTATACTTGAAAAGAAACTGATTAAGTAATTTAATTCTTCAATATGTATCTTACATTTTGCTCCAGCAGTAAACCTTTTAGAGTTGATATATGCTATTATGCAGCTGCCTAAAGGTACTCATCAGTGGTCGAATTTCCTTACGCCCGAAGAACTAGTCTTGATTCTACAACGTGCTTCTATCACAGTGAGCCAAACATCTACCATTTGAATTGGCTAATCTGTTTTTAATTTATTGATTATATAAAAAATATACTGTATCATGGTTAATAAAAGCATTTTCCTTTTTGATTGGATTTGTACAGGTTCAAGAAATGGCTGGGTTTGTGTACAACCCCTTGACAGGACAATGGACTTTATCAGATGATATCAGTGTAAATTTCATTGCTTTTGGTACCAAAAATAGCCAATAAAGCCATGGAATATTAGCCTTATGTTGAAGGTAATTTTGCTTCTAAATTTAATGGTTTGTTGGGTGGTCCCAACTCCACCTATTTGTGGACAGAATTGATCCTTTTATGGCCTCTAACAAAACACATCTAAAGACTGGTGCAAAACGTTTGATGGTGCATCAGTCCATCTTTTCATTCAAAAGGAATTGCTGTATCTCATGGTGTGAGTTAGGTTGGAGGAGGTAAATGCATGTTTGCATAACCCTAAGCCAACCTGCCAACCTACCCACTACTCTGGGTTAAAGACCGAACCCTGATCATAACCTTTAATTATTATATGTCAACAAATAAAATATGAATGGATGGTATGGCATGTAAGAGCAAGATTGTCCGGTAATATCCATCTTTTAAATACTGCTAGGTAATCTTGTATAAAACTGGCATAAACCCCCCACCCCATGATGATTGGTACTTGGCGTCAGCTTCAACCTTTTTCTTGATTGTTGAGGTTACTATCAGAGCGAGATGATTTTGTGTTGTTCTGTGCAGGTTTGCTATGGGAGAGATGAATGCAGATTTCCTTAATTGCTCCAGAGTTGCCCAGTTCCAACTGAAGCCTAGGACTATACATATATTGCTAACATGTAAGTATCCTGGAGAGGAAATTTAATTGTATATCACCCCAAACCCTGGCAAAAGAGGGGAGGAAAACCAGAAACTTTAGGATGGATTTGCAAGAAAGAACAAAGTGAAGCAAGAATCAAGTTGCCAACTGAGCTTCTAATATGATATCATTTTTTTATTATTTTTAATTTAATTATCTCAACGAAGAAATTTTATCATTAAACAAAAGCCTTCTCCCCAAGTGTTGTTACTTGTTGTATAAGCCAATCTTGCACATTACGTTAAGCACAACCTATAATAACAAAGGCAAAGAGTGAGCTTACTTACTGTTGAGCAGAGATAGAAAAAAAAACGTCCCGAGTCCCAAATTCTCCTAGGAATGTTCTAGTACGGTACAGTTGGGCTGTGGCTGTGGAGCAATTCATATCACGCTCTGCCTGCCTCCCTATAGAAAGTGACCGAGTGTTTGAGGGAGTGAATCTATCTTAATGGCAAAATTCTAAGGTACCAAACTAGTATTTATCAAATTTTAAATCAGGATTGTTGAAAGTATATGATGAAATATAGACATCAGAATAGCCATACAAGTATATTGGATTAGGGTGTGAGAAATGAGACCGTGGCATAAAAAAAAAATGAGATCAAAATATAAATAAATGAATTCAAAGTATAATAAAGCGGGATTAATGTATTAAGTAATAAGATTCATATCCAATACAAATGAATGAAATTGGATATTAAACAATGAAATTTAAATTATATACATGATAGTATTTGGTTGATGGTTAAAATTATAAATGTGGTATCATTTGATTGATAATGCATTTTTTATATGTTTAAAAAATAAAATATATTTCAATATTACAGCATACCCTTCTTGATGATGGCTTCATTCATTTTTATTTTTTATTTTTCAATGAGGTGATGAAAGTATGAAATTTGGATCTATAACAAAGGTTGTCATAGTTTCTAATAATCACAAGAAGTTGTGATGACTATGACAGGTCCGAGTCCAATCTATTGCATTGGATGGGCCAATTGGATCAGTCAACAGTTCCGGGTTTTCATTCTTCTCCCATTCTAATGTGGGATAAATGTTGAATGTGAGAGCTTGAACCAAAGACCTTGAATTTAAATTAAAGGACGATAAAGACACCACCGCCACTTAACACGTTATATCATTTAAACTAGCAAAGAATAAAAATAAAATAACATGATTCATTTCAAAAAAAATTGTAATAATATATATATGTGTGTGTATTGTAAAACAAGGATAAATGGAACACAAATAAAGTAGTAGAGATAAATTGTATATTATTTTGATAATAATATATAATAAGGAAGAAGAAATCACGAAAGGGAATTGAGAAAGTTGAGAGAATGAAAGACACAGAAAATGAGAGAAAGTAAGAAATTTCTTTCTTACTTAGGGGATGCATATTACAGGGGATGAGAAGCCTTTTTATAGGCTTTCCAAATGGCTTCCATTAATATTAATATTATTGAATATAAATGGAACTCATAAATAGCGTTAATGGTTTCCATTAATGAGTATTAATGGAAGTTATAAATAATATTTATTTAACATTTATTATAATTAATGTGGTGGCATTCATTACTTCAGTCTATATACTCCCCTTTGATGCCCGCCACATTGAAGAATATGTCTCATTAAAAACCTTGCTAGTAAAAAACCCTATGGGAAAAACCTAGTGAAGGAAAAAAAGTACAATATTCTTATAATTCTTTAAGTTGCTCTGGATATGTTAGGATTGCCTCATTAAAAACTTTGCCAATAAAACCCAATAGGACAAAACCTGGACAAAGAGAAAAAGAGTACAGTACACTAACACCACTTTACAAGCATACTCTCCCTCATGTCAATATCCTTAAGTTGACGCATTCCAATCCTATGTATTAACTTCTTGAATGTTGAGGTTGACAATGATTTTGTGAATAAATCTGCTAGATTATCACTTGAGTGTATTTGTTGCACATCAACTTCACCACCCTTCTGGAGTTCATGTGTATAAAAGAATTTTGATAAAATATGTTTAGTTCTATCTCCTTTAATGTAACCTCCCTGTTATTTGTGCAATGCATGCAACATTATCTTCAAATAATATTGTTGGGTCACCTTTGATAGAGGAGAGTCCACATGATTACTGAATATGTTGGATCATAGATCTTAACCATATACATTCCCGACTTGCTTTATGAATGATTTGATGATGTAGCCACCATTGTTTGTTTGACAAATCTCCATGAAATAGCAGTACCATTGCAATTAAACACATACCCTGTTTGTGACCTACCTTTATGTGGATCTAAAAGATATCTTGCATCTGCATATTCAAGCAACTGTTGTTTTGATTCCCTTGAGTAAAATAGACTCATATCAATAGTTCCGCGAAGATAACGCAATATATGATTGATACCATTACAATGTCTTCAAGTTGGAGCGGAACTGTATCTTGCTAATAAACTAACAGAAAAAACAATGTTTGGATGTGTATAATTGGCAAGATGCATAAGTGCACCAATAACACTAAGATATGGTACTTCAGGACCAAGTAATTCTTCATATTTTTTGCAAGGATGAAATTAGTCCTTTTTCACAAGTGATCGGACGACCATTGGAGAATTTAAAGGATGCACTTTATCCATATAAAAACACTTCAAAACTTTCTTAATGTATGTTGATTGATGTATTAAAACTCCATTTGGAAAATGTTCGATCTACAAGCCGAGACAAAATTTTGTTTTTTCAAGATCTTTCATCTTATATTTTTTTTTTTCAAGTAATTTGTTGTTCTTTTGAGCTCTTCAGGAGTTCCAACAAGATTTAAGTCGTCAATATACACTACAATAATTGCAAATCTGATTGCTGATTTTTTTAATGTAGATGCATGGGCATATATGGTTATTCATATACCCTTCTTTTAGCAAGTATTCGCCAAGGCAATTGTACCACATGCGTCTAGATTGCTTTAATCCATACAAAGATTGTTGTAACTTGATTGAGTACATGTTACGAGGCTTTGTACTATTTGCTTCAAGCAATTTAAATACTTAAGGGATTTTCATGTATATATCATTATCCATGGATCTGTATAAATATGTTGTAATAACATCCACGAGATGCATATCCAATCCTTCTAAGACTGCTAAACTAATTAAGAAACGAAATGTGATTGCGTCTATGACGGGAGAGTATGTTTCCTCATAGTCAACACTAGGTCTCTGCGAGAAACCTTGTGCTACTAATCGCGTTTTATATCTTATGATCTCATTATTCTCACTACGCTTTCGTGCAAATACCCATTTGTACCCAATAGGCTTTACATCTTCAAGTGTTTGGACTACTAGTCTAAAAACTTCTCATTTTTTTAATGAGTTTAACTATGCCTGAATAGCTTCTTTCCATTTTGGCCAATCATTTCTATGTCAACATTCTTCCACATTTCGTGATTCAGGATCTTCATAATTTCTTATGATATTAAAGACCACTTGGAAAGCAAAAATATTGTTAATAACAACATTATTTCAATCCATTTTTCTCTCATGTGTACATAATTTACTCAGATCTCACAATTTTTACGTACCTATGCCTCTTTAGGGGCTTCTTGTTCAATATGTTCCTCTTTAGGGGCTTTTTGTTCAATATGTGCCTCTTCAAGGGCTTTCTACATTATTTGTGCCTCTTCTGGGACTATAAATTTATCAACTTTAAACTGATCAGTCATTTTGATGGCCTCTTCTAGAGTGCCAAGTTTTTCTTGTGTTTTCCTTTTCCGATGAGTTACATCCTTTGATCTGACAAGTCTACCATGCTTTAATAAGCGTATATTAGATTTATTTGTTAACTGTCCTGTAGGGACAACAATCCGTGTTGGAGTATATGCAACCAGGATATGTGACTTTGTCACTTTCTTTGTATCAATGAATGCATTTGGTAGTTGATTTGCAAGATTTTGCAAATGAATGATCCTTTGAACTTCTAGTTCACATTGATTTGTACGAAGATCAAGATGGGACATAGTAGATGTGTTCCAAGTAATTTCTTGTTATTCTTGAGGAATCAACTTTTCTCTTCTTAATGGTGGGAAATTACTCTCATTAAAATGACAATCTGCAAAGCAGGCTATAAAAACATCGTCTGTCAAATGTTCAAGATATCTTATGATAGATGAAGAATCAAAACCTACATAAATCCCAAGTCTTTGTTGGGGACCCATTTTAGTGCATTGTGTAGGTGCAATTGGTACATATACTGCACAACCAAAAATCCGTAAATGATAGATATTTGGTTGTTTTCCAAGCTTAAGTTGTGAAAGGGAGTATTCATGGTAAGTTGTAGGTCGAATATGGACTAAAGCTGCAACATGCATAATAGCATGTCCACAGGCAAAAGTAGGTAATTTGGTTTCCATTAGTAATAGTCGAGCTATTAATTGGAGACATTTGATGAAGGATTCTGCTAAACTATTTTGGGTATGAGTATGAGCAACAAGATGCTCAATATTTATCTCTACTGACATGCAATGGTCAATGAATGTTTGAGAAGTAAATTCGCCAACATTATCAAGACGTATTGTCGTAATTGGATAATTTAGAAATTGTGTTCATAATTTGATTATTTGTGCAAAGAGTCTAGCAAAGGCAACGTTACGTGTAGAAAGGAGACAAACATGTGACCACCTAGTAGAAACATCTATTAAGATCATAAAATAACGGAATGGTCCACATAGTGGATGGATAGGCCCACATATGTCCCCATGTATTCTTTCTAAAAAGATTGGTGACTCAAATATGACTTTAGTAAAAGATGGTCTGACTATCAATTTACCTTGTGAGCAGGCAACACATGAGTATTCACTATGCAAAAGAATTTTTTGGTTCTTTAGTAGATGCCCATGTGAGTGTTCGATTATTTGATGCATCATTGAAGACCCTGCGTGACCTAGCCTGTCATGCTAAAGGACAAAAACTTTTGGGTCATTGAACTTCTGGTTAATGACAACATATGATTCAATAGGCTTTATATTTATATGATACAACCTAGAGGAGAAATCCGGAAGTTTTTCCATTATAAGCTTCTGGCCAGATATAATGGAAGTAATGTAAAGATATTCTACATTATCTTCACTCATAGTTTCAATATGATATCCATTTCTACGAATATCTTTAAAACTGAGCAAATTTCTTCTGGATTTGCTAGAATATAAAGCATCACTTATATGGAATCTAGTTCCATTTGGTAGTGTTATGTTTGCTCTTCCAAAGCCTTCAACTAAGTTTGTAGTACCAGATATGGTACTTACATTAGCTTTTATTAATGTCAATTCGAGGAAATATCTTTTATTTCAAAGAAATATCTTTTATCTCAAAGAATTGTATGCGTGGTTGCACAGTCTGTGAGACATATATCATCCTCATTCATCTTGAGACTAAATAACACATGGATTTTAGATATAACTAATATTAAAAAAATATGGCATAATGCAAATAAAAAAAGAAAATTAAATGTAAATATAAGACATAATACTATATTATTTGATATATAAAGTAACATTAATCAATGTTAATCTTGTCATCATTTATTAAATGGTCTATTTTTTCACTTGGACCTCCAAATAAATTAATGTCATAGTAGGTTAGGTCCAATCTATTACTATCGGTAAAGTTTATCTCTATCTCTTTTCCTTTAGCTTTTATTAATGCTTGATAAAGGTCGACCAAATGTTTGGGCATACGACAGACGCGACCAATGCCTTTTCATACCACATCTATAACAATTATTCTCATGGTTCTTAGGAGGTTTATCTTGTAAACACTTCCATTTTCTTGTCTTGCCTTAGTATTATTCCACTTCTGGTGGTGCAATGAAGATTTCCTTTTATGAGAATTTGATGAATTATTACTATAAGAACCACGATATCAAGGATTTCTTCCATGACCACATCCACGTCCACGAGTAAAAAATTTCTTTCTTACTTAGGGGATGCATATTACAGGGGATGGGAAGTCTTTTTATAGGTTTTCCAAATGGCTTCCATTAATATTCCTATTAATGAATATTAATGGAACTCATAAATAACATTAATGGTTTTCATTAATGAGTATTAATGGAAGTCATAAATAATATTTAATTAACATTTATTATAATTAATGTGGTGACATTCATTACTTCAGTTATAATACTCTCCCTTGGATGTCCACCACATTGAAGAATATGCCTCATTAAAACCTTGCTAGTAAAAAACCTTATGGGAAAAACCTAGCGAAGGAAAAAGAGTACAATATTCTTATAATTCTTTAAGTTGCTCTTAGTATGTTAGGACTGCCTCGTTGAAAACCTTGCCAGTAAAACCCAGTAGGACAAAACCTAGATGAAGGGAAAAAGAGTACAGTACACTAACACCCTTTTACAAGCATACTCCCCCTCATGTCGATAACCTTGAGTTGACACATTCCAATCTTGTGTATTAACTTCTTGAATGTTGAGGTTGACAATGATTTTGTGAATAAATCTACTAGATTATCACTTGAGTATATTTATTGCACATCAATTTCACCACTTTTCTGGAGTTCATGTGTATAAAAGAATTTTGGTGAAATGTGTTTAGCTATATATCCTTTAATATAACCCCTTGTTATTTGTGCAATGCATGCAACATTATCTTCAAATAATATTTTCGGGTCACCTTTGATAAAAGAGAGTCCACATGATTCCCGAATATGTTGGATCATAGATCTTAGCCATATACATCCATGACTTGCTTCATGAATTGCCAATATTTCTGAATGATTTGATGATGTGGCCACCATTATTTGTTTGACAGATCTCCATGAAATAGTAGTACCATTAGAATTAAACACATACCCTATTTGTGACCTACCTTTATGTGGATTTGAAAAATATCCTACATTTGCATATCCAAGCAATTGTTGCTTTGATTCCCTTGAGTAAAATAGACCCATATTAGTAGTTTCGTGAAGATAACGCAATATATGTTTGATACCATTCCAATGTTTTTGAGTTGGAGCGGAACATGTATCTTGCTAATAAATTGACAAAAAAAACAATGTCTGGACATGTACAATTGGCAAAATGCATAAGTGCACCAATAACACTAAGATATGGTACTTCAGGACCAAGTAATTCTTCATTTTTTTCGCAAGGACGAAATGAGTCCTTTTTCACATCAAGTGATTAGACAACAATTGGAGAACTTAAAAGATGTGCTTTATCCATATAAAAACCCTTCAAAACTTTCTTAATGTATGTTGATTGATGTAATAAAACTCCATTTGGAAAATGTTTGATCTGCGGGTCGAGATAAAATTTCATTTTTTTAAGATCTTTCATCTCAAATTCCATTTTCAAGTAATTTGTTGTTTTTGTGAGCTTTTAAGGAGTTCCAATAAGATTTAAGTCATCAGCATACACTGTAATAATTGCACAAATCCGATTTTTGATTTCTTAATGAAGATGCATGGGCATATGAAGTTATTCACATACCCTTCTTTTAGCAAGTATTTGCTAAGGCGATTTTACCATATGCGTCCATATTGCTTTAATCCATACAAAGACCGTTGTAACTTGATTGAGTACATGTTACGAGGCTTTGTACTATTTACTTCAGGCAATTTAAATCTTTCAGGGATTTTCATGTATATATCATTATCTATGGATCTGTATAAATATGTTGTAATAACATCCATGAGACGCATATCTAGTCATTCTAATACTACCAAACTAATTAAGAAACGAAATGTGATTGGGTCCATGACGGTAGAGTATGTTTCCTCGTAGTCAATACCAGGTCTCTACGAGAAACCTTGTGCAACTAATCGCGCTTTTGTGCAAATACCCATTTGTACCCAACAGGCTTTACATCTTCAGGTTTTTGGACTACTGGTCCAAAAACTTCTCGTTTTGTTAATGAGTTTAACTCTACCTGCATAGCTTCTTTCCATTTTGGCAAATCATTTTTTTGTCTACATTCTTCCACATTTCATGGTTCAGGATCTTCATAATTTCTTATGATATTAGAGGCCACTTGGAAAGAGAAAATATTGTTAATAACAATATTATTTTGATCCCATTTTTCTCCCGTGTGTACATAACTTACTGAGATCTCATAATTTTTAGGTATTTATGCCTCTTCAGGGGCTTCTTGTTCAAAATGTGCCTCTTCAAGAGCTTTCTACATTATTTGTGTCTCTTCTGGGGTTATAGATTTATCAATTTTAAACTGATCATTCATTTTGATGGTCTCTTCTAAAGTGCCAAGTTTTTTTTGTGTTCTCATTTTATGGGGAGTTACATCATTTGAGCTGACAAGTCTATCACACTTCAGGCGTATCTTAGATTCATTTGTTAATTGTCCTATAGGGACAACAATCCGTGCTGGAGTATTTGCAATCGGGATATGTGACTTTGTCACTTTATTTGTAACAATGAATGCATCTGGTAGTTGATTTGCAAAATAAATGATTATTTGAACTTCTAATTCACATTGATTTGTATGAGGATCAAGATGGGACATAGCAGATGTGTTCCAAGTAATTTCTTGTCATTCTTCAAGAATCGACTTTTCTCTCCCTAATGACGGAAAAACACTCTCATTAAAATGACAATCTACAAAGCAGGTTGTAAAAACGTCACCTGTCAAAGGTTCAAGATATCTTATGATAGATGGAATATCAAAACCTACATAAATCCCAAGTCTTTGTTGGGAACCCATTTTAGTGCGTTGTGTAGGTGCAATTGGTACATATACTGCACAACCAAAAATTCGTAAGTGAGAGATATTTGGTTGTTTTCCAAGCACAAGTTGTGAATGGGAGTATTCATGGTAAGTTGTAGGCCGAATACGGACTAAAGTTGTAGCATGCATAATAACATGTCCCTAAGCAGAAGTAGGTAATTTGGTTTTCATTAGTAATGGTCGAGCTATTAATTGGAGACGTTTGATGAAGGATTTTGCTAAACCATTTTAGGTATGAGTATGAGCGACAAGATGGTCAATATTTATCCCTATTGACTGTAATAGTCAATGAATGTTTGAGAAGTAAATTTGCTAGCATTATCAAGATATATTGTTTTAATTGAATAATCTGGAAATTGTTCTCGTAATCTGATTATTTGTGTAAGGAGTGTAGCAAAGGCAATGTTACGTGTAAAAATGAGACAAACATGTGACCATCTAGTAGAAGCAGCTATTAAGATCATAAAATAACGGAATGGTCCACATGGTGGATGGACAGGCCCACATATGTCCTCATGGATTATTTCTAAAAAGACTGGTGACTCAGATATGAATTTAGTAAAAGATGGTCTGACTATCAATTTACCTTGTGAGCAGGCAGCACATGAGTATTCATTAGGCAAAAGAATCTTCTGGTTCTTTAGTGGATGCCCATGTGAGTGTTCGATTATTTGACGCATCATTGAAGACCTTAGGTGACTTACCCTATCATGCCAAAGGACAAAAACTTTTGGGTCTTTGAACTTCTGGTTCACGACAACATATGATTCAATAGGCTTTATAGTTTTATGATACAACCCAGAGGAAAAAGTCGGGAGTTTTTCCATTATAAGCTTCTAGCCAAATATAATGGAAGTACTGTAAATATATTCTACATTATCTTGATTCATAGTTTTATTATGATATCTATTTCGACGAATATCTTTAAAACTGAGCAAATTTCTTCTAGATTTGCTAGAATATAAAGCGTCATTTATATGGAATCTAGTTCCATTTGGTAGCGTTATGTTTGCTCTTCCAGAACCTTCAACTAAGTTTGTAGTACTAGATATGGTACTTACATTAACTTTTATTAATGTCAATTCGAGGAAATATCTTTTATCTCGAAGAATTGTATACGTGGTTGCACAGTCTACGAGACATACATCATCTTCAGTCTTCTTAAGACCAAATAACACATGGATTTTAGATATAACTAATATTAAAAAAACAAGACATAATGCAAATAACAAAAGAAAATCAGATGTAAATATAAGACATACTACTATATTATTTGATATATAAAGTAACATTAATCAATGTTAATCTTGTCATCATTTATTAAAATGGACTATTTTTTCACTAGGACTTCCAAAGAAATCGATGTCATAGTAGGTTAGGTCCAATCCATTACTATCGGTAAAGTTTATCTCTATCTCTTTTCCTTTTGCTTTTATTGATGCTTGGTAAAGGTCGACCAAATGTTTGGGCGTACGACATGTATGCGACCAATGCCCTTTCATAGCACATTTATAACAATTATTCTCATGGTTCTTAGGAGGCTTATCTTATAAACACTTCCCATTTTCTTGTTTTGCTTCAATATTATTCCACTTCTGGTGGTGCAATGAGACTTTTATTTTTTGAGAATTTGATGAATTATTACTATAAGAACCATGGTATTGAGGATTTATTCCATGACCACGACCACGTCCTCGTCCACGTCCACGAGTTTGGGACGATATTGCATTCACTTCAGGGAATGGTTCAGATCTAGTTAGACGAGATTGGTGATTTCTCATCAAAAGCTCATTACTTTGTTTAGCAACAAGAAGACATGATATGAATTTAGAATATTTTGTAATCTACGCTCTCGATATTGCTGTTGCATGAGCACATTCGAGGCATGAAATGTAGTAAAAGTTTTCTCTAACATGTCATATTCTATGATTTTTTTCTCCACACAGCTTTAATTAAGAGCTGATTTTGAAAAGTGCGGAGTTATATGCACTAACAATTTTAAAATCCTGCAACTTCAGGTGCATCCAATCATATCGAGCTTTTGAAAGAATCACAGTTTTCTGGTGATCATATCTTTCCTTCAAATTACTTCATAGAGTAAAAGGATCTTTTACCGTAAGATACTCATTTTTTAAACCTTCATGGAGGTGATGGTGAAGGAAAATCAATGCTTTTGCACGATTCTACAGCGATGTTTGATTTCCTTCTTTGATTGTAGTTCCAAGATTCATTGCATCAAGATGTATTTCAGCATCAACGATCCAAGATATATAGTTCTTTCCCGAAATGTCAAGTGCCACAAATTCAAGTTTTGTGAGATTCGACATTGTTAAATAACTTCATATATATGACATAACAATATTATTAGAATCAGTTATAATAAATTGATAGCATTGATATAACTTTTGATTATAAACAAAATCAAATAATTTGCTTATAACTTTTAACAATATATAACAAAACGAAATCAACAATAATATAAATATGTAAAATTTTATTCTATATAAACAACTTCAAGTTTAAGATACAAGAATTACCTTTAGAGCAATTTGTGTTGATAACATGTTGTAAAATAAGGATAAACGGAACACAAATAAAGTAGTAGAGATAAATTGTATATTATTTTGATAATAATATATAATAGGAAAGAAGAAATTACAAAAGGGAATTGAGAAAGTTGAGAGAATGAAAGACAGAGAAAATGAGAGAAAGTAAGAAATTTCTTTCTTACTTAAAGGATGCATTTTTATAGGCTTTTCAAATGACTTCCATTAATATTCCTATTAATGGAAATCGCAAATAATATTTAATTAACATTTATTATAATTAATGTGGTGACATTCATTACTTCAGTTATAACAATGTGTGTATATATATAATTTTGTATAATTTAAATAATATATTTATAATGTCATCGGTTCAACCATAGTTTAACTACCAATTGGATCATTGAGATCATTGAATTGTGAATTAATAACTTTTTCAATTTAGTTACTGATTCGATTTTTATGCATTGAAATTATGTAAACATACACTATTTATAAAATATGGATGGAAAGAGAACTAAAAAAAAATTAATTTTTATTTCATGCATTGGAATAATGTCTACCCCACATTACCAAAAAATGTCCTTACATGTGTTTTGGTATTAAAGTAACATTATTTTAAGTTTAAAACACATTTATTCGTTGAATAATGTACCATTTTCACGTGAGTTGGATTGGTACAAGGACAACTCATATACATAAATAAGGGCATTTTCAAGTAATGTGAGATATGACATGAAATAAAAATTATTTTTTCTAAAATATATTCTCCATAAAAATGACTTTTTTGAGTTTTTTTTTTATTATCCATATTTTATAAATAATGCATGTTTAAATAATATCTATTTACCTTTAATTTTTACTCAAATAAATCAATTTAAATTTATTTAGCTTCACATAAAGTTAAAATTTAAATAAAAAATGAATGTATTTTTTTTTTTTTTTTTAATGCTACTATTTTAAAAAATAACAAAAGCCATCAGTGCCGCAAAGGTCGTAGGAATGGATATGGACGAATCCAATAAAATCCTAATCTACAAGATGCTCATAAAAGCTTCCTTTTCTATGAGTACACATGGTACTCGCCACCAAAATAATAATACTAACAAAAAGGATAACGACCCAAGAATCCACTCACACCATATATTCCCACACTTGCAAATTGTCAACCGTCCGTTTCCTCCGCAATCAATTTCTTCCGTCAATTTGATCGCCAGTACAACTCTCTCTGCGGAATCAAAATTTTATTAATTCCGGTTTTGGCCTTTTTTACACTCCCCGTACCAACTTCCACTCTCACTTTCTGCCGTATACTCAAACTTGAACTTGCTCTAATAAGGGAACACGTGTTGAAATGCCGGGTATTTACGTAATTTAATGTGATACCTGGGGTACGCGCGAGTAGAGTAGAATTTAAAGAGTTAAGGACAGTAGCGTATATATGACGCCTTGGACTCGTGCTTTTATAGGAGACTCGGTCTGTGTGCGGCATCTTGCGGGAGAGAAACCCTAGAGAAATCAGAGTTTACTGAGAATGTCTGCAACCGGCGGTGTTGCTGGCGCCGGCACCGGCGGTCAGGAGGAGGACAAGAAGCCCATGGACCAAGGAGCTCACATAAACTTGAAGGTCAAGGGCCAGGTATTTTTCTTTCTGATTTCTATGGTTTGATTTGGTTTCTGAGTTTTCTGTTTGGTTGATTAGAAAACGACGGAACATGAGGGGAGAATTGTAGTTTTGGAGCGGGTTTACAGTCTTTCAAAGTTTTTTTTTTCCTTCTGTTTCTCGGCAATCAACACTGGAATTTGAGAAATAAGTTCTTTTTTGGTTATGATTAGGAGTTTAATTAACTTCCACTGTTTTGTGGCTTGACTTAAAGCTATTCGCAACAAATTTAAGCGTTATTTTAATAGAATTACTTCATTAGGAGGTTATCGATTTTGGTTTATAGCCTGGATCCTGCTCCATTGTGCTTGAATCAGTTAGTGCATTCGTAATCCCTGTTTTCGTAGTTGTAAATTTTGGCTACTTTAAGTGTTCTGAAGAGATGCTTGCATTGCAGATTTATTGTGTGGATAATAATATTATCTCAATAGTGTCTTCTCTCATTGAATTTCAATTCCTGAAAATTAAAATTGACTTTTTAAATCCAAATGTTATTTCTCTTTTGTATCTATTTGATATTTATTTATTACATGTCAGTATCATCTGAGCTTATCCTTTGCATGTCTGTTATTACAATGCAACTTTATATTTACTTGGTTGAATCATTGTTCTTGAAATGCATAGCTATTCAACTTGGCAAACATTGGCTGTATTTGGTTCCAGAAAATTTTGAGGGAGGGAAAGAAGACAAAAAAAAAAAAAAAAAAAAAACAGCCTCCCTCTCCTTGCTTCACGCTCTAGCCCAATTCTAAAGGATGCACGCAGAAAGCAAGATTTGATTGCTTGATCCGATTAATCTACACCTTTGAATGACCTCTTTTTTCTTTCCTTCCACGAAGTTCAAACCATGCACAAAATAGCGGCCCTCCAAGCATTCTTTCTCTACTTCCCTACAAAAGAATCGTCATGTTAAACTTAGTATTGGAGTTGTTTTTCCTATGCACTTGAACTGTACTTAATATGATGTGTAAATTTTCATGTGGGAGCTTAGTTTTATATTTTAAATGGTGATTTTGAAAATGCTATTTTTATGTATGATATACTTGCTCTGCTGCATCTTGTATATATTTGGTGGTGAATGAACCTCGACTCACTCCTTAAAACCATATCCTTACCCATGTGTTTGAATCGTGTACACTTTCAGCTAGAATTTATCAATGAGTTGGGAGGATTGATTTTGACTGTGCATTGCTTTTATTATAATTTCGATTATAGGATGCAGTGTCACTGTGGCTGACTCTATCTGGATGCCATGGATCTATTCTTATGACAAAAAAAAAAAAAAAAACAAAGTGCCGAGGATCAGAGCCTTTTTATGTTGGCCCTATTATTTTTACAAAATATGATTAGATTAGGCCCTGCTCTATCTAGATACCTTTTACTTACTGTTGAGGGAGTAGTTAATTTAGAAATCAGATCATTACTCAAATGTTGCATGCACACGTCCTCCTTCCACATGATATAACAATCTTACGATACTTTCCCTCATTATTTTGTTAATTTCAGCCATTTCTCTTCTTGCTAAGGCACCCATTTTTATTTGATTACCCCTTGTATGGAAAATGGCTGGAGCATCCATCATATTGTACTCATTTTATTTTAATTTATTTTGGGAAGTTGTATTATTAAACTTAACACTTAATTAACATAGTAAAGTTTTGAAGCATCGCTATCATTGTTGGAATTTGTTTTTGTTTTTGTTTTCCTTTAAAAGAACAGGTTGAAAAAGATCTCCTTGTGGTGTCATTCTTGCCAGTATTTGAGAAGTCTTCTCACAATGTGATTCATACATGAAATTGAATATGGATGAATCATATAGGATTTCTCATTTTGTTTGTAGTGTTAGACTAATAACCATCTCTTTGAAAACATCCGATATCTAGCAATGCTCCTTCCTTATTTGAATCTTTGAAAATGTGAGTTTCTTGTATGATTGAAATATTGAGGCTTTTGGATGTCCTGTGGTATTTTATATGGATGACTCTCCTCTTGTTTTCTTTTCAACTCCTAGCATTCCCATCCCCCCACCCCGCAACTGAATTTTTGTAAAATTTTATTTTGTGGTTGCATAGGATGGTAACGAGGTGTTCTTTAGGATCAAAAGAAGCACCCAGTTACGGAAGCTTATGTCTGCTTATTGTGATCGACAGTCAGTGGAGTTAAACTCCATTGCATTCTTATTTGATGGTCGCAGACTCCGTGGAGAGCAGACTCCAGATGAGGTAAAGCTTTTGGTTTTCTGAATTATTTGTTGGCCATCCATGTTGCTCCCCCACCTGTGGCTTCCATGCATATTTCTATAGGTGGAATGCAGGATGATGGAGGCCAAGAGCATGGATTGGTAGTAATTTTTTAGCTGTTACACAGTTTTACCTTTTCTTATAAACAAGTGATTTGAATCTCACATATTTCTTTTGGTGTCTGATGTGAAATCGGCACCATTTTGATATGGGATTAGCTTGAAATGGAGGATGGTGATGAAATAGATGCAATGCTGCACCAAACTGGAGGGGTTGCATGGATGTGTCTAACTGCAAATTGAAGTAGATATAATAATATAAATAAAATATGAGAAAAGGATGGCAAGGATAGCTGCTTCCTGACTCTGTAATATTTTGGTACAGGCTACGGTGACTTGATGACTTTCTGTAAAGGAAAATGGTTTGAAGTTAGGTTTTTGGTCCATCCATGGATTCAATGTTTGATGGTCTCTTGCTGCTACATTTTGGAGATTCTGGAATTTATTCCCTATTAATTCTATGTTTTGGAATATTGTGTTTTCTTTAATATGAAGTGGCATTGTCGTTACAATCAATGCTCCACTGCTGAGCCTTTCCTTGTCTCAGAAACCTTCACCCTCTATGATATGATATAAACATTTTGTGGTATCAATAATGGTAAATGTGTTAGAAAAATGGAGAGTAACAATGTAATTAAACAAGGCTCTTACAGCTAAATCCATATTACGAAAAGAACCCAAATAGGCCTATAAATAGAAACGAATTTTATGATATTAATTTTTTATTTGGATGCGCCTATTAATGTCGGTTGACATGATTATTTATCTTCATTTCAATATTAGGCAACAAATGGAAATGGAAATGGAATGATAAAAATAAATAAACTAGCAAGAATGTCACACATAATTTAAAATAATATTTTATTTTCATTTAAACAAAACATCTTGGGGATTTCTTTTTACTAAATAATAAAATTTATTTAACCATGTGATAAAACCAGTTTTTGTTTTAAAAATGAGGAATGAATGTCATAAAAACATAGATTTAGGCACGAAAAATGAAGAAAAAAAAGCTTTCTTAGAATAACCGATTGAGCGTTGTGTAAAATAATAGTGTCGTTTAGGGATTAATGGAAGAAAATCACAAACATATTTGAAATAAAAGTGCAACCAATATCTTCAGATGATTCGTAGTGAACATATAAAGAACCTCACCAGTTTTCAAGCTGGTGTGTCTCATCTCGAGCCAAGCATGCTTGGCTTCAAGAACCTCACCAGTTTTATTTATTTATTTTTGCTATGTTTCCTCCTCCTCCAAAAAAATCAGTCAACCCTCACTCCCCCAATTGCCTCATTTTTCTGCAAGCCCCTCACCTTCTTTTCAGTCAAGCTTTCACCCACTCTTTTGCTCATCCCACTCCTCTATCCTCTGTTTAGAATATCCCATCATGAGCGTAGAGGTAGGCGGTCCTCCATGAATAGATGTGATCCCATGCAACCTTTCAACACTTGAAGAAACAGCCCCCCACTCATTCCAACACGCTGTCAACTCTTCTCGAGATGGTAAAAAAAAAGGAAAAAAAAAAAAACCTTATCCACAAAGGGGTTTACAAGGGGTTAGTGTTTTCCATCACTTTGGTGTGAAAACCATCTTCCAACTCCAAAAAGAGAGAGCCTATGATTCCTCCATTCTAAAGCCCACACTTTTAAGTGTCAAGATTGTGGTTCAAGTCATCTAGTGAAAGATCTTGGATGAGCAAGATCTCTAATCTTTTTAGGCACATTCTTTACCACAAGGAATTGATCTAGGAACGTTCTATGTGATTATTATCTTCTCTAGTTTATTATTTTAAATGGTTTTTAATTGACATTATTTCCATTAATAGTTTATAGAGAAGCCTAGAGTAGATTTGTTGCATGCACCTATAAAATCCAGGGTCTAAGAACGAAGGAATCTAGGGTTCCTAGCAATTCTAAGATTGGAGAAAAGATTTTTTAAGAAACCCGAACCAATCCCAGAAAATTGCACAAATGGAAGGTAGAAGTGGTTCCAGGTATATTACTTTTATTTTATTTCTCTTTTTTCTTAAGTTTTAATTTGTATAAAAATAATCATAATTATTTACTAATTTTTTTTTTTATGTTATATGATTGTTTAAGAGTACTAGATGGGACATACATTAGGATGAATGTACCATATACTAATAAGCCTAGATATTATACTAGAAAAGGTGACATTACCGCCAATGCTTTGGGAATATGTTAACAAGACATGAAATTTATGTCTTGTCGGGTTGGAAAGGCTCAGCTATTGATTCTAGAGTGCTTTGAGATGTTGTATATCGACAAAATGGTTAAAAGTTCCTTATGGTAATATTAATATATTGTTATACATACTATGAAGATCTGTATTCTAAAATGATGCATTTAAATTTGTTTGTCGGGTTATTACTACCTTGTAGCTGCAAGCTATACAAATAGTGAGGGGTTCCTTGCTCCATTTAGAGGATAGAAGTATTTTTTAAAATAAATGGAGAGAGAGAGAAATATGTCGACTTCCCTAGAAGAACTTTTTAGCATGAAGCATTCTATAGCATAAAATGTCATTGAAAGATGTTTTGGATTGCTTAATTAATGTTGGGTTATTTGGAGGAGTCTATCATATTATCTAGTAAAAGCATAAGGTCGCATAATCATTCCATGTTGCCTCCTTCATAACCCTAATTAGAATGAAAATGTCAATAGATCCATTAGAGAAAGAAGTTGAAGTAAATAGTGAAATGCAACCTAACTTGTAGTATGATGAGCCCATCACCACCATAGAAACATCTAACCAATAGTCTTAATGGATGGCCAACTTGGCAATGCAAATTTTCAATGAGTAGAGAGGAAGTAGAAGGCTAGGATGAAAGAAAATTTGTTGAGTATTTTATTTGGAATTAAGTATTATTTTTCACTTTGATTTTTTAAATAGTTTATGTGTATCTTCAATCATTTTGTCTTTGATATGAAGGAGACTATTATGCCTAATCAAAGTTCTAATTTGTTGAATAATCTTGATTTTTTTTTATTTTGTTTAAGACATGATATTATGTTTTATTATTCATTAGCACATGATCTTTTGTTGACATTGTTTTTAGATTTCTATTTTTTTTTTTTAGAAATAAATGTTGTGTGGAACTAGTTGTATAAATAGGAAAAAGTAATAATATGATGATATATGTTTGTTTTTCAAGTAGTTGAAATTTATTTATTATATGACACAAATAGGAATGGAAAGTGCATCAAGTTGTCAACCTAAAGAAAAAGGGAAGACTAGAGATCGTTGATCGTGGAGGAAAGATAAAGATATTGCACTTGTTGAAGCACTTAAAGAGTTGTGCAACTCTCGATATAAATGTGATAATGAAAAAACAATATAACTTCATTTAAATTATTTTATACAATTATTTTAGAAAAGGCAATGAAAATTTCTTGTCCTAGGTCCAACATCAAAGTTGTCCCACATATTAAGTCAAAAGGAAAAAAAAATATAACTTCATTGTTAACATGCTTAGCCAAAGTAGGTTTAGATGGAATGGATCACAAAAGTGTGTGGAAGTATGCAAGGATAACATATGAGAATCACACTTACAGGTAATTATTTTAAGTGTTTATTTATCTATGTTAATTTATATATTTAATTTTTATTTATTATCACCATATGGATAATATTAATTTGGTATGCATGTTGAGGAATCTTGAAGCTAAAGGAATGAGAAACAAGTCATTTTCTTACTACAATGAGTTTTCATTAATCTTTGGAAAGGATTGTGCAATTGGAAAAAGAGTTGAGATAGCACCAAATTTCATTGAGGAGTTGGATGTTGATGAAGCCAACAAAAATGTCTATAGTTTGGATGAAGTCAATACTTCAACATCAAATACAATGATCCCACATGTAAGAAAAAGAAGTAATAGTAGTGATAGTTTGGCTTTAGGATTGCATGATGTTAATATGATGCTAGGAAAATTGATTGAGCAACAAGATGAACAAATGACTATGCTAGTAAGAAAGATTGGGTATGAGCATTATTTGCTTAAGCAAAAAGGAAAGGTAGATGCAGAGCTTATGAAAATGAATCATGTTTCTATTAGGGATTAGATGAAAACAATAAAATTGATTGTGCATGAAAATGAGAATATTGGGGCCTGTTTGGTTAGAGTTTTCAAATTTTTTTTTTCTATTTTTGAGAACAAAAAACACAAAACAAAAATAAATAAATAAAATAAAAAAATAAAAAACTTGTTTGATAAGGGAGTGTTTTATGTTCTCAAGTGTTCTTCGTGTTTTCTAAAGCCCAGTTTTCAGAGAACAAAAAAATGGTGTTCTTCACATTTTTGCCACTGTTCTAAAGGAAAAAAATAAGACGTTCTTCGTGCTTTCAATTAGTGTTCTCATGTATTCTCATCTCTTCTTTACATTGTGAAGGAAAATTCTTTGCACTGTGAGGAAAAATTAGAAAATGGGAAAATAAAAAATAGAAAAATCGGTTTAACAAAAATTCAACATTATCCCATGATTTTTTTTTTTTTTTTTGGAAATTTAGATATTTTAGGATTTTATCCCCCATTTGATTTTTCAAATCCATTTCAAAGCAAAACCTCCATAAATTCTAGGATTTCCCATAAACCAAACAAAACATAAACAATAACACAAAATACCAAGAATGCAAAAAATAAAAAAGAACAAAAAAATTAAAACAAAAACCGAAACCTAACCAGGAATCTCTACAACAACCACATATTTGGATTTTGGCCTTAGTGAGTAATGTTTTGATCTTAGAAGAAAGAAATAGTTCAACCTTAGTAAATAAAAGTTTGGATCTTGAAAGAGAAACGAAGAATAGGAGGGGAAGAGAAACAAATAACAGGAGGAGAAGGAGATGAGAAGTACTGAAAAGAGAATAAGGATTTCTATCCTGATATGGTATAGATATATATATATATAGAAATCCCTAAAATAGTAAAAATTAATAAGTTTTTATAAATAAATTAGTTTGATCTACTTTAAGAATTTTTTTATCTTTTGTATAATTATTAAAAATAAAATAAAATTTAATTTTAAATAAAATTATAAATATTTTAAACAAAAAATTATAATAAATATATCATTATTAATTAATCTTTTATATTATTAATTACATTTAAAGTAGAAAAAATAGATCACGAGTTTCCAAGTATAATGCATTACTGTTTGATATCATAAATTTTATCTTCATAAAATCCAATCATTGATATTTATCAATTTATGATATTTCGATTGGATAGTTTATCAATTATTGAAATCAAACAAATTTAGACATGTTTACAAAGTAATCCTTTGTTTAAAAAAATTAAAACTGATGCAAAAAAAATTTCAAAATGGAACATTTTTATTTTTGATAAAGTGTGAATGTAAAAATTATTTATATATTTACAATATCAAGTTAATTAAAGAAAATACTCAACTTTTAAAAACAAAACCAACAACAATAACTTCCCAACAAGTTATTTATTTTATTTATTCTTAAAAAAAAATTGTTTTTATTAACTCAACCAAACATATTTTTTTTCTTTTTTTGAGAACAAAAATGGTTTTTTTAGAATTCAGTTCTCAAACACAATTTTATTTCTGAAAACACCAAAAATTTGTTCTTAAAAACTGTTTTTGAAAACACCAACCAAACAGGCCCTTGACATCTTTTTTAGCTATGTGGATGAGGAGAAAGTTGAGTTTGTAGATATGTTACTTCATGGTAGCATTCCCTAGACTAGCTATGTTTGGTTTTTTCATCCTTGGTTTGTATTAGCATTTAAATAACTACTTGGTTTTAATTTTTGAAACAATTCTACTCGTACTCCTTAATTTTCTTATATTTAATATGAGATGTCCTTTTACTTTTATGCTTTGAAACAAGTGATGAAAGTTTAAGAAAAAATGATATGGTATTTAGGTTGGATAACTTGGTTGATATATGTAATTGTTTTAAACTTTTGAAATAGGTTAATGATATTACATAAATGAATGACTACTGAGATTGAAGAATTGATTGATATGTTATTTTTTTAACATTGATATATTTATATATAATCTCTCATGTTATGAGAAATATCAGATTTGAATATATATTTTTTTATTAAATATGGTATAATTTTTCATCTATATTTAAAATGATAATATTGTAAATATAAAAAATTGTAGAATATAGTTGAAATGTTTAAAAATATTATATCCATATCCAATCCTTATATCAAGTAACTAAACATTAGAATAGATATGTTTTCCTATTCAATCTTTAATTCCTTGACACACTCAAACATTGAAATGGATATGTTTTCCCATCTAGCCTATAATTTTCTTACACATCTGAACGTTGGAATGAGACTAGACATCTATGGAAATAATACCTTAGGATATCTATATCTTATCCCACCATCTTATTCAACCAACCAAACATATCTTCAATGGCTTTGACCTATGAGTAAGGCCTTAAGGTGGTCATGTATTCCCTAGGGATCGAGTCATTGTTGATGGAGGTTAGTGGTAATAGGTATACATAAGAAAGACACCATGATATGTTATGGGTTTGAGATATTGTGTCCCTTTGGGTGATCTTAAAGATATGTGATCAAGAAATCTGTGATCATAGTAATTCTTTGATTAGAATTTGGCATATGCTTTTTATGAGTTAGAGTTTTCAATTGAACACATAATAGGGGAATATGGAACTCAAGGATTATAGAAGTAATCTTAAGAGGTTGATAGCATCCACATCATTAGATTACAAGCATCGGTTTATGGAGAGCTTACATATAGTGGATGGTAAGTCATGAACCCAAGTTCTTGTATCTCGTTGTAATATTATAGGATACTAGAGTTTAGTTGACTCTATGTAGTGGAATGTTGAGTTAACTTCAGAATTAGATTTTAAGGGAAACAATCTTTTCTTATGAATGCCAATGGTTGTTAGGATTGAGCCCTACAAGGCATGATATGATGTAACATATAGAGATTCATTTTTATTTATGTTTCTTAATTTGCCTATTTTATCCCATTTGCATTAATTGGTTATTTGACTATACACACTTTACATCACTTGCATTACACATGAATTAAGTACATTAGGAGTTGCATAAAAGATTCAAGTCATGGGTTCCTTCTAAAGTGATGAGTTGTCTATAATCAGTTCATAGATATGGGCAATCCATGAAGGGTTATAGTGCACTACCTCCTAATTAAAGCGATGATTTGTTTTGACTATCAGGATGAGTTTCCCATGGTGAGTGCACTAGTATATGTGATGTTCATTAGATCGGACCTACGATGAATCATAGCATAAGACTATCAATTGTCATGATTGTTAGGATAGAACCCTTAAAAGTATAACATGATGTAATAAATTCTTGTATTTTATTATTTGTTTAATAAAGTTCCAAAATAATTTTAACTATCCTATTTCCATGCAATATATCTTATAAGCACTCTGGCTTGTATCTTTTGCATTGTACATGAATTGGAAGTATTAGGAGTTGCACGGAAGATCCAAGTCACAAGTACCTTGAAATAGATGACTTGTTCACAACTATTGCATGGGTCTAGGCAACCCAAGTGCATCATCTCCTAATAGGAGGGATGACTAGTCTTGGCTATTAAGATGGGTTTCCTATGGTGAGTGGACTGGTGTGTATTGTTACACATCAGATAGGACCTATGGTGAGTCATGACTTAAGGCTATCAAGTAGTCATAACTTCACTAATCTGCTTCATTGTGTTATCTCTCAACCTTGAAACAATATTGAGTTTGTGTTGAAATTAGGAATGGCTTTGACTTACAAGTGAGATTGTAAGTTAATCATATATTCCTTATGGATTAGGTCACCATTAATGAAAGTCGCTAGCAATAGGTGTTCTCAATAGAGGTGCCATGATATCTCTTGGGATTGAGATGATGTGTTCCTCTAGGTGATCTTAAGGAGGTTTGTTAATGGAAAATATGGTCATAGCAGTTTCTGAAGTGAAACTTGACATAGACTCTTTGAGAGCTAAGATATATCAATTGAACATGTAATAGAAGGATTTGTAACTCAAGGATAGTATAGGTAGGTTTGAAAGGTTGATAGTTTTCATCTTGTTAGACTACTAACACTGGTTCATGGGGAGATTGAAAGCAATGAATAGCAGATCACGAACTTGAGCACTTGTTATCTCATTGTTATTTACATAGGATACTGGAGTTTAGTTGATTCTTTATAGTGGGATATTGAATCAACTTTAGAATTAGATTATAAGGGAGCTCTTATTGCTATGGCTCCCAATGATCCCTGCTCTGAACTCATATACCTTGTTGGCATGGGTTATAAGGGTCAAACTGACTTTAGGTTCACTTTTATGCATAATGGCATTTTGGTAATTATGCAAGGTTGCACAGGGATAAGTGAACAAGATCTCTAGATTGACTAATTGATTAATTAGTAAGCCCTGTTGGGTCAATTAATCAATTAGGACCCATTGTGGACTAGATTAAGTGATCCAAACTCTTTGTGGGCTAAAATCACTTAAGCCTAATAGGGAACCCTATAAATTCCCCCTTAGGGATTAGGGTTTCCATAGTTTTTTTCTAAAGAGTCATCTTCCACCTACAAAGAAAGAGTCATAGCTTCCATTTTTCCTTCCATCCCCATCAGAAGTGTGTCAAGATCAAGGTTCGAGTCATCGGGCAAAAGACTTTGGGTTTACGAGACTTTTGCGATTTCGTTCTTCATTTTCACCATGTAGATTTGATTAAGGAATATTTGAATCTGAGGTAAGGTCTTCATTAATACTTTTTGAATCCCTTTAAAATTTAAAAATGCTACTTTTTTGCTACGCATAAGATCTAGAAAAACCTAAGATAGTTATGTATGTTCCTAACCTGATCTAGGCTTGGGAAATGGCAAGATCCAAGTTTTCCCTATCAACAATTTACCAAACCACTATATTGCATGGACTCTCAATCTTGAGGGGATCTTAAGTTTGTGCCAAAGATAATAGGAGACTTTGACTTATGGGTGAAACTCTAAGATGATGACATATCCTTATGGATTAGGTCTTTTTTTTTTTTTATAGAGGTTAGTGGTAAAAGGTATTCTTAATAAAGTCGCCATGATATCTCATAAACTGAAATAGTATGTTCCTTGGGTGATCCAAAGGACATGTGATCTAGAAGACTATGGTTATAACATTTCCTTTAGTAGAAATTTGACATATGCTCATTATTGGAGCTATAAGTATGTCAATTAATCACATAATAAGTGAGATTTATAACTCAAGAATTGGAGAGGTAATTTTGATAGGTAATAACACTTCCTTGTTAGATTACAGACACTAATTTAAGGAAAGTCTACATGTAATGAATAGTAAGTTAAGGACTCGAGCTTCGTCTCATTGTTATTAACATAGGGTAGTATCGTTGATTCATTTTAGTAGAATGTTGAATCAACTTCAGAATTAGATTTTGAGGGAGTTAGTACTCCTATGGGTCCTAGTAGTCCCCACTCTGAGTTCATATACAATGATGACACAGTTTATGAGAGTTAAATTAGCTTTAGGTTAACTCTTGTGCATAAGTGTGTTTTGATAACTATGCAACGTTGCAAAAAGGATAGTGAACAAGGTTTTTGGATTTGGCTAATTGATTAATTAGATATCCTTATGTGGTTAATTAATCAATTATGACTCATTTTAGGTTAGATTAAATAACCCAAGGTTTGATAGGGGATCCCTATAAATACCCCATAAAGGTCAGGGTTTTCGAGGCTTTTGAAAGTCATCTTCCACCTCTAGAGAGAAAAAGAGAAAAAGAGAGCCAAGTCATTTACCCTTCCAAAGCCCACACTTTGACTTGCTAAGATCATGGTTTGAGTCATTAGGCGGAAGATCTTGGATGTATAAGACTTCTAACTCTTAAGGATTTATTTTCACCATGTGGAATCGATTTAGGAATTTCCAAATTGGAGGTAAAGTTTTCTAATGCTTTTAATCTAGATCCTAGAATAAGTAAAATGTTATTTTTCGCTTTCGTTGTATAGGATCTAGAGGCCTATGGTAGATTGCATGTCCCTATTTGATCCAGGGTTTGGGAACAGAGAGATCTAGGGTTCCCTACAATGGTTCCTACTCGAGCTTATGTTCCATGGTGACATGATCTTTTAGTATTAGTTATGCTCTTTATTCACATGTGTGCATAAGAGCATTTTAACAAATACATAAGGTTATATAAGAGCTAGTGAATGGTCTCTCTAAACTGAGCTAATTAATTAATTAGAGTCCAATAGAGCTAATTTATCTATTAAAACATAAGTAGGTTGGATTAGTGACCTAAGACCAAGATAGGCTCAAGTCACTTAAATCCATAGAAAGCCTATATAAACCCGCCTCCTTCCCCTTCCCCTTAAGGGTTTAGGTCTTCACTTTAGACATTTTTAAGGATTTACTTTAGACATTTAGTCTTTGATTCTCTAGATATGAGAGTCATAGCCACCAACCCTCTAGAAAGACTTCGTCTCTCTCACCTATCAGGATCTAGAAAGAGAGCCATCAGGCAAAAGACACTTAGTTTGCAAGATCTACTGTGTATATGATGCATTTTCACTGATAAGATTTGATTTAGGAACATCTACATTTAAGGTAAAGAATTATTCTCTTAGATCTAAATGCTTTTAATTTTTTTGCATCCATTGTGTAGAACTAGAGAACCCTTAATATAGTTAGCATGCATCACAATCAATCCAAGGCTAGAAATGGGGTAATCCAAATATTCCCAATATTTAGGACTACAATGTTCACTCTCACTTGACTTTGTGTTGCTTTAGGTAACTTGCATGAATTTCTTAATGTATTTGGGATTATGACAATCAAATGACATATACTAGCCCTCCACAATTAAATCACTCAATTTTATGTCCTTTAGATGTGGCCTTATTTTTTTTTTAAAGGAATTGTTAACTTTCTTTCCCTTCTTTGACTCTTATTTTCGGAAAAGCTTGTTTTGAAAATATCATAGCATCTTTAATTCTTTTTTCACAAAAAAAAACAAGCTCTTCCATTTTTATTAAATCAAAACTCTCACACTCATTTTTTTTCATTCAAAGAAGCCTTTAAAGTAATACTTCTAAACTTTTTCAAACTCGAAAGTGATATTTTATATGTTTGAATGAATCCCATAAGTTCATCAATTCTCATAAAGTCAATGTCCTTGCTTTCATCAATAAGAGTAACCTTGGCTTCATATCTTTCTAGGAGATCTCAATATTTTTCTCACTACTTTAAACTCTAGTACTTTTCCTCCAAGGTCAAAGCTTGAGTTTGACAATGTTACTTAATTCAAAATAGAATATAGAGAAGATCTCATCTTCTTGAATTCTTACGCTCTCAAAATTAGTAGTGAGCATTTGAATTTTAGACAGCTTCATAGCTAAAGTGTCCTCATGAGTGACTGAGAGAATATCCTAAGCTCCTTTAGCATGTTTACATGTAACTATCCTATGAAATTCATTAGGACTAGCCCTATTAAATATGTTATAAGGAGCTCAAGCATTGCTTTATTGTCTTCATTATCCAATTTATCTCATTCTCGTTTGGGCATGAATTTGTCTGTGGATTTTCCAATACTATTTGATTTCAATGTTGGCCTTATCCAAACAATTTTGAATTTTAGACCCATTCCACTTGCAGTTTCAAGAAAAACTCTATATGACCTTTTCAATAAGGATAGTTGTTGTCATTGAAATAGGTGATTGTTTATTGAAGATTCAATCCTCTATGGTTCCATAACTTAAATCTAATAGGATTGGATAATATTGATTTTTGAAACTTTTTCCTACTTTGTTACCAATTGAAAGTTTGTAAATCTTGATTATGAAATATCTAGATGGAATGAATAGGTATTTACTTCTTTTTAACCAAATTTTTTTATTTTTACTTCCTCTTTAATACTTAAGGAATAAAAAAAAAGATCAATCACATAAGACACAATGATTTTTACATGGAAAACTATTCATATAGATGTAACACACACACACACACACACATATATATAAATATATATATTAAAAATTGAAATTTTGGATAAAAAGTATTTGTCTATAATAGGTTTTAGAAGTAAATTACAATTCAATTTCTCATCTCCAAATTAATGATGAAATGATGAATAAGGTTTAATCAACGATATTATAAAATGATGAATAAGGATCTAAGAGAAATATATTTAATTATTTAAGAATATTAATAGAGATTTTGAGAAGAGGATAAAAACCCTTTTAAAAGATATTTCCATAAAATTAGGCATTAGACAAATAATAAGAAATCACTTTAAAAAATGTTTAAAATTATTTTAAATTAACATTGTCCATATTTATCTCTAAAATTAATTTTTAAAATTTTTAATAACTAATATTTAATAGCATCCATAATTTTAAAACATTATGAGTTATAATTTAATCATTGCTAATAAGTTTTTACACTAAAAATAATAAATAATTATGCATTTAACACCATCCTTTCATGTGTTTGAAATTAATTAAGGACTAAATTATTGTTTATAAAAATTTTAAGATGTTGTCAAAATAATCATCATCATAGAATTTTAATGAATTTCACACATAAAAAAAAAAAAGAAAAAAAAAAGAAGAAGAGGAAATTAACTTATCCTTTCCTTAATTAATTTTCAAAAGTAATATTTATTTATCATTAATTTTAATTAAAATAAATCAATTTAAATTTATTTAGCTTCATATAAAGTTAAAATTTAAATAAAAATTACTATTATTATTATTTTATAATTCTATTTAAAAATAAAATAAAATAAAGCAATCATTACCATAAAAGGTTGTAGGAATGGATAATGATGAAACCAATAAACATATGCAATATGCTCATAAAAGCTTTCATTCCCATTAGTACATATGGTACTCACCATAAAAATTATAATTTTAGTAAAACTAAAAGGGAAAAGTATGTTATCCACGACTAATATTGGAAAAATGAGAAATTGGGAACTTAATTTTGACATTTTCAAGATAACTATGCTAATCCTAAAAATAATTTGGGATTCATACACTTTCAATTGAGTTATTATTTTATATCCATTATGTCCTTCCTTTTTCGCTAGCTCAGTCTCCATATCTAAAAAACAAAAACAAAAAACTGAAAAACACCAAAATCCTTCCTCACTTTTCTCCCTTTGCCCAACACTAATTTCTCCACCGATACTAAACCTAAGATTCCATCTACTTATCTCGTTCTCGAAACCCAAAAATCCTGAAACTGTAACACCTTCCTCGTCTATCTCTCACTTTAAAACACCCAAATCCTGTTAAAGACAAACCTCTTATTTTCCTAAATATTCCTCGAATCCTAAGAATCCAGCGAAACCTAACCCTAACCTCTTCTCACAACTCAATGGTGCAGATCAAACAACGTGGGATACTACTCTTTTCTTCTTTGTCTAAAGCTCTAACTCCCAATCTCTCTCTTCATCACCATCATCAAGTTAGTTTGTTCTTCACTTGTTGTTTGAATGGTGTTTCTCTCCCTTGTTTTATTTTTTTTGTTGATTTATTTGTTAGAATCATTTACTTAGTAGTATTTAGTAGTTTTATTTAGTTACTATTCCTCTTTCTTATTTAGTTACTATATTAGAATTATTCTCTTTCTTTTCTAGGAGTAGGGGTAAGTTAGTCGGTATCTTCTTTTAATAGGTTTATTTAAATCTTAATGGTGTTGTATCTTTTTTGTTTCAAGAGGATTCATAATAAGAAATCCTAGATTTTCTTTTCTCTTTAAATCTTTTTTGGATTTTAACATGGTATCGAGCAAAATTGATATTCTAATGGGACATTTTTTGTATTTATTTGTTCGTGCAATTTCTTTTTGTCATGTTTGATTATGGGATATCGTAGTGGGTGATCATACCGTTTTTTTCTTGTTTGGTCCTAGTATTTGTTTTCTTTGGTTTGTATTTGCTTTTCTTTGTTGGTTATTTTTTGTTTATTCATCATGGCTAGTGAACAAGATAATCCCTTTCAATTTATAAGTGTGAAATTGGATGAAAAAAATTATTCATATTAAAGTTATGTGATGAAAAATTTTCTAGAAGGCCAAAAAATGTGGGGTTATATTATTGACATTTTACGCAAACCTATGAAAGAAAAATATGAACAATATGCATAACAGTTAGATGTTTGGGAAGTAAGCACTTTGAAAATTAGCACTTGGATCAACAACTCCATTGAAACTTTGATAGGTACACAATTGGCAAGTATGAACCCGTTAAGGAGATTTGGGAACATTTTGAAAGATTGTATACACAATCTAATTTTTCAAAATAGTATTAGTTAAGGACTGATGTATTGGGATTAAGCCCCTAAAATGAAGACATGATGTAACAAAGTTAGACTTGACTGCCCCCTTTGTTATCCTTTTAGTATATTGACATTGTTTTGAACATTTAACTCATATGTTTTATATTGTACATGACTTGGGTGCATTGGGAGTTGCATAGAGGATAAGAGTAATAGGTTCCTTATAAGTAGATAAGTTGTCCACAGTCGGTTCATGAATTGGGGCAATCTAGTAGAGACTGTAATGCACCACCTCTTAATTTAAGGGATAACTTGTCTTGATGACCAAGATAGGTTTCTTATGGTGAGTGCACTAATATATGTGATGCACATTGGATAAGACCTACATTGAATCATGATGCAAGACTATTGATTGTCAAGATTCACCAAGCTACTCTATTGCATGGACTTTCAACCTTGAGAGGATATTAAGCTTATATAGAAGTTAACAATGACTTTGATCTACATGAGAGATTGTAAGTTGATCATATATTCATTATAAATTGAATCATTGTTGATGGAAGCAAGTAGTAATAGGTATTCCTAATAGAGGAACCACGATATCTCAGGGAATTGAGACAATGTGTCCCATTAGGTGATTCAAAAGACATGTGATCATGAAATTCGTGGGGTCATAGTAATTCCTTTAGTGAAATTTGACATATGCTCTTTATGAGATTAAGTATGTCATTTGATTACATAATAAGTGGGATTTATAACTCAAGGATCAAAGAAGTAATCTTGATAGGTGATAACACTATCTTGTCATATTATAGACATCGATTCATGGGAAGTTTGCATATAATGGATTATAGGTCATAGACCTGAGCTTTGTTTCATTGTTATTTACATATGTTACTAAAGTGCAGTTGATTCTCTTTAGTGAAATATTGAATAAATTTCAGAATTGGATTTTTGAGGGAATCAATACTCCTATGGCCAATGGTCTCCGATTTGAGCTCAAATATCATGATGACACAGTTTATAAGGTTTGGATTAACTCTAGGTACATTGTTATGCATAAGGTTGTTTTGGTAATTACGTAAGGTTACACAAGAGATACTGAATAAGGCCTCTAAAATGGGCTAATTGAATAATTAGATGGCTCTATGTGGTTAATTAATCAATTATGACCCATTTTGGGCTAGATTAAGTGAACTAAACATTGGTATGCTCAAGTCACTTAAGCCTAGTAAGGGAACCCTATGAATACCCCATTGGGGGTTAGGGTTTCCATGATTTTTGGAGAGAAAATTGTCTTTCACCTCTAAAGAAAAAAAGAGCCAAAGATTCCTCATTTCCAAAGCCCACACTTTGGAGTGTCAAGATCGTGGTTCGAGTCATTAGGTGGACGATCTTGGGTGTACAAGACCTTCAAACACGTTCTTCACCACCAAAAATTGATCCAAGAATATCCAGATCCAAGTATGAGTTTTTTCTTCTTTAGATTTTTATCTTAATATGGTTTTTGTAACCATATGTTTTCACTATGATAAATTTAGAGAAGCCTAGGATAGATGCATGCACCTTATAAGATCCACTGATAGGGAATAGAGAAATTCAGATATTCCTAGCATGATATTCGAGCCCTTGAGCAAAAAGACACGAGTATTTAGGAGTTTTATTTTGTGATGACTAATATCTAAGACCAATTGGCTCTCACGAAATTAGTATATCTTTAAGTCTTTGCACCTTATATTGCCCGTAGAAAGGAACAACATTTGGTTCAATTTTTTATGGCCCTTCATAGTGATTTTGAAGAATTACATGGTACAATTTTGCATCCCAACCCATTTCCCTCTGTTGATTCAATGGTTAGTGAATTGTTAGCTAATGAGATACGTTTTAAATCTCAAGTAGGAAAATGTATTCTTTCTATATCTCATACATTTGTTTTGGTAGTCCCTTATGGGCCAGTTCTTAGTCATCTTTCAACAATCAAAACAAGCCTTACTCAAGAGTTTATGCAGATGAATGTAGCTACTATAAGCAAAAGGGTCATTAGAAGGCACAATGTTCGATGATACCCCTTAGAATAGTGCAACACTAGCCTTTTCAATAGTCTCAACATAGTCAGTTCAATACTAACCAAAAACCTTTTTATAAGCCTCTACAATTTAATACCGTAGCAATTGTTCCTACACCTGACTTGTTTGGATTTGGACCCACATTATCCTTTTATCCCATAGTGGCTTCCCTTATTGAACAATTCCAGAAGTCCTTTTCCATAAAACCATAAGATTTGCTTATTTATCTCCTATATCTTCTATGTCTATCATGACTATTGATGACACTTCTTTATCCTTAGTCGGTATTGGTTCTATTATTACACTTTATTTATCTCTTCTTCATGTCTATCATATTTCCAAGCTTACATTGAATCTTATCTCTATTGGTTAAATATGTGACTCTGGTTACTTTGTTTTTTTTTCTTCTATTTCTTGTTTTATGCATGATCTTCAATCCCAAAAGCTGATTGGGATAGGTCATAGGCGAGGGAGATTATATATTTTAGATGAGCTGAAAGTCCCAACAACTACAACTCCTAGTCTTGATTTATCTTATTTTCATTTAAGTCATTCTTCATCCAGTTTTTATGTGCAAAGGTACTGGATAGAAAAAAAAAACATTGCTATTGATTTTATTATTCGAAAAAATAATGAATAAAAATACAAAGAAAATTGAGATTTGAATAGAAATCTCCAACCAATTAACATATAAAAAATCATAAAAATCTCTAGCCAAATAACTTATAAAAAAATCATGGAAATAATCAGAAATAAATTAGGAAAAAATAAAATGGGATCAAATTTTATTCTTAAAAATCAAGATAATAGTCCATATGCTTCCTAAAATCTCGGGATTTCTGATATCCCAAGGAAAAACTTTTCAACAATCTCCCTCAAGTTGGATTATAAACATCAAACAATCCAAACCTGCTCAACATCTTCTAAAAAAAAAGGTTGTTGTAATCCCTTGGTTAGAATATTTGTTGTTTGCTCTAAGGAAGAGACATGAAGAACACAAATTTTACCACTTTCAATCTTTTATTTAATGAAGTGTCGATCAACCTCTACACATTTTGTCCGATCTGTCATGATAAAGCCCTTAAAAGCATGATATAGTGTAATAAATTTGGAACTCGTTATTTATTTAATGATGTTCAAGTTTCACTTTTATTTGTTTTTATTCCATGTATTATACTTTATAAGCATTCTTGTCTGTATCTTTTGCATTGTGCGTGACTTAGGTATATTAGGAGTTACATAGAAGATTTAAGTCATGGGTTTCTTGCAAATATATGACTTGCTCACAACTCGTTTGTGGGTTTAGGCAACCCATTAGATGTTGTGGTGCATCACCTTCTAATTAAAGGGATGGGTAGTCTTGGCTATCAGGATGGGTTTCCTATGGTGAGTGCACTAGTGTGTATGGTTAAAAATTGGAGAGGACCTTCGGTGAATCATGACTTAAAACTATCAAGTAGTCATAACCTCACCAAACTGTTTCATTGTATTGTCTCTCAACCTTGAGAGAATATTGAGTTTGTGCTAAAGTTAGTAATGAATTTGAACCACGGGTGAGATCGTAAGTTGCTCATATTTTCCTTATGGATTAGGTTACTATTGATGGAGGTTGATAGTAATAGGTATCCTCAATAGAGGTACCTTGATATCTCATGGATTGAGATAGTATGTCCCATTGGGTGATCATTAGGAGGTATGTTCATGGAAACTATGGTCATAGTAGTTCCTTAAGTGGAACTTGACATAAGCTCTTTGAGAGCTAAGACATGTTAGTTGAACACACAATAGGAGGATCTATAACTCAAGGATAGTAGAGGTAGTCTTGAAAGACTGATAGTTTAAACCTTATTAGACTACAGACACCAATTCATGTGGAGATTGAACGTAATGGATAGCAGGTCACAGACTCGAGCACGTTGTGTCTCATTGTTATTTACATTGAATACTAGAGTTCATTTGATTTTCTATAGTGAGATGTTGAATCAACTTTAGAATGGATTATGAGGGAGCCAATACTGATTCATGCCTAATTGGTGTCTCAACTGATTCGTGTCTAGCTGGTGCTCCTTGATTGAGGGATTAATCAACAAAATTTATAACCTATTACACCATATACTAGGGTAGCAAAGACAAAGCTACTATAGCATAGTGGCTCTAGGATCGTTCACTGGGATGAGTTTTCACTTCACAAATGATATTAATTTAAAGCTGAATTGGTGCCTTTTCATTTCAAGGTTAGCTTTAAAGGAAAACATAAAGATGTTTGAATGAAAAAGGAAAGGTTTTAAACTAACCAAAAATAGTAACTGATTTTACTTACAAAGAAAAGTGTTTCTTGGAGTTTCAGATCACTAAGCTCAGATTCCTCATACAAAAAGGGAGTTCCGGTCACTTGTTTCTTTTCATCGCATTAGAGAATTAACATATAGTTCCTTCTCCAACCGGTGTTGTACAGATGCTTCCCATTAATGGGTTCAAACACTAAATCCCTCTCACTGATGCATCTTGTAATGGCTCATACCTCTCACCTAGCACTTGCCATTCAAGGTGATCTTTAACCTTGGATTACCCGTCAAAAGCTCGCAAGAGATAACTAATGGATGTCTCCTTGGAGTCCAAAAGCTTACCAAGTGTTGGCAATTCTAGAAAATCCTACCTTCAAGTCACCTCCCAGAGGCTCGCAAGGGGTAAACTAGTGAATCTCCATGAATGGAGATCACTTGCCTTACCAAGTGTTGGCCCAGGTGATTTAAAGGTGTTTTAAGTTAACTAAAAAGATAAAAACCATCAACGGGTCACACTTTCTCTTCATTAAAAACTAAAACAACAAAACTTCCAATTTATGCATGTGGAAACTTACCCGGTTACCTTAGCTCCAAGAGACAAAGAGTCTAGCCTCTCATCCTCTGAGGAAAAATCCTCAGAGTTTGATTGGCTAGAAAGAAAACTAACGAGAAAACAAGAATATATAGGAAAAAAAGAGCAAGTGCTCTGTATTTTACTTCCTTCCCAAAACTATACAAAGGATCCCCTGGAACAACCTCCTCCGAGAGTCCTCCTGAGAGTTTATATAGGAAGGTAATTTACCCTTCCTTGGATACTTCCTAACTAAGGAATTACATGAGTGGCTGAATACAAGGAGAAAATGGAAATTTAGACACAAAAATATCAGAAGAAAAGATATAAAAGAGTCGGTGCACAACTATCGGGAAGTTTCAGGACCGTTTCGCAGGTGAAAATGAGGTCTGCGAGATTTTGCAGATGTACAAAAAGGGCTGCGAAATTACTCCGCAGCAACCGGTTGGTTTCGCACCGTTGCGAAGTGGTCTTCCAGCTTGCGGCTATCGGCTTCCAACTTGACGTGAAACTTCAGGGGGAATTCACAGCACTGTGCAAAAGTGTTGCGAAATATCTTGCAACAAAAGGCTGATTCCGCAGCACTTTTCTGAAGCCTTCCTTCAGCTTGGAGCAGTTGTCTTCCAAAGGCTGTAACTTCCTCATTTCAGCTCCAAATTGCACACGGTTTGAAGCATTGGATTGTTTACTTCCTAAGCTTTCAAATGACATATAGCATGCATAAATTGGACATCAGGAAGTGCTCCAAAAGTGGCTGCAGTGACTGTCATCAAGAATGCTCCATGGCTGATTTCTCTTTGCTTTTCCTTGCATTCCAGATTTGCTTATGGCAAAAGTGCTCCAAAGCTTTGATTCTTCATGCCTCTGAGCTTCCCATTCTTTTCCAATGATTCCATAAAACTCTCCTCAATCTCATAATGCTTTGGTGATCAAAATACTAACAAAAACACCAAAACTTACACAATTTGATTAGAATTGATTGCAAGGAGCCTTAACATGCTAATTGGGTTAAAAGACACTAACTACTACTCAAAAGTGTTTAAAAGGATTAATTATAAGCTATCAAATAGCACTTTTTGAGTAGTAATCAAGTACTCCTATGGGTCCGAGTCGTTCCCACTTTGAGCTTATATACCTTGTTGGCATGGATTGTGATGATCGGATTGACTCTAGGTTCACTTTTGTATATAAGGGCGTTTTGGTATTTATGTAAGGTGGCACAAAGGTGAGTGAACAAAGTCTCTGGATTGGGCTAATTGATTATTAGTAGGCCTTATTAGGTTAATTAATCAATTATGTCCCATTTTAGGTTAGATTAAGTGACCTAAACCCATGTGGGCTCAAATCATTTAAGTCTAGTTAAAAAACCTAGATATACCCCCTAGGGATTAGGGTTTTCATCACTTTTGTCTTCCACCATCCAGAGAGAAAGAAGGTCATAGCTTCCACCATTCTTTTATTCCAATCGGAAGTGTGCCAAGAATAAGGTTAAGTCATCGGGTGGAAGATCATGGGTTTATGAGACTTCCAACAACTTCAAAGTTGTTTTCAACACTAGGAATTTAAGGTTTGGGAACATCCAAACCTAAATGTTACTACTTTAACTGTAAAAGATCATTTTTTAAAAAATTGGTATTGATTTTGTTGCTTAGATATAAGATGCTAACACAATCATGATGAATGGGATTGTGAGCCACAATAATTGTTACCTTATTGTCACGGTATAATCTCATTGGACTTTTGGTTGACATCTATAACTCCTCGAGTAGTAGTTTGAGCCATATTAGTTCATTAACCTCATTAGCCAAGGATCGAAGCTCAGTTTCTACACTGCTTTTGGCCACAACATTTTTCTTTTTGCTTCTCCACATCACTAGATTGCCCCAAACATAAGAATAGTATCTTGAAGTAGATTTTTTATCAACTTCCAAACCTGCCCAATCTATATTAGTATAAGCTTCAATCTCACAGGACTGTCCCATCTTAAAGAAAAGACCTCTCACTAGACTTACTTTTAGATACTTAAGAATTCTCATGACAGCCTCAAGATGTTCCTCATAAGAGTGCATAAACTGTCTTACCAAACTGATGACAAAGGCTATATCGGACCATTTATAGGCTAAGTAAATAAGTTTGCCCACAAGTCTTTGATATCTACTCTTGTCTACTAGAGCACTAGTTTTTTTGTCACTTAGTTTAATGTTGGGATCAACAAAAGTCTTGATTGGCTTGCATCCAAGTAAATAATTTTCCTTTAATAGATTAAGAATATATTTCCTTTATGATATAGAAATACCAAATCTATGCCTTGCAATCTCCATACCTAGGAAGTACCTTAGTAGGCCTAAATCTTTAATCTCAATTTTTTTTGCTAACCTCTTCTTTAAGCAAGCCATTTCTGAAATATTGTTACCAGTTAAGATGATATCATCAACATACACAATTAGTATAGTTGATTTACCATCCTTATGCTTATAAAAAAAATGTATGGTATGTATGAGTTTGTTTATATCCTTGGTTTTTTACTACTTTTGTGAATCTTTTGAACCATGGCCATGGAGACTGTTTGAGTCCATAGAGGGATCTCGTTAGTTTTCACACTTAGTTCATAGTTCCTGTACTCTTAAACCCAAAGGGAAGGTCTATGTACACTTTTTCAGATAGGTCCTCATTCAGAAAAGCATTTTTTATGTCAAGTTGTTGGAGAAGCCAATCCAAATTGGCTGCTAGAGAAAGAAAAACTTTGATTGTGTTGAGTTTATTAATCAGAGCAAATGTCTCCTGATAGTTAATCCCACAGGTTTGAGTGAATCCCTTTGCAACCAATCGTGCTTTATATCTTTCAATAGACCCATATGATTTGTATTTTATAGTGAACACCATTTACATCCCGTTGGAATAACATCTCTAGGTTTTGAAACAACCTTCTAAGTTTTGTTTTTCTCCAAGGCCTTCATTTCTTCTTCTACTACATTTTTCCATTCTTTTTTTAGAAGTGCTTCTTCAATTGTCTTAGGTATCTTAACCTTAGCTAGATTAGATACCAAAGCTTTCATAGAACATGATAGATGATCATATTTTACAACTTGAGCTATGGGATGTATAGGAACGAATACCTTTCCTTAAGGCAATAGGAAAATCATCAAAATTAACAGCAAATAAAGAAACTTGTCAATTACTTGAGTTCAAGTTTAAGTCATGACAAGTTGCAGGATGTACTAGATCTTCTTCTCTTTGTTGATTTCCCCAATGAGTGTAGACACAAAGCTCAGGAATCTATTGTTGGGGCTATTGTTGAGCATCCAAATTAATCACCTCGGTTTCACTATTTCTTTCAGAATTATTTCCATTTTCCAAGTTGAGATTATGGTCAATTGCATGGAGGTTAAAAGAGAAGGGATTTGGTGGAGTAAGGTTAGATGAAACTGGTAAAGTTTGATGGAGTATGTTAGAAAAAAATTTCCAAAAATTAGTTTCACTCCCATTCTCCCCCTTAAGGGAATTTTTGGGATATAAATATGTATTTTCGAAAAAAGTGACATCCATTGTGACAAATAATTTTCTCCTTTTAGGGAAGTAACATTTATACCCTTTTTTGTTTGCCCCATATCCTAAGAAAATACACTTAAAAGCTTTGGGATCAAGTTTGTTGCAGTTAAGCTCATGATTGTGGACAAAGATAGCACATCCAAAGACTTTTTATGTGAGATCATTGAGAGTTTAGGTTTCTGTGAAATTTTTTAAAAAAACATTAATTGGTGTTTGGAAATGAAGAACATTGGTAGGTGTTCTATTTATAAGGTAACAAGCTGTGAGAACAACATCAGCCATGAAATTTTTTGGTGTGTTGGTAGTAAACATAATAGACCTAGCAATTTCTAAAAAGTGTCAATTTTTTCTTTTAGTGATATACCATTATATTGAGGGATGTTGGAACAAGTACTTTGATGAACGATGCCATTTTCACTGAAGTAACTTCCTAAAATTTGGTTAAAATATTATTTTCTACTGTTGTATGTAGAATTTTAATGTTGATAGAGAATTGAGTTTTAACCATATTATGGAAGTTTTTTAAAGTTTGTTCTACATCAAATTTATCTTTTAGCAAGTAGAGCCAACACACTCATGTATGATCATAAATGAAAGTTATAAGCTAATGTTTGGAGTAAAGATTTTGAGATTGTAAAGATCCTCAAATATCACTATGCACAAGAGCAAAAGGTTTAAAAGCTTTATAAGGTTGAGATTTAAAGAATGTTCTTTGATGTTTAGCTAATTGACACACTTCACATTGAAAAATAACTTTATTTGTAAACAATGAAGGAAATTTTTTTTTTTTTAAATAACGGAAACTGGGATGTCCTAACCTAAAATGCCATAACATTATTTGATATCTCCTCGTAAGAGAAGGTGATTCACAACTAATGGTTTGAGCTTGTCTAGATCATCAATGTCTTCGTCAAAGTAGTAGAGTCTCTCGTCCTCATTAGCATTGCCAATCTTCTTCCTTAAACTTTGGTCCTAAAATTCACAATGATCTTATGAGAAATCAACCTAGCAATTACAATATTTAGATATCTTACTCACATAAAGCAAGCTATAAGACAAGTTTGGAACATGTAGCATAGACTTAAGGACAAGGGTAGAGTTAATTTTAATGGTTCCAAACCCTGCAATTGGAGATAATGATCCATTTGCAATTTTCACTTTTAGTTGACCAGAACTAAGGATATCTAAAGAAAACAAATTTATATAACCTATCATATGATCTGATGCTCTACAATCAATAATCTAAGATTTTTTTTTCCATTTTTTTGTGCATTTAAGGGCTATCAGAAAATTACTTTTTTGGGTTATAAGAGAGTTACTGGTGGTTTTCTCAAGTGTGAGCAACTTGTAGAGCTTTTCAATTTTCTCTTTGTTCAAGTTGAGGCCACCAATATTATCACTATTTTTAAGTTCCCAGGTCTCAGTAGTGGATTGGTAGGCATAGTTATCTCTTTTAAAGGTCTCTTATGGCTTCGGGCTTTGGTTGGCAGGTCTACCATGCAATTTCCCGCAATATTCCCTATCTTTATTTGATATTTGATAGAAATTACACCAAAGATTACCCTTGCGTGCATGATGTGAGTTGTTGGAATTTTCAGTTCTGCATTATGATTCTTAGCCTTTAGCAATGAGGGTTGAGGCTTCAATTTGGAGAGGAGTTTTGAAGTTGCCTAGCATGTTTTTTTTCGTTTGCTTTCTTTCTGATGAACCTCAACAAATATTTCTTTAATCTATGGTAAGGAGTAAGTTCCAAGCATCTTGTCACGTACCTTATCATTGTCTTTGTTAAGACTAGCAAGAAAGTAATAGGTACATTGCTTATCCACTAACTTTGCATATTTTCTAGCATATTCTCTATACCAATTAGTTGGTTTAAAAATGTCCACCTCTTGCCAAATATTAGTTAAGAATGTATAATATTCAGTCATGCTTTTATTACCTTGTTTGAGATCCCGGGCATGATCTCTTAATTTGCATAACTGGGCTAAGTTCTCAAGGTTTGAATATGACAATCAAACCTTATACTAGATTGCCTTCGTTCTGTCATGCACCAAATATAGTGAACCATTGTGCTTCTCCATTGAATTAATAAGTCAGGCCATTACTAGAGCATTACTTATGTCCCAAGAAGAGCAACTCATGTATGTAAAAGCAGGTTCCTATACAGTCCCATCTATGAAGTTGATTTTGCCATTCCCTCGAATAACCATATGAACTAATCGAGGCCATTGAAAAAAGTTCCTACCATTGAGTTTATAAGAGATGATTTGGAGAAAGGAATGATAAAAAAAAAAAAAAGTAGTGGGGTTAATTGTAAGGGCAAATGCAGAGGGTTAATTAGAGCCCTCTTTGGATCCATCATCGCTTAACTTGGTGAGGGTCCTTTTGTAGTCGTCCATTTTATTCTCTCAATAAAATAAAAACAAAAATAAAACTTTGCTTTCATACCATGTGCAAAGGTATTGAGAGAAAAAAAAAACACTATTGCTAATTTTATTATTCGAAAAAATAATGAATAAAAAATACAGAGAAAACTGAGATTTGAATAGAAATCTCTAGCCAAATACAATATTAGAAAATCATAGAAATCTCTAGCCAAATATCAAATCAAAAAATCATGAAAATAACCAGCAATAAATTAGAAAAAAAATCAAAATGGGATCAAATTTTATTCCTAAAAACCAGGACAACATTCCAACTGCTTCCTAAAATCTCAGGATTTCTAATATCCTAATGGAGAAACTTTTCAACATTTTATTTATGGCATTCTCATTTAGAACATGTTTCAGCTTCTCATTTAAAGTATTTAGTTTATATAGGAGCATTAGGAAATTTACAAACATAAGATATTTCTTATTGGAATGGTTGTAAACTAGCAAAATTTTCTACCTTCCCTTTTAATAAAAGTGTTTCATCATCTTCTGCACCATTTGATTTAATTCATTATGATGTGTGAGGACCTTTTCTAATTTTTACAAAAGAAGGGTCTCGATATTATATTTCCTTCATTGATGATTATACTCATTATTGTTGGGTTTATCTTATGAAACATCATTATGATTTTTTTAAATATTTATAATACATTTCAAGCTTATGTCGAAACCAAACATTCTACTATTACAAGTGTTTTAGGTAGGGAACATACTTTCAATGCATTTCATGAATTACTTACTTCACATGGAACTATTTAGCACATGCCTTGTATTGACACTTCAGAGCAAAATGGTGTTGTTGAAAGGAAACATAGGCATGTTGTTGAAACTACTCATTCTCTTTTATTATCTGTGTATGTTCATACTAAATTTTGGTGAAAAGTAGTTCTTATTGTAGTTCACTTAATTAATAAAATCCCTTCATCCCACACCTTTGGTCATCACCATTTGAAAAGCTATATGACTATGCTCTTGATTACTCTTCATTAAGAGTCTTTGGTTGTATTTGTTTTGTTCTTCGTCCTCATGTGAAGCGTAGTAAGTTATCTGCTTGCTCTATCATTTGTAGTTTTTTTAAGATATGGTAAAAGTAAAAAAAGATATTGTTGTTTTGACCCGATTAGACATAAATGATATGTTTCTCATTATGTTTATTTCCTTGAGCATATACCTTTCTTTTTTATTCCTACTAAGACTCATAATGTCTTTAAGTCTAAACTTGTTCACATTGATCATTTCTTGGATGACATAAATAGTTTTCTTGCAGATACCAGTGCTTTGGTTCCTGATCATCATGTTCATCCTCCTATGACTATTCCAACACTTTTTGAAATTGTGAATCCTTTTCTCCCACATTTTTCTCAACGTCTTCCTAAGTCTACTCAATTACTAGATTTTGTTTATTTCTTTTATTTAGATTCTTTTACATCATTTTTAACTTCTATTCACAATCTTTCTAAACCTTTATGATATCAAGAAGCTATTATTGATCCACTTTGGTAATAGGTTATGATTGATAAACTTTCTACTTTGCATACGACTGATACTTTGGATTTCTTACCTTTACCACTTGGTAAAAATTCCATTAGTTCTTGTTAAGTCTATAAAATCAAAACTAAGTCTGATGGTTTGATTGAGTTGTACAAAGTTTGATTGATTACTAAGGGGTTTTCTCAACAATATAGTATGAATTATGAGGAAACCTTTGCTCTTATTACAAAGATGACTATTATTATACTCTTATTGTAGTTGATTCTATTCATTAGTGGTATGTATCTCAGCTGGATGTTAAAAATGTCTTCTTGAATGGTGATTTTCAAGAAAAAATCTACATGGTCCCTCTTTTGGTATTTCTTAGAACCCTAGAGAAGTTTGTAGGCTCAAGAAAGCTTTATACGGTCTCAAGCAACCACTCATGCTTGGTTGTGAAGTTCTCTAATGTGCTTACTTCTCTTGACTTTCAACCTAGTCATCATGATCCTACAATTTGTCTAAAGTGCACCTCTATTGGTCATATTCTTATTTCTCTATATGTTAATGATATTATTATTACAAGTAATAATGTTGATGGGATTGCAGTGTTGTAATATGATTTGACTTCCCATTTTGAAATGAAGGATTCAGGTACTCTACGATATTTTTTGAGTATTGAGGTGGTCTCTTCTCTGAAGGGTTATCTTCTCTCAAAATCTAAGTACATAGTTGATATTCTCGATCGAGCTCACATTATTGATACTAAGACTATTGATACTTTTCTTAAGGTTAATGTTCGGTATTCTTCTTTTGATGGTAAGCTCTTGCTAAACCCTGCTTTATATCATACTATAGTTGACAACTTAGTCTATCACACCATTACACATCGATACATTGCCTATGTTCTTCACATTATTAGTCAGTTTGTTGCTTTTCCTAGTATAGTTCATTAGGCTATTGTTCTTCACATTCTATGATATGTGGGGCATTATATTTCAACTTCTTTTATTTTCATCCATTTCTTTTTTAGAGCTGCATGTCTATTATGATGCTAATTGGGCCAATGATCCTAAAGATCATAACTTTACCACTAAATTTTGTATATTTTTTTAGAGATTCTCTCATTTCTTAGAAGAGCAAGAAATAAACTATTGTTTCTCGATCTTCCATAAAAACTAAGTATTGTGATGTGGCATTGACTACCAATGAAATAGTTTGGTTACATTGGTTAGTTGTTGATATGGGTGTTTATCTTTCTTATCCCACTCTAATGTATTGTGATAACAAGAGTGCTATTTAGATTGCTCACTACTCCATCTTTCATGAAAGGACTAAGTATATTAAGATTTATTGTCACCTCACTCATCATCACATTCAGTGTAATATTCTTACTTTACCTTTTGTTTCTTCTTTTCTATAGATTATAGATTTATTTATCAAGTCACACCTGTTTCCTCGTTTTCAATTTTTTGGTTGACAAACTCTCAATGCTTCTTGCCACTGCATCATGAGTTTGTGGGAGGATGTTAGAGTTATTTATTTAGTAGTTTTATTTAGTTATTATGTCTCTTTCTTATTTAGTTTTATTTATTCTCTTTCTTCTTTTGGAGTAAGGGTAAGTTAGTATTTATTTCATTTCATTAGGTTTATTAAAATTCTAACGGTGTTGTATATTTTTTTTTAAAGAGAATTCATAATAAGAAATTCTAGATTTTCTTTCCTTTATTTTTCTCTTTGATTTTTTTTTTTTTTTTGGATTTCAACAGTATTTTTTGTGTTGGTTTAATTTAGGGTATGAAGATTAATTTGGATAAGGACAAATAGTAATTTTTCTTTTATCAATAAAATTTATCTTCGTTTATGATAAAAAAAATTGTATTTGTGCTTATATTTCAATTTTGTTGATTGTTTGGTGGATGAGGAAAGGGAAAATGGGAAAAATTCTTGGCATTTGTGTTTGGTTTTATTGTTGAAAGTTTAGGGCTTGTCAACTATATGAAATGATTGATTGTGTATTTGTGTTAGGGCTTTCTTCTTAAGTTTTCTAGATTTTTCTCATATTTGTTGGAGTTAAATTTATGGATGATATGTCTTCTATGGAGTGTTCCACTTCAAGAGAATGGGGAGCAATTTTTAGTACTTAGGGTTTACATTGGTTCAATTGATGAAAACTTTAAAATTCACTATTTTATTGAATGATTATCTGTGTTAGCGTTTTGAGTGTGAATTTTAGAGCTTGTTCATGCATAGGTTCTAATTTATTGGGTCCCAAGTTGTGAAAAGCCTATGATTTATTAACTGTTTGGTTGTTGGGAGGTCTTTGAAAAAATGAGAGAAGGGAAGAAAAGTTTTAGTGGTTGTGTTTTATGTTGGTTCAGTTGTTGAAAACATAGGACTTCTCTATTTGTTGAAGGATTAATTGTGTTAAACACTCAAGTGAGTTTTTTGGATTTTTTTGTTCAACAAATTCTCTTAGCGGTTTCAAGTGATGGATTCTAGTATGTTGGGCCTAAGTTTAATGTATATGTTGGTGACTACAAATTCTCTTTAGATTTCAAATGCTGAAATATAAACACAAATACATTTTTTTTAATCAGAAACAAAGATAAATTTTATTGATAAAAGAAAAATATCATCCATCCTCATCCAAATTAATCTTTGTACCACAAATTAAACCAACACAAAAAAACACATTAAAAAAAAACAAGGGGGAGAAACATCATTCAAACAATTAGTAAAGAACAAACTAACCTAATGATGGTGATGGAAAGAAGGATTGGGACTAGAACTTTAGACAAAGAAGAAGAGAGTAGTATCCCACATCGTCTGATTTGTGTCATTGAGAGAAGAACATGTTAGGGCTAGGTTTCATTGGATTCTGGGAATATTTGGAAAATAAGAGGTTCATCATTAATAGGATTTGGGTTTTCAGATTGAAAGGAAGACGAGAAAGGTGTTAGGGTTAGGGTTTCAAGATTTTTGGGTTTTGAGAGGAAGATGAAGTCTTGGGTTCAATGTTAGTAGAAAAATTAGTGTTGGGCAAAGAGAGAAAAGTGAAGAGGGACTTTGGAGTTTTTTTTTTTTTTTGGTTTTTCAAATATGAAGGTTGAGCTGGCACAAAGGAGAGGCATATTAAGTATAAAATAACAACTCAGCTGAAAGTGTATGAATCCCAAATTGTTTTTAGACCAGTATAGTTATTTTGAAAATGTCAAATTAGGGTATCATTTTTTTTTCTTTTTTTTTCTTTTATATATTAATGGTTATTAAATACTTTTCCCAAACCAAAACGAAAAAGATATCAGTCAGGGAAAAGTGAGTTTTGATTCACTAATTTGAAAAAAAAAATATAAAAAAAAGAACCAAAATTTCTATAAATCATATTTATCTTCACCCATTTAAAAATATTTAAAAAACATGCACTTTTTCACCATTCAAATAATTGAATCTTAAAATGACTCATTTACATATTAATAATACAAATTAACAACTTTTTTTTTTTTTTTTTTTTTTTTTTTTTACTATGATAACTAATTTGATATTAATAAAATATGAACGGTAAAAGTTATCGATTCACCATTCACTAGTCCAACCGATGGTTGAACCGTTGTTGAACTAGTGACAATATAAATATATAATTTGTATTTTATTAAAATTAAAAATAATTTAAAAATATTTAATATATATATTATTTTTAAAAATAAAGCTATGTAATTTATTCCCCGCTAAGTTACAACATAAACAAAGTAGTAGAGTAAACAATAACCCTTTTAAAAACTTGACGTCCTTGGTTCAAGCCCTCCTGTTGCAACATTAAAGTTGATTTTTCCTTTAAATCCCCCTTCACATTGATCCCACTTTGGAAATGAGAGGACATCCCACATTAGAAATGAGAGGACATATGAAGACCTTTATAATTCTCTTCCCATTCACTACAGATTAAGTGGTTCTTGGGCCATGAGCTGATGGTTGTTGCACCAGGCCAAGAAGGTTTAAGTGTAGTGTTGGAGGCCCATTTTGCAAGATAAAAGAGAGTGGGCATGAATATTGGGCTGTGAGGTGGAGGCTTGGCCCAATAGGCCAAAGAATGCAGGTGGTGTTGAACTGTTCGGTTCTTAATGAATCGTCCAGCTCACTGGCGACCGGTGGCCACCGGTCCGACCGGTCAGTCCATTTTTTAAAACACTGGTTAAAACTTAAAAAAACCTTTAATGCTAAAAATATAAAAACAAAATATTAACTAGAAAATATAAATATAAAAAAAAATTGAAAATACAATATGAGTAAATATTTTATTTTTTAATTTTTTAAGTTTTAAGTTTTTAATTGTATTTAATTTTTATGTATTTTAGTTTTAATTATATTTTAAAATTTTAAAAATTCTTATTTATTATTGGTGCCAATTAACAAAATTTTTATTCAATTTTATTAAATAAAATAAGAAGATGAGAGGATTTATATAATACAAGGTATAAAATTATTATTAAGAGATTAAAAAGATTTTATTTATCAGTTAATAATCTTGTAAAAAATTTTCACAATAATTTGTATTTCATATTATATAATAAAAATTTATAATATATTTATTTATAAAATAATTTTATTAAATTAAAATAATAAATTAATTTTAGACAAATTTATTTAATATTATTAAGTAAAAAATAATTTTAAAAAATAATTATTTGAATTATAAAAAAAATATAACTGTTTTAAATATTTTTAAATAGATGAACATAAAATTAATTTATAACAGTGAAGGTTGGTTTTTCCATATTTTTGTAAATAAGGAATCAAAACCCATATTTTCCAATGATAAAGACCGACTCACACCGAATAGTCCCACACTTGCAAATTGGCAGCCGTCCGATTCCTCCACAGTCAATTTCCGCCGTCAATTTGATCCACAATTCAACTTCTCTGCGGAATCAAAATTTTATCAATTCCTGTTTTTGCCTTTTTCACAGATCCCCGCTACCAACTTCCACTCCCACGTTCCGCCCTATGCTCAAACTTGAACTTGCCCTAATAATAAGACACGTGTCAAATTTCCGGGTATTTAGTATTTACGTAATTTATGCAGTAAATAACGTTATCTGGATACGCGAGAATAGTAGAATTTAGAGAGACGCGTACAGTAGCGTATATATGACGCCTTCGCTATCGTGGTTACTCAGCCTGTGTGCTGCATCTTGCGATAGAGAAACCCTAGAGAAATCAGAGTTTATGGAGAATATCTGCAATCGGCGGTGATACTGGCGGTCAGGAGGAGGACAAAAAGCCCACGGACCAAGGAGCCCACATAAACTTGAAGGTCAAGGGCCAGGTATGTTTCTTTCTGATTTCTAGGGTTTGATTTTGGTTTCTGAGTGTTCTGTTTGGTTTATTAGAAAACGCCAGAACTTGAAAGGGAGAATTGTAGTTTTGGAGCGGGTTTACAGTCTTTCAAATTTTTTTTTTTTTTTTTTTCCTTCGGTTTCTTAGCAATCAAACAGACACTAGAATTTGCTAAATAAGTTCTTGTTTGGTTATGATTAGGAGTGTAATTAATTTCCACTGTTTTTGTGGCTTGAGTTAAAGCTATTCGCTACAAGTTTAAGCTTTTTTTTTTAAATAATAGAATTGCTTTGTCAGGAGGTTGATCGCTTTTGGTTTATAGCCTGGATTCTACTCCATTGTGCTTGAGTCAGTTAGTGAATTCATAATCCCTGTTTCCATAGTTCTAAATTTTGACTACTTTAAGTGTTCTCAATATATGCTTGCATTTCAAATTGTTGTATAGATGATAAAATTATTGCAATAGTGTCTTCTCTCATTGAATTTCAGTACTTGTTTTACTTGATTTTTTTCCTGAAAATTAAAATGGACTTTTCAAATCCAAATGTTATTTCTCTTTTGTATCTATTTGATATTTATTTATCTATTTGATAAATAAATGATATTTATTTATTACATGCCAATGTGATGTAAGTTTATTCTTTACATGTTTGTTATTACAATGCAACTTTATATTTACTTGGTTGAATCATTATTCTTGAAATGCATAGCTATTCAACATTTTAAACTTTGGCTGTATTTGGTTCACGAAAAAATTGAGGGAAAGAAAATTGATGTAAACAATTAGTGCCAACTAGGCAAGCAAAAAGGGAAAAGTAAGTTTTAGGTTGGTGATGTGAAAATGTTGGGATTTTTGGGACCCAACTTTGGGAAAATCAAGAAACGTGTACTGATGGCCAAAATATTTGCAATTCCATTCACTTTGGGTTGAGGTGTGATTTCATACCAAAATTGCCCTCCCCATTCAACAGCCTCCACATCTAAAACCCTAGAAAACCCAAAAACTCCTCAATATACAAACCAATACTCAAGAGCAACAAGAGATAATAATTATCATTAAAGTCTCTAACCCAAGTCTAAAATAAGAGTTCACAGTTTGAGCAAGTTAATCAAAAAGTCTCATTACAAATATATAGTTTAAAAGTTCATTAATACATGTTCTAAAATAAATCAACATAACCACTATACTAAGATTCCTTGAGCTGCTCCAAAATCTATTGGGGCATTTTGAAGCCCTCCCTACTCTATCTGTTGATCTTCAAGAGCCATATCTACATCTAAAAGTTTTAAGAAAGAAGTGAACATTTCCACATTTCTTAGTAGGGTGTCTTGCACCCAAGGGGTTAATTTGTATTACTAAGGTTCAAAGATAATACACACATAAACAGTCAACCATGAAATAAACAACCCAAACATTTTATTTTTTCTAATTATAACACTTCAATAATTCTTAATAATGAAATAAAATGCATGTGGGAATGTGACACACAATCACAGAATGCATTGTCATTCTTGGGCTTTCACCAAAGGATACATGCCCGTACCTAAATACATTTCCCATTTGGAGTCTTCATAGGGTAATTTTTTGGGTATTTCATATTAGGGATCTCACTCCCTTCTTAATTCACCTCTCACAGACCTTTACTTTTCATTATCATTCTATTATTATTATTATTTTTTCCATTTTATGCCACCTTTCAATATTTTTATTTATTTATTTTCCTTTTACACAATCATGATGCATATGAAATGCAATGAAATTACATATCATCATCCACAAATATCAAAGAAAAATTCTCATTATTTATTCTCAACAATCTCATTAATTTTAATAACCAAACACAATTATTTTTCCACAATTAAATTACCAAAAATATTCAAATAAATCCTCAATAATCTAAATATCAATAAAACATAATTTATACCATAATTTTATTTATTCTCAATAATCCCAGTAATTTTAATAACCAAACACAATCATATTTTTCGCAATTAAATAATCTTATCATCATAAAAATTTCAACGGAAATTCCTAAATCACCTAATAAAATTTCTCAAATCATAAATATTGCCTATTTAACTCCCAACTACAAGATTTATAAATTTTTTTTCAAGAAAAAGGCATTAAATCAAAGTTTTAGGATTAAAATGTCCTACCACAAATCTAACAATTCGATCAGTAAAAACGAATTCCAACACCGCACAGACGTTCTTCGTGTTGAGTAGAATGTTCTCCTAAAATCTCACGAAACGGACGTTGTTTGGCCGTTGAAATGGTTGGCTGAAAAGTAGCGGCGCTCTCCCATTTCCAATCGCCGAGAACACCATCCCCTTTTTGCACACTTTTTTTTCTTTCCCATTTCTATTTCTTTTTAACCCACAGAGAATACAAAAGTAGTGCACATGCAACCAATTTATCTATCTATCTATCTATATATATATTATTTAGTTTTTTCTTTCATTTTCTTTCTCAATTCAATTTATCACCTTAATTTCTTTTTCATTTTTTTTTGGTATAACTATATTACACTAAATACATCATCAAGCATCAACATAATTATTTTATTTTTCTATAATTTATTATTAATTTAATTTAATTTATTTTTTAATTAGTTTATTTTTTTTTCGTTTTTTGTTTTTTCAGAAAATTTTGACTTCTACAATCCTAAGGAATTTCCTACTAAAAAGCTGATGTGACACAAAAATTTAACTCAAATGGTTGACCACAAAATCCTTTGAATTTTGTCAATCTAAATTTGACATGTGTGCTCCAATTGCCTTTTTTTTTTTTTTTACTTTTCAACCATCACCAAATAGAAGAATTTTCAAACTTAAAATTCCAACGTGACTTAAAATATCCAGTCATTACATCCTATCCCCTAAATTTAAACGAACTTATCTAAAAAATTATAGAAGAGTTGTGGATAGTGTCGCCTTATTTCTTCCTCAAGTTCCCAAGTGGTTTCTTCTATCCCATGATGTTGCCTCCACACTTTGACTATGGGGATCACCTGGTTCCTGAACCTATGCTGTCCAACTTCCAGAATTTACAAAGGTTCCTCCGAATAAGACGTATCTTCGTTAATCTGAACATCTTGCAAATCGACTACCCAAGTTGGATCTAAGGTACACTTCCTTAACATCGATACATGGAAGACATCATGGATGTGGGATAGCTGTTGAGGCAATATTAACTTTTATGCTACTGGGCCAACTCTCTTATCGATATGGAATGATCCCACAAATCTAGGGGCTAACTTCTCCTTTTTCCCAAACCGAAATGTGCCTCTTCGAGGGGACTCCTTTGCAAAAACCCAATCCATTTCCTCAAACTCCAAGGGCCTTTTCCTTTGGTCTGCATAACTTTTCTGTCTATCTGGAGCAGTCTTAAGTTTTTCCTTGATGAGTTGTATCTTTTTTGTAGTCTCTTAGACAATCTTAGGTCCCAACAAATGACTTTCACCCAACTCTGTCCAACATAAGGGTGATCTACAAGGTTTCCCATAGAGTGCTTCATCAGGTGCCATGTCAATGTTAGATTGGTAACTATTGTTATAAGCAAACTCCGTCAAAGGTAAATAATCTGCTCAATTCCCCCCAAAGTCCAAGACACAAGCCCTCAACATGTCTTATAAAATTTGGATTGTTCTCTCTGACTGACCATTTGTTTGAGGGTGAACTGTAGTGCTAAAATTCAACTAGGTGTTCATGGTCCTTTGTAAACTTTGCCAAAATTGGGAAGTAAACTTAGGGTCCCTGTTAGACACTATAGACAATGGCATTCCATGTAGCTTCACAATCTCCTATACATACAATTTAGCCAGAGAGTTCATGGAGTCGGTAGTCTTCATGACTAGAAAATGAGTTGACTTAGTAAGGTGGTCCACAATCACCCAAACTCCATTCTTCTTGTTTCTAGTTCTTTGCAACCCTATCACAAAGTCCATAGTGACATGATCCCACTTCCACTTAGGTATAGGTAAAGGTTACAACAACCCTATAGGTCTCTAGTGCTCAATTTTCACTTGCTGACAAATTTAACAATTGGCTACATACTAAGCAATGTCTCTCTTCATCCCACTCCACCAGAATTGTCTCTTTTAAGTCTTGATACATTTTGGTACTCCTAAAGTGGATGGTATACTTTGCTCTATGAGCATCTGCTAGAAGTTCATTCCTCAACTCCATATTCCTTGGAACAGGCAATCTTCCTTTAAATCTCACGTTCCTATCTACATGCAGAGACCAATTTCATCTACTTCACCTTCTACCAACTGGGCTTTAACCTTTTCTAAAAACTCATCACAAACTTGGGCCTCCACCATTCTTTAGATCATTATTGGTCTAGCTGACATGTTGTACAAACACGGGCCTTGTCCTTCCCAACCAAGACAGTTCAAAATCCTTAATAACTACATTCATCTCAAACTCTTTCGACCATAAGCTAGACAACTGGCCATAGTTCTTTCTACTTAAGGCATATGCTACAACATTCGCCTTCCCAGGATGGTAGTGAAGAACAAAATCATAATCTTTCTATGTCTCCATCCATTGCCTCTACCTAGAATTCAAATCCTTTTGTGGGTATTTTATGCCATGTTGGAATTTCAAGTTTGAAAATTCTTCTATTTGGTGACGATCGAAAAGTCAAAAAAGGCAATAAGAGAACACATGCCAATTTTGAATTGAAGAAATTCAAAGGATTTTTGTGGTCAATCAACTGAGTTGAATTTTTGTGCTACATTAGTTTTTTAATAGGAAATTCCTTAGGATGGTAGAAATCAAAGTTTTCCAAAAAACGAAAAAAGGAAACGAAAATAAAATAAACTAATTAAAAAAATTAAATTAAATTAATTAATAATAAATTATAGAAAAATAAAAATAATTGTGTTGGTGTTTGATGATGTATTTAGTGTAGTGTAATTATAAAAAAAAAGGCGATAAACTGAATTGAGAAAGAAAATAAAAGAAAAAACTATATATATAAAGGGAGAAGGCGTTCTCGGCGATTGGAAATGGGAGAGAGCCGCTACTTTTCAATCAGCCAAACGACGTCCGTTTTGAGTGAGATTTTAAGGGAACATTCTACTCGACACGAAGAATGTTCGTGCGATGTTGGATTTCGCTTTTAACGGCCTGATTGTTAGATCTGTGGTAGGGTGTTTAAACCTTAAAACTTTGATTTAATGCCATTTTCTTGAAGAAAAAAAAATTTATAGATCTTGTTGTTGGAAGTTAAATACACAATATTTGTGATTTGAGGAATTTTATTAGGTGATTTAGGAATTTTATTTGGAATTTTTGTGATGATGGGATTATTTAATTGTGGAAAAATGTTTGTATTTGGTTATTAAAATTAATGTGATTGTTGAGAATAAATAAAATTATGGTATAAATTATGTTTTATTGATATTTAGATTATTGAGAATTTATTTGGATGTTTTTTACCTAGGGTCATGGGTCAAGTTTTGGGTTGCCCGTAATTTGGGTCATGACAGCGTGGTATTAGAGTACACCTCAAACTTCTCTCCATTCAAATAGTGTCTCCAAGTCTTAAGGCCAAACACCAGTATTGCAAGCTCCAAATCATGTGCTGGATAGTTCTGTTCATGCAGATAAAACAAAAATCTGAAAAACCCTAACCTGTTGTTCTCATTCCAGAAAAGGAGAATCCCATTATCCTAACAAAGATAAGATGCAACCTTAGTCCTCTTCGCTCTGGTTTCCACTAGTGTCAATGACTGCTCCCACCTAACCCTTTGAAAACCCGGAACCAAAGGTAAGCGCGCTCTCTCTCTTAGGTTCTGTTTGGTGACCTAGAAAATGGAGGAGGCTCACCTACCATCTTCGCTCTCATCCTCCCTTTTTAGTCCTTCTTCCTCCCATCTCTCTCATTTCAATCTTCACTCCTCTCCCAATTCTCTTCTCTAATAGAGCTTTAGGGTTTTTCTAGACCACTACTATTCAAGTTTCTTTTGCTTTTCTTTAGGACCCGTTGCAAATTTGGGCACTTGGATTTTGCATTGACATTTTGGGATGTTACTAAGGTTTTAGCTTAAGTTTGGTTCTACATTTATGCTTTTATTTCTCAAAATATATATTTTTCTACAATCAGTTTTAAAATTGTAGTATGGGTTTGGGCTTTGTGTCACTATTGTTGGTTGAAGAGGTTTTTAACGACTTGGCTTATAATTACATCTTTGGAGATAGTGGTTGGTTAAAAATGTGATGTTTGATTGATTTGATTTTTCTGTTGATAAGAATGTAAATAAATAAAAAGAAAAATGTCGGTTTGATTGTTTTGTGTTAGTGTTGGTCAATTAGGATGTTTGTTTGGGTTAGTGCTAGTTGGTTGGTCTGATATTGGATGGTTTTGATTTATGGGTTTGGTCACTGAAAAAGTGAAGGAAAATTGAAAGAAAATGTTGGTTTGAGTGTTTTGTGCTAGTGATGGTGAATCAAGACTATTTTTAATGCAATGTTTGCTTTATTGCTGACCAATTTTGGTGAAAATGAGGGTAGAAGAAATAAAATTAAGTTGTTGGAAGGATTTTGTTTTTAAGTCTTTATGCTCTTGTTTAGAGTGGAAGATTTGTGATAAGAAACAAGAATAAATTGAAATTAACAAATTTTTCGAAGGTTTGTTTGGGTAAATATTACAAATTTATGCTAAACTGTTGGCAGTAATGTGGAATTCATGTTCGTGATTCAATTTTTTTGGTGTAATATGTGTGATTTGGGGAGAATGGAAAAAGGAAGAAAATGAGGTTTTTGGGTAAGAATTGTGCTTTTGAGTGCCTAGGATCTTTGTTCAAAATGAATGATTTAGGGAAAAAAAAAAAGAGAGTTGAATTTAAATTACAAATTCATTTGATTGAACTATGAATATTTGCTTGAATAAATGTATGAATCCTACCCTTAAGTGGTGAATTTTAAAAAAAAATCTTTTTGCTTATGAAAGTGTATGAGTTTAGTTCAAGTAATAATGTGTCTTTATTTGATTGGAGTTTTCTTGGATCTTCAATGGTGGATTTGGAAATCATTTTTCACACTCAAGACATTTTTTCTGCATTCCTATCTCCATACTTTTAAGTGATTCTCAATAAAAAATAAAAAGTGGGAAATAAAATCCACTTCCTTTAGATTTTGTTTTGATCACAAAAGGAGTGAGGGAAAAGAAAAGTAGAACCAAAAAAAAAAAAAAAATCTAAAGTAAGCTTGAGCTCACTAAAAATTCTCATATTTTATGCTTTTTCTATGTAGAAATGAGATTTTGAAAATGTACAAGTTTCCAAATATATATTTATAAGAAACTTTTCTATTAATTAAAATGATTTAGAAAGACGAGCCGTCCTTCCACATTGAGCGACTTAGATCAAGAATGGACTCCTTGACAAGGAACCAAAAAAGCTAAACTACTTAAAGAAGTTACAAAAGTTCAAGCAATGTTTGAACAAACATAAGTAGACTCAAGGAGGCAAATAATCTCCAATAGAAGATACAAACTACCAAGGATGATGACTTGAAGTTTCCAAATAATTTTTAACACATTTTCTTTTATTTTGTATTTTCAATTACAAAGTAAATAAAAAATTTCAGTTCCTTCCCCATTTCCCCTTTCCTTATCACTTCTAAAGAAATTGTGTAATTTAAGTATTATTTTTATTTCAATTAGCAAAAAAGTTATGCAATCCAATTATTATTTTTTTTCATTTTTTATGATACCATTAATATGGTAATGGGTGACTTAAATGAATTTATTATATAATATATCATTTATTTTTTTTTATTTGATTTGATTTTATATATTTTGAATCATTTTAAATATTTAGTAACTATAAAAATTAGATTATTCCAAACCTTATGCCTCAAACATCTCAAGACTTACTCATCTTAAGCTTTCTCTTTTGAAAACTTTGTCGATACAATGGAGAGCAAGACATTTGAGCAAAATTTCAAAGGTGTGGATGAAAGGTGATGGATCTCCACTCAATGGAATTGAGGAGTTTCCTTTTCATTGGGTTTTAAGAGAGATAAGATCGGTTGGCTCTAAGACCATTCAATGAAGGCTTCTGAGAGGGATAAGTATACGGGATTCCATTGCAAATGCTTGGGAAAGACAAGAGTGCACCTCATTGATGATGAATTGAACCTACACAAAATTTCCTTGATCTAGATGAATGACCTCTGGAGATATTTCCACTGCTCCACATATGAGAGGTTTTCAGAAGTAGTATTGCCAATCACACTTAAATCTAACCACTGGATTTCATATGCCACTAGGTTAAGATAGTGAGGTTGTATTTATTTCATGTTGTAATGTCTACAAATGACATTATAGGTTGGACGAAAACAATAAGGAAAACCCGTCTTTATTAAGACCACGACAAACAAACAAAGAATGCCTTTAAACTTCATAAAAATAAATGTGTTGTTTGTACCAAAAGCCACTTTATTGGAATAGATATATGACCTTTATAGATTACTTATAGACAAAACTATCAAACAAACATATCTCTAAGCCTCTACTTATTCATATTATAGGTATGCATCTACGTTTTCTTGAACTCAAACCTAGTTTTCTTCCAGTAATGGAAAATGGTGAGCTCATGAATAAATTTATTATAGCAAATGTCCAATAAAAAGTGGAAATTTGTGGGATTTTAAAATCATTAATGTTCCATGAATGTCTAAGGAAATAAAACATTTTCTAGAGGAAGAGAAAAAACCTATTTAGAGAAAAGTTTTCTGGGCTTGCCTTTAGGACCATATAAAAACAAAATATAGCATGAAGAAATGTGGAATCCAAACCTTTAGATTACATTATTGTTCCAAAACCTTTCATTACTTCTGAAGAACAAGATTTTATAACCGAACTCAATGTAGAGTTACCAGAACCATCTTCTTACCTCAACGATGATACAGCATTCTAGGAAAACCTTGACGACGAAAGTTATTATAATCTGCAAAATGCAATGGAATGTTGATGTCAATAATGACAACATTGAAGTAGTAAATGTGTTTCCAACTACAAGAATTTAATGTAACAGTAGAAGTCCAGAATCAATAAAGCCACATATTTTGCATGTGATAAAAATGAAAAAAAAAGACAAGGAAGAAGCCACTAGACGAATGGTAAAGAAAAAAGAAAAGTCAAATTTCATAAATCTTACCATCTTTACATTTATTATTAACAACCAAACCTATGAAGACTTTGTAAAACTTTGTAAATATTTTTGTTTGCCATCTACCAATTGCCAACAACCTCAATTAAATTTAGTTTGTCGTGTTATAAAAAATTTGTCTATTAATGAGTTATAAATTGAGAGAGAAAGCAAGTGAATAATTAGAGAGCAATCAATAGAGAGATCAAGAAAAATACAATCAGTTGTATCTTCAGCTTGTAAATTTCTATATTCAATAATAAAAAGTAAGAAATTTATGTTCTCATTTTATTTGCAATTTAATTTATTTGTCTTTTTTCTTACCCTTATAGGGTAAAAGGGGTAAACAAATAAAGTAGTGAAATGAAAATTATTTGAATTATAGTTTTATTTTTACCAATTAAGATTTGTAATATACATAAATACTATATATATATATATAATGTTTCCATCAAAATTATGAAAAAAAAAATCGGGTTATTGAGAAAGTTTTTGTTGTAAAATAAAAAATTTTAAAATTAGAGTCTTTAGTCTTAACCCTTGACTTGTAACCCGTTTTGCCGGAAAATTGGTGTGTTAAGGAGATTTTGTCTAATCAAAAGGGGGCTATTACCTTGACATGAAGTGATGTTTTAAAATTCTAAGTTTATTAAAAAATCTTTGAGATATTCATTTTTCAATAAACATCTTTACTATGTTTTTACCCCGTAAGGGTAAGAAAAAAAAACACAAATACATTAAATTGCAAATAAAATGAGAATAGAAATTTAATAGAAATTTCTTACTTTTTATTGCTAATTGTTTTAAAATAAAAACTTTCAAATGTATATATTATACTTATTATTTTAAAATAAAAACTTTCAAATACAGTGTGAAACCATTTATTACATATTATTATAATATTTATTTAACTTAAAACTTTTAGTTTAAAGTGTGAAAGCATTTATAACATGAAAGTTAAGTTTTTGAAGATTGACTATTTCAAAAGTTTAAAAAATAAACTCAAAATTTTAAAACATCACTTCGTGTCATGGTGATACCCCTCTTCTGACCAAACAGAGTTTTCCTAACACGCCAATTTTTCGGCAAAAACGGGTTATAGGTTAAGGGTTAAGACTAAAGACTCTAATTTTAGAACCTGATTTTACACCAAAAACTTTCTAAATAACCCGATCATTTTTTTTGTAATTTTTAAATTGATGGAAACAATATATATAAAGGATCTATGTATATTGTAGATATTAACTAGTAAAGAAAATTGAAATATAATTCAAATAATTTTTATTTCCCTATTTTATCTTTTTACCCCCTAAAGGTAAGAAAAAAGACACAAAATAAAATAAAATGAGAGCAGAAATTTAACAGAAATTTCTTACTTTCTTATTGCTGATCGTAGAGATTTACAAAGCTACAACTGAAACTCTAATTGCTCACTTCTAACTTGCTATTTCACTCATTTTTCTCTCTCTCTTTTCTTTTTTCCTTCTACAACTTATTTATAGGCAGAACATTTACAAATGACAAATGAAATTTAATTTAAGTGGTTGGGCAGTTGATAGACGACATGAAAAATGTTTATAAGGTGTTCAGAGGTTTGGTTAACAATAAATCAAAATAAATACAAAGATGGTAAAGTCCTATGAAATTTGACTTTTGTTTCTTCTTTTACCATCCGTCTGGTCATTTCCTCCTTGTTTTTTTCTTCTATTTTCTATCACATGCAGAATATGTGGCTTGTACATGGCTTTACTAATTCTGAACTTCTATTGCTACATTGAATTCTTGTAGTTGGAGACACATTTACTATTTCAATGTTGTCATTGTTGACGTCAACCTTCCATTGCATTTTGCAAATTATAATAACTTTCATCATTAAGGTTTTCCGAAAATGATGCGTCATCGCTGAGGTAAGAAGATGGTTTTGGTATTTTTACATTGAGTTCGGTTATAAAATCTTGTTATTGAGGAATAATAAGAGGTTTTGGAACAATAATGTCTTCTAAAGGTTTGTTTCTCCATATGGACATGGTTTTTGTTTCTCTAATAAGATGAAATAGTTTGTTCCAGGTTAGTCTAAGATCATAAATTTGAAGGGCTCTAAAACGAGTAAAAAATTCTGGAAATTCATTTGGACGGGTCAATTCCCATTCTGGTTTTTGTTGAGGAATGAATGGTTCTTTATTGTGTTTTATATATACATGGTGATAGGTTGGTACTACTGATCCATCGGTTTGAAATAAAGGTGGAATGGTTTCAAAAGAAATGTCTATCTGTTTTTCGGTTTTCAAAAGATAGGTTAAAATATCTTTTAATTTTTTTGAGAAATTTTTGGGGATTTGAGATATATGGTTCATAAAAACATTTTTTAAAATTCCCTGATCCATGAACTAGGGTACTAAATAAAAAATTTCTTTATTTACAATAGACATATTTACATAACCTAAATATATAACAAAGAAAAATTAAGGGTCATGATATGCCATATACCCTGTTTTTATCCCGAAATTTTTGGTTCTAAAATGTTTATACAAAAGTTCTTAATTTTTAAACACTTTGTTATATTGGGTTTGCAGAAAAAAGGTTTCGACTAAAGAATAGTTATTAGCCCCAATTAGGTTTTTAACAAGAAGTTTTTCATATTGTTCAGACAGAAGAGCTGATTTCTTAATTAAACTAAGCACTTCAGGTTGACTATTTGAACAATTGGTTTGATTGGTTGACACTGTACTGATTTTCAAATATTTTATTAGTCTTTTTTTATTTTCTTGGATTTTGAGGTTTTGAAATTTTTGGGTTTCTAAAACAATTAGTTGGTTTTGTAAATGTTGGGCTAAAATTGACATGGTTTTTCTATAAACGTATTCTAAATTTTGGTTTGAAAAACTCTGTAGTTTTAGAGACCAAAAATTATATACAATAACCTTATGTTCTTTAAAAAGGTTTTGAGAAAATAAAGAGTTAAACCTCAAATTTGTATTCAACACTTCATTTAGGCATGTTCTAGTTTTAGTGGGTTTTCTTTGAGTTATGTTCTTGTAGCATAAAATCAGTCATTATCATTATCAACATTATTAATTATTTGTCTGCTTAACCAATCTACTAATATATTATTTTTTTCCTTTAATATGTTCAAATTTAGGTTTGAAACCAATTAAAGAGTTTTGAAACTTTATCTATCTTTTGATGGACAATTTTTAAGAATTTTTATTTTCAAAGAATTTTTTAATATTCTCACAATCGGTTCTTAAAGCAAATTGTTCTTGGTTTAAAAATAATTGGATTTTTTCTAAGACTAATATTATTGCTTCAATTTCTAAGTCTGTAGAACTAAGGTTCTTTTGATAATCATTAAAAATTCCACTATAATATCTACAAAGTTTTTCTTCTCCTATATTAGTTACTGCTAAAAATATACTTCCCCATCTTGCTTGGCTAGCATCAGTTTGAACTATTTTATATTCACTTTCTAAGGGTAAATGTAAGGTTGGGAGATGCTTCACAAGTTCTTTTATTTTTTGTACAAGTTTAATGTCTTATTGGTTAAAATATATTTGCCTTGTGTTTTTTGTTTTGCTATAAAGGGGTCTAATTAATCTACTAAGGTTTTTAATGTATGGTCTAGCATAGTTTAATAATCCTAAAAAACTTTGAAAGGGTTTTTAAGTCTTTGAGTTTGTCTGGAAAATTATTTATTTTTTGTACTATATGATCTTGCAATTTTATTTGTCCATCCTCTAATTCTAAGCCTAAAAATTCTATTTAGGTTTTGAACAATTTCAGTTTCTTTTTGCTTACTATTAATTCATGACTAATTAGCTTTTCAAAAATAAATTCTAAATGCTTTATATGTTCCTAAAGAGTATATGAAAAAACAAGAATATCAACAATGTATACAGGAACAAAAGAGTATTTGCCAAAAATATTATCCATCATTCGTTGGAATGTCTGAGGAGCATTTTTTAATCCAAATGGTATTACATTCCTTTCATATAATCCACAGGGACATGAAAACGTTATCCAAGGTTTACTATCTTCTTCTAATCTAATTTGACAAAATCCACTTTTACAATCTAGCTGAGAAAAATATTTACATCCTTGTATAGAATTAATTAAAGAATCTTTATTTGGAATTTTATAGGCATCATCATATGTATTATCATTTAATCTTTTATAATTAATAACCATCCTAACTTTTCCTCGTTTTTCTTCATTATGGTTTCTAGCTAAAAAAGTTGAGGATCTATGGGAACTGAAACTTGGTTTTATGAGGTTGTTCTGCAACAGTTCTTCTATTTGAATTTTGAATTCCTTTGTATCTATAAGGTTACACGCTATATCTGTCATTTTTATTGTTAAATTTGGGTTTTTAATTGGTATTTTACAGGTTGTCTTATTTTTATTCCAATGTTTTTGAGGATATTCTCATATAATTCCTATTTTTTATGCTTCTAATATAAGGTTTTTTAATCTATCTGCATTTCTTAATTGTTCTATGTAATCATTAATTATGCTATCCTTTTGTGTTTCTACTTTATTAATTTCATGAGAGGTTACATCATGATTTTTATTTGATCCATTTTCTATGTTTGTATAAACAATTGTTGTGGTTTTAGGATGAAAACTGACTTGGTTATTTTGTATTGTTATCCCTCATTGTAAAGAATGTACAAAATTTAAACCTAAAATAAAAGGATATAAGCTTATAGTAGGCACAAGATTAGTTTGAGGTAACACTAAAGTTATATTATTAATTATAATTGGTACATTTGAAATATACTTGGTTAATATTAGTTTTTGTTGATTATATTGGACTAATTCTACTAGTAGAACTAACGTTTGCTAGTATTTCTAAGGCACTAAGGTTTCAAATAAAAGGTTTTTACTTGCTCCAGTATCTAACATTTCATCTACTTTTAATTCTATGGTTTTTAATTTAATCATTGTTGGAAAAATGATAGATTTAATTTTATTTGTCATATTTACTTGTTCTATTGTTTGTATAGTTGTTTTTTCAGGACTTATTGGTTTATTTATTTTTTTAGGGTTTGAATTGCCTTCCTCTTCTTCTGAGATTTTTCCTTTAATTATTATTTGTAATTCTTTCCACATATTATAAGGTTTTATTTTACTTTCTAAAGGTTGTACAAGGTTTTCTAAATTTAAAGGGGTTTTCTTAGGTTGATTTTCCTCGTTTTCAATGATCATACAAATTTCTTCTTTTTTAGTTTCACTATCATCTATACTATATACACTTGAATTTTCTCTTTCAAAATCTAATTCACTAATAAGTTCTTCTTCTTCACTATCTACTTGATACTCATTTATTAGGTTTACTTTTACTTGGGGTTTTCTACTTCATTCATGTAACGGTTTTTTATGTTCAGGACATTAAGGTCTTATATGGCCTTCCTGACCATACAAATAACATTTACACTGTATTTTTCTTTTTCTTTTTATCCAAAACTTTTTAGGTTTTTTTTATATCTTGTTTGATATGGTCATTTTTTATAAAAGGTTTTTGATTTTATTCTTAAAAATTTATTATAGTTTTTGGGTTTTCTGAACTTATATTCTCTACATCTTATGTCTAGATTTTCTCTTATATGTAATTTTCTACAAAGTTGTTGATTTATGTCTTGTTTCTTTATTAGGCTTCTTTCTCCTATACTTACACAATTCTCTTTCTAATCAATTTTTTACAAATTCTATTCTAGCACCTATGTAAGGAGAATTTTTATATTTGGAGGTTGAAAATTCATTCCATAGTCTAAGTCTACAGGTCCTTGTATTTTTAATATATATTTATTTAAATATTCAAGGTTTCTATATACTCTAGCAAGAATTGTATATTTCCTAAATTTTTGTTCATATTCTTTTATATACGAAAGGTTACATAATTTCAATTGTTCTAACTTATGAAGGTATATTGTGGGTTATTTTACATCTTCTTGAGTTGTTCCTAAAAAATGTAGTTTTATTAAATTTATAAATACAGATATGCTAAAATTATTTGTAACTTCTTGCAAATAACTATGGTTTTCTTGTTCCATGTTTCCAAAGAATTGTAATACGGTTCCTCTAAGGGTGCTTTTACAAAATTCATAATTTTCTTGTTGGTTTTCAAAGGATACTACTACACCGACTGAATTTAAAGATTGTTCCCAATTTTCTATGGTTTTTATAAGATCTTGTGTACTATCTATATCTAATATTGTTCCATATTCATATATTGGTTGTAGAGAACTAGAAGGTTTTGTTTTAGTTTTCCATTGAGGTCCTTTTGGCTTACTATACCTTACTATTCTATTTTTTACATTTACAAATTCTTTTTCTTCATTTATTGTATTTACTGACTCATTTGAGACTATTTCTAGGTTTTCTTTAGCTCTTGGTTGAATAGTAAATTGATTTACTGTTTATACATCTATAAGTTTTTTTTTATTAAATTGGTTTTATAAAGTTATTCTATTATTTGCTCATCTATATAGTTTTTACACATTATATCAACAAAGTTTTCTTGATCTACATGTTCTTCCAGTAACATTGGGTTACTGAATTCCTTTAACATTATATTAACTAGCTCTGAGTTTTTGTATAGGTTTTCTATTGTTTCAATATTTAATAAAATCTCTTCTTGTATAACATTTACAATTTCTATTTCACTATCTGACTCTACCTCTACATTTACAGTTTTATCGTTTCCAAAGGTTATACTTGCACTTCCATTTTAATTTTCATATAAACTACTAAATGTTGGATGTTTTATTATTGGTTTCTTTATTTGGGGTAATTCCAACTCTCGTCCTAACAAATAGTCTATATTTACAAGTTTTGCTTCTATTATATTTACAACCTTACTTCCAAAGGTTTTTACTATATCATCAAATTCCATCATACATTTTAAACTTAAGACATTAGTGGTTTTTCCTATAAATCCTACAGCTATGCTAAGGTTCTTCCTAATTCTATATCATAACCTTTAGTATTTATAGTTATTTTTATTTTTTCTGTGAATTCCTTAATAGCTATACAAAATTGCGGTATACAGCCAATGACTGCGTAATTTTGGTTCATATTAACTTCTGTGTTGGTTAAAAGAGCTTGTCCTACTGTATTGTTTCTAGTATCTAAAATGTTAATATTTGTAAGTGCTCCAATTTCTTTACGATGAAGTCATATTATTCAAATTAAAATTATTCCTAAATGCATATATTTATTAGTTTTATTTTTTAATAGTTTATGTTTTGTTTCTAGAAAGACTAAGTTTAAATATACAATATTTCCTATTGAACTTATAGTATGTCGATTCCAAGAAAATGAAGAAATTTTTTTGAAAAGCAAAAAAAAAAAAAAAACCACATACATTTTGATTACCATCTATCTTTCTCACTTTCTTTACGATCGAAAAAAAAAACCATAAAAGCTCTAATGGTGAAAATTTTACAATTTAAAATTTTCTATCGTCTTCTCATTATTTTCTCAACATCCAAACTATTGTATCTAGTTTAAAATTGATAGACTCAATTGGGAACAATACCTTTAACCTATCTTTTTAAAACTGAAAGTAAGATCGACATTTATTTTGAAACCATTCCACCCTTATTCCAAACTGTTGGATTAATAATACTAGCTTATCACTATGTTTATACAAAACATAATAAAGAACCACTCATTCCTCAACAAGAACCAAAATGGGAAATGACTTGTTCAATTGAATTTCCAAAAAATTTCACTCTATTTAGAGCTTTTCAAAGTTATGACTATAAACCCAAAATAAATTATTTTATCTTATTAGAGAAATAAAAACCATGTCCATTTGCAAAAATCAACTTTTAAAACATATTATAGTTCCAAAACCTTTTACAACCCTTGAAGACAAAGATTTTATAACCAAGCTTATTGTAGAATTATCGGAACCATCTTCCTACCTTATCAATGACACAACATTCTGAGATAGTCTTGATGAAGAAGGTTATCAGAACTTGCAAAATGCGATGGAACGATGACATCAACAATGACGATTTGAAACAATAGTTGTGTCTCCAACTACAAAAGTTTAAAGTAGCATATAAAGACCCACAGAAGATCTGTCACAATAAAGTAATGTTGACTACATGTAATGCATGAGAAGAAAGAAAGAAAGAGGTGGGAGATGAAGAAAGGAAGAAAGAAAAAAGAAAAAGTCAAAATTTTATTAATTCCTATCAACCATTCGTAAATTTTATATTAAATCTCACTAACTCTTTGAATACTTGTAACTACACATTTAAGTTTTTGTCTCCCATGTATATCTCCCACCAACTACCTAATTAACCTCTTTTGTCCTCTTGTAAAAAATTTTTATCTATAAAACAACCTGTGAAGATCAAAGAAAGGCATCAGAGAAAAAAATTTGAAAAAGAAACTTGCTTGCTCCTTTTACTTGACCACTTCTCCTGTTGTTGTAAATTTGTGAATTCAACAACAATAAAAGTAAGATATTCTTATTCTTATTTTAATCGTCTTTATTTTATTTTATTTTATTTTATTTCTAACCCTTAAGGGGTACAAGGGGTAAAAGATAAAGAAAGTAAACAAAAATTATTTGAGTAATAGTTTTATTTTTACTAATTAATATCTGCAATATACAAATTGTATATAAAAAAAAAAAGATAGGATTATAGTAGAAATTTTTTAGTAATTAAATTTTATAACTAAAGTCTTAAGTCTTAACCTTTGACCTCTAACCCCGTTTTTGTCAAAAATTTGGCGTGTTTTTGGGAGACTTTGTCTAGTCAGAAAGGGGGTGTTACCATGACATGAAGTGATGTTTTAAAAAAAATATATGATTTTATTAAAAAAAAATTCTACAAAAATCTGGTCTTCAAACAAACTATTTATTTTCCTTTCCCTCACTGTTAAAATTTTTGGTATATTGTTGGTGTTTGAGGCAATAAGATTGGTTATTTCCTAATTTCATATCATAACATTTAGTATTTACAATTATTTTTATTTTTCTCTCTAAATTCTTTAAGATTTATACAAAATTGTGGTATATAACCCATTTCAAATAATTTTCATTTCCCTTCTTGATCTTTTACCCCTTGTACCCCTTAAGGGTTAGAAATAAAATAAAATAAAATATGATTAAAATAAGAACAAGAATATCTTTTATTGTTGTTGAATTCACAAATTTACAACTAGAGAAGTGGTTGGACAAAATGAGCAAACTGGTTTCTTTTTTAGATTTTTTTTTCTTTGATGCATTTCTTTGATCTTCACAGGTCGTTTTATAGACAATTTTTTTTTTACAAGAGGACAAAAGGGGTTAATTAGGTAATTAGCGGGAGATAGATACATGGAAGACAAATTTAAATGTGTAGTTATTCAAAGAGTTTGTGGGATTTAATACAAAATTTACAAAGAGTTGGTATGAGTTAATAAAATTTTGATTTTTTTTCTTTCTTCTTTCATCTCCTGCCTCTTTCGTTCTTCTTATGCATTACAAGTAGTCAATATTATTTTATTGTGACAGATTTTTTATTGGTCTTTATCTCTTGTTTTAAATTTTTATAGTTGCGGATGTAGTTATTGTTTCAATATCATCATTGTTGATGTCATCATTCCATTGCATTTTGTAGGTTCTGATAGCGTTCTTCATCAAGACTATCCCATAATGTTGCGTCATTGTTGAGGTAGGAAGATGGTTCTGGTAATTTTACAATAAGCTTGATATAAAATCTTTTTTTTTTTTTCAGGGGTTGTAAAAGGTTTTGTAACTATAATATGTTTTAAAGGTTGATTTCTCCAAATAGACATGATTTTTGTTTCTCAAATAAGATGAAATAATTTATTTTGAGTTGGTTTATGGTCATAAATTTGACAAGCTCTAAATCGAGTGAAAAATTTTGAAAATTCATTTAAACGGGTCATTTCCCATTCTGGTTCTTGTTGAGGAATGAATGGTTCTTTATTATGTTTTATATAAACATGGTGATAAGCTAATATTATTGAACCATTGATTTGGAATAAGGGTGGAAAGGTTTCAAAAGAAATGTCGATCTGACTTTTCGTTTTAAAAAGATAGGTTAAAATATCTTTTAATTTTTTTCGGAAAATTTTCAAAGATTTGAGATATATGGTTTATGAAAATATTTTTTAAAGTTCTCTGATCCATGAAGTAAGGTACAAGAGAAAAAAAAATCTTTATTTACATAGGCAAGATATATAACAATGAAGAAATCAGGGTCATGATATGCTACATACCTTGATTTTATTATAGTATTTTCAATTTTATACAAAAGTTCTTGATTTTTAAACACTTTGATATATTGGATTTGCAAAAAGAAAGTTTAAACTAAAGAGTAATTATTAGCCCCTATTATATTTTCAACAATAAGTTTTTTCATGTTGTTTGGAAAAAAGAGCTAATTTTCTAATTAAATTAAACATTCAGATTGACTATCTAAACTAATTCAACTGGTGGATGCTGTGCTGGTTTTCAAATCTTTTATCAATTTTTCTTGTAACTATTGAATTTGAGGTTTTGAAATTTTTGGGTTTCTAAAGCAATAAGTTGATTTTGAAGATTTCGTAGATGTTGGGCTAAAGTTGACACGGTTTTTCCATAGGCATATTCTAGACTTTGGTTCAAAAAACTTTGCGGTCTTAAAGACCAAAAATTATTTACAATAACCTTATGTTCTTCAAAAATGTTGTAAAGGGTTCGACCTCAACTGAAATGACTTAACTAATCTACTAATATATTATTTTTTCTTTTATTATGCTCAAATTTAGGTTTAAAATCAATTAGAGAGTTTTGAAAGTTTATCCATCTTTTTGTAGATAATTTTGAAGAGTTTTTATTTTCAAAGAATTTGTTTTATATTTTCACAATTGGTTCTTAAGGTAAATTGTTCTTGGTTTAAAAATAATTGAAATTTTTCTAAGACTAAAATTATTGCCTCTATTTCTAAATATGTAGAACAGTCATTGAAAGTTCCACTATAATATCTACAAAGTTTTTCTTCTCCATTGTGACTTATTACTAAAAGTATACCTCCCTATCTGGTTTGGCTAGCATTAGTTTGGATTATTTTGTATTCACTTTCTAAAGGTAAATGTAAGATTGGAAGATGCTTTACAAGCTCCTTTATTTTTTTTGTACAAGTTCAATATCTTTTTGGTTAAAATATTTTTAGCCTATACTTTTAGTTTTACTATAAAGAGGTCCAACTAATGTACTAAGGTTTTTTATATAATCCTAAAAAGCTTGATGAGTTTTTAAATCTTCTAGTTTATCCAGAAAATTATGTATTGTTTGCACTATATGGTTTTGTAGTTTTATTTGTCCATTTTCTATTTCTAATCCCTAGAATTCTATTTAGGTTTTGAATAATGTCAGTTTCTTTTTACTTCCTATTAATCCATAACTAATTAATTCTTCAAAAATAAATTCTAAATGCTTTATATGTTTTTGAAAAGTATGTGAAAAAATTAGAATATCATCAATATATACAAAAACAAAGGAATATTTACTAAAAATATTATCCATCATTTGTTGAAATATTTGTGGAGTATTTTTTTAGTTTAAATGGCGTTACATTCCATTCATATAACCTATAAGGATATGAAAACATTGTCCATGGCTATCTTCATCTAATCTAATTTTCCAAAATCCACTTTTACAATTTAGTTGAGAAAAATATTTACATCCTTGAATAAAAGTAATTAAATAATCTTTGAAATTTATCGTTTAAAACCAAAATCAATGTGAACACATTTATTATACTATTATTTTAAAATAAAACTTTCAATATAATTTTGTTTATTTGATGAGAGGTTAAGTTATGAGATTTATTTGATGTCTTTTTTATTTGTACAAACAATTGTTGTGGTTTTAGGATGAAAGCTAACTTGGTTATTTTGTATTGTTATGCCTTTTTGTAAAGAATGTACAAATTTTAAGTCTAAAATAAAAGGGTATAAACTTACAATAGGTACAAGATAAGTTTGAGGTAGCTCTAAAGTTGTATTAATAACTATGATTGGTACATTTGAGATATACTTAGTTAATATTAGTTTTTCTTGGTTATATTGGACTAATTCTACTGGTTGGATTAATGTTTGTTGGTTTTCTTGAGGTACTAAGGTTTCAAATAAAAGATTTTTTGTTGGTTGTAGTACCTAGCATTGCATCTAATTTTAATTCTAAGGTTTTTTAATTTAATTGTTGTTGGAAATATGATAGATTTGACTTTATTCGTTGTATTCACTTGTTCTTTTATCTGTATGGTTGTTGGCATCCTTGAAAAGTCTCTTTGTAGCAAAGTGGGACCCTTGAACCGATCGCTTGTGGAAATGGTCAAAGAGGAAGGATCGAGGAGATGGGGAGTTGTTCTTGTTGGGAGATGGGTGAGACATAAGAGCAAGGGTGTGTGAATGCCCTTTTTTTTTTTATGTTGATTTGGTTGAGGTAGGTTGAGCGGTTGCAAGAGTTTTGGGAAAGGGAGGGATGGTGTCCATTATCCCATTCATGGTTGGAAAAGTGTTATTTTTTGTAGAAATAGTTAGAGAAACTTCTTTTTTACAAGATCTAAGGTGTTTCAATGTTAAAGGTGAGTACACTCGAATATGTTCTTCTAGTGAAGATGTTCTTCTAGTGAAAATATAGTGGTCTTAGGGAAGTTTAGAAGAGAGTAATTGAATTGCGGGATTGTCTTTCCATTTGTGGTTTGAGGAACACTCGAAGGCCATGTTTGATACATGAGAATAAGGAGTGGGAATGAACATCTTATTCATTTTCTCTTTCATTCTCATATTTAGATAACTTAAGTGACGTTGGGAATAAAATAAAAATTTATTCTAATAGAACTGAAATCCCACTTTTAAGTGAGATTTCAATTCATTTTTAATAGGAGGTATTTTGATTCCCTAGTACAAGTTATTTAAAAATTAAAAAAAAAATAAAAAACTTTTTTGGATAAGTTGTTTTTAAAAATAATTTTTTTATTTTATTTTAAAAAAATGAATTGTACATTCAATTTACATAATATAAACTAAATTTAATTCAAGTCTTATTAAGAATAAAAATAATTTTGTAATTACAAATAAATTTAAAAAAATTAGCTTTTAATAAAATATAAATAGTAATATTATAATAAATAGTTTTTAGCTACTTTTTATTCATGTTTAAGATCTCTTCTTTAGTGACATTAACAATTGAGAAACTGCAAAAGAATTTTCTTTGGTTAGGGATTGGGGAGCACAAGAGAAATCATCTCACTAGTTGGGATTTAGTGTGTAAGTCTAAGGTTGACGGGGGTTTGGGGTTTGCAAAGATTTCTGTAAGAAATCGTGCTTTATTAGGGAAATGGGGATGGATGTTTCCTAAGGAAAGTTTTGTTCTTTGGCATTAGATTATTCTAAGCATTTATGGACACATACTACTAGGTGAGATGCTAACACTATAGTTAGATGGTCACGTCATAGCCCTTGGAAGGCCATTGCATAGATCTTTCAAGAATTTACCAGATATACTTGTTTGTAGTGGAAGATGATGAGAGAATCCATTTTTAGGAAGACTCATGGTGGGTGATCAAACTTTTTGTTCTCAATTCCTAGGTCTATTCAGAATTGTCATAGTTAAAAACCTTACTATTGCATCAATCCTCAGGACCACTTATCCCTTTTATTAGAACTTTAATTCTGTTGTAAACTTTCTGGTTTTGAGATAGAAGATTTTGAAAGATTCATGTTCTCTCTTACTTGTTTGTATTTATCATCATTTGTTCCAGATGCGAGAACATGAAGGTCTATTTAGAATTGTCATAGTTAAAAACCTTACTATTGCGTCAATCCTCAGGACCACTTATCCCTTTTATTAGAACTTTAATTATGTTGTAAACTTTCTGATTTTGAGATAGAAGATTTTGAAAGATTCATGTTCTCTCTTACTTGTTTGTATTTATCATCATTTGTTCCAAATGCGAAAACATGATCTTTATCTTCTTCTAGTTTATTTACAGTTTCTTTTTAGTCTTGTCCAATCATGTTGATCTAGCTTCATTGTTCCCTACTAATTTTTTTTGGAAATCCCAAGTCCCTTTTAAGGGCAAGTCCTTTGCTTGGTTAGTGGTACACAAGAAGGTAAATACTAATGATATGTTAGAGTTGAGAAGATCCTACAATGCTCTCAATCCTTATACTTGTTTGTTGTGTATGGTGAGTAGTGAAACAGTATATCATCTTTTCTTACATTGTCCTTTGACTTTGAAACTATGACAGAAATTATTCCGATTGGCCAATTTGGATTGGGTTTTTCCGAGGAGTATTTGTGAATTGATGACCATTTTATATAAGGGGTTAGGAAACTCCATGAGAGACAAGGTTTTATGACAAATTGCTTGTCTTGCTTTGATGTGGGTTGTAGGGCAAGAAAGAAACGTTAGGATTTTTTAGGACAAGGCGAGGACCTTAGCAGCTCTTTGGGATATCATTCATTTCTTTGGATTCTTTTGAGCTTCTTGTACCACAACTTTTAAGAGCATTACCTTTAGTGTGGTTCAATTTGATTGAATTTTGGTTTATAGGTTCAAAGGCGTCAGTTAGCAAGTAATGTTTGTTGTTTGTATTTTCTCATATGGGTGGTGATTATTCATAGTTGATGTGTTGGTTTGCAAGTATACGAATCGTTCAAGTAATATAATTGTACCTAAGTACGGATACCGAACCCACAAGGACTATGCTACTAATTACTAAAATTTATTATTTCTACTACTATTTGATCAATCGAATATTTAAAGTTGTAGAAGAAAGCAACTTAAACAATTAAAGAAAATAAATTCAAACTCTTATTATTTAAACGACCTAGGGCTTTTGATTTCACTACAAACACTTTTCATGCAATGATTGCTTAACCTAAGTCCTGTTATGCTTTATTTGGAGATTTAATTCCCTAAGCTAACCAACATTTTCTCTCAAAATATATCAGATTGCTCCTTAAATTACTAACCCAACATATCTCTATGTGAATTTAAGTCTAAAGGAGTAATTAAGATCTATGGAATTATTATAGATTTAACTATTAATCTCTTAGAACATGGTAATGTATCTCTACTATTCATTCATTCTAATGTAATCTATTATATGGATCTAATTTAGATTCTAACTCTCGTTATCAACCTAAATCATAAAATCAATCAAAACTTGGGCCCTTAAGAATTGAGAGCATTAAGCGCAGAATAGATACACAAATAAATTGATGCAAAACAGAGAATTAATTTAAACCAATCAAAAACATAAATCGTGATTGAGCTACATCTCAGCCCTAGACAAAGGAAATTAGTTCATCTTAAGATGAAGAACAAACATCCTGAATTACAATCATAAAGAAAATGGAAGAATAAACCAGAAAAATAGAAGGAAATCTGCAAATCCCTTTCTTGTTCTCCTAGGTCTTCAAGATCCTCATTCTCCCAGGTCTCCAAGATCCCCAAATAAACCCTACTTTCGTCTATTTATAGCCCCAGTATCGTAAATTAACGTCCCACCTAATTCGGATCTTAACAGAATGAGATAAGGACGAATAATTTTCAAATTTTAAATATCGGGCCGCGACGCTCAGTGTCTCCCGTCATGGTGGTTTTGTCTCGGGTCCCCAGGATTTCTGAAATTCCACATGCGTACGCCGCGACACTTAAGTCCTTCCTACAGCGGCGCTTTCCTCTCGGGTGAGTTATGCAAATTGTCACATAAGAGGCCGCCGAGGCGCTTGAGAGCTCCCGTTGTGGCAGTTTTCACATTTTCGCCCAACTTCATATTTTTCTTCCAATTTTGCCTCATATTGCTCCATTTTCGTACTCTTGGCTATTTGAGACCTAAAACAATAAAAATAATGATTGTTGAGATAAAATTACCCTTAAACTAATGAAATATCAAGTTAAATCATAGATAATAAGTCACTCTAAATCGACTTATCAATAGTTGGATAGGTTTACTTTGTATTTGGAGGTATTTCTTACCTTTTGTTTAGTTTTTCTAAAGGATTCCTCATACATCTTTGTACCTTTTGATTCCAAATATAATTTATAAAATTGTTGTTTCTCATAAATAGAAAAAAAATACGTATAAAAGAGAAAGATAGAGGGGGAGTGTGAGTGGGGAAAAAAAAGTACTTTCAACATTACAACTTCCATGAAACAGAGAGGTGGCGATCCTAACAAGAGAGAAAATAACAAGAAACAATGCCAATGAGAGAGAGTTACGACACCTATAAAAAAATGAGAGAGAGTTACGGTGATTATTTGTTGTTTTTTTCTTTCTCTTTCTCTTCTCATTCTCTTTTTATTTGGATTTTTTCCTAGTTTCATCTTATGTGGACCTTTTTTTGAAGAAATGTTTGTAGAAAATTATGTGGATAACATGCTATGTAATGTGTTTTCTATGTAATTTTCATTTTCTTTTGTTTTGACAAACAAAAAACTATTCTCATTTCCACTACCAAATAAGCTCAATGTTTTCAACTTGATCATAAGTAATATTATAATAAGATACAAGAATCTAAAATATTAAGCTAAATCTATGTTATTTTTTTAATTAATTTTTTATCTTTTAATTTTAATTTTTCATAGTTTTTAGGTGCGGGATTGATGGCATGTCTCTTGATTATCATATTAGTGTTTGTTTGGGTAGCTTCTCTATGTAAAATTTGCCAAGCATCATGCTTGCCATCCAAGACTGCATTCTTGAATAATGGTGGGAAAAATCCTTATAAGATTTTCTGTATTGTTGGTTTTCATTGTTTGTTTGTTTTAATAAATTTTACTTACCAAAATCAAGAGAGACTCTTCTAAAGAGAAATGTCTTGCTGGTTGTTACCCATCTGACGATGAGTCTATGTAAGCTTTAAAATCCATATACACATACATAAAGTCTTTTTTAAAAATAAAAATAAAAAATTGTCTAATGTTTTTATTGCTTGATAGTTTAGTTTGCAACTTTTTGTAATCTTATCCTATCTACTACAATTAGGTTTGTAGAACATCAATAATGTATCCATACTTAGTCTTATAAGTCTTATAATGGTGTAGTATGATTATGTTTTTAAATAAATACTATGTGATATTAATACTAGTTGGCTTCAGTAGCTTATCAACTCTGATTGAAATGCTAGGATTTTATCTTTTTTTCAGAAGTAAGGTCAATTTTTCATGTTCCACTCGTACTTATTTGATTTATTTCTCGTACGACACGCATATTTGTTGTCTTTGTTATTATGAGAGTTAATAAATTTTTATATATAGTGTTATCCTATGCTTGTTTCAGAACTTATTTATCATTACTGCAGGTTCTTTTCTCCAACAATAATTTTCCTAAATTCAAGGGGTCATAATCTTCATTTATTATGTATGTCAACTGGTAATGCAATGTTGTTGACTTGTGATTTAGTCTTTGAATCTATGGCCATTTACATATGGTTTTGTGTGAATCTTTTGACTTTAGTTGTATTGTATTATTTGAAGTACCTATTTGACATGCATCAACTTCCATTAGAATAGACTTGTTTTTTAATGATTCTATGAACTTGAGTCCTATCTCCCTTATGAACTTTTGTTTCACAGTTAGCATGCCTTACATTTTGCTGCTAAACATAGAGAAAGTTGAAGCTCTCATCAAATGTTTGAGTGTCTTTATTGGATCATGCCAAATAGATTAGTTTAATTTTGAGGAGGATAATATATATATATATATATATATATATATATATATATATAGTGATAAATAAATTTAAATAGACCCCATATATTGTTCAAATCAACCAAAGATAAATACATAGTATTGGGAATGATAAATACATAATGATTCAAATGAAGATTGGAATCATGGGTTTACATGTCTTGGGTTGTTGTATAACATGTCTTGAGTTGGTATATAGGTGCTAGAAGCAAATCTTGAATTTTGCATCCTCTACAATTTTCCATATAGTTTACAATGAAAAAATAGTTTCATACATAGAGGCAGGCATGGTTAAGTCGGATCGTGTTCAATTATATCTTATATGTTTTCTCATCATCATTTTTCTAAAGAGCTAAAGTTAAATAAATATTGGTAAAAAAAAGTATTTAGTCATTTAGCCATTTTGGAGGAAACTTCTTATAGATATAAGTTGAGAGTTTTATGCCTTAAGAAGGGGATACATAAAAAATAAAAATAAAAAATCATTGGATGGCTAGTGCTTATAAGAAACACAATTTATAAGCCAACTTATTCAAAAAGGGTTTTGGCTTTCTAAGAAAGCATAATGGAATAATGGGGTTTTGTCATTTTTTTTTAGTTCATGTTTCAGAATACCTAGAAGGCTTGATATTGAGGTTGATTTCTTCAAAGTCGTTGATGGTATGGATAAAGTACAAAGAAGGCCTATGATTACATAAATTAGAAATTCAATCAAGTAAAAATGAGATTTAAGAAAAGAGTGAATCCTCTCCCCTTATTTGTTTGTTTTGATTGTTGGAGCATTTTGTTATGTGATATCTAGATATGGTAGTAGGGGTTTTAATAGTGACTTTAAGGTAAGAGCATGAGATTCAAAGGGGGGTTAGGGCTTTCCAAAATTTGTTGATGTAACCGAGAGACTGGAGACCTAGATTGGTATGATTGGATTTTGAAAGAATCGAGGATGAGGATGCTGGCAGGGTAGAGAGAGATTTCACAAGCAAAGACTCTCCATGTCCTTTTAGAGCTGAACATGGACAGGGCTCCTGGTCCGGATGGCTTTTTTATTGCATTTTGGCAGTTTAGTTAGGAGTTCATGAAAGAGGAGGTTATAGGCTTTTTAGAGAATTCCATGAGCGAGGGAGATTTGTAAGGAGCCTAATTGCTACGTTCTTGGTTTTAGTCCAAAAAAAAAAGAAGTGTAGATGACTTTAGAGACTTTAGATCTATCAGCTTGGCGGGAGGCTTATACAAACTATTGGCTAAAGTGTTAGCTAATAGGGAAGAAGGTGGTGGGTAAGGTGGTGTCTTTGGCCCAAAATGCTTTCGTTGAGGGAAAGTAAATTCTTGATGTTGTGTTGATAGCTAACGAGGCGTTATTGATTCACTGCTAAAAAAGAATGAGAGTTGAGTGTTATTCAAGTTAGACATAGTGAAGACATATGACTACTTAAATTGGAATTTTCTACTGCTTGTGATGCAAAAAATGAGCTTTGAGGAGAAATGGGCAAGCTAGATAAGATAGTGTATTTCTATTACGATGTTCTCGGCTTTGGTTAATGGCACTTCGTTGGGATTCTTCCATAGTATCGATGGATTGAGGCAAAGAGATCTTCTATCGTTCTATTTATTTATGATTATGATGGGAACTCTAAGCAATCTTATCAATAGAGCTATGAGTAGGGGGGTTTTATCAGGTTGCAAGGTTAGGGGAAGGGGTGGATATGGGGTTCAAATCATCCATTTGTTGTTTGTTGATGATACTCTTGTGTTTTGAGAGGCTTCCCTGGATCATATGGTCTTTTTAAGCCGATTATTAATGTGGCTTGAAGCTATTTTAAACAGTTAGAGGTCACGAAGGCCATGAGGGCATTTTTCGCCCAACGACTAGGCAGCAACAAAGAACTCCGCACCCAACTCAAACGGGCAAAGAGCAACCTTGCTATTACTTAGAAGGCTACTATTAACGGGGCCAAGTTGTTGAAGGAGGCAGATGAGGAAAGAAAAGTGGCTAATGTCGAGGCATGCTGATTGAGAAATGAGAGAGATGTGGTAGAGGCCAAGTACAAAGAAGCTTAACAGGAGAATGAACAACTAAAGAAATAGCTAGAGGAGCTTTGGACGGGTTTTAATGCACAGAAGAATGAGCTAGAGGAACTCCGAGCGAGGTTCAATGCACATAAGAAGGAGCTGGAGGATGAGTATCAGAAGCAAGTTGATGATATGTTATTCTTCAACTATCAATGTTGTATGAGGAAGAACGACATCACCCAATATATTCCCAACTACCCCTCTATTAAAGAGGGTGCGATAGCCGGCGGCCCTGCCCAAAAAGATAAAGATTCTGATGTAGTTAAGCCCTCTGATGGGCAGTGATTGTACACTTGTACTTTTCCATTTTTTTCTATTGTCTTATCCAGATATGATCTTGTAATGAACAACTTTGGCTTTTAATGAATACTTGTCTATTTTTACTTTTTCCTTCGTGTTAAATCTACTTTTCTTAAGCCAAACTTACTGGTAGTATTACTTCAAGTTAGACACATTCCAGGGACGGAGCAGGGGCACTCCGTCTAGTGTTTGAAGATGGTAAGCCCCTAAGTCCACGATCTTAGATACAATGTAAGGTCCTTCCTAATCGCTTGAAGTTTCCCGGCCCCTTTCTCAGCCATGTTCTCAAAGACTCTTCTGAGGACTAAAGTCCCAGTTCTAAACGCACACAATCGGGCATTTCTATTGTAGTAGGCAATTGCTCTTTGCTGATAGGACGCCATCAGGATGGCTACATTCCTTCTTACTTTGTCTGCCTAATCCAGGTGTCTTTCAAGCTCCTGATTCTCGTTCTTCTGGCCTTGGACAACCATCTTGGTTGTGGGCATGCCTATCTCAGTTGGAATGATTGCCTCCATCCCGTATGCGAGAGCGAAGGGAGTGGTTCCCGTCAATCATCCTGGTGTTGTTTGGTAAGCCCATAGGACTCTGAGCAGTTCATCCACCCACTTTCCTTTGCCTTCTTCTAGTTTTTTCTTCAGTGCGGCGAGCAGGGTTTTGTTCGTTGCCTCCGCTTGTCCATTGCTTTGAATGTATCGTGCGTGGAATATAGATTCTTGATTTTTAACTCCGAATAGCAGGTTCTGAAGGCAATACTGTCAAATTGCGGTCAATTATCCACTATGATTGCTTGTGGGATTCCAAATCGGTAAACTATGTTTTTCCAAACGAACTTAGAAACATCCTTGTCTTTGATGCTGGCATAAGTTTCTACCTCTATCCATTTGCTAAAGTAATCAATGGCTACAAGTAGAAATTTCTTCTGTGCTACTTCGACGGGTAAAGGGCCAACTATATCCATTCCCCATAATGCGAATGGTCAAGAGTTTGTGATCAGATTGAGGACTTCAGAGGGAATATGAGGAATGGGAGCGTACCTTTAGCCTCGATCACATCTTTTGACATAGTTTTCAACGTCTTGTCTCATGGTGGGCTAATAGTATTCTTTTGAATGAACACGATGCTCTAAGGTACGTCTTCCTATGTGATTGCCACACACACCTTCATAGAGTTCGACCAATACGTATTGTGCTTTTGTATCGTTTAAACACCTGAGGTACGACCCTCCAAAAGATCGCCTGTAGAGGTTGTTCCCGATTAGAGTGAAGCGGGCAGCTTGTACCCAGATCTTGTGGGTTTGCTTGTTTTCTTTAGGTAGTTCCCCCGTCCAGATGTATGTCTCAATCTCGTGCATCCAATCGATGCCCGTCTCATTGGTACTGCATACTGGTGCAACTGCTATTGACGATGCAACTTAGAGGTAGACAGGTAGTAATACTGCTTCTTTTACAGGGAGAATAGCAACTATTCTAGCTAAGGCATCAACCTGTAGGTTTTCTATGCAGAGAATGCTTTTGACGGTCCATTTGCTTAACTTGTCTAAGTTATCTCATACCTTTGAAAGGTATCGAGCCATACGTTCGTCCTTGGCGTCGTATTCCCCTTGAATTTGCCCAATTACTAGCTGGGAATTGTTGCATATCTTCAACTTAGCTGCTCATAAAGTATGAGCAAGGTTCAACCCGACCAGGATTGTCTCATATTCAACTTCATTATTAGAGGTAGGGAACCCAAGCCGGATAACCTATTCTAGTTGCTCCCCGGTTGGTGATTGTAAGAGGAGGCCTATTCCGGATCCTAAAACCCTGGATGCTCCATCAACGTGAAGTGTCCATTATCTCTCTTTAAAATGATCTATAAGATAGGATGGTTTTTGAGGGACCTCAACTATAAAGTCAGCCATGACCTATCCCTTCATCGCTAGTTTGGGCTAATATTTGATTTCGTACTCACTTAGTTCTATGGCCCATCTTAGCATTCTACCAAACAGGTCTGGTCTATGCAAAATGCTTCTGAGTGGTTGGTTTGTGAGTATGGTCACTTGATGGGCTTGAAAGCTTTGGTGGAGCTTTTGTGCATCACTTTTTAAGGCTAAAGTTGTTTGTTCCATATTGGAGTACCGGGTTTTTGCATCAACCATTGCTTTGCTTATGTAATAGACAGGCCTCTATTCTTTGTCTTTCACATGGCGAAAGAAAACAACTGACGGCACAATCAAATACTACTAAATACATGTATAGTTGCTCACCAGGTTGAGGGCTACTCAGATTAGGTGGTTGGGTGAGATAGCATTTAATTTCCTTGAATGCTTGCTCACAATCATCCATTCATCTGATCGCATTTGTCTCTTTCAATGTGAGGAATAAGTGTCTTAGTTTGTTTGTGAAACGGGCTATGAAACGTCCTAGTGCAGCTAGGCGGCCCATGAGGCGTTGCAGTTCCTTCTTATAACTCGGGGCGGGTGTCTCAATGACATCTTTGATTTGGTCCGAACTGACTTCTATTCCTCTTTGTGTTATCATGAATCCTAGGAATTTGCCTACGCTGACTCCAAAGGCACATTTGGCCGAGTTGAGCTTCATATTATACACTTTCATCAGGCAAAAGGTTTCTTCCAGATGCAGGGCGTGTTCGCTCCTGGTTTTGCTCTTTACCACAATGTCATCGATGTATACCTCCACAGTCTGGCCGATTAGTGGTTTGAAAATCTTTGTCATTAGTTTTTGGTAGGTGGTTCCAGCATTTTTGAGTTCAAACGACATAACCTTGTAGCCATACAATCTATGTGGTGTCACGAAGGCGGTTTTCTCCTCATCTGGTTGGAACATAGGAATCTGATGGTACCCGGAGAAAGTGTATATGAAATAGAGCATCCCGTGCCCGGTAGTGGAGTCAACTATCTGATCTATTCAGGGCAATGGGAAGTAATTCTTTGGGCAAGCGTCATTCAAGTTAGTGTAATTCACATAGACTCGCCATTTTCCTCCATTTTTTGGGACCACTACCACGTTCGTAAGCCAGTTAGGATACTCTACTTCCTTGACAAACCCAACTGCTAGCAACTTGTCCACTTCGGCCTGGATGATCTTTTGCCTATCCAGATGGAAGCGTCGGACCTTCTGGCGAATAGGTTGCGAGGAAGGTATGACATTGAGCCGATGTGAGGCTACCGATGGGTGGATTTCGAGCATATCAGAGTGAGTCCATGCAAAGACGTCTTCATTCTTTTGAAGCACTCATTCGAGTACTTTTAACTCTTTTGGTACTAGTAAGGAGTTGGCATATGTAACGTGATCACTACTATCTGAAAGACGTAAGGGTTGGAGTGGGTCTATCGTCGGCGGATCTTTTTCCACCAGACTCTGTAATTGCTATTGTTCCTTAGTGTTTGTCGGTTTCGTGTACGACTCATTACCGCTGGTGGATCCGAATTTGCGTGCTACTTGATAATACTAGTGTGCGGCCAATTGGCTACCGAAAAGGTCGATCTATCCATCCTCGATGAGATAACTCACCATCTGGTGATATGTAGAGGGGATGACCTTCATGCCATGAAGCCATGTGCGTCCCATGATGGCATTGAAATGGGACAAGTCTTCCACCACTGAGAACTACACATTCTGGATAACCGGCCCAACCTGGACAGGTAGCACGACATCTTCCAGGGAAGTTGTTGAGGATCCATTGAATCCAGATAGCATCCACCCAGGATTCTCTAGGGTGGATGATGGGAATCCCATTTGTCTATATGTTGACATTTGCAACAGGTCAATTGAGTTGCCCAGATCAACCAAAATCCTCTCACATCAAAATCACTTATTCACAGCGTCAAGATCAGGGTGTCTTCGTGTGGTTGTAGTACCCAATTGGGGTCTACTAGAGGAAAGGTAATTACCCCGTTTACTGGGCGCGTGCCCCCACTTGGCAAACTATGTTGGATGGAACTAACCTACTCTCTCACGGAGACTGCTTGAAATAACCTTTGTCTCTTTCGTTTGGAATTGTATTTCTCATCAATAGACCCCCCATGGATGTAGTTGATGAAGTTGCTGAAGTTGCAAGGACTTGGATGGTCGGATCTTGGGTCATTTTCCTTTGTCTTCCGCTAGAGCGGATGTACTACTTCAAGTGCCCAGCTCTTATTAGTCTTTCCACCAAGTAATGGAGACTCCTGCATTGCTCCGTGGTGTGGCCATGGTCCTTATGATAGGCACATTTCCTACTCTGGTCCCGTTTCACCGACTCTATCTTAATTGGATCTGGCCATCTAAAATCGGGGTAGATCCTGAATCATGGGGAGGAGCTTGTCGTATGGGATGCTGAAGGGGGTTAGACTAGCTTGGCTTGGTTGTTGTTGTTTGCCTCACCCCTTACCATCTTGCCTCAGTTGGTTTGCAAGCTTAGAGCTTCCGGCTGAGTCGTTCTTGGAATGTCAACGAGTGACCATGACTTGCTAAGTAGTTGTGCAGACATCGTCCTCAAGCATGGAGTACTTGTTTGCTCGTTTGAACAAATCGTCCATTGTTGCGGGAGGTTTTTTGGCGAGAGATTCAAAGAAATGTGTACCCAGGCAAATACTCTTAAAGATTTGTAGGACGGCATCCATGCTACAGGACTCTACTTGAAGTACGGACTGTTCGAACCGCTTCACAAATTCTCTCAATGACTCATTCTCCTGGATCTTTATGTTTTGCAAGGTACTGATGTTTTGCTTATGTCATGCTAAGCATAGATATTATCCGACGAAGGCCTTCAAAAGATCTCGAAAATTGTTCAAGGAATTCATCGGGAGGTGGTGGAACCATGAAAGAGCCTAATTATAGAGGCTAATTGGAAAGACCTTGCATAACAGCGCGTCATTCCCTATGTCAAGGGTCATGAGCTGCCTGTAATGCATGATATGGTCGAATGGATCGCTAGTTCCGTCATATGTCGAGAATTTCAATATCATGAACCCTCTTAGGGGCTCGTAGTTGATGATGTAAGGGCTAAAAGGCGTGGAGAGCATGTCATCTAGTCGCCTACTGATAGAACCGAGAGGACCTCAGTTTGTCAAAGCCCCTACTTATTGTGCTGGTGAATGGGGGAGTCAGTCTAGCATGACCGCTACAGTCGATGAACCAAGGTAGACCTCCTAGGCTATTACTATACGTGGTCTTCCCTCCATGCCAGGTGTCTGAGGCCCTAACCGTGCGCGCATTGCATCTAATAGCTGCGACCTCCTGTCACGTGTCCTTTTTGTTGAGATGCGGGTGGAATCGGAGCTTTCATCTAGCGGTGCTTAGCAAGCTGGTGGAGACTTTTCCTCAAACTGCATCTATTGTCCATCAAAATGAAACTTTTTATTTTTTGGATAGGATACTTCTTCGTTTTGCTTGGAGTTCATTCGCTGACTTTTAGGTTATCGGCTACGAGGAGGGCCTGATGAGGACACCTGGATATGCAACACCTCATTCTCTTCTTTGAGTTTCCTCGTCTCATGAAGTAAGGCTTGCCTGTCGCTCATTCTCTCACTGGCGTCTCTCCATGTTTTCGCTCTAGTCGAAATAGCCTTCATTGCCCATGGTAAACTATTAGCTTCTTGAGGGCGATGACATCTTTAGTTCGTTCCCACAGACGATGCCAATGTTGATACCGGGTTAATTGAAGATAGATTCACCCTTGGTTGTGATAGTGAAAGCTTCTTCCCAACAACTAGAGACTAAACCAACTTCTTTCCTGCACAAAGGATGTCTGGACAGGTTTTCTGGGCATACCCTCCAAAGCTCAAGTCAGGCACAAAAAGGGTAGGAACCTTTAGAAATGAGAGTAAATGGGAGAGCCCTTTGGTCTTGCGTACCTGGATTCTGCTTCAAGAATGCTTTTGTAGTGCTTAAGAGGAAAACATTATAGTGTTGAGTGTGCACTTTGTCCTAAACTACAATGATGGTAATCTAGTAAGTGATAGGCAATCATTGCAATTTAGAGCGGTTGGTAGCTTCGTCAAATGGTACGTAATGATGCAGCTTGTCGTCATTTCAACCTGTTAAAGGTATGGGACAGGGTGCGACAGTCCACTGATGTAGACGTAGGGATAGGGGAAGGTCCCATCAGTCACTCTTATGTCAGATGGTTGCCGTTTCACGTATCATGGAGGATTTGGGGGCTGGCAGGAAAATGTTGTCTGCTTAGTGAGCCTATGCGATCCAGATAGAGCGTTCTTTGGGCACTTCAATGGTTGTCTGGGCAGCACCGGAGGAAATGACACGTAGACCGGCAAGGGTGCTGCCATGTGGACAAACGCGTTGAGGTACACATGGACAAGCACGTGACGGAGGGTCCCCACACGGATTATGATGGAATGAGAGGAAAAAAAGGAAAAAAGAAAAAAGTGGGAACGTGGCAAGTGGTAAGTGAGATATATTGATGTAAGAGAAATAACAAAAATAAATGACACATGTACTTCTCAACAAGTGGTATTAAATTGATTTATACTTTATCTTTTATTTGTTAGGGTAATTGTGGAATGAATCTGAAAGCATTATTGGAGTACATGAATAGATAATTTTTTTTCCTATTTTACATTAAAATTAAAAAGACAAAAAGTAAAGTTATAAAATCTAGACAAAAAGTAAAGTTGTAAAATCTTATATTTTTGTTAGTTGATGTATGTTTCCATTATTTCCCCTTTTTTCTTTTTTCAATATTAGCGACCTATAACCAAGGAGGAAAATGTCGAGATATATCAGCGATATATCGTTGATATATTGTGTATTGGGAGGGGTCGACACGATATTTCGTGGAGAAAAATCGGAGGAGAGATATTTCCACAAAATATCGCCAAAATATCGACGATATATCGGCTCGGAGAGATATATCAGAGATTTTTTTAAAAAAATCGCCTCTGGTGGCAAAATATCAACGATATATCGGAGATAAATCGCTAATTTTTTGGCAATATTTCCCCTCTTTCATGCAACATGATCTAACGGCCCAGATCACGCCCATATTGATCCGACAGCCTAGATGTGATTCAAATGGTAATATGGCGATCCAACGGCCAGATTGCTCCCAGTTTTTTATCCAACGGCCAAAATTGATTTTCAATGGTAAATTAATGTTCCAACGGTTATTTTGGCCCAAATTTCTTCTATAAATAACCCAAATTTCATCTATTTCATCCATTTTTGCTTTCATTCTTCATTTGCTCTCTCATTACTCCAATTTTTATTAAGGTTGCTCAATTATTTAATCATTTTAAGGTATATTTATTTTAAATTGTAATTAATTTTGTTTGCAATTCTAATTAATTCATGTATTTTCAATTAATTAGTATGTTTGCAATATGGATGATTTAATGCTATTTTTACATTCAATTGTAATTAATTTTTATATTTTTATTGAATTAACTTAGGTTAATTTGATTATTTAATTATAAATTGATATGTTTATTTTAGATGATTATTTGTGATTTATTTTCACATTTAGAATTAAATTAAACTAGTTAACTTAGCTAAATTATTTAATTAACATGCTAAATTATTTAATTAATTTAATTAACATGAACTAGTATATTTTGAATATGAAATATATTTATTTAATGAATTTAATGTGTACAAATTATTGATATTTAATGAAATAAGGTATTTTATGTGACTTTATAATAAGAATAATTACAAAATTAACATTTCTTATAGATCGACATGATATAATTACATCTAATATTGCAAATTATATCATATATATATATATATATATATATATATATATATATATATATCAAATTTTTCAATAAAATAATTTTAAAATGTCCATTATACTTCTAATTATATTATTATAAGGTTTTCCTTACATTTTCATGAGTTTTTAACAATTTGAAGTCTATCGATATTTTTTTTATAATATTCACCGATATATCGTAAAATCGAAGTATCGATATATCTGTGATCACCGATATTTTCATCATTGCCTATAACATATTTTTTCCGAAACTAAAAAAGGGATAACGATCCAAGAGAATCCACACTTGCAAATTGTCAGCCGTCCGATTCCTCCGCAGTCAATTTCTGCCGTAAATTTGATCTCGAGTATAACTTTCGCGGAATCAAAATTTTATCAATTCCGGTTTTGGCCTCTTTCACAGTCCCCACCACCAACTTCCACTCTCACGCTCTGCCCTATAGTCAAACTGAACTTGCTCTAATAAGACGACACGTGTTTTATTGCCCGTAATTTCATGCGATAAAATAGCGTTCTGGGATACGCGCGAGTAGAGTAGAATTTAGAGGGACGCGTACGGCAGCGTATATATGACGCCTTTGCTATCGTGGTCTTATAGGGGACTCAGTCTCTGTGCTGCAACTTGCGGGAGAGAAACCCTAGGGAAATCAGAGTTTACTGAGAATGTCTTCAACCGGCGGTGCTGCTGGCGGTCAGGAGGAGGACAAGAAGCCCACGGACCAAGGGGCCCACATAAACTTGAAGGTCAAGGGCCAGGTATATTTCTTTCTGATTTATAGGGTTTGATTTTGGCTTCTGAGTGTTCTGTTTGGTTGATTAGAAAACGTCGGAACATGATTGGGACAACTGTAGTTTTGGAGCGGGTTTACAGCGTCTCAAATCTTTTTCTCCTTCGGTTTCTTGGCAATCAAACAGACACTAGAATTTGAGAAATAAGTTCTTGCTTGGTCATGATTAGGAGTTTAATTAATTTCCACTGTTTTTGTGGCTTGAGTTAAAGCTATTCGCTACAAATTTAAGCTTTTTTTTAAATAATAGAATTGCTTTGTCAGGAGGTTGATCGCTTTTGGTTTATAGCCTGGATTCTACTCCATTGTGCTTGAATCAGTTAGTGAATTCATAATCCGTGTTTCCATAGTTCTAAATTTTGACTACTTTAAGTGTTCTCAATATATGCTTGCATTTCAAATTGTTGTATAGATGATAAAATTATTGCAATAGTGTCTTCTCTCATTGAATTTCAGTACTTGTTTTACTTGATTTTTTTCCTGAAAATTAAAATGGACTTTTCAAATCCTAATGTTATTTCTCTTTTGTATCTATTTGATTTTTATTTATTACATGTCATTATCATCGAAGTTTATTCTTTCCATGTCTGTTATTACAATGCAATTTTATATTTACTTGGTTGAATCTTTATTCTCGAAATGCTTTGGCTGTGTTTGGTTCCTGAAAATTTTGAGGAAGGGAAAGAAAATGGGTATTAGAGAGGAAAGTAGGAGGAAAGGAGTGAAGAAGAAAAAAATTACTAAAAAAAGGAAGAGAGAAAAATATATTTGCCTAGTAAGAAAACTCAGAAAAATATGATTGTGTCTAAAAAAAGGAAAAAAAAAATAGTCATAATACATTTTAGATTAGATTTGGTTTTGAAAATTTATAGATCCGAATACTGAGAAGTGAATAATAAGTAGTTATTTTTTTTAGCCCAAAATTTTATTTTTAAAATTTCTCTTTGAGAGTTAAAGATGAAGTAGAGAAATCAATTGCACAAGACAAGAATTTTATATGAAAAACCATTCACAAAGTCTCCCAAAGAACAGCCTCCCTCTCCTTGCTTCACACTCTAGTCCAATTCTAAAAGCTAGATATGATTGCTTGATCTGATTGATCTTCACCTTTGAATGACCTCTTTTTTCTTTCCTTCCACAAATTTCAAACCAGGCACAAAATAGCAGCCCTCCAAGCATTCTTCCTCTACTTCCCAACAAAAGAACCGTCATGTTAAACCTAGTATTAGAGTTGTTTGTCCTATGAACTTGAACAGCACTTAATATGATGTGTACATAGTTTCAAAAGGTGCACTTTAGGCTCAAGGCGTAACCACTCCCTAGCCATTGTGCCTTGCTTGCTAAGACATGCACCTTGTTGAAGAGGTGTGCATTGTCTTCTATACTTATCATTTTTAAACACTTCTATTCTTGAAATTTTTAATTGTATATTGAAATTTTTATGATTTCATTAATTTTTGTGTTGAATGCTTCTTTTAAATGTTTGGAATCTTAAAATTTTAATTGATTGGATTGGATTTTGGATCATATTTTATAAAATTGATATGCATACTAGGTCAAGTTACACTTCACTCAAGCACGCGCCTTGTGTTGCGCCTTGCAACTTGTGTTGCGCCTTGTGCCTTGCGCCTAAGCTATAGGATACTTTTGTACCTTAGGTGCACCTTGCGCTTTTTAAAACTAAGGATGTGTAAATTTTCATGTGGGGAGCCTAGTTTTATGTTTTAAATGGTGAGTTTGAAAATGCTAAATTTTTATGCATGATATACTTTCTCTGCTGCATCTTGTATATATTTGGTGGCGGATCAACCTCGACTCACTCCTTAAAACTGGATCCTTACCCATGTGTTTGAACCATGTACACTTTCAGCTGGAGTTTATCAATGAGTTGGGTAGATTGATTTTTGATTGTGCATTGCTTTTATTATAATTTCAATTATAGGATGCAGTGTTACTGTGGCTGACTCTATCTGGATGCCATGGATCTATTCTTATGAAAAAAAAAAAAGAGTATTGAGGATCAGAGCTTTTTCATGTCGGACCTATTATTATTACAAAATATGGTTAGATTAGGTCCTGCTCTATATGGATACCTTTTATTTAATGTTGAGGGAGCAGTTCATTTAGAAATCAGATCATTACTCAAATGTTGCATGTGCATGTCCTCCTTCCACATGATATAACAATATTACGATACTTTCCCTCGTAATTTTGTTAATTTCAGCTATTTCTATCTTCTTGCAAATGCACCCATTTTTATTCTATTTCCCCTTTATGGCACATGGCTGGAGCATCCATCTTATTGTACTCATTTTATTTTAATTTATTTAAATTTATTTTGGGAAGTTGCATTATCAAACTTAACGCTTGATTAATATATTAAAGTTTTGAAGCATCAGTATCATTGTTAGAATCCGTTTGCAATTTGTTTTTATTTTTGTTTTTAAAGAAACAGGTTGAAAAAATCTCTTTGTTGTGTCATTCTTGGCAGTATTTTGAGAAGTCTTCTCACAATTTAATGTGGATTAATAATCTAGGATTTCTCATTTTGCTTGTAGTGTTAGAATAATGACCATCTCTTTGAAAACATTCAATATCTGGTAATGCTCCTTACTTGAATCTGTGAAAATGTAAGTTTCTTTTATGATTGAAATATTGAGGCTTTTGGAAGTTCAGTGTTATTTTATATGGATAGTTCTGCTCTTGTTTTCTTTTCAACTTCCACCATTCCCATCCTTGTAACCCACAAGCGAATTTTTTTAAAATATTTCTTTTCGTTTCTTTTCTGGTTGTGTAGGATGGGAACGAGGTGTTCTTTAGGATCAAAAGAAGCACCCAGTTACGGAAGCTTATGTCTGCTTACTGTGATCGACAGTCAGTGGAGTTAAACTCCATTGCATTCTTATTTGATGGTCGCCGACTCCGTGGAGAGCAGACTCCAGATGAGGTAAGGCTTTTGGTTTTCTGAATTATTTGTTGGCAATCCATGTTGCTCCCCACCTGTGGCTTCCTGTTGTATGTATACATGCACATTTCTATAGGTGGAATGAGGGATGATGGAGGCCAAGAGTGTGGATTGGTAGTATCTTTTAGCTGCTAAACAGTTTTACCTTTTCTTATAAACAAGTGATCTGAATCCCACATTGGGCATCCCTCACATATTTCTTTTGGTGTCTCATGTGAAATGGGCAACATTTTGATATGGGTTTAGCTTGAAATGGAGGATGGTGATGAAATAGATGCAATGCTGCACCAAACTGGAGGGGTTGCATGGATGTAGATATATAATATATGAGAAAAGCATGGCAAGGAGAGCTGCTTCCAGAGTTTTTAATATTTTGTTTTAATCTGTGGTGTGACCTGATGACTCACTGTCCGTAAAGGAAAATGGAAACGGTGCATGCTTGAAAAAGTTTGCAGTTAGGATTTTGGTCCATGATGGTCTCTTGCTGCTACGTTTTGGAGATTCTGGGATTTATTCCCTATTAATTCGACGTTTTGGAATATTGTGTTATCTTTAATATAGAGGGGCTGAACTGTTGTTACAAAAGACCACTGCTGAACCTTTCTATCTATTAAATTTAGTGTGTTTGGCAATGTTTTCAGAACTTATCGGTCATTGAATTGGAAAAGTTATCGGTTCATGGTTTACTGGTCGAACCGATGGTCGAATCGTGACGGTTTACTGGTCGAACCGATGGTCGAATCGTGACGTCATAAGTATATAATTTATATATTATTAAAATTATAAATAATTATAATAATAATAATAATTTATATATTATTTAAAAATTAAAATTTTATTTGAAATGAGAAAATTAGTTTTAAATTACAAATTAAAATTAAAATCTGAATTTTAATTTTAATTTTAAAATTTTATAATTTAATTTTAAATCAAAAACTTATTTTATAATCATAAATTTATTTAAAATTATAATATTCTTATTCATTTAAATTAAAATCACAAGTTTTAAAAATCATGAAGTAAAAAAATAATAAATATAAAATAAAATAAATAATAATGTTGATAAAGTAAAAAAAAAAAAAAAATTAAAACAAAATGGAAAGGGTAGCCAAAAAGGTAGGAAAATCTCGATCTTTCTTACGAAGGAAGGGTTTTGGGGGCATCGAAAACGGAAAGGGAAAAAATCTAGGTGGGGAAGGGAGAGGTAGAAGGAAGGGTTTTGGCACCAAAGGGTGAGGAAGAAGGAAGGGTTTTGGGGGTACTAGAAAAGGGAAAAAATATGGGTGGGGACGTTGTGATGGGTTGGGAAGAAGGAAGGGTTGCAGAGGGCAATGAAACGGAAAGGGAAAAAATCTAGGTGGGGAAGGGCGAGGAAGAAGGAAAGGTTTTGGCACGGAAAAAAAGGAAAAGATCTGGGTGGGGGCACTACGAGGGGCTGTCATTGAGGAGGGCTGCGTCGGCGGGCTGATGAAGCGTTGGATGGGGGAGGAGAATTGTTCGGTTCACAAGAAACCGGCTAGGTCATCAAATTCATCGGTCCAATAGCTGGTTTCAACGATCCAACACCGGTTCAAAGGCTTCTCAACTCAAATGCCAGAACCAGACCAGATTGGTGACCGATCGACGGTCGAACCAGTCGAATTGATTGACCCAATCCGATTTTTTTAAACAGTGGTGTTTGGTAGTGATTTTATTTTGTAAAGTATTTAAAAAGCTAAAAATATTTTTTAGAATTATTGGCAAATATTTTTGAACGAGAGGAAAAATGGAAATCAATAATGTAATTGAGAAATTAAGAGTTTCATTGTAATTCTAAGAAATATTTTTGATATTTTTAATACTTGAAATTTTTTATTATTTAAGTGTTAGAAATGTTATAAACACTTTATAAAAGCACTCCCAAACGCATTATAACAATAATTCTAGAAAGTGATTTTACCTTTAAAATTGAAAAATCATTTGTAGTCTTGCAAAACGCTTTTAGAAAACATTTTCACTAAAAAAATACTTCGAAAAAAGCATGTTAAACGCATTCTAAACGAGGTTTTTAAAGCTTAAGTTCATATTATGATAATGTTCTTAAAGATTAGGTTCATATTATGAAAATAAATCCAAATAGGCATTTGGATTTTATCCTGTCGACTAATAGAGACAAACTAAAAAAGGTCCCATATCCCACGAGTATTACAAACTTGCTTTCTTTGAAATCTTGGTATGTGACAACTAATCATGATTTATATAACCATTAATATGACATTGGGGAATGAGAATAATATTTTTTTTATTCTTATTTATTTTTAAACAAAAATAAATTTCGTGATACAAATTTTTTTACTTGGATATAAGGTTGAAATGACTATTTGTTTTAATTTCAATGTTAGGTAATAATGGAATGCGTTTAAACAAAACATTATTTTTTATTTGGATATAGGGTTAAAAATTATTTTCATTTAAACAAAACATTTTTAGAGATTTCTTTTTGATAAATAATAGAAGTTTATTTAGCCATGTGATTTAATAACAATGTTATCTTTTGTAAAATAAATATAGCACTCTTTGATTGTTGTTTTCTAGAAATAGGTTTTAAAAATAAAATGAAATAGAAAAAAAAGGAGAAGTTTTTTTTTTCTTTGATTTTTAAAAAACAAATGGAAAATGTTGATAAATAATAATAATAATTAAAAAAAACCATAAAAAGGTAGATCATGATGTATTCTTCTTTTATTCACTTTTTAGCACCCAATGCCAATAGAAAAAAAATGATCAAATATGGCATTTCTGCTAATTATAAATGTATTTTTATAAATTTCTTTTTAAATTTTCTAAGTTTTCTAAATTTTTTGTTAAAAAAAATATATTCTAAATGAAATAACACTTCAAACAATAGCATATTAATTTTTAAAAATAAATTAAAACTCAAAATCCGATTCAACTAGCATTAGAAAGTCATATAATATAAAATCGATCAAATTAATATTAGAAAGCTACAAACCTAAATTCATTTTAAATGACTTTGTTATTTTTTTCTATGGAATCATAATTTTGTGAATACTTTTACTAGATAAATAAACTTCAAATTAAATAAAACATCATGTGTTGGATTCACCAACGAGTCTAGTAATTTTTTAAAAATAATTTAAAATTCAAATAAGGATCTATTGATACAAAAAAAAAGGGACAAAATTTGGTTTAGAATGATTTTATTATTCTTCTTTTTCACAAAATCATATGTTTCTGTTTTTTTTTTACTAGAAAAAATGAATTTAAAATCAAGCAAGAGTATTGAATTTATTAATGAGTTCAATAATTTTTAAAAATAATTTGAAACTCCAAAAATATATATAATCATTGCAAAAAATAATAAACCATTAAACTAATCACGAAAAAAATAAAAGAATAATTAAATATATAGTTACGACTTTACTACTTCAATACACACAACTATATTTTATAAATTTTCTCAATAAGTAAATAGATTTTAAATTAAGTGAAACATAATGTAGACCCCCCCCCTAAGGACGGAGCTAGCCTTTTTCCATCATGATTTTTTTTACTGACCACCCAAGAAATGGGGCTGCTTTTGGGCGGCCAGATGGGATGGGTGGCAGACGGAGGATGGTTTGTTGAGGAAGCTGAAGACAGGAAAAAAAGAGGAAAAGGAAAGGGAGCAGAAGGAAGGCACCAGGACGGGAGGAGTTTTGGGGGGAAGCAGAAAAAGAAAGAGGGAAAAAAAAGGAGAGTTTTGTCTCTTCTCTGGATTTTTTTCTCTCTGGAAATCAAAAAGCAGGAACTTAGGAGGCAAAGGAGTTTTTGAGGAAGAGATATCTAAAACGGGGAAGAGGACTTTCAGGTATGAGCATTGTGGTTTTTCTATTCATCTTCCTTATCGTATTATTCTTCATGTATTTATCTGGTGGTTCTCTAGCTCTCATGTTATTTGGGTATATTATTGCTATGTTTTTTTTCTTTTCTTTGTCATTTTCTTTGGGCGTTCACTGCAAAGATAAATCTGGATGCGGTTCGAGTTTTGTCATCGGCCATGGAGCCCATTTATTTCGGCATGAAACGGGTTCCTATATGTTGAGTATTTTGTTTGTTTATTTATCGTTTTGAAAGTGTTCCGTTGGAGGTCGTTCACCTCTGTTTTTCTTTTTTTTTTTTCTTTTCTTTTCTTCCTTTTTTTTTCTTTTCCTGGTACCTCAATCACTGTCCTCCAACGTGCGTGTGGAGATCACGCTGCCATCGCTCCAGGACCATGCCGCCGCCGTCTTGCTCCGGGACTTCACCGCCGCTGCACACGCCCACGACCACGCCGCCGCTGCACTCGTCCAAGACGCCAACGCTGCACCCGTCCAAGACGCCAACACTGCACTCGTCCAGGACTGCGCCGCCGCCGTCTCGCTCCGGGGCCACGCCGACGCTGCCATTGCCCACGGCAGCGCCGCCGCTGCCATAGCTCGCAGCAGCGCCGCCGTCTTCGTCTGGAAGGGCGAGATCCGGAGCAGTCCTCGCGCCATCGAAGCCCGGGGGCTGTCCACTTGGCCTGGAGGATCCACAACCCCGAACACCGTCGTTGCTGCCGCCGCGTGGAGGTGACGAAGACGTTGCAGCCGTGGGGGGAATATGCAAGGAAGAAGATGAAGATGAGGACCTTGGGCTTGGATTGGGGCACTAGGCCCAAGTTTGGGGTGGTTTGGGCTTGGGATAAGGCAAGGCCCAATTTTGTGTTGTTTGGTTTTTGGATTTGGGCTTGGGCTTAGGCTTAAGGGCTTGGGTTCACTATTATTATTATTATTATTATTATTATTATTAAGTCTTATCCTATTATTATTATTATTATTATTAACCATTATCCTATTATTACTATCACTATTATTATCATTATTATTGCTATTAATTCAACTTTCAAAATTTTGTTATCATTATTATTTCAAAACCTTATTAATTATTATTATTATTACTACTATTATATTATTTCAAAATATTATATTATTATTATTATTATTATTATTTCAAAATCTTATTATTATTATTTCTTGTTAATTCAACTTTTAAAATGTTGTTATTATTATTATTATTAATTCAACTTTTAAAATATTATTCGTATTATCGCTATTAATTCAAACTTTCAAAACCACTATTATTATTATTAATATTAATTCAACTTTTAAAACCTTATTATTATTATCATTATTTCAAAATCTTATCATTATTATTGTTATTATTATGATTATCAATGTTATTAACTTAACTTTCAAAATCACACTATTATTATTATTATTAACTCAACTTTTAAAAATCTTACTATTATTATCGTTATCAATTTAACTTTTAAAATATTACGATTATTATTATTATTATTTATTCAATTAAAATATTCTTATTATTATTCTTATTGTTATTATTAACCCAAACTCTCAAAATCTTATTACTGTTAAAATATTATTATTATTATTATTATTCCAACTTTTAAAGTATTATCATTATCATTATTAACGGATTATTATCATTATTATAATTAACGAGTATTATCATTATTATTATTGTTAACGGATATTATTATTATTAACGTATTATTATTATTATTATTATTATTAACAGATATTATTATTATTATTATTGTTAACGGATATTATTATTATTAACGGATTATTATCATTATTATTATTAACAATATTATTATTATTACTATTATTATTAACGGATATCATCAATATTAATTATTATTATTGCTATTATTATTATCAATTATTATTATTATTGCCATTATTATTATTATTATCATTGTCATTATTAGTATTTGTTCAATTTTTTCGAATCTTATTATTATTATTATTATTATTATTATTATTATTATTGTTAATTCAATTTTTTCAAATTCCATTATTATTGTTATTACCATGGTCATTATTATTATTAATTCAATTTTTCGAACCCTATTATTGTTATTATTATTATTATTATTTCTATTATTATTATTATTATCATTATTACTATTGTCATTATTGTTATTATTGTCATTGTTGTTATTATTATTATCGTGATTGTCATTATTATCATTATTATTATTATTATCATTAAAATCTATATTCTCGTAGTTTAACCTCCTAAAGTTCATCTCTTATTATTATTATTTCAAACTCCCGAAATCTTATTATTATTATTATCATTAATTCAAATTTTCAAAATCTTATTGTTATTATTATTAATTCAATCTTTCAAAATCTTATTATTATTATTATCATTTTTATTAATTCAAACTTTCAAAACCTTATCATCATTATTGTTATTAATCCAAACTTTCAAAATTCTATTATTAGTATTATTATTATTGTTATTATTATTATTAATTCAAACTCTCAATATCCTATAATTATTATTATTAATTCAAACGCTCAATATCTCAATATTTTATTATCATCATCATTATCATTAATTCACACTTTCAAAATCTTATTCTTATTTTCATTAATCCAACCTTTTAAAATCTCATCATTATTATTAATATATTATTATTATTGTTATTATTAATTCCACTTTCAAAATCTTATTCTTATTTTCATTAATCCAACCTTTTAAAATCTTATCATTAATCTTATTATTACTATTATTATTAATTCAACTTTCCAAATCTTATTCTTATTTTTATTATTAATCCAACCTTTTAAAATCTTACCATTAATATTAGTATTATTATTATTATTAAATCAACTTTCAAAATCTTATTATTATTATTATTATCGTTATTATTAATTCAAACCCGCAAAACCTTATTGTTATTATTATTAATTTAACTTTTAAAATCTCATTATTATTATTGCTATCCTTAATTCGACTTTCAAAAATCTTGTTATCATCATCATTATTATTATTATTTCAAAACCTTATTGTCATTGTAATTATCCTTATTATTATTATCGTTATTGTTATCACCTTAGGCCCTTATAGTTCCAAAGCCCTTTTTAATCCCTTTTCGTTTATCCATATTATTATTATTATCATTTATTGTTATTATTATTATTATTATTAAAAATCTATACTCTAGCCGTTTAATTTCTTTGGCAAGTTTCATTTTAATCACCGAGGCTCTAATATTTTAAATTTAATTCCAAATACTCTAATCTTCGAATAAACTCCCGGGATCCGGTTTTCACTCAAATAGTTTTAATCCCCTTTCAGTTCCTAAATAATCTTCTGGTAAGCAATAATGAATTCTCCATAATTCCAAAACACGGGATTTGTGAGACTAGCTCATGAATGAAAAATTGGGCTTTGGTGGGGGCCCTAGGTTTGATCCTTGTTGATCGTAAATCGTTGTGCTTAATGTATTTTGCTTGAATCTCGTTTGTACCCCGATATGCATGAGCTATATTTTGTATTCATTAATTTTGCACTAATCCCGTTTCTTGATAGCGCATTGTGGCTCGTGGTCGAGGTATGCATCTACTCTCATTCTGGTCAATCTCTATCGCGCGTTTTGTTTCCCATATTGTGTATGATTTAGGTGAGTATCCATCGATTTTTCCTGCTGATTGTCATGTCAGTTTCATTTTATTAGTAGAGACCCGACTTTAGGGACTTAGAGGGGTGCTACGGTCTCTACCGTACCTTCCCGATAAGTAACCTGACCCCCGAACCCGATCCGGTTTTTCACATATCGCCTTTTCCAAAACCAGGAGTCGCACTTAGGGTTTTTCTTTCTTATTTTGTTTACCCTTTTAAAAATAAAACAAAAATAAGTGGCGACTCCAAGTCATTTTTAATCAATAAAAATCATTTTTCAAACAAAAATCGAGCTCGCCATCAAGTGGGAAACGCATGAGCCGAAATGCGGGGTCCCACACATAAGTAACATTTTAAATTCTTTAATGAATCTTTTATTTTTAAGAATAATTTAGAATTTAAAAAATCTAATCAACTCATCTATAATTGAATATTAAATGTATATATGTAATGAAACTTTACTCATGGATATCTTAATAAATTAAATTTTATTTATTTTTAAATTCATTTAAAATAAATTTTACAATAAATTATTAAATTTAAATTATTATTATTATTATTTATTTTTAATAAAATAAATCAAGAAGATGTTAATATCCATATATTTATAATATTTATAAAAAATATAATTTATTCTAATATTGCTATTCATATTTCATTAAACCTATTTATTTTAATTACAAAAATATTTTTATTTTTAATAAGATTTGAATTAAATTTATTTTATATTACATAATTGAATTTATATTTTTTTACAAAATCAAAATCCAAACAAGTTTTTAAATTTTTATCTTTTTGAATGGTGTATTTAAAAACAACTTATATGAAATAAATAAAAAATCAAAATATATTTTATCAAATATCAATTGAACTCTCACTTACAAGTGTACTTTCATTTCTTTTGAAATAATTTTTTTATTCTATTCATTTAAGTTATCTAAACATGGGAATAAAGGACAAAAAGAATAAGATATTCATTCCTACCTTTCATTCTCGCATATTAAACATAGCTTTAGGGTTTTACTTCAAGATGTACCTATTTAAAAGCATGACTAATCTAGTCGTGTAGCGATATATTTAGATGTTATTGTTTTGTACCGAGTATTTTGTACATCAATCTCATTTATTTGTATTTTAATCCTATCCTTTTTACTTTAATCCTGTGGTTTGTATTTTCAACAAACACCATTTGAAAAAAAAAAAAGAAAAAAAAAGAGAGATTTATTTGAATTGAGTTGGTAATTTGTCACGGACTATTCAACAGAGAAAAATTGTCCCAAATGGGAAGTCCCATGACAGTCAGTGGGCTCACTTAACCTCAAGGGCCTCTGGCCCCCACAAAATCTTGCCACTTGGGCCCCTTGGGCCCCTTGGGCCCCTTGGTTCGGCAACAGAGAAGCCCATTTCACCACCCAAATGGGCCTACTACATCTCTAAATTTCAGTTAGCCTCACTCACCTCTCTGCTGGGCCCCATCTCGTGTACCAGACTGCTGTTTGCATTTTTAAATAAAGATTCCAACTACCAAGTACCAGAGATCAGAGTTGTGGGCCTAACGGAATTATTATGTGGGCCTAGGTAATGGGCCGCGGGACACCCTATCCTCTTTCTGGTGGTCATACAGGTGACATCACTAGAATTAATCCTTTACCAGAAGAGATTATTAAGTTCTACCACAATAAAAGTAAATAAATAAATAAATTCACTTTGCTCTTCAAACTCCAGTCATTTGCCCATCAAAATTTTAAAATAATGGAAAAGCGTATTTGTATACACTCATATATATATATATATATATATATATATATATAATACAAATTTTAAACGGTTGTTTAAAAATAATTAGTATTTCATGTACTTTTTAATCAATGACCTTTAAGTGAGTATATAAAATTTCGGATATGTTTGAAAACTGTTTTTTAAAAATAGTTTTCTGTTCTTTAGAACAAAAAACACAAAAAACAAATTTGACAACCAAAAACTGTTTTTTATTTTATATTCTTAAGAACAAAAAATATGATGTTTTCAAAAAATATTTTTTTAATTGTCTTACGTTGTTTTTACTTATTTTTTAAGATTGTTTTAAGAAATAATTACACAAATATATAAAATAATTAAAAATAAAATACTAAATATAAATTATTTTTAAAACATATTTAAAAATATTAAAAATGGGTTAAAAACATTTTAGGGTTTCAAATAGACTTCTATTTTAAAAAAATCAGAGAATAATTTTTAAAAATTGTTTTCAAAAACTATTTTTTAGAATTACTTTTTAAAATAGTTACCAAACATGCCCTTAATTATTTTTAGAGCTATTTATTTTTTCTTAAAATATAGGATTTTTAATTATAAACCAAACATGCAAATAATTTTTTTTCTTAGTATTTTGTGGAATCTCTTATAATATTAATTAAAAAAATGCTGGAAATAATAGAATATGAGGTATGAATTGAGCTACCTAACCAAATACCGATAACAAATTCTAGGTCCCACATTAGAACTGCCCAACAAGTAATCATAACCATATTTTTATTCATAATGTTGAAGATAAATGTAGTTTAGGTGGTGATGGGTCTAAAGATTCTTCTTTTGATGAGAGTCACTCCAAAGTCGGCAAGCTCACACTTCTTTTAGTTATAATATTTTATCTAACCGTCAAAAAGGAGACTCCATGTGGATTTGTTTTTTCCAATGATAAGAATTGCCACTTGTCATTAGGAGGTTGGTTCTTTGCAAGATTACAAATGCTAAATTTAAAGGGAGAGGGTGGCTTAAGCCTTTAATGATTGTTTATGATATTTTTAATTATTGTGTTGAAATTTGAGTAGGTTGGATAAGGTTTCATTGCAACCAAAGCTCACCCAATCAACTTAAAAATATAGATTCTTTACGAGGTCATTGTCAAGTCATTTCAAAACTCATTTTGATTAAATTTTTTTTTTATAGAAGAATCAATGATGGTTGGAGAACCGCTTCAAGTTATTGTTTATGAATTATTTTAAATATTTTTTAAAATTTTATCAAATACCAATTTTTTTTTTTTTTTTTAAGAAAACATTTTCAAGCATAGAGAAGTTTTAACTCCTATCAAAATCCTGACATATTGGTGAAAATTTATGGTAAAATATGTAATGGAAATAATTATGATTTAATGTCAAAACAAGTAAAAATTATATGTTGAAGGCTTAAAATTTCCAATATTATGTGTAGCATCTTCTAAATTTAAATAAATTCAAGGGGTGAAAAATAGGAAGTGTTATCTTGTCAAAATCTATGACATTCCCACACCTAGGTAGCTTTTAGGTCTATTTAGGAATGTTTAAAAACATTTTTTTTAGAAACTTTTCAAATCTTATTTTTGATATTTTTTAGATTAAAAGTCTATTTAGTGATATAAAATATTCTCAACCTATTTTACATTTTTTTATGTTTATATAGTTATTTTTTAAAAATAACTTAAAATAATTAAAATATGTTATTTAAAAATACCTTATTTTTAAAAAAAAATTCATGGATTAATAACAATCAAACAATTTTTTTTTTTTTTTTGTTTTATATATGAGTGTATAAAATGCAATTATGAAATTGACTCAACACTCCACTAAAGAAAGTAAGTTGCACTCCAGTATCTTATGATATTACAACGAAATAAAGCTTTGGGTCTATGACCAACTATCCATTGCATCTAGACTCCCCATGAATTGGTCTCCGTGATTTAGCGAGGTAAAAACTATTATCCTCTCAAATCAGCTCTCTAACTATTGAGTTAAAAATCCTTTTACTATGTGATTAATTAACATACTCTAACTCATAAATGTCAGGAAACCCTAAATTGCTCTATTCCCCAACCCTAAATTGTTAAAGTGCATAAAAATCCATCCCAGACTCTCTAAATCTATTATAGCGGAAAACTTGGTATTAAAAAATAATCAAAATACCACATAAAACATAGATTTAGAGAGAAATGTCACATACTTGCGATTCAAATGTTCCCAAATCAATTCTAATCGGTGTAGAATACTCCAAAGTTGTAATAGATTTTGTAAATGCAATAATCTTCCACCCGATGACTCCTCCTTTAGTCTAGGCACTTAGATGGTGGAGATCTTAGGGCTAGAGGTTAGGGTTATCTCTTTAAACTATAGGGAGAAAGTGGCAAAAGTTAGAAACCCTAACCTCATAAAGGGATATTTATAGGCTTCTTACTAGGCTTAAGTGACTTGAGCCCACTATAAGCTTTGATCACTTAATGTAGCCTAAAAAGATTATTAATTGATTAATTAACTTAACAAGGTTCCAATTAATCAATTAGTCCAGTCCAGAGATATTGTTCACTTACCCTTGTGCAACTTGGTGTAAATACTAAAACACTTTTATGCATATTTGTGAACTAAAAACCCATTCAAGCCTCATAAACCACGCCATCAAGGATTATGAGCTCAAGTAGGGGCCATTAGAACCCATAAAATTGTATTGGCTCCCTCGGAATCCAATTTTGAAATTGAATTAACCTCCTATTATAAAGAGTCAACCGCACTTTAATACCTTATGTATATTATAACAAGATACCAAGTGCTCGAGTCCATGACTTCCTATCCATTGTATATTGTTTCCCCATGAACTAGGTGTTTCCATTGAGAATACTTGTTACTACCAGCTTCCATTAATAGTGATCCAATTTATAGGGAATATATGATTAGCTTATGATCTCATCCATAGGTTAAAGCCACTGCTAGATTATGCACATACTCAATATTCTCTCAAGGTTAAGAGACCATAAAGTGTAGCAGTTTGGTGAAGTCATGACTACTTGATGGCCTTATGTCATGACTCACCATAAGTATTGTCCAATATGTAATCATACACATTAGTGCACTCACCATGGGAACTCTATCCTAACTACTAAGACCAACCATCCCTCTAATTAAGAGTTGGTGCACTACAACCTCAAATGGATTATCTAAGTTGATAAACCAATTGTGAACAAATCATTTACTTGCAAGAAACCCATGAGTTGGATCTTCAATGCAACTCCTAAGGTACCCAATTCATATACAATGTAAGAGATGCTAGATCAAAATGCTAATAAAGTATAATGTATGGAATAAGGATAGATAGAGGTTAACCTGTAATATCATTAAATGACTAGAGTATTTCAAATTTGTTACATTATGTCATGCTTTTAAGGGTTCTATCCTAACATTCTCCCATTTACCTTAAAGCATTATGTTATTAAAACATATTAGATACTCATTTGAAACCTATGCTATCCTTGTGACCAACAAAGACTCTCTCGATCAATGTCTTAGTGAAAGGATTTGTTAGGTTCTACACATAAGGTATCTATCCAACCATCACATCACCCATTTAAACTATTTCAACACTTTGGAACACAAGCACTTAATCTCTTGTTCTCCAAAGATACTTGAGTATATGTTTGACAATTGTATAGTGATCTAGACTTGGATTTGATTGATATCTACTCACAACACATACAATAAAACAAATATCTAGAGTACATAGAATCGCATACATAAGGCTACCTATTCCACAAGCATAAGGTACCACTTAAACGTGATCTTTCTCCTTAGATGTCTAAGGACATCGATCTTGAGAAAGGGCAACACTAAACTAAAATAATAACAAACCCTTCTTGGAGTCTTGCATCATGTACTTGGCCAAATGCTTATTGATGTTGGTGACATAGCGCAAATTTTTTATTCTTGCAATCCTAAAAAACCTTAAACCAAAAAATATATTGTACCCTTTCTAGATTGTCATCTATAATTGAGTAGACAAACTGATCTTGATTGATGACGGTATACATACATCATTCCCAATGATTAGATTATCATCTACCTACAAGATCTTGGAATATAACCATGCTTCCCAACGCTTCTTGTACACACAAGGCCATTTTCTATGAAAATGTTTGGTTGCATCCTATAGATGCTAACATCAAGATAATCGTTTAAAAACATTATCTTAATATCCAATTGTTATATCTTATAATGAGATATGTTGCCATGGATAGGAATACTCTGATGGATTTGAGTATGGCTATTGGTAAAAAGGTCTCCTATAGTTAAAACAATGTTTCAAACTATAACCTTTAACTATAACCTAACCATATAAAACTCAACCCTTCCATAATATGTGGAATACAAACCTCCCACTATGATGAGACACACATATACTAGAAGTATTGGGAATGGTATGTTTTTATACCTTTAGATCCATAGTATCTTATGCTAAAGTGAGACTAATTTCTCATTTTTTCCTATTTATATCAATCTATAGCTTATTACTTATCATATAGTCTTTATCATAAATCTACCTTGCTTCCAATTAGTGTACCTTTGTGTTCAACACAAGTGCTAGACACTTCTATGTGTGAATATATCATAAACTAAGTTTGGAACGTGCCACATCATTTGGAAGTCAAAGGTACCGACCTAGTGATGAAGGTAAGACACAATTTTCAAGGAATATCCCAAACGAATGTAGGAAGTAATTGAAGGGAAAAACCTAGATCTTTTTGTTTCCTAAGTTCGGATCAGGTTAGGAACATGCATAACTATTCTAGGCTTTTTCTAAATCCTATGCATAGTGGAAAAATAACATTTTTATACTATAAAAGGATTCAGAAAGTGCTAAAAAAACCATGCCTTAGATTCGAATGTTCCTGAATCAAATCCACATGGTGAAGATGAAAATCGAAATCGCAGAAGTCTCGTAAACCAGAAATCTTCTGCCCGATGACTCAAACCTTGATCTTGGCACACTTCTGGTAGGGAGGAAAAAATGGTGAAGGCTATGACTCTCTATCTCTCTAGATGGTGGAAGATAAAAGTTATGGAAACCCTAACCTCTAGGGGGTTATTTATAGGGTTCCTAAGTGGACTTAAGTGACTTGAGCCCATATGGGCTTGGGTCACTTAATCTAGACCAAAATGGGTTCTAATTGATTAATTAACCTAATATGGCCTACTAATTAATCAATTAGCCCAATCCAGAGACCTTACTCACTTACCCCTATGCAACCTTGCGTAATTACCAAAACACCCTTATGCACAAAAGTGAACCTAAAGTCAATCCGACCCTCATAACCCATGCAAATAAGGTATATGAGCTCAGAGTAGGGATCACTAGGGCCCATAGGAATACTGACTCCCTCAAAATCCAATTCTAAAGTTGATTCAAGATTCCACTATAGAGAATCAACTAAACTCTAATATCCTATGTAAACAACAACGAGACATCAAGTGTTTGGGTTTGCAACCTACTATCCATTGTGTTCAGTCTCCATATGAACTGGTGTCTGTAATCTAACAAGATGAAAGTTATCAGCCTTTTAATACTACCTCTACCATCCTTGAGTTATAGATCCTCATATTGTGTGTTCAATTGACATATCTTAGCTTTCAAAGAGCCTATGTCAAGTTCCACTTAAGGAACTATTATGACCATAGTTTTCAGAACACACCTCCTTAAGATCACCTAAGGGAATACTCAGTTTCAATCCTAAGAGATATCATAGAGCTTCTATTGAGAATACTTATTGCTACTGGCTTCCATCAATAATGACCCAATCTATAGGGAATATATGATCAACTTACAAACTCACCCGTAGGTCAAAGCCATTGCTAACTTTAGCTCAAGCTCAATATTCTCTAAAGGTTAAGAGACAACAGAATGAAATAGCTTGCTGAGATCATAATTACTTGATAGCCTTAAGTCATGACTCACTATAGGTTCTTTCCAATGTGTAATCATACACACTAGTGCACTCACCATGGGAAAACCCATCCCGATAGCCAAGACCAATCATCCCTCCAATTAAGAGGTGGTGCATTACAACCTCTAATGGGTTACCTAGACCCATGAACCAGTTGTGAACAAGTCATCTATTTGCAAGGAACCCATGAATTAGATATTTTATGCAACTCCTAATGCACCTAAGTCACTTACAATGCAAAAGATGGAGGTAAGAATACTCAAAAAATATAATACATGGAATAAGGATAGACAAAAGTGAAACTGGAACATCATTAAATAAATAATGAATTCCAAATTTATTACATCATGTCTTTGTTTTAAGGGGCTCTATCTTAACATTCTCCCACTAGCTCTCAAAGCATCATGCCTATAAAGCATGTCAGATACTCATCTGAAACCTATGTTATCTCTATAACCAACAAAGACTCTCCCTATCAATGTCTTGGTGAAGGGATCTATGAGGTTCTCCATTGAAGGTATTTTGCCAACCATCATGTCACCCTTTAAATTATCTCAACTCTTTGGAGCACAAACACATAATCCCTCGTTTCCCTAAGATACTTTAGTATATGCTTGACAACTGTCTAATGTTTTGGACCTGGATTAGACTGATATCTACTCACCAAACCCACTTCAAAGCAAATATTCGGTTTAGTACATAACATCGCATACATAAGAGTACCCACTATAAAGGCATAGGGTATTGGCTGCATGCGCTCTTTCTCCTCAGGTATTTTAGCACACTGATCCTGAGAAAGAAATCCCATGCCTAAAAGGTAACAAACTTTTCTTGGAATCTTGCATCACAAACTTGACCAAAAGCTTATCTATGTAGATAGCTTGAGATAATGCTAGTTTCCTATTCTTGTGGTCCCTAAGGACCTTAATCCCAAGAATATGATGTGCTTATCCTAGATTCTTCATCTGGAGCTGAGTAGACAACCATATCTTGACTGATGACAATAGCCTTACATCATTACTAATGAGTAGAATATCATCAACATACAAGATCATAAAGATCACCATGCTTCACTCCACCTTCTTATACACACAAGACTCTTTGCTATGAAAATATAAAGTTACATCATATAGATGCTAATATCAAGATAATCGTTTAAGAACACTATCTTAACATTCTATTTCAATATTTCATAAATAAGATACACTGCAACAGGTAGGAGTACTTTGATGGATTTGAATATGGCTACTAATGAAAAGGTTTCCTATATTCAAAACAATGTTTCGAACTACAACCTTTAGCTACGACCTAGCCACATAAATCTCAACTTTTTCCATCTACTCCTTTGTTCCTCTTATAGACCAACTTACACCTATGGGTTTTATCCCTTCGGGTGCTTCTATAGGTACCCAGATTACATTAGAATCACAAGGATTCTAACTCTACCTCCATAGATTTTTGCCAAAGATGTGCATCCACATTGCTTATTACTTTATCATAATCTATGAGATCAATCTCATGTTCCTTTAGAATGACCTTGAAAGACTTTCCCAAATACATGAATCGGTTTGGTTGTTTAACAACCCTCCCACTACGAAAAGGCATCGGTGTACTAGAAATGGAATGGTTGGTACTGAATCCATAGTATCTTATGTATAGTGGGACTATCTTCTAGTATTCTCCAATCTATGTCATTGTTTGCCTTATTACATATCATATAGTCTTCATCAGATATCTGATATTTGTAACAACAAACACCTTATGATAATCCTGACTATAAATTAATAATCCCCCAAATCCTCTTGGATATCTTATAAACTGAGACACCTCTTTTAAATATAAAAAAAAAAAGTGTTATACAACCTTTAAGATATATCCCCAAAGAATATGGGAAGTAATGCGAAACTAATCACTGATCTCACTATGTCTATCAAAGTTAAATATCTTATTTCCATTACTCCATTTTGCAATGGAGTTCTTAGTGTATACAACTAGGATATCATTTCATGCTCCATATGGAAAAGATCGAACCTACTAGACACATTACCTTGATCTAATCGAAGTGTCTTAATATGTTTACCCAATAAGTTATCCGATTCCACCTTAAATTCAATGAATTTATCAAAGGCATCAGATTTCCTATCTACATATCCAAACCTAGAGTATTTATCAATAAAATGATCAAATGCCCATACTTTCCATGCATAAACACAAAAAGGTTCATACATGTGAGTATGCACTAACTCTAAACATTCATTGGTTCCATGTCCTTTAAAAATAAAGGGGTCTCTTTGTCATTTTACCATCTATATAGGATTCGTAGACTGAAAGATCTTCTAGAATAAGAAGGTTCAGACTTAATTAGTCTTTGAATCCTTGATTAATGTTAGGTTATTTCTTTTAGTGAGATCTGACTATTCTCATTACTTGGCAAAATAATAATGGAGTCCTACATAAAAAATAAAAATAAAATAAAAATAAAAAGTAATACCTTCCACTAGCTTGCACAATTAACCTTGCAACTAAAGCTAAGGTAAGTATAATCCCATCATGTGACCTTCTCACTTGTTGAAAACCTTGTAAAAAACTATAGATAGTAGGTTTGGAATCTATCCACCATAATTGGTGAAATCCACCACTATTTATTTAACAATGAGAATATGATGTGTACTTGCCTATTCTTAGGCACTCTGAGCATTCGTTTTCTAGTGTCTTAAAAGGTCACAAAGGAATCAATGCCAATGAGTTTGTTTTTTCTTTCTTTTTCTTGAACATTCTTTATTTGGTGTTCTTCTTCTTTTTCTTGGGAAAAGAACTTGAAGAACCTTGACTTTCATATGAACACCCTTCCACTCTTTGAGAATCTTCTTACCCATCCCAAAGAAATCTAGTAAGATCTCTAGGATAACATGAATCCTGGTGTTGATAATAGTCTTTAGGGAAACTTGTTTAGTTGACTTCCCCTTGTCACCAAATAACCCTTGCAACTTTAAAGAGAATATCATAGCCTATAACAATAGACATGTGTTGCTTTAGCAACATATTATCTAAAGACCCAAGTATGAGAGACTTAGTCTTTTGATCCGTCTTATGCCACCTTTGATATGTTTATCTTATTTTATGATAGGTTTGTTCAAAGGAAATAACAAACTCTACCAAAATCAGCTTCTATGCAATTAATACAATATCTAGATTATTTTCAGTATATAATTAGGTCCAATTTAAACAAGAAATAATAGGTGATAGGTTAAAGATATGACATCTGTAATAAATATAATAATTCCATACATTAATAAAAAGAAATTGAGCATTTAAGACAAGTTGATAATTAATTTAGCAAAAATGTAGTGCTCTCAAATTGCATATATCCATGCAAGGTATTCTAATATCATAAGAATCAAGTCTACTTTAGGCAGGTCATGACTCTTATTACTAAGTAAAGACCCTTTCTAATTAATTAACCTACCTTAAACCTCCAAAGGTTATCCTAAGGCATTGATCAACATACCTTTATGTTTAGCCCTTAGCCCATGCAAGTGGGGCCACTTTAGGTAATTCTACTATTTCATGTCTAAGTTAAGTGTGTAACCAAGATCCTTGACATCAATGTTACCAAGTGAAAAGTTTCTTCTTTAGGATTGGCTACTAACACTACAAACATATATAGTTTTGTCCATAAAGGATAATTCATATCCCTTGCTTCCTTGGGTCACCCCATCTTTAAGATGGTGATGAGCCCAAAATCAAGATGGACTTGATCATAGAGGCTATGGGCTTGCCTATGACCCACTCCCACTTAATATTTTGGAAGAGAAACTTTAAGCTAATTTTGATAACTATCTTAAAATAAATTATCTATCATGAGAATTTCTAAAACTTTTATTTATTACTTGAATTGGGACTCTTGTGCCAAATAGGAATATCTTTCATATTATTTATCTTTGAACTTTTCTTTCAAAACAAAATGGTTTCCTCATTTTCTTAGGGGAGAAAAGCCTAGAGGACCAATTTAAGTGTCATTCTCCTTCTTTCTAAGGGGGGGGGGGGGGGCGAGAGAGAGAGAGAGAGAGAGAGAGAGAGAGATTCAGGCAACACCTAACCCAAATAAAGGAATAAAGGAAAGTCCCAAAAGGAATTTGAAATTCCAAATGACAACAACCAATTCTTTAAATAACTAATATGAAAAAAAAACTAATGAAAATTTATTCTTTTAAGAAAATCCAAAAATTTATTTTATTTAAAGCAATATCTTAGTAAGCTATCTTAATCATGAATTATCTATCATATATTTTTCCAAAAATAATTTATTTATTTAAATTAGAATTTTGTGCTAAATAGGAAAGATTTTATTTCATAAAGCCTACTAGGAAAAATAAAATTTCTTTCTTAAAATAAAAAGATTTTTAGTGATCTAAAATCTGAAAAGATTTATTTTGGAAAAACAAATCTATAAGAGTTTAATTTTGAAAAGGAATTAGATTCCTTATTTCTTTCCAATTTGTCTTTTCCTAAAATAAAAATTTCCTAATACCTTGCACATTCTTATTCAATAAATTATCTAAAACAAGGAAAAAAAAATATGAAAATTCATTTACTTAAGAGTACCAAAATATATTCTATGTCAAAAATAAAAAAATCATAAAAGACATAAAAGGAAATTAAATAAATAATTTTCATGGCCTTAGGGATCATGTTGCAAATTTGGTAACTAAAATTTGGATAAAATCCAAATTACCAAAATAGCCCTACAACCAAAGATAAGGTTAGTGAAAAAAGAAAAACCTAATGGGTCCAAAAAAATTAAGCCCAAAAAAAAGGCCTAAAAAATGAGCCCAAACAACCAAAAACAATTTGGCTTGAACTCAATCTTATAATTACATGCCATTTGTGTAACCTTGCTTCAATTAGCCATATCTCCCTAGTTTCAAGATTGAATTGCAATCCGTTTGAAGTACTGGATTCCTGACTTCCTAAGATTCAAAATCATAAATGGTTTGTCCTAAAAAGCCCATGAGAAGTCATCCCGATTTTAAGTTAAAGATGACAAAATTGGGTTGCCAAGGATCTCAAATCAAGAATTTTCAAGAATCTTTCTTTTCCTTTAAAACAACATGGGAACTTATGAAAGAAATTTCAAGAAGCATTTTTTTTTTTCAGAAAAGGAATGTGCGCGAACACTTTGTGATGCTTCGAATTGCTTCCATACTTTCCATAAATTACAAAGAATGATTAAAAAAAAATGGATTTTTACAGCAAAATCCTATACTCCAAAGATTTGGAGTTTACATATCATTCTAAGATTTAAAAAAAAAAAAAAAAATTACAAAAGAACAAAAATCTTATGTCTCTTATGAGGCTTACAACCTATCTAGGAAAAGTAAAAACTAATCCAAGTTTACATCCCCAATAAAAAGCAATCACAATTATAATAATCATATTATAACAAGATCATAATAAAGAAAGCACATTAATTATCCCTGGGTCCATGGGATATACAAAAACCCTATAAACAAACAAGTTAGCACAGAATGGTTCTAGCACGATTACTAACCTATGACTTTGATACCAATTGAAGGGAAAAACTCGAATCTCTCTGTTTCCCAAGTCTGGATCAGGTTAGGAACATGCATAACTATCCTAGGCTTTTTCTAAATCCTATACACTACAGAAAAATAACATTTTTATACTTTGAAAGGATTCAGAAAGTGCTAACAAAACCATGTCTCATATTCGGATGTTCCTGAATCAAATCCACATGGTGAAGATGAAGATCGAAATTGCAGAAATCTCATCAACAAGAAGTCTTATGCTCGATGACTCGAACTTTGATCTTGACACATTTCCAATGGGAGGAAAAGAGGGTGAAGGCTATGACTATCTATCTCTCTAGATGGTGGAAGACAAAACCTATGGAAACCCTAACCCTAAAGGGTATTTATAAGGTTCTTAAGTGAGTTTAAGTGACTTGAGCCCACATGGGATTGGGTCACTTAATTTAGACCAAAATGGGTTCTAATTGGTTAATTAACCTAATAGGGCCTACTAATTAATCAATTAGCCCACGCCAAAGACCTTGCTCACTTACCCTTATGCAACCTTGCGTAATTACCAAAACACCCTAATGAACAAAAGTGAACCTAGAGTCAATTTGACCCTCATAACCCATGTCAAAAAGGCATATGAGCTTAAAGCGGGGACCATTGGGACCCATAGGAATATTGGCTCCCTCAAAATCCAATTGTAAAGTTGATTCACCATTCCACTACAAAGAATCAACTAAACTCCGATATCCTATGTAAATAACAAAGAGACACCAAGTGCTAGGGTCCGTGACCTATTATCTATTGTGTTCAGTTTCCCCATGAACTGGTGTCCATAATCAACAAGGTGTGTTCAAGACTATTTATACCATCATTGAGTTATAGATCCTCTTATTGTGTGTTCAATTGACATATCTTAGCTCCCAAAGAGCCTATGTCAAGTTCCACTTAAAGAACTATTATGACCATAGTTTTCATGAACACACCTCCTTAGGATCACCTAAGGGGACATTCTATCTCAATCCCAAGAGATCTCATGGTGTCTCTATTGAGAATACCTATTGCTACCTGCTACCATCAACAATAACCCAATCCATAGGGAATATATGATCAGCTTGCGATCTCACCCGTAGGTCAAAGTCATTTCTAACTTCAGCACAAGCTCAATATTCTCTCAAGGTTGAGAGACAACATAATGAAATAGCTTGGTGAGATCATAATTACTTGATGGCCTTAAGTCATGACTCACCATAGGTCCTGTCCAATGTGTAACCATACATACTAGTGGACTCACCATGGGAAAACCCATCCTGATAGCTAAGACCAACCATCCCTCCAATTAGGAGGTGGTGCACTACAACCTCTAATGGGTTGCCTAGACCCATGAATCGGTTGTGAACAAGTAATCTATTTGCAAGGAACCCATGACTTAGATCTTCTATGTAACTCCTAATACACCTAAGTCACGTACAATGAAAAAATGGAGGTAAGAATGCTCATAAAATATAATACATTAAATAAGGATAGATAAAAGTGAAACTGAAACATCATTAAATAAATAATGAATTTCAAATTTATTACATTATGTCATGCTTTTAAGAGCTCTATCCTAACAGTAATACCTTCCAGTAGCCTGCATTACTGGCCTTGCAACTAAAGCTAATATAAGAACAATCCCATCATGTAACCTTCCCACTTGTTGAAAACCTTATAAAGAATTATAGATAGTGAGATTGGAATCAATCCACCACTATTTATTCAACAATGAGAATATGATGTGTACTAGTCTATCCTTAGGAAATCTGAGCATTCCCTTTTCTAGTGTCCTAAAAGGCCACAAAGGATTTACATGCCCTTAAATTTATTCTCTTATTTTCTTTTTTTGAACTTTCCTTATTTGGTGTTGTTGATGTTCTTCTTGGTAAAAGAGCTTGAAGAACCTCTAACTTCCATATGAATACCCTTTTAATCTTTGAGAATCCTCTTACAGTTGTCAAAAGAATCTAGTGAGATGTCTAAAATCACATGAATCCTGGTGTTCATAATAACCCTAAGAGCAACTTGTCTAATTGACTTGCCTCTATTACCAAATAACCTTTGCAACTTTAAAGAAAATATCATAGACCATGACAATAGGTATGTGTTACTTTGGTCACACACTACCTAAAAACCCCAGTATGAGACACTTGGTCTTTTGATTCATGTTATACCATCTTTGATATGCTCCTCTTTCTTTTTGCTAGATTTGTTTAAAGAAAATAACAAACTCTACCTAAATTAACTTCTATACAACTCAAACTAAATCCTAATTATATATTAGTCTATATCAAGCCCAACTCAAAAGTGAGAATATAGGTGAACAATTTAAAGACATAATATTTGTAACAAATAAAAAAAAAACCATCATTAATAACAAGAACTAAGTATTCATGACATGTTGATAATTAATTTAACAGCAATGTAGTGTTCCCAAACTACATGTCATTTTTCAAGGCAACCTAGTGTTATAAGAATCAAACCAACTTTAAGCAAGCAATGAGTCTTATAACTAGGGTAGAGAACTTTTTTAATTGATAAACTTACCTTAAACTTTAAAAGTTATCATAAGGAATTTATCAACATACCTTTTTGTTTAACCCTTAGCTTATGCAAATGGGACCACTTTAGGTGATTCTACCACTTCATGTCTAAGTTAAGAGTATAACCAAGATCCTTGACATCAATATTACCCAGTGAAGAGTTCCATTTTTAGGATTGACAACTCCCACTACAAACATATATAGTCTAGTGCATAAAGGATAACATATATCCCATGATTCCTTGAGTCACTTCATCTTTAAGGTGGCGATGCGCCCAAAATCAAGATGGGCTCTTGGAAGCAATGGGCTTGCCTATGATCCTCTCCTACTTAACCTTTTAAATTAATTAAGAGCATTTTAAAACTTTAATAATTATCTTGATGAATAAATTTTCTTCTTTGAAAATTTCCAAAAATATTTATTCCTTAATTGGAAACTTAGTGTTATAAGAGAATGTACATATGAAAATTTTAAAATTTCTATGAAAGTATTTTATCCAAAAAAAAAAATTTGATAGAATATCCACTCTCATATTTTAACATCCAATTTCATAAAAATTCTCCTTATTTGCATAATTAATAAATATTTTGTCTAGAAAATATTTTCAAAGAAATTTATCTTCATCAAATTACTAAACCTTCTGATAATAACTTCAATAATAAATTATTTCTAATGAAAATTTCCAAAAGATATTCATTTTCTAAATTGGAAACTCCAGTGTAATAAGGAAACTTCCAATTTAAGAAATTTTGAAACTTTGAGAACACCTTATCCAAATAAAAGAATTTTAGTTCTCATATTCAAAATTCCCTATAAATTTAATTTCCTTATTCCTACGCCTTTCCAATTTAATAAATATTCTTAGACATTGAATCCAATTTTCATAATAATTTATTTCATATTAAAGTTACCAAAAAATACAACATTGAGTAATTTCCTTAATGGATAAAATATTATCTATGAAAAACTTCCAAAAAATGTTTATTTCCTAAAAGGAATTAAACAATCCATTTTGAAAAGTATTTTTTAAAATATTTAGTTCCCATTAAATTACTAAACCTTCCAAAATATTTTGGTAACTATTCATAAAATAAACGTTTTATCATGAGATTTTCCAAATTTGTAATTTACTTTTTAAAATGAAACTCGTGGGCTAAAATAATTGTTCTCTCATTCCTTATCCTTGAACTATCCATATCCAATCTAGGTGATTTCCTCCTTCTCTTAGGGGAGAAGAGCCTAAAAGACCACCATAGGTGTAGTTCTCCTTCTATTGGGTGGGTAAGGGTGGAGAAGAGGGGGAGAGCTAGGAGAATCACCCATCCAAAATGAAAAGGATGGTTCCATAAGGAATAACAATTTATTTAGCAACAACCAATCTTAAATAATAACTTTGGAAAACATCTTCTCATGAAAATTTATTTTCTATAAGAATATCCAAAATATTTTATTTCAAGCCAAACATGCAATAAACACATAAAACATAAAATAATAAATAGAAAAATAATAATAAAATAAATAATCCCCATAACCTTTAAGGATCCTATCACAAATTTTGGTAGTCTTAATTTGGAAGAACAAACATCCAAATTTACTAAAATCTGTTGCAACCAAAAACAGAGTTAATATAAAACAACTCTAAAGAAACCCTAACATTACCAAACAATTGTCATTCGTGCTTGAGCACCCAAAAATTCTAAAGGAACGTTGGATATAACTTGGACCATTGGAAAGACTGTACAAGCACTAAGGTCACTCAAATATACTTTGGTCGTTGGAAGAACTGTTCAATCATTTGAGAAAATCAAGTGTGCCACTCAAGCATGGAGTCTGTTTAAGTGCTAATCTAATCGCTCGAGTGTTGCATCCCTGTGTTGCACACCCAAGACCAATTTCTGCCTTTTTTTTCTAGTCATTGTTCCATTGAAAAACTTACCCTTTTCGATTGTCGTTTGTGCTATGGATGTTCGTGAATGCAAGGAAACTTGGATATTTGCTTTTGGGTTATAAAAAAACAGATAAAAATATGATTTTTACAAAATGAAAAATCCTATGCTCCACCAAAATGGAGCTTACAATCCGTTTAAGAACAAAAACCAATTTTTACATAGAAATATAAAAATCCTATGCTCCTAAACGTGGAGTTTACAACCCAAACTACAAAAGAAATTATTTTTCATATATATTCAACAAGGACAAATAACCATCTATTCACAACTATGAACCTCATATTAAAATCCCTACATTCCTTTAAGTAATAGGATGAATAAACCAGCCTTGCAAAAATAAGTTAGCACAACCTAGAATAAATTTAACAAGTTGTTCCCTAACCTAAGGCTCTGCTACTAGTTGTTGGGAAATCCCAAATTGCAATGTTCCCATGCCTTGGATTGTTGGGGCGCATGAAATATATCATAGGTTCTCTAAATTTATTAAAGAGAAAAACTTGGTATTAAAAAAAATCAAAATACAATAGAAAACATAGATCTAGAGAGAAATGCCATGTACTTGTGATCTAGATGTTCCTAATCGATTCCAATCGGTATAGAATACTCCCAAGTTGCAATAGATCTCACAAATGCAATAGCCTTCCACCCAATGACTCCCCCTTGAGTCTAAGCACTGAGATGGTTGAGATCTTAGGGATAAAGAATAGGGTTCTTTCTCTAGATTGCAGGGAAAGAGTAGCAAAAGTTGGAAACCCTAACCCTTCAAGGGGTATTTATAGGCTTCTTATTGGGTTTAAGTGACTTGAGCCTACTAAATGCTTGGGTCACTTAATATAGCCCACAAAGGTTGTTAATTGATTAATTAACCCAATAGGACTTCAATTAATCAATTAGCCTAGTTCATATATACGATTCACTTACCCTTGTGCAATCTTACGTAATTACCAAAACACCTTTAAGCACATTAATGAATTAAAAATCCATCTAACCCTTATAAACCGTGTCATCAAGGATTATGATCTTGAGTGTGGACTACTAGGACTCATAAGACAGTACTGGTTGCATCAAAATCCAATTTTGAAGTTGACTTAATATCCTACTATAGAGAGTCAACTATGCTCCAGTACCTTATGTATATTATAATGAGACACCAAGTGCTCGGGTTTGTGACTTTCTATCCAATGTATACTATCTTCCCATGAATTGGTGTTCGTAGTCTAAAAATGTGAAAGCTATCAGTTTTTCAACACTACTTCTACCATCCTTGAGTTATAGATGCTCATATTAAGTGATCAAATGACTTAATGCTATGTTAAATTCCACTAAATGAATTATTATAGGAACACAGATTTCATGATCACATGTCCTTAGGATCACCCAAAGGAACACATTTTCATAAAGTCCATGAGATATCATAGTGTCTCTATTGAGAATACCTATTGCTACCGACTTCTATCAATAGTGACCCAATCCATACGAAATATATCAACTTATGATTTCACCCATAGGTTAAAGCCACTATTAACTTCTGCACAAGCTTAACATTCTCTTAAGGTTCAAAGAGTATACAGTATAACAGTTTAGTGATGTCATCACTACCCATTAGCCTTATGTCATGACTCACTGTAGGTTATATCCAATGTATAACCATACACACTAGTGCACTCACCATGAGAACCTCATCCTTACGGGCAAAACCCTGTATCCCTCCAATTAGGAGATAGTGCACTATAGCCTTGAATGGATTGCCTAAATCCACGACCTGATTGTGGACAAATCAACTACTTGCAAGGAACTCATGACTTGGATTTTCAGTATATCTCCTAATGCACCCAAGTCATATACAATGTAAGAGATGCTAAGCCAAAATGTTGATGGTGTATAATCCATTGAATAAGGATATATAAAAGTGAACCTTGAATAATATTAAATGTAAATGTATTCTGAATCTGTTACATCATGTCATGCTTTTAAGATTATATCTTAATAATAAAGAGCATTTTTCAAATTCCACTCAAGAAATTACTATGAACACATATTTCATGATCATATATCTTTAGGATCACCCAAAGGGACACACTGTCTTAATTCCATTAGATATTATGATGCCTTTATTGAGAATACCTATTTCCACCGATCTTCATCAATAATGACCCAATCCGTATAGATATATGACCACTTTAGGGTCTCACCCATAGGCCAAAGCCTCTTATTGATTTCAACATAGACTCAATATCTTCTCAATGTTGAGATTATATGGAATATAGGAATTTGGTGAAACATTACTATCTGATAGCCAATGTCATGGGTTCCTTGTAAGTATATAAGTTGTCCATAGTTAATTTATAGATTTGAGTAATCTAGTAGAGATTGCAGTGTATCACCTCCTAATTAGAGGGATGACTTGTCTTAGCTTGACCGTCGAGATGAGTTTCTCATGGTGAGTGCACTAGTGTATGTGATGCATACTAGACAAGACCTATGATGAATCATGATACAAGGCTATCAATTGTCATGATTCACCAAACTATTATATTGTATGGACTTTCAACCTTGAGACGATATTGAGTTTGTACCAAAATCAACATGAGGCGTTGACTTATGGGTGAGACCCTAAAGTAGTCATATATCCTTACGGATTGGGTCATTGTTGATGGAGGCTGGTGGTAACAAGTATGCTCAATAAAGGCACTATGATATCTCATGGAATTGAGACAGTATGTCCCCTTAGGTGATCCAAAGGACATGCGATCATGAAATGTATGGCCACTGTAATTCCTTTAATGGAATTTGATATATACTCCTTGGAGGTAGGGTGTGTTAGTTGATCACATAATAAGTGAGATTTGTAACTCAATGATTGGAAATGTAATCTTGATAGGTGATAACACTATCTTGTTAAATTACAAACATCAGTTCATGGGGAGTATGCATGTAGTGGATATTAGATTACAGAACCGAGCTTCGTTTTGTTGTTATTTACATAGGGTATTGGAGTGTAGTTGGTTCTCTTTAGTGGAATGTTGAATCAACTTCAAAATTTAATTCTAAGGAAACCGATACTTTTATGGGTCTCAATGGTCCCCGCTTTGAGTTCATACACCATGATGACATAGTTTATGAGGGTTTGATTGGCTTAGGTTCATTCTTGTGCATAAGGACATTTTGGTAATTGCACAAGGGATAATGAACAAGGTCTTTGGGTTAGGATAATCGATTCATTAAATGACCTTATGTGGTTAATTAATCAATTAGAAGCCGTTTTGAGTTAGATTAAGTGATCCAAGCCTTGATAGACTCAAGTCACTTAAGCCCAATGGGCAACCCTATAAATACCTCTTAAAGGGTTAGGGTTTCCTAATGACTTTAATTAGTTGTCTTTCACCTCCAGGGATAGTGAGAAAGAGCCAAGGTTTCCACCATTCCAAAGCCCACACTTTTGAGTGTCAAGATTGTGATTTGAGTCATCGGACGCAAGATCTTGGGTGTACAAGACCTCTAAACTATTTAGACATGTTCTTCACCATAAGGAATTGATTTGGGAACATCCAAATGCAGGTATATATGAATACTTTTTCTTTAGATCATTATCCTAATATGGTTTTTATAACCATATGTTTCCGCTGCAATAGATTTAGGGAAGCTTAGGATAATTTACATACACCCTACGAGATCCAAAGCATGGGAATGAAGAAATCCAGGGTTTTCAATAAGTGATGCAAGCTTGAATGTTCAAATCAATATCAATGCAAAAGGAAATAGAAAGTGGAAAGTCAAGTCTAACTTTGTTTCATTTTGTCTTGCTTTTAAGAACTCTATTCAAACACATATGAACTCCAAAAAAGTGGTGAAATTGATGTTTAAAAAAATGGTCAAATAATAATCTGATAGATTTATTCACAATGTCATTGCCAACCTTATCATTCAAGAGGTTAGTACAAAAGATTGGAATGCACCAACTCAAGAATATCGATATGAGGGGAAGTGTGTTTATAAAAGGATATAAGTATACTTCCTTCATTTTCCTTTTGTCCAAGTTTTATCCCATTGGTTTTACTTGCAAAGTTTTTAATGAGACAATCCTAATAGATCAAGAGCAATCTAAAGAATTACAAAAATATTGTACTATTTTTCCTTCACTAGAATTTTCCCATGGGTTTCTTAATAACAAGGTTTTATTGATCGTGGAAAGGGAAGTATTGTAAATGAGGTGGTGAATGACCACCACTAAATTTCATTTATGAATTTTCATTTACTTATATGAAAGATGAGTAATGAAAGTCATTTGTGTGAAGACTATAAAAGGGTTTTCCTCATACCTTGTATAAGTCACACCTTAAACAAGACGTTCTCTTGATTTTTTTCTCTAATTTCCTCACCTCCTTTATCTATAGTATGTATGTTTGTATGTATTTGACACATGGGTAAGACCCTAAGGTGGTCATATATTCCCTATGGATTGAGTTGTTATTAATGGAGGCTAGTCATGATAATTGATATTCTCGATAGAGGCACCATGATATTTCATGGGATTGAGATAGTGAATGCCCTTGGATGATCCTAAGGACTTGTGATCATGAAATATGTGGCGTTGTAGTAATTTCGTTCAAAAAATTTGACTTTGCTCTTTATGAGATAAAGTATATCATTTGATCATATAATAAGAAGATTTGTAACCCAAGGATTGTCAAGGTAATCTTGAGATGTTGATAGACTTACCTTGTTAGATTACAGACACTAGTTCGTGAGGAGTTTGCATGGTGTGGATAGTAGGTCACAAACTTAAGTTTTCTATCTTGATATAACATCATAGGATATTAGAGTACAGTTAACTCTCTGTAGTGGGATGTTGATTCAACTTTAGAATTGGATCCTGAGAGAGCTAATATTTTCCATGGGTCTTAGTAATCCCCACTATATTCCTAGGTGGCATAGTATTTGAGGATTAGTTAGGTTATCTATTCACATGTATGCATAAGGGTGTCTTGGTAAAAACGTAAGGTTGCATAGGAGCTTGTGAATGCTATCTGTGGATTGAGATAATTGATTAATTAAAGCCCAATAAAACTAATTAATCAATTAGGACTCAAGTGGGTTGGATCAAGTGACCTAAGCCTAAATAGGTTCAAGTCACTTAAACCCACAGGAAACCTATATAAACCCATTAGGGGTTAGGGCTTTGGTCTTCTTCTTCTTTAATTTTTGAGATAATCTAGAGACAGGAACGTTAGTCTCTACCCTTCTTAGAGTATTCTACCATCCTCAAGTGCCTACATCAAGGAAAGTGAACCATCGGCAGGAAGACCTCTTGGTTTTTGAGATCTGCTTCACCAATTGGAATAGATCTAGGTACATCTAGATCATAGGTATGGTTTTTATCTCTAGATCCATGGTTATTGATAATTTTTATTATCATGTTTTTCATTGTGCGTAGATTTAGAAATCCTTAGGATAGTTTTGCATGTACCTCAACGATCTAGGGATTGAAATTTAACAATCCAAAGATTTCAATACACAAAACAATGAAACAACTTTAATAATCTCAAATAACTCGTTAATTCATGAGAAATTGAAATTGCAAATGGAAACCTTTACATTATAAACTTCTATTACTTTGTCTCTATAATATATCTCAAACAACATACTAAATGGTACACATTAAACTAAAATATAACAACAAAGTACATTTAATCATATAGTTACATTAAATTGTACATGCTTATACATCATTATCATTATCATCAAATTACATGTGTTTCCATATCTACTAGTAATTCATCATTACTCCTAATATCTCATAATGTTGTGGTGTTAAATGTGGGTCCATATCTAGTATAGTAATTCATCATTACTCTTAATATCGAATTATGTTTGTAGAGTGATGATAATGTTGGGGAATTCAATTGGAAGACTTAATAACATAAAAGAGGTAGTGATAATGCTCATTTGGTGATTTTAAAATTTTGATGTAGGGGTCGTGCAAGTTGAGTTTGGTTTAGACTTTTGGGGTAGAACGATGGATCAATTTTTAAGTTGGGTTGACAAAAATTAAAAAAAAAAATAAAAAAAAAAAAAAATCTTAGCATGAAAAAAATGTATATCCTATTTTACTCTATCAAGCAAACGAGAACCTAAAATACTTATGCAACTCAATGAATATAATTGTTAGCCAATTGAGGGAATATTTGCTTAAAAGGGATCAAATAATACTTATATTTGGAAAAATAACTTTCATGAATTGAAACTTATGCATAGCACCTCGTTATGATACTTTTACCTCTTTAATTTTTTTTTATTAAAAAGGGTTATAATTATATTTTTCTTAAAAAAAATTAACTTTCATGTTTCGGAAATTGTAAATAAGAGTTTATTTTGATATTTTCCACTTTTTTTTTAATTCAAAAAGTGTTTGATATGAAATAAGGATTTAAAAAATTATTAAAAAAATATTTTTGTATATTTTATATTTTCTAAAAATACACATCATTCATACATACATTTTAATCAAATAACCCATCATGTGAAAATTTCTCAATTCAATCATTGGATTGTCTAAAAAGGGAAATAAAAATTGCAAGCTTTGGCCACTCAATCATAGATGATAATCATATGAAATTGACTTTTCCTAACGTTAGCACAAAATACCCACCATAAAATTTCAACCATTTATGCATTGGTCATGTTAAATAAAAAAATTCATTTCATTTCTTGTTAACTATAATATTTGAATTATTTATCAAAAATAACTAAAAAAAAAAAAAAAAGGATGCTGAGGCTTAAAAGTAAATATTAAATTAATAAAGAAAAAGAAACAACCATAACCAAAACTAAAGATATTGAGCCACGTCAGCACCGTTGGATTCTGAGACAGCAAGGCAATTCGGTCATTTCAAGTGTAAAAAAATGCCCCTAAAAAGGAGGCCCCCCATTCAAATCAATTCCCATGAGACTCGCTCCACTGCCCCCTCGTCCCTGATCCTCCTCCCCTCTCTCTTTCTCTCTCTCATCATCATCATCATCACCATCATCCCCGTCGGCCTCCAGACAGATTCAGATACTGATATAGAGAGACAAAGATCCAAAGAACAAGAGGAGGGACAGATTCCGTCCACCCCATAATTTTCCATTTCTCCTTTTGATTGGTTAGTCTTTGGCCCTCTTCATCTGTTGTGTCAGAATGTGTTTCTTGTCTCTCTTTCTTCTCTCCTCTTTTTATCAATTTAATTTAACTTTCTTTTCGTTTTTTGACAGATGATTTATTATTAAAAAGCTGTGCAAATTCCAGATCTGGTCTCCTCCCCGAAGTCCCCACCCACGGAAGGTATCCTATGAGGATTCCAACCCCTTTCTTTTATTTCAGTTTTGAATGTGTTTTCCTGTCTTCCGGGGATTTACCGGATCTGATGCTTCCGCGTCTCTCGGATTTTGGGATTTGATTTTCTCGAGAAAATGCGGATTTTCCCGAGAAACTTCTCCTAATCTTCTTACTTCGTGTTTTCCGTCTCTCCGAGGTGTCTCCAGAACGGAAATCTGACGCGGAATTTTTGGTCCACTAATTCCGGGTAGAAAATCTGCATTTTCCCGAGAAAATTCACATTTGTATTCTGCTATTTTTTATCTCTCAAACATTTCCGAGGAGCCTCTGCACGCCGGTCGAAAAACGAAGTTTCTAATCCTTTGAATTTTTCTCATAAAACCGTGCAGTTTGTCGAGAGAAATTTGGATTATTCTTCTGTTTATCCAGCTGTTAGCGCCACTTTTGCTGTTATAATCCGTTCACTTTGTCATAATTCAAACTTTAGTCTTTTGTTACTTTTATTATTATACAAATATTTTGTCACTTTCCCTGATTTTTTTTCTTTTTCTCGAGACTGTGTGACCGACTTTGAATGAAAAATGTGGTTAGTATGTCCGTGATGGACCCGTCTACACTCCGAGATCGGCTTAGAACCAGAGAGGACGACGACGGCAGAGATGCTTGGGCCGGACTGACCCTCGGCGCCGTGTTGGGCTGCGAGAAGCGGCCTCCGCCGGGCCACATCAACCGAACCCTCCTGGACATTATCAGAGACGAGTCCACCGGTTACAAAGACGTTCTTGGCCAGCCGAACAACAACAACAAGATGAGCTGGAAGTCCTTCAAGGATCGCCTCCGGATCCGCCGCGCTGGAGCCGCCTGGACCTCCTCCATGCCGATCCCAGCCTCTGACGTCCCCACCAGAAGCCAGCTCTCCCGCCGCCAGTCCACTCGGGTTACGATGTACACCACCGATCCGCCGGAGCCGACGGAGACCTTCGAAGAATCTCCTGGTGCGCCGGAGAACCCCCTCCCCGTCGAGGCCGTCCAAGTCCATAACTTAAGGCCTCAGTTTTCACGGAACAATTCCATTCGTGCTCCGTCCCGGACGTTCAGCCGAGCCGACTCCACTCGCTTGCACACCGGAGTCACGGATGGGCCGGTGGTCTCGCGCCGGCTGTCGGCGGCATTGGCAGAAGAGCGAGAATTGCAAAGGGCAGAATCTGCGGCAGCTCTGGGAGGTGATGATGAGGAGGAAGAAGAGGATGAAGGGGAGGGGGAGGAGGAGGGGCCAGAGGCAGCACCGAGGATGTCGCTGATGGCATTATTAGAAGAAACAGACAGGCAAGCGGGAATAGTGGGACCCGCATACGTATTAGAAGAAGAAGAAGATGAGGATGAAGAGGAAGAAGGGGACAGCGGAGGAGGAATAGAATACAACTGCTGCGTGTGCATGGTGAGGCACAAGGGGGCTGCCTTCATACCCTGTGGACACACATTTTGCAGGCTGTGTTCCAGGGAGCTGTGGGTGAGCAGGGGTAACTGCCCTCTCTGCAATGGCTTCATCTTGGAAATCCTCGATATCTTTTAGAAGCCCAATTTCCCATCTTCTTCATTCTCATGGATATATGTCCTCTCTCCTTCCTCTCTGTTTAACTTCACCCTGTGGTCATGAATGCTGAATGAGAAGAAGGTAAAGAAGATGATACAAATTCCTGTAATGGGATTGGGAGTTGGGGCCATGGGTGCGGATGGCTTCTCTTGATTTCATTTTGTATGTTGGATTGTTTATTCCCCAGAATTCCTTTAAAAAACAGGCCAGTGGAATTGTACCAACAAAAAAGAAAAGGATTTCCAGGCTGCTGTCAGAGGTTTAAGGTTTTTAAGCTTGCTTATTTCTTTCAATCTATACAGGGTTTTCTTTTTTCTTTTTAAGTTTTACCCGCTAAATCATGATGGCTCAGTTTTTGGTAAACGGGAATCCTTGGAGGGACGATGGAAATGCCATTTTCTTTGTTTTCCGGTTTGAACAATAAGTACCATAATATAATAAAATACGAGGGATTTTAATCATCTCACTTTTTAAAAAAGAAAAAAAAAAATTGTTTGGTATTTTTTTTTTTAATTTTGCTTTTATAAAAGATTATAAATTCACTTTATATAATATAAACTAAATTTAATTAAAGTCTTGTTAAGAATAAAAGTAATTTTTTAATTATAAATAAATTAAAAATAGTTTTTTAATCAAATATAAATATTAATATTATAATAAAATGAAAAATTATATATATAAATATTATAAAATATGTAACATCTCGTAAAACTAGAATTTATTAATTTTGTTAAAGATAAATAATAATAATTGCTAATATTATTTTATTTTAAATGAATTTAAAGAAAAATAAAATTTATTTTTAAGGTATTAATGAGTCAATATTTTTTATTACATGCCTATATTTAATATTCAATTGTACATAATGTATTTTGAAAATTTTTATTTAATCTATAATTAATTAATTAGCTTTTTGAATTTCAAATTATTTGAAGATTAATAAAGAATTTAAAATATTAATTTAGAATTTATTTACCTAGTGAGAAAATTTAAAAAATATAGTTGTAAGTATAGGAGAAATATAACATAACACATAATATATTAGGTTTAGTCTATTACTTTTTTTTGTAGTTACTATATATATTTTTTGAATTTCAAGTTTTTTAAATTATTAAACTCATTAATAAACCCAATATAAAGTTTTGATTTCAAATTCATTTTTCAAATAAAAAAATCAGAAAATGTGTTTCTATAAAAATAAAAAATAAAAAAATAAAAACAAAACAAAAAAAAATATTCATTCTACATCAATTTTGTCTATAATTTTTTTGTATTAATTTATTATATTATTTTTTACTTTAAAATTATTTTTAAAAATACTAAATTTATTAACAAATCCAATGTATTAAGTTTTTCTTAATTTTGATTTTATTCACAATAAAAAATTCACAAAATTATGATTATAATATATAAAATCATTCAAGATGAATTCATGTTTACGATTTTTTAGTAGTAATAATGGATATGAAGTTTTTTAATATTAATTGAATTGATTTTTAAGTTTTAAATTATTTTAAAAAATTAATGAACTTTTTCTATTTAGTTTTACTTGGTTTGGAAACTATCAGTTTAATAAAGAAATGTTACAAGTTAAAAGAAATTAAAAAAAAAAAAAAAGCACATATAATTAAAGGGAGATCAAATTTGAAAATTTTTTGTATTGATATTGGGTGACAGGGAAAGAATGAAAGAAAAATATATCCTGTTTTATTTTATTTATTTTTTGTTATTTATTTATTTATTTTTTCTTATTTTCTTTTTTTTTTTCTTATGTTTTAAAAAATTAATGAAAACAATTTTTATTTATTGGCTATTTCATTTCGTTTTTACAGATTGTTTGAAAAAACAACCAAACAATGCCATAAATTTTTTTAAAATAATTTTTTTATTTTTAAAAACAAGACATTGTTTTGAAATCACACTAATAAACAAGCTTTTATTATTTAGAAAAAGAAAAAAACTCTCCAAGATGTTTTTTCTAAAATAAAAATATTTTTTTTTTAAACTAGGTGAAGTTTGAGAGTTTTGTTTTTGTTTTTTTTTTTTAAAAGAAAAAAAATTAAAGTATATCTATGAATATTATTATAAATTTATTTTTTTTTTTCCCATTTTCATTTCTAATGCTAGAAGATTGAAACAAATAGTTATTCTAACCTTATATTTTCAAATGCATCTAAACACAAGAATTGAGATCAATAAATTCAATCTTATTTAAGGTTAAATAGGAATGAAAATATTCATTTTCATTGCTCATTTTTTATGTATAAAAAATGACCTTATAGGTTAACTTTTTGCCCTATTTGAAATGTTGAAATAGAAATGAGAATTCAAATGAATTCCATTTCTATTCATAAAAGAATTTAGATTATTTTTTAAAACAAGAATAAAAAAAATATATATAAAATAAAATTTCACTTTCACTCAAATGTGAAAGTCTTGATTTATCTGTTTTAGATGATATAATAATTTCATTGTTATTTTATTTTCATTTTTATTTCTTTTTCATATATAAAATATAAGTATGTTTGACAATGATTTTAATAAATATTTCTAACTTTTTTAATGCTTAAAAACTTCTAACTTTTAAGTATTAAAAAAATTAATTTTTTTTAAATCACTATCAAATAAACTCTATATCCTTAGGGATAGAGAAACATTATTTTCCTAAAAATGTATAGACATTCCATGTTACCCTCTAACCTTTTCAAAGGAATTGCCATATTTATGTTAACATATGATTACTTCCTAATACTTGAAGTGAATATATATATATATATATAGAAAAGCATCATGGCTCCTTAAACTAATAGATAAAATATGTTTCTTCTATTTTTTTAATTTTTTTAATTTTTTTTTTTTTTTTTTTTTTTTTTTTGTATAACAAGGCAAATGGGACAAATAAATTGAAAAATAAAATATGAAACAAAAATTTAGGGCATATCTGGTAGACTTTTGTTTTTCAATGTTCATTTTATTAAAGGAAATTTTTAAAAATAATTTTAAAAATCAGGTATGACAACTTACTTTTAGTTTTTATTTGCAAAATTTAATAAAAAATAAAAAAAAAATTAACTTTATAAAAAAATTTGTTTTTATAATTTTCAAATATTTTTTATAAAAAAAAATTAATATTTCAATCACTCAATATATATATTTTTTTAACCTAACAAAAATCCTATCCAAATTACAAATAACATTAACCCATATTTTATTTTTCCTTACCTTTCCTTTTCTTCCCATTTTCCCTTTTTTCTTCTTCTTTATTGTGCTAACACACCCTTAAACTTCTTACTTTGGTAGCTTGGAACATCAAAATCATTTGTTGATGGGCCTGAGATCATACCTATGTTGGTGACATTTGTGGTGGTTTCCAATCATGAGAAAGATAGGGCAGGGATCAACTTTATTTATTGTGTGGAAAAGAAGGGAAAAAGGGAAATGACCTATGTGCATATTACTTATTGTTTGGGTATCAAGAGACTGTGACACCCACCTTATAAATATTTTATTTACAATATGCCCATATGGTGGAAAGAAATAGCATGAAATTAGATGTAAAATTTTCTTTCACAAAACAGAAAGTTGTGCAGGACCACCCTGCACAATGTCCACTGTTGGAAAATTTTCATCCAAGCTAAAGGCCAATTCTTTTTTGTCTATGGCCTTGGCTCAAACTGATTGAGTGAGGTTGAGATAAGGCCCAAAAAAAAAAGAAAAAAAAAGGGTAAGTTGAAATTTTCAATTCAGTGGAAGAGCATCACTGTCCAAGGTTCAATCATGAGCATAAGTTTTAGGAAGGTCTCAAAAATCAGCTTCTTGTTTTTTAAATAATAATTATTTTTTGTAATATTAAAAAATGGGTTTGTTTGTTTGTTTGTTTGCTTTTGGATGAGAATTGATTTGTTGGTAGGGCAAGGTTGTCTTTAGTGATGATATTAGGGAGCTTTGGACCCTTTGAAAAGCAAAGAAGATGCCTACAAATGGCAATGCCTATTAATCTACATTTTCAATCTCCCCCCCCAGCAGATTGACAGTGAAAGAGAAGATGGGCCAAAGCTATCCCTTTGGAAAAAGCAAAGCTGTAGATTTGTTGGGTGTTCCTTCACATATTTCTCCCTTCTTATTATATTTATTTCAGATTTTAACTTTAATATGCTTTTCAAAAGCAATTTCTAAATTTCCTTTACGGATTCATCCTACAGTGGATATAACTTGGGTTGGGTTGGATCTACTTTACATCCAATTTGAGTCTAACCTTAGTTAATAAGCATTATTTTCAAACTTTAAACCCAACTTGATTTCTAATCCAAACTCAACTTATCTCTAATTTTCCAAACTAAGGTTAAGTTTAGGTTAGGATCTGATTAACCTCATTAGATGGATTGTTTGGATTTTATAAGATTCGGATTGGGTTGAGTTGATCTGTTTATAAAAATGTCTATTTGCAAATAATAAATAATAGGGAGAATTATCGAATAAGGTAGATTGAATGTGATAATTACAAGAAAGGGTCACTTACCTCAAGAATTTATAGTGGACAATTTTACTAGGAATATGTTTTCGATATCATCTATAAATAAATTTGAGATTGTTAATAATGTGGGGCTCACACATGATGATAAATACAGTTAATCAATAGTGCATATCTCATGTCCCAAAAAATTATTTTTCACTTTTAAACAATGAACTCGCTCTTTAGCAAAGTTTTACTTATAAAAGTTAAGGATAAAGATAATTTTATTATTTACTTGAATAAAGTGCAAATGATAAGTCCAATTGAATGTTAGAATTTTCATAAAAATAATTTAATAAATTATGCATTATTAAACTAGTTTATTATTTTGTATTAATCATAAATTATTTTATATTATCACATCAATACGGTATATTTAATAAATTTGTCATTTTTTTACTCCTTTAGTGATGGTGGTTGAAAAAAATGGAAAAGTGAAAAATGTATTTTTTTTCCTTTTTTTATTTAAAAAAATGTGAGATTTTTTAGAGAACTTGCTAAAAAAAATAATAATATTCAATATCTTATAAATATAAACCATATCCTAATGTTATTATGTTGTTTTATATAAAACTTACAATTAAAAACTTTGTTACCTTAATAGAATAAATAATTATTTTTTAGTAGCACTCGTTAATTGAATAATATACAAATAATCAATTGAATAACACATAGACATTCAATGGAATAACACACAACTATATGTTGTGTAATATATCATGTGAAAAAAATTAAACAAAAATAAATTAAATTATGTTATAATATATTGTAACATTAGTGTATTTGTATTATAAGTATAATGCATTTATATGATACCTATATTTCATTACAAAAATAGTAATTCTAAAAATGCTTATTCATATATAGTGGTATTAACACATCATATCAGTATATTAACATCTTTCACCTAGTGCATTGAAATTATTTAATAATTTCTATATATATATATAATTTAAATTACAAGTCTCATGAATTCAAATTAGTATTTCATTTGGTTTTATAAATGATTCATAAATTAAGTATATTATGAAATATAGTATGAACATACAAAACTATCATTTTTATAAAAAAGTTCAAAAATTTCTCAATGTAATGTAAGTGTATTTATATTGTAATTATAACATTTATTTTATAATAAAAGTAATAATCTTAGAGATCACTTTTTATACTTCATTAATATTCAACATATCATATGTATTAATATCATCCACTTGATGCATTGAGAAAATATATATATATATCTATAAATTATCGAGTCTCATGAATTCAAATTAGTATTTCATTTGGTTTTAGAAATAATTCATAATACAAGTATATTATGAAATATGGTATGATCATACAAAACTATCTCTTTTATAAAAAAGTTCAAAATTTTCTCAATTAGGTTTTATTGTAATGTAAGTGTACTTATATTGTAATTATAACATTTATTTTATAATAAAAGTAATAATCTTAGAGATCACTTTTTATACCTCATTAATATTCAACATATCATATGTATTAACATCATCCACTTGATGCATTGAGAAAAAAAAATACTATGTAAAGGAATAAAACTATAGAAAAATCATATATATTTTTAAAAAATATTTTATTATGAAAAATAAAAAAAGATAAACATTCTTTATCATTTTCTTATTTTTTTTAGATAATCTAAATAAAAAATTAAACATTTTATCTTTCTCGAATTTAATACAAAAACATAATTTATCAATTTTAAATTTTAAAAAATATATGAAAAAAAATCATCATTTTTATTATAAAATTATGAAACTTGTTTTTTTCTTAATTAAATTAAAAATTAGAATAAAAATGTAAAAAAAAAAAATTAAATGTTATTTTGAAAATACTTTTTAGAAGTATTTTTGTTTTAAATGATAAATTTAAATAACAAATTATCCTATGATTATGTATAATAATAATAGTAATGTTTAAATCCAAAATTTTGATTTAAATTTGAATATTAATAATTACAATAAATATGGGGCCCACATACTATAAATGTCCTACCAAACAAGTGAAGTGCTTTTAAAAGGAAATTTAAATGAGATTTTTGGTATTTAAGCCTATTATTATTCTCTCATAGAATTATAAAAAAAATTACCCTTCCCAATAATTATCATATCCAATCTACCCTATCGCTAATTATCTTATAATAATAATAGTAATGTTTAAATCCAAACTTTTGATTTAAATTTGAATGTTAATCATTACAATAAATATGGGGCCCACATACTATAAATGTCCTACCAAACAAGTGAAGCACTTTTAAAAGGAAATTTAAATGACATTTTTTATATTTAAGCCTATTATTATTCTCTCAAAGAATTATAAGAAAAATTACCCTTCCCAATAATTATCATATCCAAGGGGAATAGAAATAGAAGGGGAATGGAAACAAATCACAAGGCCGGTAGAAGAGAGGAATTGAGAGAAAGATTTGGTTCTTGTTTGACAACTTTATCTTAGAAAAGTTTTATGTTCTTCAAAATAAAAATTAAGGAAAATATGTTTGAAAATCAAAAACTATTTTATGTTATTATTATCATTATTATTATTCTTTAAAAATAAAAGGGTGTTTCTAAAAAATATATTCTAATTGTTTTCACTTATTTTCTAATGGATGTTTTAAAAAACAATTATATAAACATGTAAAATGATTAAAAATGAAACAATAAACATAAATATTATGTTTAAAATATATTTAAAAATATTAAAAATATGTTAAAAATATTTTAAGTTTCCACACAAATCTTTGTTCTATAAAATATTAAAAAGTAGTTTTCAAAAATTATTTTTAATAATTATTTTTTAAAACAGTTACCAAATAGGCTTTTGGTTCCCATATTTACGAATTATTTTATTCTTATTTTCATTTTAAAAAACAATTCAAATTCATTAATGAATGAAAATAAAATAAATTTCTTATTTCCATTTTCCATTCCCATGTTTGAAATTGATGAATGGATTAAATTTATATGAATTGTATGTAAGGGTCATCAAGGGCTTCTTGTACAACTAGGAGTTGGGCCTAGCCTAGTACCATCATGAGTCTATAATAGCCCATTAACCCAATATTATAACAAAAACTTTTTATTTGTTTTTATCCATTTCCCAAGATAAAAATAATTTTTAAAGAAATGAACAACTAGTACAGTGTTTCATCAAGGACTGATCATGTAAAATATAAAATTATGTGTTTATCCTTCTCCTTGGTTTCTTCAAGCTAGGGGTGATCAAGTGAAATTTAAGAAATTAAATCCACTTGATGAAAATCAAAGATAATAATTCATGATAAAATGTATGAGGGATGAATGAAAGATTGTGGTGATTAAGATGTAACAAAGCAAAGGATTAACAATGAATAACAAGTAATCCAAATAGATTCATGTCTAGGATTAGATCTACACTTAAAATAAGATCAATTCCAAGCATAACTCAATTGTATTTTGAGCATTTAGATTTTCTATTGAAAGAAAGTCCTTGATTATCTTTACATCTACTCAAATATCAACACATGGATGATCTAAATGAACTACGATGAATCTAACTAATAGGGAAGTAAGTGTTCATAAAGAATCAATTATGCTAGTTTTAAGAGAGGTATAAAGAGATCCTTGAAAATAGATGAGAAAAATCACAAAACTTATAAAGAAGAATTGATTTATACCTTAGAATCAATGCGTTTTACTATTGATCTTCTTGTAAGGTAAATCCTCTTCCAGATGAGAAAAAGTTTAGCTATTAACCATGATTGAGAATAACTTCTTAACCATGTTTAGTAACCCAAAAAATGCAAAGAGAGGGCAATCCTAGGGGGAAAAATTTGAATTTAAAATTAAAATCTCTAAGTGGGCAAAGCTTCCCTATAACTAACAACTACCCTATTTATAGAGTTTTACATGCCAAGTCGCATAATTTGCTCACTTTGGTTTCCTCCATCGAGGTTTCCTTTTCCACTCCATTTCTATTGTCTCTTCAATTAACACTTGTCTTGCTTACTCTCTGGTCCAAATTCAAGAGTTTCTTCCTAGTTTTTTTGCATCAAATCTCACAATTCCCATAGTTAGCTCCAAACTAGGGCATTGACAAAATCATAGGTATAAACAAATTGATTTATATGTCTTTTCTCCACAAAATAGTTTTTTTAAAGCTTAGGAGATACCATGATTTGCATACAAATCACCTTCTACCTTGCCACAAGAGCCCTAAAAATGCCCGACTGCCATGTACAAATTCGATCAAGGGCATTTGCCGTTAGTATCTTACTTGTAGGTTAGAATAGATGGAGATGCCCAATAACTATAAAATCAACTATGACATGGTACATAAGATCAGTGCTTGGTCAAGGACACATCCTATCAATAGGAGGTACTCTTGACAATCTACTATGTGTTGCTTGACACGACTTGAGTAGCCATTAGCATGACATCCTAGGTATCGTTTGCCATTCTAGGGACACTTGCCCAAAAGCATGCTTCTTCATGAGATGAGAGTTGACTTTAACCTATGTACTCAACTAATCACAACATTGTAGATGAAATCTATATAAATGAGTTTTAGCTAGCAAAGAGGCTAAGTTTGTTCCCTCGTACTTGAGTATTGTCAACCCTCACTTTCATTCTTCCTCCTTTTTCCTTCATTTTTACCCTAAGCCCTGACTTAACTTTTCTTTCTCATTCTACTTTCATTCGATTCTAACTTGAGCGTAGCTAAGGTTCACTATAACTACACATTTGTGCTTGTATCCAACAATAGGAACTAGTTAGTTAACCAACACCTTATCGTTAATGTTGGATCAAGCCACACTAACGGACCCAAATCTAGGAGTTCAAGCATTAACAATAGAGATGAAACCCTTGAAAGTAATACTCATAGGACCAACATCAATTATTATTTTAGCGAGGTTATTGATTTATTGATAAATGATTAATTTATTAATTTAAAAAGAGTATTATGTTTCTATCATATACTACTTCACTTATAAATTTAAAAACAATAGATGTGATCAAAAGTTAATGTATAGAAGACTAAAAGGTGGTTTTAATTATAAAAGATAGAAAGATTCCTATAAGGAAAAGATATTATGAGTACTCGAGTGTGATATGTTTGGATGAACTCTCTAGGCAATATGGCACCCGGTTGAGCATGCCTCCCCGAGTAGTGCTTGCATGGATAGCTGATCGTAAATGAGTCCATTAAGCCTTTAGCAAGATAACCTGGCAATCGTTACACGTCACAAATGAATGACCATTCAACAGACATTAATTGAGAGTTATGCACAATAAAAGGGTAATTTTGTAAGCAAAAGGAACGTTACAGATGTCTACTTATAAAAGCAACCTCAAAGCTAGAAGAAAGGTACACAATCTAATCTTGGAGGAAGCTCTACCAGAAAATCCTCTCAAGCTAGTTTAGCCATCGAAGGGGTCTACCCCGATCAAATCTGGACACACCTTTTTCTTGCAAGTCCATCCAGCATGGGAGTTATAGAAGTTGCCTGAAGGGAGAATTGTTGTCCAAGTAACAACATATGTGGTGTCAAAATTTAATACCCTAAAAGATAAAAGTGGTTAAGTATGAGATAGTTTCACATAAGGATCTACAAATAGACTTTGAGAGCGTTTTGCAATGATTTTATGAAATGCGTGTTTTTGTCTTTTATAATACTTGGAAGATAAAATTTTTCAAGTTTTTAAAAAGTTAAAAACACTTCCTAAAATTACAATTAAATGCATTCTTAAAAGTTTAAACTATTAATCTAAAACATTTGAATTTTGTGTATTATTAGAACATTCATTTTTAGGAGACAGAATTGAAAGAAAAATATGATATTTCGACGAAATTATCGAAAAATTGACAAAAAGTCGGCTGATTATTGGTGAGGAATGAAATATCGACAATATTTTGTCAAAAAAATCCAACATTTCAAACCATGGTTATGCTCACGACCTAAGACAAAAAAAGAAAAAGAAATACAAGTGGAACAATCAAATTGGGGTTCTTTAGTATCTTATGGGTAAATAGTAGTAAATAGTCTTAATAGAAGCATCATGATATTTTATAGGTTTAAAGCAATATAACCACTTAAGTGATCCTAAGTGATTGTGATCATGAAATTTATAACGATAATAATTCCTAGTGAAATTTAATATCTATCATTTTGGATAAAGGAATGTCAATTAATCATAATACAAATGGATTTGAGATTGAAGGAATTTAAAAGTAATCTTGAAATATTGATAGTTATTACATTATTAGGTTATAAAAATTAGTTCATGGGGATCTTGTAGATAATGAATAGTAGGTCATAGGTCAAAGTAATAATTAATTAAACATTATTTTTTATAATATCATAGAATATTAGAGTATAATTGACTCTTTTTAATGGAATTATGAGTCACTTATAGAATAATTGAAATTTTGTAGAAGCCAATTTTTTCCTATGGATACTAGTAGTCCCTACAAGATCACAATTTCACATTACAGGAAGAAATAATGAGAATTACATTTGCGCGCACCAGGGTGCACGAGGATGCATAAGGTCATGTCATTTAATTGGATATAGGATAGTTCCACTCATTCGTTGGACTCTTATTTAAGCCCAATTAATGGGGCATTAATTATTTCAGCTAACCAAAGCACAATTTATATGTCAATATAAAGCCGGTATGGGGTTAAGGTTAGAAACATAGTGATACATGCACATTCAATTGAACAAAGGCTCCATTCTATCTCTCCCTCCACTGTCTTCTTCCTCAAGAAGTAGCCCTTACTACTTGTACTAGATTGTGATACGAGTCATCACGGTGGAAGATTAGTGGTCCTCGCAATCATCCCTTCATCGATTGGAATTAGAATTGAGAACATTCAAATGTAAGTATTTTTCATAAGAGGTTGATTCACAAACATTCTATGAATGGGGGAATTTCAAACCGTGCTTTGGCTATAAATGTGTATACAATAAGAAAATCTTATTTATGATTTCATTTCTACTTGAAACATTACAGGCCTTGGTAATCTGGCTTCTAAGCTAGTCACAATTGGCTCTTATTCTACTTCTCAAACAGTATTGCCTGTGTCATTCCTGTGCTTCTTAAATTATGATCAAGTTTTTCTTGTGGAGGCAAAGCTACCCATCCCTCTCTTCGTCTTCATCGTAGTTGAAAGGTAGTGGAACCGACTTGAATGCCCGGTACTTGCCAACATTATTTAAATGTTCATTCTCCAGCCTGATCAATATACAAACATAAGCATATCACTGGAAACGAAATAAATCAAGTCTCATTGTCAGCATCATGTCAACCCACTGAATTGATGTCTATGGTTCCCAATTTGGCCCTTAGAAGAAGTTTTACCTGAAGAAATTCCATATGCCACGACGGATAATCTCAAGGCAGGCTACGATTGCAATTAAGCCTTCTCTATGTATGAAAGAAAACTGGAAATCCAACACCGTTTGCAACCAGGCAAATCTCAGCAAGACATTCAAAACCTGAAATATTTTATCAGCTTTGTTAGATTTAAATGACTATTAATCCTGAGAGTTAATTAATAACCAATGAGGATGCCAGGTAGCTTCCTTCCAACTCGTACCATAGCTCCAAAATATACACTCTTGTGAGGGACAAGGAGTTTGTCTCTCAACCAGCGGTTCTTAGCATGCTTTTGGAGTAAGCCCCAGTCAAAAACAAGGTCCCAGTATGTATTAGCGATTGCAGCAATTGCTGAGGAAATCCAGGCGACGATCCTCCAACGCATTCCCTTGTTAAGACTGTATGCTGTCCTCAGACTAACGGCTACTATGGTTAAGAAATATTTTAGCCCATTATATCCTTGTATCAGATCTTTCTCTTCAAACAGGCGTCTGAGGCACTGCAATGGAGATAAATGGAACTCTCTGTGAGGTGCTAGCCAACCTTAGTAGACCATGTTTTCACTGTTGGAATAACTGGAATTGGCCTCGGTGGATCATTCTAATATTATTTTTTTTGAAGTCAATACATCAATTTTGGAGGAAAAAAGAAATGGTGAAGATACCTGAAGAAGGCGAGACCAGCATGGAACCACAGCTACAATGAAGTAGAAAGTATTATACACAGCATTTGTTTTACAGGTGTTCCGTCTATGTTTGTAGTCTCCCCAACCATAGTAGCAAATGTAGAACTCCAGACTTCTCAATGCTTGCACCTGCAACAGAATAATAATATTCAACGCTTCTATTTCAAACAGAACAAAAATATTTGTACGTTTCACATATATGGGACAAGAGACTATATAAACCTGGCTAGTTAGCTGATCTGCCAAGAGAAAATCTGGGAGTGTGACCTGCAGATGAAAGACACATATCACTAAATAAACTGTTTTTGCTCCATTTTGTTAAGTCTTTAAATTTGTAACTCTACCTCCATTTATTACCTTATAGAGAGGTGCACAAAAACAATGAAACAAACATGTGAGAAAGAAGAATCTACTGGAGCGATATATGATGTTCAGCGGGAAGAGCAGTATGGCAATCACAAGCTGCAGAAAAGAAAGAAAGAAATCATTGAGGTGCATTCATATTTTGGTAGTCGGATGGGGGCCAAGATATGGAATGAATTAGATTATCTTACCAAAAGTAAACCCAGGGGAATGAGTTCAGTGACTGCTTGGTAATCTTTTGTTTTTGGGTCCATCTCCAAGTCCAGGTTTGATAGCACACTCGCTAGTGCTAACACTGCAAGCCCAAAACCAAGGAAGAGAACTTCTTGGTGGCCCAATTGAGTTCCTTGCTTGAAACCCAGTATAAATGAATAATTGACACGGTATCGCCTCCAGAAGTATATATTCCCAGCGTACATGAGCATGTGCAGAACAATGAACCCAAACAAGCTGCAAGTTTAAAACGACCTTTTAAACAAATAAAGTTTCTGTCTTTCAAGGAAATTGAAACTGAAGTTAGAAATGCTTTCCTTTGGGGTCTGTTCTAGTAACCAGATTCAGTAAGTGTTTATGATTTATATTCACACACATACACAAGCCTTGCTGGATAAGAGTGTGGAAAATTTCAGTCTAATGTCATGTGCAGAGCCTTGCTATTTGCTGCAGCCTGTGCCAACCTTAATGGAGGGTTTAGTGCTAAGTTGGTTGCCAGCACCAGCTTTTCAAAAACCTTAATTATTTTCCAAGTACTTATCATTGAAATTCTGTTGGGTTAAGATGGTGAGGCAGAAGAATTACAGAATAAGCTGAAGAAGAAGAAGAATCACCAGGGGAGTACTCTCTCTCAGTTACCTGTAAAGAGGAAACATGTTTTCCATGTACTGTGCTCCCTCTTCCTCAAGATGAAGGAGATGGCGGGCGCGTATGATCAAAATGAGGGACACTATTAGAGCTACTGTGCAGCCAGCAAAGAAACCTGAAAATTTTGCAATAAATAAATTCAAGAAAAGACTATTACATTGAGAAATAGAGCATTCCAATGCTAAAATGAATATGTATTTTTCTTTCCATTTATTTTATGAAGGTCAAATTAGATTACAGTACTAGAAATCTTACCTAGGGAAAATGTTACTCTATGCCTTTCTTTCTTTGCTTTGGGTCTCAAGATGTTCATCCCTTTACTACGGTTTGAGTTAGAGAAATGCTTGACGAAGGTAGCTTCCACCCTCTCCATTAGCTTGCTAACCTTCATAGATAGATGCATATTCCCAATTAAAATATATGTTAGCTCAGGACAATGATGCATTGGATGAGAAAGCAGCTGCCACCCAGTCCTTAATAAGCAAATGCATCATTAATTATTTAGAAATTAAAGGGTATGCTCTTGCATATTATGAATATAAAAGGCTCACCTTGTTAGAGCTGCCAAGGGAGGATTCGTCCACCATTTTCAAGTAAGATTTTGAAGCATCTCTAGAAGTAATCTGCAAAAACGGGGCAAAATATGGATTAAAAAGAGAAAAGCATCTACTGTCCTACCCTAAGAAATGAGGAATGAAAAAGCTTAATGTTCTTTTGTTCTTCAACCTGTTCATGTTTTAAGCCAACCTTTTTGAAACTAATTCTGACAGTAATTTAGAAAAGCAGACCATAAATGTAAAGGTAAAGAAGTGCTTTTGAGAGGAGTACATACCTTATCGTATTTCTTCATGATCTTTGAAAAAGCCAAAATATTCAAGAAGCTGTTTGTTCATGATCATTATAATTAGGATCAGTGTAGAACACCTTTTAAATTAAGGACAGGGAAGCAGCCAAACTGAATGATAATTAAAATAGCATTTGTACCTGTAGCTTTTGAGAAGGCGAAGCTTATGATAAAATTCAATGAAAGCTTGCTTAAGTTTTTGCTCAACCCTTTCCAGATTCTCTCTTGTGAAGTTTAGAGCTGTTGGCTGAGGATTAAGGAATCCTTTGATGGTGGAACGAGGAGTCTCCAGAGTGTTGTTTATTTTCACCCGATTAAGTATCTGTAATGGAGCTGGCCTAGTGGCCCTAATGCTATTTGGCTTCTCTTTTAGAATGCTATGGTTGTTGGTAGTTTGGATCTTTTCCTTCACTGGCGCTCCTTCACTTGGTTCATCTGATTGCTCATGGTTGCTGATTGATCCACCTTCTTGATCTATTGCATCCATGTGAACTTCTCTTCCTGAGCACCATGCATTGGACACCCAAATTAACCTTTCATAAGATTCACAACCCCAATTGTACTAGTTTATTTGAAATTATTATCCATATCTGCAGAAGTGTTCTCATAATAAGAACACTATAAAACAGAATAAAAGAGCACTTAAAGTAAAGCATACACTTACTGCTTGCTCTAGCCCCGGATGGAGTAGTAGCCGATAAAGCAGCTGTTGAAGTTGCAACATCCATGGAAAGGCGAGTCATCTCTGCCGATCTATCAAACAAACCTTGTGGATTCTCCACCTTGACCCGAAAAGCGATTAAAGCGTCCATTTGCTTATTCAATGATGCTGCCTCAGTCATCACTTCTTCCACCTTAGACCTGTAAAACTTGTCAACTTTATTGAACTCATCATCAAGTCTTCTAAAGTACACAAGCTCGTATTCTGCCCCCTCCTCTCCTAACATGAGAAACGTAGTTTCATAGCCTGCAGAGCCATTTTCTTCTACTGAATTGACGAGAATAGCTTGGCTTTCAACATCAGATTCAGAGGAGGTCGTGGGATGGCCGTTCCTTGCAAAGTGAGTTAGGCCACTGAAAGCTCTGTAAAGTGTTAGCTTTCGCATTAGCCGAGCGGGTGTGGCTGGTGGCTTGTTCCTTAGCTTGAAACGCTCCACTTCTTTTAGAAGGGTCTTGAGAAGATTGTAATTCATATATGCTTCTTGCCATTCCGGCACCATTTGTGACGTGAACTCCTTCCCAAACTTCATGTTCTAGTTGCAGTGTGGAGCAAGGGGTAGAAATGGAGTGGTACGAGTTGCTCTAAAGACCCTTATATTAATGCAAAGGGTATTTATGTTGATCTTCTTGTATTGGCCCCAGGCGTAAGAATTTGGGGCATGCAGTACTGGGTTGGGCGTTGGTGGAGACAAATGTGGCACACTTTATAGGAGGAATCCAAAAGCGTACGGATTATCCTACTTCGGTGCGTGGAAAACAAATTGATTACAGAATACGTGTGCGTGAGCAGAGAGACCGCTTCAGCTGCATTCTTTTTCTGTTGGTTAAAAACAACATCTCAATCCATACTTTTAATATAAGATTTTAAAGAAGTTGTTTATTTTTTTTTTTTAAAAAGAAGAAGAATGCATCTTGAAATGGACACTAATTAATCACATTTTATACTCCTTTTCCATCTTCTCTTCAACGTTGGTGTGATACCGCTGCTCCCACTATAACTATTTCTCCACAGCATTGCTTCTAGACCAAAAAAACTCTTTATGACTCTTCTCTCCATCTTTGGAAGAATATTTCTTCAAAAACAGAATCTAGTAAATCCACCAAATCATCTCTACTGACCCTTCGTTTCGAAGAACTGTTGATTAGTGGCCCCGAATTGACCACGTACCTACAAATGAACCATGTTGTCAACCCACTCCATCGGCCAATACCATTAACTATTGTTGCCTGAAAAACCTTGCGTTTGAATAATCTCAAAAGTCATGCATTTTCCCAGTCAAAGATAACGTGATCCGTACTTTCAATGAATCGACTTCGTCAGCTCTAATTAATTAGGGGGCAAAAAGGTTGCATGAGCAGAATGCAGCCGCTCAGAATTAGTTATTTACTAATGTCATTGAATAATCCTAATAAGAAACCATCCTTTTGAATTGTCCTAGCAGTCATTAAAGCATGTTGAAGTAGGCGAGATCAATGTCATCAACGTATAGCCTTGCCTCTAATTGAATAATGTCTTTCTAGAATCATTCCAAATTTGAAAAAAAAAAAAAATCAAAGTCAGGCATGCATTCTGCATTCCTCATGAGTACGTGTGCCATATAGATCATAGTTTAAAGTCGCGGTATCGATCATTGATTCGGGAAGTCCTGTGGCACATCGGTCTCGGTATCTCGGATCAGTATCGGGTGATACGCAAAAAATCTAATTTAAGAGCTCAAAATAATTTTAAAAAATTATGAAAATTATTAAAAAGTTAAATACAAATAAGTAGAGTAAAAAATTAATAAAATAAACTTCTATTATATTAAAATTATTCAAATTATAATAAAAACATACTTTTAGGATGATTTATAATAATATTAAAAATCTCTAAAAATATTTTAATTTAATCACTTGATAATAAATGTTTCTTATTGAAGATGAAAATAATAAAAAGTATTTTTTTTTTAAATATTTAAATTAAATTGTGGACCTCGCATTTCGGCTCAATACGCTTCCCACTCGATGGCGAGCTCGATTTTGTATTTGAAAAATTGATTTTTATTGATTATTTAAAAATGACTTGGAGTCGCCACTTATTTTTGTTTTATTTTTAAAGGGTAAACAAAATAAGAAAGAAAAACCCTAAGTGTGACTCCTTATTTTGGAAAAGGCGGTCTGTGAAAAACCGGATCGGGTTCGGGGGTCAGGTTACTTATCGGGAAGGTACGGTAAAGACCGTAGCACCCCTCTAAGTCCCTAAAGACGGGTCTCTACTAATAAAATGAAGCTGACGTAGCAATCAATGTAAAAATCAATGAATACTCGAGTCAATCATGCACGTATGAGAGTCGGAAAATGCATATGAATTAACCAGAGTGAGATTGAGCGCGTACCTGGGCAACGAATCATCATGCGCTATCAAGAACGAGGGTAAGTACACAATTAAAGAATAATTTCAAGCATGTCATAGAGCAGAATGAATCAGTCATGTGTGATAATCAAATCAATCCATCAATCAATCAATAAAAAAAAATCATATATGTCGGGCTCCCACCAAAGCCCATTTATTTTAGCATGAATTAATTCCATAAATTCCATTAGTCGAAATTACGAAATTTAAATTCATGCTTATCTTAAAACATTTAAAAATTTGAGAAGTTATGAAAGTTGCATACCGAAAGATGATGGCAGCAAAATTTTATTAAAAATGTGACTTTTAAGACCTAAAAACTCTAAGATGAAGATTTTGGAGACTTGAATTTATTTAATAAAAAAGAATTTGGAGGAATTATCTACAAAATGGGACTTAGGAAAATTATTAAAAAAAATGGGTTTGGAAAAACTATTTTTAAAAACAAAAATGAAGAAAATGAAGATGACACGTGGCATGAGAGTAGCAATGCTAAAGGTGACCATGCAGGATCCTCGTCAATGAGGATTTGATGAAGTGTTCTCCCTAACTAAATCTAATAGCTGTGAAGTCCCATACCAATAAGTCCAAGTGTAGAGTAAAGCCAGACTTTGGAATCCCATATGCTCTTCCGACTGGTTACGTGACTCAGCGGGTCCAGAATGATGCATCAAATAGAACCTGAAGCCATGAGGCAAGCGAGTAGGCTAGATGTCCATTCAGCAGGGCATTGGCATGGTTTTGATTTATATCACAACAGTTGTTGGTTCAGCAATCATGGATATTCCTTAAGAGTCTGCTGCAGCTGCGATTCAGAGACTCTCCACCGTTGATTTCATCATCATGCTTCACTTCAGAATTCTGGACACCATGGATGGGATAGAGAGATTTGCGATCTCATCTCACCCAGTATTCGGTGACTGCAATGGTGCTGGTACCATAGAGAGACATCGATCAAACAAAGTGATCATGAGGTAAAGTGTTTCTTGCAACAATTTCAACCTGAAGCCTATTTCAATAAGCCAATTGATCAATATGTCCCGCATCCCAAACATTGATGTCTGACCAAGCTGACATATAACTTTGCATGGATGAATTATATGCCTGCAACTAGATAACCCAATAGTACTAGTAGATTTCTGCATCATATTCAGCAACTTCTAAGTGATTGCAAGTGCCATCCATACTCGGTGACTTTTCCAACCTCCATAAATTCACCATGCTCCTCCAATTGCCTTGATCTTGTCATTGCTGCATGGCGGGCCCTAATTGCTTCCCATAAAATTTGTAACTCTCAGAAAAGAACAAAAGGTAATCTCTGTTTGAATTGATGGGCGAGGGGCTCTTCATCCATGGCAACTTCATCAGCGTTAGGAGATGATGACACTGAAGAAGAAGAAGCAGATGGAGCCGCGCTGAAGCTTCTGAAGAATTTGAAAAATTGTCTCAAGAGGTTCCACGTTCGATCCGTCGAAGCTCTATTCGCTAGAGCTGCAGTCGCCATTTTCGAAAGCTGGCTCTCTTTGCTGTCCACATTGGTGAGGTCTTTTTCTTACACTTCCTGGCGTCACCACAGAGGCGAAGCACCCGGCGGAGGGTCAATTTCTTTGGACCATGCTCCTGGTTTTGGTGATCGAGTATGGAAACACCTTTGCTGCTGCTGTGATGGAAACAATCCAAATGCCATGTATGATGTTGAGTAGTGAGTCCATGCTAGAACTACAGGAATCACAATGACTTTCAGAGGTAACTTCCCTTCCAGTTTCAATGCGGAACTGCTCAGATCTGTCTGGGGATTATCACTACCAGAATTGGCAGTGAATGAGGGCTCCAATGATTATAGATTGCATCTCTGACATTTCAATCTGAAATGAACTTTTTCCATCAGCTGGGCTATCATAAGATTTCATGTGGAGCATAATAGAATCATAAGGAGGAATCAAGGCCGATTCTGCAGGCACCATAAATCCACATATTCCAAGTAATGCGGCTGCACAAATTGATCGAAGCAAACTGGATTTACCACCCCCATTAGGTCCTGTCAAAAGAAACAATGATTTCATATCAACTGTGTCATGCACAACACTGCCTTGTGTCACGTCCAACCAATATGGTGATAAACCAGTTATCTTCATCCAATTAGCTCCATCCAGAGGTTCCAAAATCAAGCATTTCAATGAGTAAATCCCTCTCAAGTCCAGCTACTTTGAAAGAAAAGGCGGTCATTCTAGAGACAAAGAACCCAACTGATTAGCTGCATTGGTGGCCTACTGCTGTTGAACCACATTCCTCAGAACCTCCATAACCTCTACAACCTTGGCTTTCAGAGCATCAGGGGACTCGAACAAGTGCAAGACCTCGGTCTGGTCCATCTCAAGAAACATGCCAGTCACTTTGGCCGCCATCTCAGGCTCCAGCTGCTCCACAAGTGGGTATAAATTCTCACCCAGCATCGTCCGCTGCTGCCATAGGTGCTTTGCATGTTGCCTCTCTATCAATGGTGATGGAAACTTCATTTGCATTAACATTAACACAGATAACCCTCTTATTATTTTTCATCTGCTGCAGCCATACTCAGATGTTGAAATCTATGGAGATGAACTTTGTTCAAAAGGCGTTTCTTGAAGACTACTCTCTGGAAACCCCCTCTAAGCTGAAACTGTATTCCAGTCGTAGTTTCAGGATCTGAGACACAAGTGTCGATATTTCTAGGAACAAAGATATCAACAAACATTCTCAAACCCCCAACATCTTGACAAACAGTAGGGAGATCCTTAACGGGATCTTCAAAAAAAAAAAAAAGGGGTTTATGATGCAGTACTAGTGAAAACCAACATCTGCTTTAACTGGTTTTCTGCTCAAACCTCACTTGCACAGATGCCACAAGTAGTCTCTAGAACCAGACTCATCAACCCAAACCAGGCCACACCACGCTCATGTCCCATTCAATTAAGTACAGAGGCAAACGTGAAAGGAGCACTTACAAAAACAGAGTATAAAAAACAGAAAATTAATGAGTGAAACCCTGTTTCATTGTTTCATCCACGGGCTTGCAAGAGGGTTGGGAGACTATGGATTCATACAAAACAGGGGGATTAAATTCTGAAATATCTCACAATGAAGCTAAAAACCAATTTAAGTTACTCTTCAGCAAAGCCAAGAAGAAGAGAAAGATAAAACAATGACAACAAACCCACAATCATACCAGAGATTAGTGAAAACTAAACATTCAGTCTGATGCTCATACCCAAGACAAACAATAATCCATAAACAAGATGAAGAAGAGAATGAAAAGGGTTCATACCTGAAACTTCTTGCTGAAACCTTACCGTCTCTCTATAGCCAAAATCTCCTCTCCAGCAAGTTTCTCTCCACCACAGAAACGTACTCCTCTCTCTGAAGCTCCTCCCTAAATCCCCCCTCAAAACTCCCTGAATCCTCCCGAAAAATCTCCAGAAATATGCTCTCCCTCTTTTCTCTGGCTTCCCTCCCTGGTTTTCTCCCTCAACCTCTCTCTAAATCCCAGCTCCGCTTCTTTCTCTCTGCCCCCTCTCAAAATATCTCTAACCGCAGCACCCCAGACACCTCACACAGCTGCCTCTCTCCACTCTCCTGCAGCTGCCATCCTCAACCGTTTTCAGCTTTTTCTACTGAAAGAAATCTCCACATGTCAAGCTTCCATTGGCCATCAAAACCACTAACTTGATTCTTTTCTAGTCAATCTGGAAGAGACATGTGGCTCCTTGAGAGCCTTCCACCTGCAAAGAAAAACTTACAGCAAATGTGATAAAAACATGAGCCCCTAAATGGGGGTCTACAAATATGCCCCTCTTCGGTAGAGTTTACGAGTGTAAGGAACATGAACACTAATAGTGAAAAGCAAGTGTGAATAGTGAGTGGAATGAAATGAACTCTACCGAAGAATCAAAGAGACCCCCATAAGGACACTGGTGAAACGCAAAGTCACTCAGGCTAGTAGACGAACACAAAGGCTCTAATCCTAAAAGAGAAAGATGTCTCAAAATGCCTTTGAAGCCACACTAAGGATCCAGGTTCCCTCTAAGACGTCTCCAAAAGTGACTCGAAAATCGATTGCAAAAATGAGTAACGGTCGAACCACCTTGAAGTACGAGAAAGAACGTGTCCAAAGGAGACTCCCTATGTGACCTACATGAGAATGCCAAGCGTAGGATGCCCAACAACATGACTGAAATACGTGTCGTGATCTAAAAAAATTGTCATGTGTAGTGGAAGGGGAATCCCAATAGAGCAATGATGATCAAGCAATAAGCTCCAGGTAACCGAGTGAGGAGAATGACTCTGAACAACCAAAATGGAGGAATAATGGTGACTCAGAATGCAAAGAAGACTCAACTATGCAGGCGTGACTCGGAGGTGAACAAGACTCAACTCAATCCAACAAAACAATGACTGATTGATATAGGTGCGGTCTCGACTCGAACTGAACATAAACTGACAGAAAGATGGTCGATCGATATAGGTGCGGCCTCGACTCAAACTGGCACGACGAATGACCGATTGATATAGGTGCGGTCCTGACTCAAAAACTCAAACTGATAAGATAATGACCGATCGATATAGGTGCGGCCCTGACTCAAACTGACACGATAATGACCGATCGATATAGGTGCGGTCCCAGAAACTGAACTGATAGGAAGATGGCCGATTGATATAGGTGCGGCCCCAACTCAAACTGACACGATAATGACCGATCAATATAGGTGCGGTCTCGACTCAACACAAACTGATATGACGATGATGATAAGATGGCCGATCGATATAGGTGCGGCCCCGACTCAAACTCGAACTGATAAGACAAGATGATGAATGACCTGATCAAATGGCCCAAAGCCAAAGGATAACCCAGATAATGATGCAAGCAAACTCAGGAGGGGATATGCCCCAGCATGACAACTCGAAAAGGTCAACAACTAGATCAAAGGTGAGTGAAGCCTGTGGAAGGCCCGATGCTCTCGGAGAAGGGGGTATGCCCTAGTATGACCACTCGGAAGGGTCAACAACTAGATCAAATGTGAGTGAAGCCTGTGGAAGGCCCGATGATCCAGGGAAGGAGGGCATGCCCCAGTATGTGACAGTGAACAGACTGAGATATATAATATCTCAAAACTACTGTACTCTGAAATATGCTCATCCATCATGTAATGAAAATGTCCAACCTCAGATAGGTAATGCCAAACAGGACCATGCATCGTGATACCATGCTGACTAAACAGAAATGACTGACGAATAAAAACAATGATGACTAGTGCTCAAAATGCGAAAAACAAGCAAATCAACACTCAACATGCCAACTGTCAAAATGAAAGCATCATCACTAATAAATCAATAATCTGTCAGGCCCTGCCGTCATGGAAAATGTTGAACCTAAAGTCCAAAAGATATATGAAAGCACAACCAAGGTGATCGAGGAGTGATCTACATCTCCTCCTAATCGAGAGAGGGGTGAGGTCATGTGTCACAGTGGGATGTGTAAGATAAAAGAAGGTGATGATCAGGCTCTGGTATGATGGAAGGCGTGAAAGTATCCAGGGTGAAATAACTGAGTACGAGATGAAAGGTATGTATCCGAGATCGTCCAAGTACGCCGAGAAGACTAAACCCGAGGTATCAATAGCTCCATAATCCATCGAAAAGCAGTAATCACAAACAGGAAGCCAAATCTCGATGTCGAAACATCCAACAAGGTGGCTATGCCCCAGTATGCAATGAGGACAACATGAAATAATCCAATAATCTCCATATCACTCATCGGATGCTCCAATGTCAAGAATCAACCTGATCTCCCTCCAAAAGATGGATATGCCCCAGTGTAAGGAATCCAATAGGGTGACTATGCTCCAATGAAAAATGCTCTCCATCCCGGCTATGCCCCAGTGTAAAGTAGTGTATCCGAGTCAACAAATCAATCAACCTCTACTCCTGGTGCCAAAACAGAAACATCTCAACGTAATCCATAGGAATCAGAATCCCCGAGCTCCATGAATGTGAATGTGGTGGCTATGCCCCAGTATAACCACCTGAAGTGACTATGCTCCAATGAACAATCAAAGTCCATCACCAATGAGAGGGCTACGCCTCAAATAAATCATCATCTCAAAAATCAACCATCAATGAGTAGAGTGTGTCCCAATGCATAATATCGAGTAGAGTGACTGTATCTCCAATAAAAACGCTCTCTGAAAGGGCTATGCCCCAGTGTAGGGTCATCCCACAACAGCTAATCCATCGTAATCCAAGTGACGAAGCGAACTGACTATGCCTCAGTGCAAGGCACCATCCCAAAAGAAAACGTCATCGATGAGCGAGGTATGCCCCAGTGTAGATAATGTCGCCTCTGAAAGTCCATCACCGATAAGAAGGGTATGCCCCAGTGTAAATCATCATCTCAACTCCACATCCATCATGCTCCGAGAGATAATCACCGACCAAGCTCGAGTATTGCCCATGTGTGAGCCGTCAAACACAATGTGAAGTAATGGCCTCAGGGTGGTCTTCAGACACGGGACGTAATGTAGGCCAAGGTAATAGGGTGAAAGAAACGAAAGGAAACTAGGCTCAAAAATCCCAATGATATAATCCCCATACCCCTCGTGCATGATATGCAATGCGTAGAAAACGTCATGAGTCCCAAACCTAGGGGTCCCCACACAAAAAGTGATGGTAAATGAATGGTCGCATCGAATAAGCAAGAATAAAGTGTGGATGCTGAACCCATGTCAAACATCAAACAGAATGAGAAAAGAATGAGATAAGATGAAGTGGAGTGAAACGGAGGGATAAAATAAAGATGGAAGAAGGCGAAGAGATAGAAAAGGGAGTGATGGTCACCCTGCATCAAAGCATGGAAAGTAGTCACATCCGAAATAGACGGAATGATGGATAGAGCAAGGATCCAGAAATACTGAAGAAAGGTCGCTCACATCTCTCACAAAAACGAATGGGCGAATCATACTCTCACCCAAAATATACATCAAGATGAGTCTCAAGAATAAGCTCCCATACGAGCTCTCTCTAACACATGAACTCAATGAAGCAACCTGGCACGTCCATACACATGCCCAATGGAGAATAGTATAATGAATAATGCGCACTTTTTTTTTTTTTTTTTTTTTTTGCGCATACCCTGACCAATAATGAATGATCTCTCATGAAATACATAGCCAAATGGATAAACTCTCCCATGTACTAATGTAACATGAATCCTCACCAACAAGACAACCTCTCAAAATAAGATCTCTGAACCATTGCCCATAAGGCGAACGAGAGAGGAACGTGACAATCCTCCATGCAGTGACGTGCGAGAAACCATCACTCAAGGTGAAACAAGGATAATGTCGAGTAACCAATGAAGAAAGAAAAGATAGAGAACGAACATCACAAGTGGTGATATGTGATATTGGAAAATAGTGATGAAATGATATCCAAATGGAAAATATCACAATGAAGAGTGAGAAATGAGGCTCGAATACGCATGTCAGGTCTAGAACTCATGACGTATCCAATCATAGCATGCAAGCACTATAGGGTCCCCAACCCGGTGTAATAGGTAAATGAGGTGATGAAAGAAAAGGCTACGATGCTCGTGCGAGGCTCAAAAGGCTAGCAACGGGTAACTCTATGTGCGAGGGTGATAAAGTAAATAGGCTCATGAAATGATGGCCACCCATCCTTTGACCCCAACCTCAAACATCGTGCTTTCAAGATCCCACATGGCCAAAACTAAAGACTGGCATCCATCCAACAAAGTCACGGCGACTCCTCTGAAATCGCGTGAAAGCTCCCATTGATGCTCTATGATAACCATCAATGTCCTCTGAAAATCAACTCACTCCATCATCATAGGTCACTCATCATCGTCTCATAAAATCACCATCTCTAATCATCCCGACTCTCTGAAGTCCTGTGCAATGGCTCAACGGCATCGTCAAGTAGTCAAACCACTCTCTCATCACGATCCATCTATCATCATGCAAAGCTCACTTCGGGTCAAACCATCTCAGACACTACCTGGTCAGATCAAGGAAATGATGAGAAGAATAGGTAATGGTACTATAGTATGCTAAGGCGAATAGGAATGGTAAGGTCATATAGTGGTATCAGGGGATGGTGCCATGTCAGGCTCAAAATGGGTAGGTCAATAAGTCCACAGAGTCAAGGTATGGATATGGATATGGTTCTGCTCTGATCGGAAGGTGAAACAAGTCATAGTCTCGAACTCTCTAGGTCGATCTCCGGATCCTAGGTCAATAGGCTCAATATCCTCCATGATAGGTCAGGCCAGAGTGATCATGATGTAAGTGAAAAGATGTCTCATATCGAAAGCATAACACACATCAACACAAGATATGTAAAACACACTCACGAGAAAAAAAAATGCCACAATACTCAGATAAAATATCATATCACTAAATGAACCAACGAGTACATCATGTGTGAAATGATAAAGGACTACAAACAACTGGACTCTCAATCATGAGACTAAAGACAATGACCCTAAACCGAAAATACTCAACAAAACAAAAACAACTCTGACGAACTGAAAACTAGACTCAACAAAATGGAAATGACTTTGATGATGACCATAATCAGAATGAAAATGCTCTGAGCTGAACTACTACCAAGCAATGTACCCATGCTGACTGACCCAAGTCCTCAACCTGGAAGATCCCGAAATATCATATGCCAAATAGTACCATCAACATCCACATCAATCTACTGAAGACTAGGAGGAGGAGGGACTGCATGTGTAGTATGCGTAGGCAGAGGATTGGTGGTCACACTTGGCCTAGCCAAGTCAACCACCCCTGAATCGATCAAATCTTGTATCGCATGATGGAGTGCTGAACAATGCTCAGTATCGTGCCCCGGAATCTGATGATACAAGCAGTGCTCATGCGAACGAAAATGAGGAGGAATAGGATGGGGCAAAGGCCTCAGCGCCAAAGGAACAATCACTCCAGCGTCCCTGAGCTTCTCAAAAGCTCTAGTCAAAGTCATGCCCAACGGAGTGAACTGTCTCGCGGGCCTCTGTGCATATGGTCTAGGCGGTGGGTGAGTGGCGGCTCTCGGATGTGGTGGTCGCGGCTGCATGCTAGTCTGAGCAATGTAAGGCTCCTGAGCATAATCCAGCTGATACTGATACTGTGGAAGAGAGAAAGGAGCTCTGACTGTAGGAGGCCTATAAAGTGAGTGATGCGCAGGCCTCCGATGCTGATAACTAATAGTACCAACCTCTCCAGATCTGCCAAACGGCCCAATCAACTTCTTTCCCTTACTGTTAGGGGAAGGAGTAGTATCTGTCCATAATCCTCGAGCGATGGCCTCCTCAACACTGAAAGCCGCCTGAACCAAACTCCTGAGATCCTGAAACGGGATGCCCACAAGACGTCTCGCGAATCTCGACTGTAGGTTTTGAAGAACCATATCAATCTGATCCTGCTCCTTAGGCCGATCTACCATACCAGCCACCTTTGCCCTCCAACGAGTGACAAATGAAGAAATAGACTCATCTGGCCTCTGCCTGGTGGCCTCCAACTCTCGTCTAGACACATCAATATCGGCACTGAAAGCGAACTGAGTCAGGAACTCATGAGCCACGTCCTCCCAAGTGCGAAGTCTCGAAGGCTCAACTGAAGCAAACCACCTCTGAGCTGCTCCACTAAGTGACATGGGGAAGAGGGCCACCAACTGTGCATCATCTATCCCATGTGCTCTCATGACTGTGCTGTATAGTCTCAAGTGGATCTTGGGACAACCAATCCCACTGTAACGCTCAATGTCTGGCATGCGAAACTTGGCGGGCAAGTTAGCTGCCGGTATGTCATCTCTGTCATCCCAAGTCAAACCCCCGTTCTGCAACCTGATCTGTCTCATCATGGACTCAAGCCTCTCAACCTTGGCCTCCTGCTCGGCCAATCGAGTATCCTCTATAGTAGGAACCATGGGAGGCGGCACTGTGACAGTAGGTGGTGAATGATCTCATAATGATCTGCCAGATGGAATGGAGTACCAAGTGAAACCCCAGGTGGACGAGTCTGTGCTGTCTGAGATGCATGAGGAATCGTCTCGTCAATGACCATGCCAGCCGAATGAGGATCCTGGCGAGAACTCTCTAACTGATCCAAGCGCCTACTGACTCCGGCCATGAACTCCTGAATGGAAGCAAGTGTGGAAGCTAGCTCGTCTGACATCTCAACTGAACTGTCTAAACTCGGATATGAATCTGCTCTGATCAATCGTCCTCCAACTCTCCTCCAAGAATGTGACTCCAGACTCAAACGACTCCTAAACTGACTCCTACAATGCAAACAAGATGGATGAAGGACACGAGATAAAACTCTAAAAGACGACAATACAACACACAAGCACATGGTCCTGAGGTGGCAATCAGAAATTTGGACATATGACGAGAACTCTGGAGTCATAAAGGTGTCCATTGTGAGGTGGCTACAAATGTGACTAGAGAATTCTCATCAATAATCCAAGATGAAAGAGGTGTGAAAAACACACTATCACGAGATCAGTACTCCATCTATAAACATATATCTTTACCTCAACTTTCGACTCAAGCTCCATAAGAGGAAGATAATAAGGTGATCAAGGCGAATCTCTAGAAAAAAGTGTGGATGTGAAAATGCGCCTTTCACCTTTCCGTAATGAAAATATGAGCATCGAGTCGAAAATTGAACCAAAGATCAAACAAATGATGAGGTACTGAGCTCGTGATAAGCGTACAGTGTAAAAAGATGATCAATGAACATATCCCAAAGTATCAAGTGAGTGACAACCAAGTGAAGAGGGGGGGTCAAGCCAAGAAAGAAAAACGAAAGCCCTAGGGAGAAAACATGACAAACTCGTCGAGTGAAAAACACAGTCCAATGTGACATGATAAGGGTGATCCAACCGATACTCAAACTCGTACCGATCTCCGAGAACTCTCAACTGGAGACTAAAAAAAGGGAATACCGGATCCGAACTATAACTAAAGAGGCTTTGAAGGCCCTCAGATGCACCCACGTGTAGGGAGGGAGTCCTAATCGAAGGATCTATGGCTCAACCTACGAGGTCAAGGTGATTCTAAATGGATATGGGTGGACTTTCAAAGATTCCTAGCAGAAGTGATCGTACCCTTCAGCGGTACGCAACCCTCTGCACGCCTCCGAAGAGACGGGGCGCTTCCATGCAAGGTGGACATCACATCCACACATGCACTACCTCGACATCCCAGGGGGTTTCCTATGGTGAAACCTCTCAAAACTCTCAACTCTCGAAGGTCAGCTGATGTGCACAGTGAATGGTGTGGGTGCATCCGAAAACCCTAAGAAGCTAAAAGAAGAGAGAAAACACACTGGTCGCACAACCATCCATGAAACCTAGCTCGGGGCTATACAGGTCTTCAATGATCGGACTCCAATCAGCATCGATATGTCGGTCTCCTCCAGAACGCTCCCAAACATCGGTATAGCCCGTCGCTAGACCCTACTCATAACCTCTATCTCGGTCAGAGTACAAGCACACACAAGGCCTCACACTTGCAAAAGTGAGAACCGAAATGAAGGAAATGACCGAGATTAGAGAGAGGGAGATAAGGGGATAGATGTGCGACCCACACAGACAAGCAACACGCAATCACACAAAGGAAGGGTAGTCATGCAGAGTACAGGTATATCACTCAAGTCCACACAAACTATGACGATCAAGACGAATAGTAATACAGACATCATGCTCAAAAGACAATCAAGGCAATATACAAGTCAGAGAATCAACACATCAAATCAAATTATATACACCAGTGAATCCATGCATGTGAGGTGAACAGAACAATCATGGCAAAATCAGAATGACTATGCTAAGCAAGGCAAGATGATCAATCAATATAATCAGCATGTCAATGTACTCAACAAACATGGCAATGAAGCACAGAAAAATCAAAATCCTCAATCAAGATAATCAATCTCATAATCAGCATGTCAAATATCTCATACAAATATATCAATGAAGCATGAAGAAACAGACTATATCATAATACCCAACCAAAATAATCAACCAACATGATCAACACGTCAATGTCCCAAGTGAAAACTCGAGAACTCCCAATGTGCAATCAAGAGATGAGTGCCCACTGATTGTCCAATCAAATACCATGTTTGCTTCATTCTAAGTTCAAGCTTGACCCTCTAAAAAAAAAGTCCCCAGCAGAGTCGCCATTTTGTGGACCCCGTATTTCGGCTCAATGCGCTTCCCACTCGATGGCGAGCTCGATTTTGTATTTGAAAAATTGATTTTTATTGATTATTTAAAAATGACTTGGAGTCGCCACTTATTTTTGTTTTATTTTTAAAGGGTAAACAAAATAAGAAAGAAAAACCCTAAGTGTGACTCCTTATTTTGGAAAAGGCGGTCTGTGAAAAACCGGATCGGGTTCGGGGGTCAGGTTACTTATCGGGAAGGTACGGTAAAGACCGTAGCACCCCTCTAAGTCCCTAAAGACGGGTCTCTACTAATAAAATGAAGCTGACGTAGCAATCAATGTAAAAATCAATGAATACTCGAGTCAATCATGCACGTATGAGAGTCAGAAAATGCATATGAATTAACCAGAGTGAGATTGAGCGCGTACCTGGGCAACGAATCATCATGCGCTATCAAGAACGAGGGTTAGCACACAATTAAAGAATAATTTCAAGCATGTCATAGAGCAGAATGAATCAGTCATGTGTGATAATCAAATCAATCCATCAATCAATCAATAAAAAAAATCATATATGTCGGGCTCCCACCAAAGCCCATTTATTTTAGCATGAATTAATTCCATAAATTCCATTAGTCGAAATTACGAAATTTAAATTCATGCTTATCTTAAAACATTTAAAAATCTGAGAAGTTATGAAAGTTGCATACCGAAAGATGATGGCAGCAAAATTTTATTAAAAATGTGACTTTTAAGACTTAAAAACTCTAAGATGAAGATTTTGGAGACTTGAATTTATTTAATAAAAAAGAATTTGGAGGAATTATCTACAAAATGGGACTTAGGAAAATTATTAAAAAAAATGGGTTTGGAAAAACTATTTTTAAAAACAAAAATGAAGAAAATGAAGATGACACGTGGCATGAGAGTAGCAATGCTAAAGGTGACCATGCAGGATCCTCGTCAATGAGGATTTGATGAAGTGTTCTCCCTAACTAAATCTAATAGCTGTGAAGTCCCATACCAATAAGTCCAAGTGTAGAGTAAAGCCAGACTTTGGAATCCCATATGCTCTTCCGACTGGTTACGTGACTCAGCGGGTCCAGAATGATGCATCAAATAGAACCTGAAGCCATGAGGCAAGCGAGTAGGCTAGATGTCCATTCAGCAGGGCATTGGCATGGTTTTGATTTATATCACAACAGTTGTTGGTTCAGCAATCATGGATATTCCTTAAGAGTCTGCTGTAGCTGCGATTCGGAGACTCTCCACCGTTGATTTCATCATCATGCTTCACTTCAGAATTCTAGACACCATGGATGGGATAGAGAGATTTGCGATCTCATCTCACCCAGTATTCGGTGACTGTAATGGTGCTGGTACCATAGAGAGACATCGATCAAACAAAGTGATCATGAGGTAAAGTGTTTCTTGCAACAATTTCAACCTGAAGCCTATTTCAATAAGCCAATTGATCAATATGTCCCGCATCCCAAACATTGATGTCTGACCAAGCTGACATATAACTTTGCATGGATGAATTATATGCCTGCAACTAGATAACCCAATAGTACTAGTAGATTTCTGCATCATATTCATCAACTTCTAGGTGATTGCAAGTGCCATCCACACTCGGTGACTTTTCCAACCTCCATAAATTCACCATGCTCCTCCAATTGCCTTGATCTTGTCATTGCTGCATGGCGGGCCCTAATTGCTTCCCATAAAATTTGTAACTCTCAGAAAAGAACAAAAGGTAATCTCTGTTTGAATTGATGGGCGAGGGGCTCTTCATCCATGGCAACTTCATCAGCGTTAGGAGATGATGACACTGAAGAAGAAGAAGCAGATGGAGCCGCGCTGAAGCTTCTAAAGAATTTGAAAAATTGTCTCAAGAGGTTCCACGTTCGATCCGTCGAAGCTCTGTTCGCTAGAGCTGCAGTCGCCATTTTCGAAAGCTGGCTCTCTTTGCTGTCCACATTGGTGAGGTCTTTTTCTTACACTTCCTGGCGTCACCACAGAGGCGAAGCACCCGGCGGAGGGTCAATTTCTTTGGACCATGCTCCTGGTTCTGGTGATCGAGTATGGCAACACCTTTGCTGCTGCTGTGATGGAAACAATCCAAATGCCATGTATGATGTTGAGTAGTGAGTCCATGCTAGAACTACAGGAATCACAATGACTTTCAGAGGTAACTTCCCTTCCAGTTTCAATGCGGAACTACTCAGATCTGCCTGGGGATTATCACTACCAGAACTGGCAGTGAATGAGGGCTCCAATGATTATAGATCGCATCTCTGACATTTCAATCTGAAATGAACTTTTTCCATCAGCTGGGCTATCATAAGATTTCATGTGGAGGATAATAGAATCATAAGGAGGAATCAAGGTCGATTCTGCAGGCACCATAAATCCACATATTCCAAGTAATGCGGCTGCACAAATTGATCGAAGCAAACTGGATTTACCACCCCCATTAGGTCCTGTCAAAAGAAACAATGATTTCATATCAACTGTGTCATGCACAACACTGCCTTGTGTCACGTCCAACCAATATGGTGATAAACCAGTTATCTTCATCCAATTAGCTCCATCCAGAGGTTCCAAAATCAAGCATTTCAATGAGTAAATCCCCAATCTCAAGTCCAGCTACTTTGAAAGAAAAGGCGGTCATTCTAGAGACAAAGAACCCAACTGATCAGCTACATTGGTGGCCTGCTGCTGCTGAACCACATTCCTCAGAACCTCCATAACCTCTACAACCTTGGCTTTCAGAGCATCAGGGGACTCGAACAAGTGCAAGACCTCGGTCTGGTCCATCTCAAGAAACATGCCAGTCACTTTGGCCGCCATCTCAGGCTCCAACTGCTCCACAAGTGGGTATAAATTCTCACCCAGCATCATCCGCTGCTGCCATAGGTGCTTTGCATGTTGCCTCTCTATCAATGGTGATGGAAACTTCATTTGCATTAACATTAACACAGATAACCCTCTTATTATTTTTCATCTGCTGCAGCCATACTCAGATGTTGAAATCTATGGAGATGAACTTTGTTCAAAAGGCGTTTCTTGAAGACTGCTCTCTGGAAACCCCCTCTAAGCTGAAACTGTATTCCAGTCGTAGTTTCAGGATCTGAGACACAAGTGTCGATATTTCTAGGAACAAAGATATCAACAAACATTCTCAAACCCCCAACATCTTGACAAATAGTAGGGAGATCCTTAACGGGATCTTCAAAAAAAAAAAGGGGTTTATGATGCAGTACTAGTGAAAACCAACATCTGCTTTAACTGGTTTTCTGCTCAAACCTCACTTGCACAGATGCCACAAGTAGTCTCTAGAACCAGACTCATCAACCCAAACCAGGCCACACCACGCTCATGTCCCATTCAATTAAGTACAGAGGCAAACGTGAAAGGAGCACTTACAAAAACAGAGTATAAAAAATAGAAAATTAATGAGTGAAACCCTGTTTCATTATTTCATCCACGGGCTTGCAAGAGGGTTGGGAGACTATGGATTCATACAAAACAGGGGGATTAAATTCTGAAATATCTCACAATGAAGCTAAAAACCAATTTAAGTTACTCTTCAGCAAAGCCAAGAAGAAGAGAAAGATAAAACAATGACAACAAACCCACAATCATACCAGAGATTAGTGAAAACTAAACATTCAGTCTGATGCTCATACCCAAGACAAACAATAATCCATAAACAAGATGAAGAAGAGAATGAAAAGGGTTCATACCTGAAACTTCTTGCTGAAACCTTACCGTCTCTCTATAGCCAAAATCTCCTCTCCAGCAAGTTTCTCTCCACCACAGAAACGTACTCCTCTCTCTGAAGCTCCTCCCTAAATCCCCCCTCAAAACTCCCTGAATCCTCCCGAAAAATCTCCAGAAATATGTTTTCCCTCTTTTCTCTGGCTTCACTCCCTGGTTTTCTCCCTCAACCTCTCTCTAAATCCCAGCTCCGCTTCTTTCTCTCTACCCCCTCTCAAAATATCTCTAACCGCAGCACCCCAGACACCTCACACAGCTGCCTCTCTCCACTCTCCTGCAGCTGCCATCCTCAACCGTTTTCAGCTTTTTCTACTGAAAGAAATCTCCACATGTCAAGCTTCCATTGGCCATCAAAACCACTAACTTGATTCTTTTCTAGTCAATCTGGAAGAGACATGTGGCTCCTTGAGAGCCTTCCACCTGCAAAGAAAAACTTACAGCAAATGTGATAAAAACATGAGCCCCTAAATGGGGGTCTACATAAATATTTTGAATTTTTAAAAAAATATTTTTAATTATTAAAAAAATAAAACCATGATTCATCTTTTAAAAAATAAATATAATTTTTTTTTATAAAATATATTCATTAATTTTAATTTTTATATAAATATTCATTTCCTATTTATTTGATATAATTCTAATATTCATTATTTATTTTTTATCATTATAATTTTCATCAAATTATTTAAAATCCAAATCCCCAACAAATACTCATTATCTACTTAAAAAAAACTAATACATACTATTTAAAATTCAAATCCTCATCTATAACCATAACCCTCAACCGGCAGTCAAACACTCATCACTTTCTTCTCTAAACCCACGAGTCTCAAGCAGCTACTCCGCAGGCCCGCTTTCTCTCTTCTCCCACTTCCATTAGCCACCTCACCGTCGTTCTCCGTCGACAACAGCGGTGTCGGAGTCCGGCGACTCTGCCTCCTCCTCATGTTGCTCAGTTCCATCTCCGACGGGAACTTGAGGGATTCGAACAAGCAGGCATGCTTCTTTGACCTTGCCGGCGACTCCAAGATGCAGGGTTCTACTTCTAACTCTCTGTAATATGTATTTTTCATTTTCATGGGTTTTGATCCTCTCATCTTCTCCACCATTTCTACTCCATTGAGTTTGTTCACAAGCTAACAAAATATCCAACTCAGGTATCGGTTCGGTACCGACCATGGTCGAGATGGATATGACTCGGCTGAGTCGTATTGGTATCGACCGAGATTTTGAACCCTGATACAGATGATCTTATCGATCAATTTACAAAATAAATGCCAACGTTTCTAGAAAAGGAAAAATAGCCACCTTATTATTTTGCACATAAAGTATTTCCAAATCATAGCATGTTTAGAATATATAAAGATGTATTGAGATAGCTAGATATTCATGTAGCAATAATATGATAAGATCAAGCAATTATTGTTGTATTTGAGTGAGGTCCTACATTTTTTTTCTTTTATTTAGTTATAGTTGAGAGTAATGAATTTTTCCGAATAAAACATATAATTAAGATATAAATTTTTTTGATCTAGACCTAGTTTTGTACCAAATGATGTGATGCAAGTCCATCCATTTTTTATTTTATTTTTGTCTCATATTTTTTTTCTATTTGATATTTTATTTAGTTATATTTTCACATGTAATACGATTTTATTATTGGGCTCCTTTTTATATATATATTTTTATTTTAACTGTCTTAGTTATATTATTTTCATTTATTCATTTTACAATTTTGTTCATTCTTTTTCTTTTTTCTCATATTTTCACTATTATTCTTTTGTCCTCGTGAAAAAAAAAATCTGACATTGTGCTACATAAATTCCTTTCCTTCTCTCTCTCTCTCTTAATCTTTTCTAGCTTTGAATAAAAATAGCAGCATGAAATGCAAAATTGCATCCCCAAATGAAAATCAAAATTTTCAAATAAAAGAATAAAAATCATTTTTTAAATAATTAATTTTCAATAAATCAAATATAAAATAAAATAAAGTGGGAATGCATGTAAAAATTATAGATCCAACCTAAGTACAAAATATGTAACCTACAAAAAGTATGTATAAAATAAATAAATAAATTATTAACAGTTAACATAATATTCATTTTCTTGACTTATTCATATTTATCTAAAATAAATAAAGAATGTTGGACAAAGCAACTAAACTTTTAACTTGATTATATTTTTAGTGTGATCCTTAAAATAATGAATTATTTTTATTATTTTTTTATTAGGGACAAAATCTCTAAATAACTTATTTCCTTCTTTGGAATTCGTGTTTGTAATTGACTAATTTCTATCAGTATCTTCCAATTTTTAGTTTATGTTTTCATTTTCTTAGATTATATGGAAGTTTTAATTCTCAAAATTATTATTATTATTGGAAATTTAGATGTCAAAATTTCTTGGATTTATTGAAAATAAAAACTTCAATTACAAAATTATAATTAATAATTTTAAAATAACATAAATATGATAATAGAAGAAAATTATATACATATTTTTTAAGTACATAAAAATGAATCAGTATTTTGCATTTTATGGTTATGCATACATACATCTATATATATATATATATATATATATATATATATATATCTCTTTTTAGGTAAAGAATAATTAATAAGAGTGGGTCATCATGAGTATTAATTTCTCATTTAAAATTTGTTTAAAAATTTAAGAAAGTTTTTTAGTATTTTTATTCTTAAATTATGTTATCAAATTAAAAAAAAAAGTCATTAATCATTATTTAGAAAAATTTAATTATAAAAATAAAAATTAAAAACAAAAGTGCATACAAAGAAAAGGTAATATTTTTCATTTAATTAATTTTAGTTTGCTATTTGGACTATTAGAGTTGGGTTTGGATGCCCAAATGGGTTGTTCATATAATCATAAATAATAAAAATCTCAGTCTTTGAGAAAAGCCAAAAAAACACGCTTTTGCAAGAAAATTTTTCTTTATTGATTTTTTTTTTCATTTTCATGAAAAAGAAGGTTAAGGTATTTATGCTATGAAAATAAAGTGGTTTCAAATTTTTGTAGTCCTATTTATGACTTGGGATAAGAAATTCATTGGTGAAATAATAAATCTAGATTTTCAGCATTTTGAAAGGCAATCTAAAGCCTAGCTTATTTCTATTATTAGTATCAGAGCTTTATTTAGGTTGTTTTCCAATATTTTTTTGTTTGTTTGTTTGTTTTCTTTATATAAGAAGAAGAAGAGTGGAATTTCTAAAATAAAAAACAAATAAAACAAAAGGATAAATATGTGGATAATTACATTTTTGGATGTGTTTTTAGAAATAAAAAATAAAAAAAGGTGGAAAGTCCACCCTACCACACCACTGCAAGCTCTTCCATGCACAATAGTCAAGAATTGAACTTGAGCCTCTCCCATGTACATGATCCTTTGTTACCACTAGATCATTGGTATTTAATGTTATATAAGTATTCTTTATTGGTATTATATCAAGATGGTGAAGCCCTAATCTAAGCATGTTGGCTTTTTTTTTTTCTTTTTTATTTAGGCCATGACTAAAACTTAGTGTCTAATATATAAATTCTTTAGGTTGTAGTCAAATTTATGCATGTTGATTTGTTCAAGCATAAAAATATTAGAGGATTATGGTTATTGAAAATAACTTTTACTGCTATAAAAGACATTATGTATAATCTAAATCTTGTTTCTTTTAGCTTCAAGGGAGAAAATTAGTTTTTCTTCTATATGTTATATTTTCATGCTTTGTACATAAAATGTAAATATTTGATATGCAATATGAGACATGTATATGTATCTTTTAATGAAATAGAATGCCTTTTATTTATGTCTTTAGTTCCTTTATAAATATATATTGTTAACACACGCTAGTTGTACAATATTATTTTATGGAGTGGGAGGTTTTTGGTTTAAAAAAAAATAATAATAATTTGCTGCCTAAAAATTAGAAATAATTGTATAGATTATTTTTAATTTGCAATAATTAAAATTGTATATAGGAGCTGATTAGGAACATAATGAACTTTCATTTTTGTTGTAATTTAAGTTTATTACATATTAGAAGATAATTAAAGCAAGTATGAGTATCTGTATCCATAAAAGTACCAATTAATAAGATTATGCAATATCTTTATGTAGTTGAATATGTCGACTGCAAGTAGAACTAAATAAGGGTGAGAAATTGAATGATGATAATTTGGAGATTTGACATCGCAAAGTTTGATATATTGTCGAAGAGCAAGAGGCTTTTGTAACATTGAATCATTAAACAAGGGAACTTTGCTCAACATAAAAAAGATCAAGAGGCTTACGTGGCTTGAAAGAAAAAAAAATCTTTAAATCACATTATGTTTTTAAGTTGTATGCAAGATGATCTCTTGATTGAGTGTGAGGTATACCAAACTGCTCATAACATATAGGAAGCTCCAAAGGAAAAGTATGGTGAACTTTCAACTACAAAGTTGAGAAAACTTGTAAGGAAATTTGGAAATTACAAAATGCAACCAAACCATACAATGAAATAACATCTTAAGGAGATGAAAAAAATGATAAGAGAGCTTAATACTCTAGGCATATCCTTTCTAATGAGCAACAAGTTAAGGCAGTCATCAGATCTCTACCAAAAAACTGGGAACACATGATGGTGAACATGAGAAATAATGGGAATGTCAAGACTTTTGATGAAAGTCGAGCGACTTGTGGTTACTAGGTGTAATGAACAAGCTTATATAGCTAAATCCAATTCATGCAAAACCTTTTGCTTTAAGCATAATATAGAATTCTTTAAAAAGAATAAGAAAACTGATGATGCTTCAAAGAAAGCTAAGACTAGGGCACATAAGAAGTTCAAGCATGCTAAAAGGGATAAAAACAAGTTGAAAATGTACAAGTGTGGCAACAAGGGTCACTTAGCTCATGAGTTCATTGAGTCGAAACAGGTATGGTCCTATTTGTTAGAAATATTAGGCTAATCTAACCTATGGTAATCACCCTAGAGGGAGGGTGAATAGGGTGATGGTTTCTTTTTTCAAATTTAAACTATGTGAATGTAAGAGACAATTATATACAAGTATATAATAAGCAATATAAAGACAATTGCATATAAATTAAAGAGTAGGGAAGAGAGAATGCAAACACAAAAGTTTATAGTGATTCGGCGCAACCCGGCCTACATCGACTCTCCTCTAGCTTCAATCCCAAGCTTGAGGTTCCACTAATTCAAGGCTTCCAAACCAAGCCTTCAAGCAATACAATTGGATTATGGTTCCAATTCACCCTCTTGGACTTTTGGCTCCAAACACCCTTTACATTTCTCAAGAGATATCCCACTCTTGAACAACCCCTCAAATGATACCCCACACTTGAGAAACTTCCTCTCAAAGATTTACAAATAAATGATCTCACAAAATCCTATTATAAAAACTTGAAGCTCAAATGATACAAGAAAACTAGGATTGAATGGTGCACAAAGAATATGCAAGTTTTAGAACAATGGTGCACTCAAAAACACTCTTCCAAGGCTCAAATATATTCAAGAAAGGTTTAGGAAGGTTAAACTTTTTAAACAATTAAGATTAGAGCCTTTTTATAGAAGAGAAAATCCAAACTAGCCTTTTGGGGGTTCGACTGGTCGAGCTAGGGGTTGACCGGTTGACTAGCCATTAGCATTTAATGCTTGGCAGGTGATTGTTGGGCCTCAACCGGACCTCGACCAGACCTCAACCGATTGAGGTTCAACCTTGACCGGTTGAACAACCATTCTGGAAGAAAGAGAAAGTTTTTTACACCCTCGATCGGTTGAGCTGGGGGTCTACTCGGACCTCGACCGGTTAAGTTGTGGGTCGACTCGGACCTCGACCGGTTGAGCTTGCGGTCGACCGGTTCCTCATCCGATTCAACCGGTTGAGCCGTTTTTTTGCTCAACAACCAACTTTTTCAACTTAAAACCTTTTAAAACAAGTTTGAAAAACATTTAACACAAAGTTTTAGTTGAAAATATGAAATCATCCAATTCTTAAAATATTTAAAACAAAATAACTCTTGGATAATTTTGGTGCATAAGTAAAAAATGTAATGTATGAAAATCCTAGTACGCCAACAACCTTACAAAGAGATCTTATGAAGCTTGGATCTTGAAAAACACTTCTCTTTGAGGTGGACTTTTTCTTCATGATTTCTCCTTGGCTTGATTTGTCTTTGTGATTGCCACTTTGGAAATCATCTTGTCTAATCATACTTGAAATATAATCATTAGTTCTAAACCTTGTTTTATTATCATCAAAATCAAGATTAACCAAACCTTGGTTTCACACTATTCAAATAACTTATTTGCTTATGTTTCTAGTCGTGTAATGTTAACTAAATCTATTCTTTTATGGACTATAAACTCAATTGCCACCGACCATATAGCTAGAGACTGAGGAACATATGTAAAGTTTTGGCAAATTAGTTCCTATACAAGATGGATCTACGTAAGAAACAACTCCAAAGTTGAGGCCAAGGGTATTGGAACATGCAAATTGGAATTGCATAGAAGACATACCCTATTCCTACATGATGTTCTTTATGCTCTGGATATTCGACAAAACTTGGTCTTTGAGCATATCTTTATTGGTTTAAGTTTCAATTTGAATATTCGTGATTCAATAATGGAGTTATATTTAGGAACAACATACTTTGGTTCTGGATTTATTTTAGATGGTTTTATGGTTCTTAACATTGATAATTGTGTGTTGTCTAATACTAATGATAGTTATTATTCGTTAATGACATGCTAGACTTGGGCATATTGGACAAGAAAGAATGAATAAACTAGCTAGAGAAAATCTTCTAAGTCAATTCATTAAAATTGATATGTCAACTTGTAAATATTGTCTAGTTGGTAAAAAAAAAAACATTTGAAAAAGGAACTAGAGCTTAGACGCCATTGCAATTAATCCATTTTGACATTTATGGTCCTATAAGTGTTAAAGCAAGGCATGATGCCTTGTACTTCATCATATTTATAAATGACTTTACTTATTACGGTCATGTTTCTCTAATTTCTTATAAGTTAGAAGCATTAGATTGTTTCAAATGCTACATTAATTTAGTTAAGAATCAGTTGGAAAAAAAGATTAAAACATTAATGACATATTGGGGTAGAGAACATATGTCAAAACAATTAGAAGTTTTATGTGATGAAAATGGTATTAGTAGACAATTGACTATTTCATGGACTCCACAACAAAACGATGTTACTGAGAAGAGGAATAGAATGTTGTTAGACATGCTTAAGCCAATGATGACTAAAGAAAATCTTCTCATTTCGTATTGGGGAGATGCATTATTGACTACTAATTATGTACTTAATCGAGTATCCTCAAAATTTGTTACATCTACTCCATATGAGTTATGGAATAATCAAAAGTCCGATCTTAGTAATTTGCGACCATGAGGTTAAGCGGCTTATGTTCACGATACTTATAAATATAGAAAATTAGGTCATAAATGAAGGAAAAGTATCTTTATAAGATACAATGAGCACTCCAAAGAGTATGTGTTCATGGGTGAGCATGAAGATGGAACAATAATTGAATTAGAATCATGAGATGTCACGTTCTTAGAGGATGATTTCCCATGTATGGTTGAGATTGATGGGGATTTACATCTTTATAAAATAATGGATCTTGACATAAGATCTACACTCGAACAATAATTAATACTTGAATCGAGTGGGAGTGAACTAGTACCTATAGAAAGTACACTAAAAGAGCTAACGTTGAGAAAAAGTTCTCAACAAATTATTCTTTTGATGACAATTTGATATGAGAGGGGGGAATTCATATTGTAACTCAATATGATGGTACTAAACCTAAGTCAGTTCAAACGGCTCTTACTTGTCCAACTAAGAATGAATGGAGAAAAACAATGAAAGAGGAATTGGAGTCAATACAAAATAATCAAGTTTAGAACTAGGTTGATCTACCTTTAGATTGAAAAGCTATTGGGAACAAATGAGTTCTTAAAATAAAATGAAAGGAGAATGGATCCATTGAAAATTATAAAGCTCAACTATTGGCTAAAGATTACACCCAACAAGAGGGTATAGACTATGAGAAAACCTTCTCTCCAGTAGTTAGGTTTGCCTCAATTCATCTCATTCTAACTATAGTGGCTCATATGAATTTAGAACTGCACCAAATGGACATTAAGATAGCTTTCCTTAATAGAGAGTTGAATGAAGAAATCTATATGGAACAACCAATAGGTTTCATTATCCAAGGCCAAAAGCATAAAGTGTGTAGGTTAAATCAATCGATTTTTAGCCTTAAGAAATCTTCCAAGTAGTGGTACTTGAGATTTCATTATGTAGTAACTTTGTATGATTTTACAGTGATTGATGAGGACCATTGTGTTTATATTAAGTGATACAAAGATAAATATGTGTTATTATTTTTATACATGGATTATATGCTTATAGATAGAAATGATTTGGAGTTTGTTCAAACCATTAAAAGATGGTTGTTATATACTTTTGAGATGAAAGATATGGGAAAATCATCTTACATTCATAGAGTCATTTTGACAAATTAGTGGCTCTTTCACAAGAACATTATATTAAGAAAATATTTGAATGATTTAATATGCAAGATTATAATCCTATTGGCACTCCATTTGTAAGAAGTGAAAACCTAAGTAAAGAAGTTAGGTCCAAAGACTCTAGAAGAAAAAAAGAAAATGAGTAATGTTCCCTACTCCAATGTTGTTGGGAGTCTAATGTATGCTACGATGAGCATAAGATCGGGCATTTTCTATGTTATTGGGATGGTTAGCCGCTACTAAACAAATCTTGGAATGATGCATTGGAAAACAGTAAAGAGAATTCTTAGGTTTCTAAAAGGCACTATGGACTATTCCCCTTGTTATCAAGGCAGAGAATTGTGTTGGGTGAGTTATTCAAATGTTGACTGGGTAAGTGATCTAGATGAGCGCAAATCAACATCAAAATATATTTTCTTGCTTAATAATGATTTCATCTCATGGAAAAGTAAGAAACAAACTTGTATAGCTTTGTCAACCATGGAAGTTGAATTTATTGCTTGTTTAGCTACAATATAGGAAGTTGTATGGTTGAGAAGATTTTTTCAAAGCTTAGAAATAGTCAAGAATGTTTTTGGGTCAACAATAGTCTATAGTGACAATCAAGTTGCAATTGTGTAGACCCTCCATTTTGTTCCCTTAGCACATTCCTTAAGTGTTCTTTCAGTACTCTATAGTAGTTCCCTAATGGCCCATTGCTACACACACAAGCTTACCTTTTTGAGCCACCTTGGAGACTCTGGTTGAGAGATTTATTTAGCCACTCATTGTGACCCTTAGCGGCCCTAATTTAGGCTTAGGTTTTTTTTTTTTAGGATAGCTTATTTGGGTACACCTTTAGGATAACGTACTTAGGCTTGTTTAGGTACACTTTTTAGGTCACTTAGATGCATCCTAAATCACTTAGGTTCACTTAAACACTTCTTAGGCACACCTAGGCACCTTTTAGCTTGCACACACTCGCTCGAGGTCACCTAGGCACCTTCTAGATTACACACACTCACCTTAGGTCACTTAGGACCACTGAGTCACACCTTAGGTCACTTAGGCTCACCCTAGGTCACTTAGGCATATTACACTTCACCTAGATTCACCTAAGGCACATTTAGGCTCACCATAGGTCACCTAGGCATATTTCACTTCACCCTACGTCACTTAGGCGCATTATCTTGATCACCCTAGGTCACTTAGGCACTGTCCTGATCAACTTAGGTCACTTAGGCATTGTCCTGATCACCTTAGGTCACTTAGGTACCTTTTAGGTCCACAAGCCCATTTTAGGAACAACTAAGCCCACTTAGGTTCACCTTGAGCCACTTAGATTCATCTATGCCCACCTAGGCACACTTGACCCACCTAGGTTCACTTTGCCCCATTAGGCACCACCTTAGGCCCATCTAGGTTCACTTAGGCCCATTTAGGTTACTTAGGTCAATTTGGACATCCCTAGGCCCATTAAGACTCATTAGGCCTACCTAAGTCACTTAGGCCCACTTAGGCACAGTTGGTTCATTAGGCACCACCTTAGGCCCATCTAGTTTCATTGGGGCCCATTTAGGTTACTTAAGCTGATTTGGACACCCCTATGCCCATTTAGACTCATTAGGTCCACCAAGGTCACTTAGGCATACTTGGCCCATTAGATATTCTTAGCGTGACTCGCATGGTTGCATGGCTTACATGGTTTACGTGGCTCATTTTTTATTTATTTATTTATTTATATTTTTAGTATTATCAATCACTTATTTTTATTTATTTATTTATTCATTTATTTATTTATTATCTTGCTATTTATTTATTATTATTATTATTTTATCATTCTCTAAAAAAATTATTCATTTATTTGATCTTTTTTATATAGGGAAATTTACCATTGGATAAGGAAGAGTTGGTTCTTGTAAGACTTTGAAAAGAAAAGAAACTCTTTTGGGTGTAATTGAATATCACCTTTGACGAGTTAAATATGGTGATTAAGAAGTTTTTGAAAAAAGTGAGACTCCTTGCGTGATATGCATGGATCAGTTTTGTATTTTCTTTTAGGAAGACTCTCTCAGTCCACGACATAGAGATATTCTAAGAGAAGGTCAAGACACCAAAGTGGGAGCTTTGAATTTTGAAAGATCCTTTTCTAGTGGAAGAGATATGGAATTTTGAGAGAGGAGGACTCCTCCAGACATATACGGCTGCCAATTGCCATTAAAAATGGGGTGCACGGTTTTGGAGATAAAAGGGAGATAAAGATTCTTCTTCTTTGGGAGATAAAAACACAGGTTGCTAGTTTTGGAGAGCAGAAGAGGTTTTTAAAATAAAAACACAGCATGCGCCATTGAGCATGAGAGTGCTATGGAAGGTCATTTGGAACACAACTGCATCCATTGAGGAATTATTGAACACACACATAGAGTCCACTTTCTAAGGGGGACCCCTACAATTTTTGAAAGAAGTTGTGCGCACCAAAAGACTCCATGCATAGGTTTCTTCATGGGTTGCACCCACTTGCACCACGCACCATCCCAAATTCAAAAACAACAACACCATTCAGAACTTGAAGGTTTCCACCTTTCAATACCACACATGCCTGCATTGGAGCTTTAATTGACACACCAAGAGATCCCTCTATAGCCATACACAGCCTACAAAAAATCTGGAGGAAGTTGCCCATGGAAAGGCTTTGCACCATCATCCAAATGGTAGGAGTCCACGCACAAGTCATAGAGAGTTTTCATTCATTAAGATGAAGCACCATCATGCAACAGAGGATAAGAGACACATTTTCGAAGCTACAGCCTGTCATCCAAAAAAAAAAAACCAACCCGCGCACCATACTTGGGGATTACGCAGCCTACACCCTTGGATCTTCATAGTCGTACCATAAGGGATATTTGTTTTTGAATCTAAAAACATCACCACATGTCAACCTTGAGATTGGGGGCAACAACACTATAAGGTGAATTAGTGCACACACAAGTTGCCCTTTAAAGATTTTAAAGAATGACACACATCCTCACCATCAGTGCTCGATATAGCTAACTTTTGACAAGGATAGGTAAGCACACATTCTTAAACTTGTTTTGTTTTTAGTTTAATTTATCATATGCTTTAAATGTTTTTATTAATTTTCTAGTCTATTAATAAAACCGTTTCCATGTGATAAAAAGCCTTCTTTTAAAAAAGGAAAAAAAAAAATTGTTTCCATGTAATTTTGGTTCATTTGGGTACTTTTATTTTTTAGTTTGTGGGTAATATTGTTTCCACGAGATAAAGTTTTTAATTTTAAATTTGTTTTGATTCTTTTTTATTTAGTTTAGATGTTTATTTAATTTTTAGTTTATTAGATTAAATGATTCCATGTGATAAAGTTTTATTTTTAAATTTGATTTGATTGAGTTTAGTTTATTTTAGTTAGTTTAGATGATTTTATTATTTTAATTCGTTAGTTTAATAGTTTCCATGTGATGTATTTTTTTATTTAAATTTGTTCTTATTCGTTTTAATTAGTTTTGACATTCTTACTATTTTAGTTCATTGATTTAATCGATTCCATGTGATAATGTTTTTATTTTTTAGTCTATATTGATTCATTTTAGTTAGTCTAGATGATTTTATTATTTCAGTTTGTTAGTTTAATGGTTCTCATGTGATGAAAAATTGTTGTCCGAATGTCTTAACAATCCTTTTGGATGCTGCCTAGATAAAATTCAGTGTTAATCATTTTTTGAAAAATTCTTTGGTGAGTATGTATGTTACTTGATCATGATGTTCATTTGGTATTCTTATTTGCTATAAAGATAATTCTTTAGTTTCCTTATTTTTGGTTTTTGCTAAAATCATTTTGAGGCCTAGTTGATTCCCTTTAGCTTGATAGATTGCATTTGATTGTTTACAATTTTAGTTTGAATCCTTGTAATGTCTTTGAGTTGATAATTCCAGCCTTGGTTAATCTTAATTAATTTTTTTTAATTGAACCTTTTTTTTAGAAAGGTTTTTTTATTTATTTTTTATTTTTTATTTTTTTATTTTTTTTATTTTAAGAATGATAGATTCTTTTCAAAAATGAATTTTTCCGTCATAAGTTTGGCTCCTAGATCCCACATGAAAGGTAGCCAAAAATGGGATCCAAGTTCACTTTTTTTTTTTTTTTTTCAAATCCCTTTTAAGTTAGAAAATAAAAACTCCTCATTTTGTGTATATTGATTGGGATTTAACAAATCACTTGGTCCATTTCGCTTCCTTTAAAATCATTTTCAAAATTATTTAAATCATCAAAAGGCTTTGAATATATATATATATATATGCATTCTAGGTTTAGGCAAAGAACACATTTTCTTCTAAAATTATGCAACTCATTTCTTCTAAGTTGCATTCTCATTTGTTGGTTTTTCAAAATTTTGTTTTGATCACATTGGTTTGTACTTGTGCTCTCAAACTAATGAGAATACACAAATAAAACTTATGAATATTAAATGGGGACTTGATGGAACCCCTACATGAAATAATTTTTTCAAAACTCATCCTTGTTGTCGGTTTCCGCTTAACTATTGACTCTTTAGTTTTAAAATTTGTTTTGATAATTTTAAAATGCTTTAAAAAATTTCTAAAAATTGTATGATTTTCCTTACTTCTTGAAATTGATTCTAGAATGTTATCTGAGTCAAAAATCTTTTCTTAAAGTCGAGTTATGATCATCTTTTTCAACATGTTTTGTTTAGGCCTACTTTTGTACACTCGAGAGCACTCTGCAAAATTGAATTATTTTTTTATCTTTTTAATTTCAATAAATATTTTTCCCAGATTCTTGACTTCTTGAAATTGAATTTTGATATATAAAATATTAAAAAAAAAAAAACATGCCTTCTTCATGGAGATATGATTTTTCAAAATTGAACCTACTATACATGATGGATTATGGACATCTGAATAATTTGAGTGTTTTAGAAATAATTTTGAGTGTTATATGACCCTGAATTTATTTTTTATGTTATATAAACACTTTTAATAGTGTGCGTGATTTTTTGTATGATTTTAAGAGATTTCTAATTATTTTTCAAAAATTTAGTTTACACTAGTTACTTTTTTCTATCTAGTTTTGGACCTTCTAGAACTTTTGGACGTTTTTGTTTAAACTTGTTTTTTGAATGATTTCTTGGCTATGTGGATGATAGACTAGACATGTAGTCAATGTTCTCTAGAATTTTTTGCAATTTAATTTGCATTCTATATTTTTTTTAGCATTTGTTTTGTGAAAGCTTCTATTCCAATAGCATGCTAGAAATTATGTATAGTCTTTAACTTATATTTTAATCTAGTATTGTTTGGCACATCTTAACCTAGTTTTGGATTTTATTCTCTAATGTAGACATAATGAGTATGTCGTTGATTTTTTTTCATGACAAAATAATGTTTTTAGATATTTGTTTAGGATTTTTCAAATGAATGCAACTGTTCTACTCCTTGCTACATGTTTTTGTTTCAGTCACTAATTTTGATATTTATAACTATCTTGGGAATTAGTTTAAATTTAACAATGAGTTTTTATGCATGTCCTATGTGGTAGTTGTTGTTTCTTTAGACTCATACCATTTCATTTGAGTTGTATAAATGCCATGCATATTAGGGTTTATTGTCATAGTTATTTGTTATTACTTGTGAGTCAAACCTCTCTAGTTACATGCAAGAGCATTGTAAGTTATGCGTGCTATCTAGGTACATCCCTTACACCCCTTCTCTTTTCAATTATGTAAATATGCAAACTTTGTTTGTGAATACTCTCATTTTTTATATTGTCTTGAATGCTTTGATTTATTGCTTGATTATTTGAATGTATTGAATGAATGAGGTATGTTGTATTATATTGCCAAACTAACTTTTAATGTCCTGTGATAATGCTTAAGAAGCAATTTAGGTACACATACTATCATTTCTTTGTGATTGTGATTTGAATCCTCGTTTGGCATGCTAGAATTAGTAGAATTCTAAAATCATTTTAGCCTAATCTAGGTATCCATAATCAATTGATTAATTGTCATACTTCCCTCAAATTAGCTAGTAGAGACCTCTTTAGGGTTTAGAGGGGTGCTATCTCTTTGAAGTACTTTCCCAATAGGTAATCTAATCCCCAAACCTAGACTCGGGCCTTTCGAAGACATGTTTTTCCAAAACTATGGAGTCACATTTTTTAAGCCTTTTATTTTCCCTTTTAAAATAAAAATAAGTAGCAACTCCAACTTTTCCAAAAAAAATAGTTTTTTACTAAAAAAGTGAGTCTTGCCAACGAGTGGGAACACACTTGAAAAATACAAGTCCTTAAATTGCTTGTGTAAAGGATTTGAAATATCATGGAAGAATTAAACATATAGATACTAAGAATAATTTTATAAGAGATATTATTGCATAAAGGGAGGTGTTTTTGAAATATTTACCTACATATGAGATAACCGCTTATTCATTCACAAAATCCATTCCAAGAGACTTTTTTTATGTACATGTAAAGTCATTAGGACTATGTAGGTTATAATTTTATGTTGATTATATGTCATGGATCATTATTGATTGGATATAAGATACTATGTACATGATGTAGTGAGATGAGTATTTATTATTCATATAATTGAATATGTAATTGGTACTTACACAAATATACTCTTAAATGTATGTCATCAGGTAGAGGTTGACTCTTTCACACAAGCAACCACCCCAATCAATGTGTTTGAGTTAGGATGAAACACAATATACTAATGATGATAAATGAGTGAAAAGTATATAAAGACAATATGTGTCATCTTGATTAAGTATCAAGATGAGGTCTAAATTGGACTTGAGTTCTAGCATAAAGGTTTGAAGTTGTTAGTTGAGGTTCATATGGTGGTAGTTTGACATACACCCTCCAATCAAAGAGAAACCACCATAGCATGTATTTCATATTACATGTGTTTGAATGTGACTAAATAAGGAAAGTGAGCGACTAATACCTACATCCTCACTGAGTGAGATCGTTAGGGTTTATTACAATTATATTAGCCCATTATTGTACTATTTATATTTTGGTTATATTTTGAGGTGACAAATTAATACTACTACTTTGATATGTTTTTTATGGAAATGAAATAATTTATCCTTATGCAACATATTAGGCAAATGGTTAATTTTAATATAAAAGGTATGAGCTTAAAAGAAAGAATTTTTTTAAGTTACATTGACAAATATGTGTTCATGATCAATTGATTATATTACTTTTGTAGCTAATATAATTGTGAATACACTTATAACCTTGTATAGTGTATAACTTCAAGGGATTAAAAATATATACATTAAAATGTGATAAAATAAATTTAGGGTACAACGAGACATGATTATAGTTGTTCACTCATAAATTTTGGGGTTGAGCTATTATGTACTCATAACAAGTACATAACTTTATAGCTCCTAAATTGCAAGTGTGCTCGCATGGTTGCACGACCCATTTGGCTGTATGAATGATCTTCAAAAGTTGAATAGAATGAACTTATATGTTATTGATCAGGTTATTTCAGTCCATCTTGTGCAAGTGAGACATATTGGAGTTGGGTTTGGGTGCCTAAGTGAGCTTACTTTACCCAATCCAACAAAATGAGAAATTGAGGGAACAATTTCTAGGAATTAAAACTACACAAAAACTGCCACTATATAATCATAAATTTCTCTCTCTCACTCACTCTCTCTCTCTCTTCTACTCTCTCTTTTTGAGAAAAGTCAAAAGAACACGTTTTTGCAAGAAAGTTTTTTTTTTCTTGAAATTTTTCTTCTTTTTTTTCTTTGTGAAAAAGAAGGTTAAGATATTTGTGCTATGGAAACAAAGTGGTTCTCAAATTTTTGTAGTTCATTCAATTCACAACTTAGGGCAAAAATTCATTGGTGAAACAATCAATTCAGATTTTGGGCATTTCAAAAGGTAATCCGAAATCTTATTTCCATTATGAATAATGATATGTTTCAATCTTAAAGTTCAAGTCTAATGTCCAAAAAACAAAAAAAAAAACAAAAAAGACATTTTTTATTCCAAAATTATCGATTAATTTTAAAATATGAAAAGTTTTACATTGTAGATGTACCACTAATCATAGGATCTTTAGATTCAATATTTACTATTCAATTCAAGTAAGATAGATTCAAGTAAATGAAAGTACAAGAAAATAACAATTTCTTTCCTCATTGGTTTTTCTAAAGAAGAAGAAGAAGATCATTTTTCCTTATTATTAAATAAGAAGAAGAAAAAGAAAATTGTTTTTCCTTATTATTAAATAAGAAGAAGAAAAAGAAAAAGAAGAAGAAGAAGAACCTCTTTCATTTTTCCTCATTATTAAATAAGAAGAAGAAGAAGAAGATCATTTTTTCTAATTATTAAATAAGAAGAAGAAGTTCATTTTCCTAATTATTAAGTAAGAAGAAGAAGATTTTTTTTCCTCATTATTAAATAAGAAGAAAAATAAGACAAAAATCGTTTTTCATTATTATTAAATAATAAGAAGAAGATCATAAGAAGAAGATCATTTTTTTATTATTATTATTAAATAAGAAGAAGATTATTTTTCCTTATTATTAAATAAGAAGAAGAAAAAGAAGTTTATTTTTTCTCATTATTAGATAAGAAGAAAAAGAAGAAGTTTGTTTTTCTGCATTATTAAAGAAGAAAAAGATTGTTTTTGCTTATTATTAAAGAAGAAGAAAAAGAAAAACCTCTTTTGTTTTTCCTCATTATTAAATAAGAAAAAAAGGAAAGATAGTTTTTCCTTATTATTAAATAAGAAGAAGAAGGGAAAAAAACTTATAAAAAAATTGTTTTAAGTCTTAATTCTCAAATTATTATATTTTAGAAATTTAGACCTCATTCCTTGGATTTGGTTAAAATAAAATTTTCAATTATCAAATTATAATTAATATTTTTAAAATAATATTTAAATAAAATAATTATGAGAATGGAAGAACATTATAATTGTATATTGGTGTTTAAATATAGGATGAATGGTTGGAAACATCCGGAATTGAAGGAATTTATTATCAAAATATGAAGATTTTTTATTTTATTTTTGTTCTTTCATTAGGCTGTTCAATAAAATGAAAGAAAAAAATTAATCCTTAAAGAATAAAAAATCAATGAAGGATTTTACATTTTGCAAAATAATAAATATAACCTAAAGTTGAATTATATTATAAATAAAATAAATAAATATTAGAAGAAATTATTTCTAGGAAATATATTCAAAGATCAAATCATACTCAAATTAGGATTTTTGACCTTTATACTATGTTTGATTGAAAAGAAAATAAAGACGTAGGTAAAAGAAAATAAAAAATAAATTTAAAGTTAATAAATTATTTTCATATATTGTTCTAAATTTATTTAAGTTTTATCTCCTCAATATAAAAATTAAATAATTTAAAAATATATAAATTTTTAACTAATTTAGTTATATTTGATTTCTTTGGCATTTTTCAAAGTACCATAAAAAATGAAAAAAATATTTTTCTTAACGTTTTGTTAGGATTATGTGATTAAAAGGGATGAAATCATTCCCTGTTTGTAAACTAACCCTCCACTTTTTTTCACCCTAAAAAAATACTCATTTTGGAAAAGAATACCTTCAACTTACTTGCAAAAATAACTTTTTCTTTTAGACTACGCATTTAAATAATTAAGATATTGAAAAGCATTTATGTCAAAAATGAGTTATTCTTAAGTTTAAAAAAGAGAGAGGTTAGTTTTGTGAAATCCAAAAAACATTCAAAAGAGAAAAAAGAAAATATAGGGTTTTTTTTATTATAAACACTCTTAATATATATATATATATAACACTAGAGTTTAAATAGATTTAATAAAAGGAAATAAAGATTGACTTACCTTTTTCTTAAAAAGAAAGAGAATAATTATAATATCGTAATTAAATGAGAAAGAGAAATAATAACTAAATAAATAAGTTTAATATCCCCTGCAAACTCAAGACTCAACTACAATAAACATTGAGAGTTTGTCAATCAAAAATTGAAAAACGAAGAAGTAGGTAGGACTTGATAAACAAATCCACAATTTGTAAGGAAGAAGGAACAAAAGCTAAAGTGAGAGTGTTATATTGAATGCGATGATAGTGAAATAACAATCAATTTCAATATGTTTGATCTTTTCACAAATGAGAGAGTTGTGAGTAATCTGAATACTACTCTTGTTATGACAATGCATTGGAGTGGGAAAAAAAAGAAAAAGAAACATCCATATCAACAAGCAAACGAGTGGTAAGTTGTATGAAGATACTTAGCTTCTATGGAAGATTGAGAAATAATAATCTATTTCTTGTTCTTCCAAGAAATAAGAGAATTTGCAAAAAGATATTCAAAATCCTTTTGTAAACTTGTGATCTTCGAAATCACAAACCCAATTAGCATCAAAATAAGCATAGAGCTATAAAGAGGAAGTGAATGGAAAAAATTAGGGATAATAGATTAAAAGGGATGAAATCATCCCCACTTTGAAAAACTAATCATTCACATTTTTTCAACCAAAAAAATACTTATTTTTGACAAAAATATCTCACTTTTTCTTACAAAAGTAACTCTTTCTTTTAAAACACATATGTAAATAATAAAAATATTTAAGAGTATTTATATCAGTTACTCACCAAGTACAAAAAAGGGGGGTTAGTTCTATAAATTTGGAATGTTTTCATCCTTTATAATCAATTAATCCAAAAAATTATTTGCATTGATGTAATGTGATGAAAATTTTTGTAAAATACAAAAAGACGTGGGGTTATCCTATTGACACTGTAACAAGTGTAACGTTCCCTCCCTTTTGATCAATAAATCCCTTATTTACTCCCGTCACTTTTTGGGAACCACACAACCATATGCAATGATAGAACCACAGACCTTAAACACCCAAAAGAACTCATAAACCCTACATTGTACATACAAATCTCTCATGAGTCATGGCTACTTCTTGGTCAGGTAATTAATTACCAACAAATTCCATAAATGCTATTTAATTTTCTTGATTAATCCCTTTCTTGTTAGTTCATTTTTATTTTGCTTTTGATAAAAAATTTCTTGGGGAGGCTTCTATCCCCGATTTTGAAAGAACCTGATTTTGATTTTATTGACTTATGAAAAAATTATGATTGTTTCTTGAATGATGTTTGGGTGTCTTTCGATTTCTTGAATGATCTTGCGTTGTTTTTGGTTTTTGGAGATGTCTATGAAATGTGGAGGTTTTTGTGTTTTTGGGCAACGATGCACGTCTGAATTTCTTGATGTTTCCATGTATATTGATTTTTAGGAACCTGCGAATACGAGAAGATACAGTCTTGACCTTAATTCTGCATATTATGATCCCAAAACCCGATCCAAACCACAGGACTTCTGTTTTTCAGGGAGACAATGAAGGCAGAGTAAGTGGTGAAGCATTGCAACATGTTTTCTTGGGATGCATCTGGAAAGGGAGCAGCAGCAGCAGCAGCACAAGTTCAATTGCAGGCAGCTCCATCTCAAGCTGAGTTTGTATTCAAGAATTATAAGATGGAAAAGGAGCAGCTGAGATCCCAAATGAAGGAGAAGCTTCCGGATAAGTATGGTAATGCGGCGGATCAAGAGAGGTTCTATGGGGGGAGACGGAAGATGTTTACATTTGATTTCCTTGGGTTTCTTTTTACATGGAATAAATTTTGGGCATGTTCTTGTACAAGGAAGAATCTTGGAATGTCCTTTATTTTGCACACTTATTTTGCTTACATAGCATATGCTTTCATGGTATAACTACAAAAAGATACCTGTGATTTGACATATTTCTTAGCCAGTGCAGCCCACTACAATATATATTTTTTTTCTTATACAATTTACAACACAACGGGCTACCAAACAACAACATTTCAGTGTGGTTAGCCATTTAGTGATCATATCTCAAGTGTGAGTAAAGTAACCTATTCGCAGACTATGCGGAGTTATTGTTTCTTCCATCAACTCTACTGGAATTATCTCCAAAAGTAACGAATTCATCTGGCTGCAGACCAAAGTTTAGTTACAGCTGAAAGGGTGGGGCACATATCAGGTGTCCTGACAATGTAAATTTGATCCCCAGCATTATCTCTAGAGTCTTGATTCCGGTACCAGGTCCACAGGGCCCATGTGTCATTCTTCACCTGTAAGTCATACATCACAACTACTCATCAACATAAATATCCACTATTTATACATGTCCTCTATAAAGTAGAACAGTGGGTGTGTAACATATGCTCTGGTGGATTGTATCCTACTTGTTCTTCATAATGCCCCTTGGGGAAATTCACCACTCCTCACATGAACATCATGTATCATGTCTCGGCACCCACTAGTTATGGAAATTTATTAGTTATCTATCCGTTTTTGTAGCTAAAAACAGGTTCTTAGGCACTTAACAAAATAGTTATTCTCCACCATGATCTTATATGCATGACTTTAGAATGCACAATCCCCCTTTCATTCAAAAATGATTTTGATGTACTAACAATTTGCGTGTGTGTGGGAGAGAGAGAGAGAGAGAGAGAGAACCTCCAGGATCCCATGGCCAAAGCTACTTTCTCTTAAGGCACTGAAATCAGGTTGCCGGTCCCAACAGAACTTACCTGCTGCTGGACCAAATGTAAAGTTTGTTGCGCAAAATCCACCCATGAATGTATCAGGAGTAGTTGATGGCTCTGGACATTTACCAGGTGCATCAGCATGTTCAATTGCCATCTTCTCCCGATTACCCCCATCTCCTACCATAATATGAACAGGACCACAAGGATCTAATGTGTAGTTATAAACTCGATTTGACCTCTCATAGGCATGAACCTGAAGGTTATTTCCAGTAAAAAAAAAAAATAGCAAATTAAAAGCTCTTGAGCCAACAGTTGATATTGAAAGACTTCCAAAAAGTTCCTATCAAAAAAGACTTCCAAAAAGAACATTCAATGAACTTCAACAAACAACTAATATTGACCGACCACTACTTAAATCTTTTTGTTATATAAACATTAATAAAAAGGTTCATGGCACTCCCAAATACCAGTAGAGAAAATGGACACTCTGGTCTTCATAGAATCAGAATGAGTCTCTTCTCCATAGCATATGACAGAAGATTATTTGGTTTTATGCAGAGGATAATGTTCAGGATTTCAGGAAGAATGGTGTCTCAATTTTTATTATTGATTAGGTGATGGATCAATTCCTTGGAGAGATTTGTTTTCCAGGTACTGTGGAAATGAAATAGAACAATTTCATGCACACTAAAAGGGAAATTGTTTTGACACAACTCTCATGGCCTGTATGGCAATCTGAAAATAGTTATAAGATTTCAGCAAGAGGAGAGAGAAACTAGGTAACTATTCAAATGCATTTTGCCCTTAAATGACTAGATCAGAATGGCTCATATTGGGGTGTTTTGGGAAAGAGGACAATTGATAGGCCCAACATCATAAAAGATGGAAAGCTGACTTCTCTTACAGTAGGATGACATGCATCAAAATACGTCCCTTAGCTGTAATAGTTCTAACCACCCCTCCACATGTCATCATCATTACTCATTAGCAGATATTTTCACTTACATGTCCATTGAAGACTATGTCAACACCATAAGAGTAGAGCAATTCTTCCATTTCCTGCCTCATGCACTCCACTTCCCTGTAATGGGCTTTATATGAACTATACCATGGTGGGTGCCAAGCAGCTATCAGCCATGGAGTTATGGATCTGTCAACTTTAGCCAAGTCTCTCTCCAGCCACTTGTATTGATCCGCTGTAGAAGAAAAATAAATACAACATATGCCTGATTAATTGGTTGCTCAGAATGATCAAATTTGTACGTTATATTCAAACAAGAATTATCAAGTCAAAACAAACACCATCAGGTAGACTCCCAGGCAAATTCATATTTCGAAGTGTAAACAAAAACTGCAACCCATGGCTGCAAGGTTTCAAATATCACTGGACTGGTGAGCAATACCAACAGATGCCCTAGAGCATTCCATCCTAAAATGGGAACACTTTTGCACCCATGGAAGAAACATAGGAAAATTCTCCCTCCAGAAATGCTAAATTATTCATCAATCAACACCAAGCAGCCAGGAGTGGTGTGTGCATCCCATTGAAGTACCATCTTTCCATTCCATGTTTAGATTGAGTCCAATTTATTTTCCATGAAATGACAATTTCATGTTCATTTTTCTAGGATCATTTTTCAGGTTTCAAGTATTTTCTTTAGAAAAAGTAAACTACAAATTTTTGCAGTAAGACTATTTGATTGTTCTGTAATGACTCAATTGACAAGCATGGAGTTGCGCCTTCAGATTCTATCATAAACAAAATATAACTGCCTCATTTCTGTCTGGCATCTAGCACTCTGAGCCAACAAAATCTTAGTGGATGCAGATTAATAGTACCTAGCCAACAATTTTTAAGTATAAAATTTCCAAAGTTCCTGTATTTTGTCTTTCTATGTGTTTAGGATTGGTCTTATAAATTGGCACCAAGGATGAACATAATGACAATATTAGAATGGAAACAAAATGAAGCTCACCTAGGGAAGTTGATAGCATATTGTTCAACACATCAGGGTGAAAAGCATAAAGGATAAAAAGAGAAGCACCCTTTTCACCTGATTTATTATAAGCAGCGTAGGCTCCAAGCATGATAAAATGTATTCCCCCTGCATTAAAGGAGTAGTAGAATGTTGATGCCGATCCGCTTTCATTAGAAGGGAATGCAAATCGAGAACTATAAGCTACAAAATTCTTCTTTTCAGCCTGTTCTTCTATCTCATGGTTCCCTTCTATCACCATCATTGGGACTTTAGAAACTAAATTTTGCATAAACCTGTAAACTACCATCCCACAATAGCAAAGTAAGGTAAAATATTGAATTAGACACAAACAGTGGAGAAATCATTTCACATGCTAGGCTCTATGTCTCAGCTCTCAGAAAAAACAAAGGAATGGAAAGGAAAATGTCAGCCTTAAAAAGTAATTTCTTTCTCAAGCTATTTTCAACATTTTCCTTCTTTCCCTTGTTCTCTTAGATTTTCTAAATGGGGCCCAAAAAATAAAGAAAAGAAAAAAGAACATAATGGTTCATTTTTCACCTTCCCCAGTAATCCCAACGAGGCTGATACGTCTCATGTATTGGAGTTTGTGGAAATGAGCAAGAATAGCAGTCAGAGCCAGTTCCATTTGTGAGGTACTGGTTTGCATATGTTACGTCACCCACAAGTAGAACAAGATCAGGTTTGTTACTAATCAAGTGATCAATTGTGGTTGTCGAATTGTATGTAAGACCTAGATCTCCAATGATTCCTATTTTTCTTGGGTAGCTCCTTGGACCAGAAACTGGCATTGTCCTGAAAGAATAGATGTTACTCATGGCTCCAATAGTGGGATCTCCACATCGATAATAGTACCGTGTACTAGGTTTCAATCCTACATAGAAGTCCACAAAGATGTATAAGTTTATAAAAAAAAAAAAAAACCACATGTCGGTATTAAAAACGATCATAGAAAGTAAAATAACACATTTTCTATAATTCAATATTTTGTGCGGAAAACACTTCCAAGTATTATAAAGGGCTACTGACACTTCTAGAATCACTTCCAAATAGACTCTAAATTTGAGAAGCACAAGATGGATGAGAATGAAGAATTAATAAGTTCGATGTTTAGAATAGTCCAGTCTAATTGAAACCATTTCTCAGCCTCATGTTTCCAATTGATATGTTGTAGTGTAACTCTATGCTTGCATTTCTAAGAAGTAGTAATTTATTGATATGCAAAGCAATGGATGCAATAGATTATTCTTATTAAGTGGAAAGTTCTAACAGTGTTAACTTGTTATCTTCCTCATTGGTCTGTTTCAGACCATATGTATAAATTATACCCTTTTAAAGTATATAAAAACAAAAAATAAATAAATATACAAAGAAACTATATGATTTCAATTGAGGTGAAGGTAATTGCTAACTCATTCTCACTAGTTGTTGAATGGGCATTAGAACTTAGGTAAACTAACTTTTGTTGTCATACACTTACTTCAATAGCCATGACGCCTGTTGGGTTGAAAGAGATCTTTACTTCGTTGCCCAGTGGATATTCATAATGACCCTAAGGCCATGAAATTATTTGAACTCACTAGCCTTCTGTATTATGCAAATCAAATATAGCATTTTCAAGAAAAGAAAATTCATATCCCATTGCACAAACATTGGATTTTGGGAAGAAAATTTCGTTTTCCATAATGATATCTAGACTAGGGGCAGATCCAATACATGAATAGGTAAAGAATCCTCTTGTTACCACTAGACTATACATACTTTTTGTTAATTTTTTGCCCCTGCTGAAATTAATAGCTAGATTTGCCTCCCCCCTCAAACCATTTGCTGGCTCCACCACTGATCTAGATGACCATGACATTAAATATTTATGGAAAAAAATTTCTTAATGAATAATATGTGGTTCTAATGGTACAAAAATTTTCCAAAGAAAATTTTAGGGATATGTTTGGATGGCCCTTGAGATTTGAATGATTACATTGCATCTCAGATGATTTTAAAGATATAAATCCACCATACTAAATGGACCCACTAGCCAAAAATGGAAACACAGTCAAAATTTGTGGTCAAAGATCAGTTAGAGGATTTCATGAAACATCTCCATCTCGAAATTTTTACTGTCACTCATGATGATAGAATCCATTGTTTGTAATATCTCTATCTACAATGATGGATTGGTTCACAAATTGATTAAAAACAGAAAGAATTCAGTGTCTCTGTCTCTGGAGCACACAGACAAGCTCCAGTGACCTTTTTTTTTTTTTTTTTAATACAAAATCATATGCATAAAAGGTTGTTTACAAAAAAGCAACATCAATCTGCATTGCTTGTGTGAGAAATCCATCCTGATGAATAACAGAAAACATATAAGGAGAAAGGAGTGTATACCTGTGAGACGGACATGGTGAATGATTCCAGAAGTATAGTTCTGGAGGCCCTCAAAAGGGTAAAGTTGATTGTAGACAAGAGAATAGCCCATGACTTTACGACGTAATGGATATCTTAATGTTCCATAACGAACAACACTTGAGACGGTTTTGGGATTCAATGGCTTTATATTATAACCAATTTGGAATTCCCCTGCCAAATTCCAGAGCGACTCATTATACAAGCACCAACCAGCAGCAAAAAATATAAATAACCATAAGGCCCAAAATTAAAATAAATCCAAGAAATTAAACAGATCAATGTTGTAGACTAACATCACAACAACCAAATCAAAGCACCATTGTTTACTTTCCCCTTCAAGTTCAGTAAAACAAACTTGACCAGTTACAAAGGCTAAAAGCCAGCCACTGAACCTAATTTTTAATAGCAACTCTTTCTTTTTCTTTTTCTTTTTTTCCTTTTTTTCTAGTTTTAATCTTAAAAAGGGGGAAATGCTGAGGAACAGACATCAAAGTCAAGTCCTGTCACTTCCATATCCATAATGTATCAAAAAACACAAACAACACATTTTTTTTCCCATAATTACTGGTCTAGATTATTTAATGCCCGACAATGGAAGAATGAAAAGAACATTGGAAATCGAAAGGAGTCAATAATGAATTATTCCACTTTTTTCCTTTTTTTTTCCTTTTGTCCCTGTTTGCCCAACTACCAACCAGAACATAACTTCTAGAAGGATGATCATTTCACTCTCCCAGATTGCACATAAATACCAAGCTGCCGAGAAAAATAATAAAAAAGAAAAACATCTGAACTGATTGATTCACAATGACAAAGACTCATATTTCGTACTCTAGGTAATTCATTAAATTAAATCTCTCAAGAGAGAGAGAATACACACTTCGTTGACAGATTTAAACATAAACAGCGAACTGCAGATAAACAAAATCACGAAAACATCAAGAAAAAGGTAAGAAAAACCTACCACTACTGGATTCGCAGGGGTTCAAATTCAATTAAAACTCGAAAAGAAAAAAAAAATTAGAAAAAGAGAAAAGGACATTTTTTTCAGGGAAAGAAAACACTAATCGCATATTGATGATTCCCGCAATCAAATTGGTGCAAACGCATTGATGGAGAAAAAGACAGAGCGAACCTGTGATCCAAGAGATCCAAGCGGAATCGAAAGAGGCGGAGAGCGCGACCGAAATCTGCTCAGGCTCGAAGCCTTTGACGCGGCGGCGCACTCTGGGATCGGTGTCGGGCAAATCGACGGCTTTTCCACGCAAGCTCTGATCAAAAGGGACGGTAACAGGCGTGAAGGGACCGTCCAGAGTGGTAGGAATCCTGGCATGGCTGGTAGCAAAATTCACCAGAATCACAACAATCACGCAACAGAGAGTGGAGGCCATTTCTAGGGTTTCCCCATCGGAAAAGAGAGAAACCGTGGATTTTCCACTTTACTAAACTGAGGATATTCCAACTGGAGGGAGGGAGGAGAAAGAGGCAATGATGCACATACCGTCCGTGAAAGCAAGTCTAATTCTTTGCATGCGTTTTTCCTTTTTTCGAAACATCAAGGTTCGTGTCAGTTCCCTTAACGGTTTAGTGGAAAGGGCAAGGTTGCTGCCCTGATACGGCGTCGTTTTAATTGAGACTATTATTATGAACATAATTGTGTCTGTAGACCTCTCTTTTTTTTTTCTTTTTTTTTTAATTTACTTTTTAATTAAAAAAAAAACATTGCATTATTATTAGGTCCTGTCACAATAATTTTTTATGTTAATTGTGTTTGTCTTCATTACACCCCTCTCTTTTATTTTTCTTTTTTTTTTTTGAACTTTTTAATAAATAAATAAATAATTGCATTATTATTAGGTCCAGTCACAATAATTTTTTATTAATTGTGTCTGTCTTCATCCCCTCTCTCTTTTTTTTTTCTTTACTTTTTAATAAATAAATAAAAAACATTGCATTATTATTAGGTCCAATCACAATAAATTTTGGTTCTCTCTCTCTCTCCTCTTATACCTTAATAGCATTTATTTATATTTTAATTTTATTCCTTTATACTTTAAATTAACTTGTTTATACCCATCTTATATATTTATACTTTTATTTATGTATTTATTTATATTTTAATATTATTTTTCCACATTTTAATATGACTTATTTATACTATCATCTTATATATTTATATTTTTATTTAACGGTCCATAGCTCAATAATTCATATCCAAATATTTTTTTTCATCTTTAATATGATTTATTTCTACTCTTATTTCATATATATTTTTATTTTTATTTAATTGTTTAAATTTAATCATACCTATCAACTACTCATATTTAAAATTTGATAGACATCAATTATCTTATCATTTTATTATTATTATTATTATTATTATTATGAAACACATGTAGTAAAATAATTTTTTTTTCCTAAGAAATAAAATACACTAGTTCTCAAAAAGAAATTGAATTATGAATTTCAAAAAGGTATAATTTGATTAAGAGGAATTTGGATAACTTTATTTGATTAAAGTTGATTTCTTCATTATGATGCTCTTTCAAAAAAATAAAAAAAAAATGAAAAACAAGAAAATCAAACAAACCATGTGAATATTTAATTAAAGGTTCCCCTGCTTAACAATATCCGATAAAACTAAATATTTATTACTTAATCATTTAAGCTAACTTTAACTTAAATTATACTTAGGTGCCTAGTAAAACTAAATATTTATTATTTAATAATTCAAGTTAACTTTAAGTTAAATTATTTTTAAGTTGTTGAATTAAAACTTATTACGTAATTCTTATTATTTGATAAAATTAATTAAAATTTATTATAAATCATCAAAGTGACATATTTATCCTCATAAATTATAACTAAAACAAAGGAAGTGAGTAATAATGAAGGTCATAGAGTAGTAAAAGATATTGTAGAAGTAATTAGGGTAAATAAAGGTAAAAATGTAAAATAAATGTGTGAATTTAAGAATAAGTTAATTCTTTTTATTTATTATTTAAAATTATTTTTGACTTTAAGTTATTTTATCAAACATTTTGAATGACTTAAATTAAGTAATTAAATCATTTTAACTTATTAAGTTGGTTTACCAAACACCCACTTAACCTCATCCAAAATACTAACGGAGAACAAACAAATAAAGGAAACAATTTTGAGACTCAAAATTTATTAATTTTAATTTCAGTCACTTAATATAAATAATTTATGATTTTTTTTTATTTTCTATTATATTACAAGTATTTCTGAACTCGTAACATGATTTGTTGTGTCACTTTGATGAATTTAATTTATGAATCAAAATTTATTAATTTTAATTTCAGTCACTTAATATAAATAATTTATGATTTTTTTTTATTTTCTATTATATTACAAGTATAAAACAAGTATTTCTGAACTCGTAACATGATTTGTTGTGTCACTTTGATGAATTTAATTTATGAAGTCAAAATTAAATTTATGATATATATATCTATAAGGTGCCATTTAGATATATTTTTTGTTTTTATTTTTACTACATATTTTTCAATCTCTACTAGTTATATAGGAGCACATACATTTTATATAAAAGTTATTATTATTTGTTGTTTTTAAAAATAATAAATAATAAATAAAAAAAAATTACAATATTCACTTTATCACTATGTTTAATTTTAATCAATGAACCTAAATGCAATTTATGGTCCTTTGATTTCATTGATAGTTTCCATGTACAGCGTATTCAACATTTTAGAATTAATTTGATGGTCCTCAGATTTCATCTAAACACGGTTTTTAATCTTGTGTATTAATATCTACAAAAAGTCAATTGTATGTATGAAATAATGCAGATGAATCTTTAACAATGAACAAAGATGAAAATATAAGTTTTCATGAATATGTCGATAACCATATTTTATAGATAAATCAAGAAATATCGATAGATATTTTGATATAAAATATTGATAAGATAAAAAATGATTAAAACTCATGAAAATATTGTGAAATATTTTTAAAAATGATTTAAGAAGTAAAATTGATATTTTGAAGTTGTTTTGTTGATATTTATAGGAAATATTGATGGAATGAAAATGGATTAAAAAAGAAAAAAGAAAAACTCACAGAAATATTGGGAAAAACTTAAAAAATAATAGAAAATTAATAATATATATGGAAGTTATTTTAATTTTACCAAAGAAATTAAAATATATGGAAGGATGTAAGGATATAAAAAAATGACGATATATATAAATATTTTTATATTTGTCTTGTAATGGGACCCCCTTTGCAAGGTCATCATGTAGTCCTTCACTTTCCCATGGTTGTTTGGTTGGGCAAGCCATATTAAAACCGCCTTCGACCGTATGGTCTAATGGCCCTAAGGTTGAGTGATTGATCTGTCCCAAAGTAGGTTAGATAAACAAATCCTACATGGATACAACAAAACTAACATTCAACTGTCTTTCACGCATTTACTCACCCATTAATGTCATATTGTGCATCAGACACGCTCTATATTAAATACAACTGTTATTGGGAAACATTTCATACTCAATGAATCATCATGGCAAGACAACTGTTATGCAGCGGCAGTCAATGCCATAATATTGCACAATCAAGCGCAATTAAGGTGCTATTAAGACACCTGGAAAGGCGTTACACTACAATATGTATAAACAAATGGTATACACTTTCTTTTTGACAAATTCCCTTACTTGTTTAAGCTACTTATTGACTTTTGCATCAGAGGGGCATACTTGGACAAACCATCCGAACAACCTTTTGGGCAGATACCAAAAGTGTTTGCATCTTAAGTGACTTAGATGGAATTGTTGGTCATACCATTCATCCAACTCTTCGCAGCTAGACGAAGCCACCTATTTGGATTGTGGAACAACATTGGTGCTACCTGTGGGAAAGACACAAAAAACATACTAGCACGATGGCCAATACATCTAATGCATCCCAGTCAACCACTGTGGTTGACCACTTCCAAGCTTGACAAGCCAAAATAGAAAGAAAGCAAGAAGAAAATGATCGTTGTATGTAGTCACTACTCTAACAAGTTGAAAAGTTGATGTATGAAAACCAGGAGTTGCGAGCTCAGATGGCTGAGAGTCGTCGCTCGTAGAGCCTTCGCACCCCTCCTCAACAGACCAACCTTAACTGGAACCGCAGCTAGACAACACACTCATCCCAATGGCACGTTAAGCCATCTTACCATACGCACGAGGACGACTTTTCCTTTAGTCGCTCTCCTACTTGGCTCTAATAGGCTTATCCCTCAACTAACTAGTCTCATCTTGATGAAGCTACTAGTTCCATAAGAGAAAAGTGAAAAATTGGACAACGACAAGGTTCCCACCTATTTGACACAATAAGGGGCTGCTTAGGACCCTAAGACCAACAGGCACATGCACCACCTCGCATATCCGAAACCTTGAAGGCCTGGTTGGGCCAACTAAAATAGGATGTGTCACCAAGCTTCCAACCACCATAAGCGGAGCTACCAGCAGTGCCCAGGCCCATAGGAAAGGCACCCCTCAGCTTCATCAACTGACGACTGGATGATATGCCCTCCACGTCGTTCGACCCTCATATAATTAGCTACGAGCCTCTTAAAAGGTTCTTGGTACCCAAGTTCACTATGTACGATGGGACGAGTGACCCATTTTTTATCATTTACTGCACCATCGGCAGTTGATGACATTGGACATTGGAACCGATGTCCTGTTCTACAAAGTCTTTCCTACCAACCTCCATGGTTCGACCTTTTCATGGTTTCATCGGCTCCTCAAAACTCCATCAATTCATTTCGCGATATTTTTGAGGCATTTTTCGGCCACCACTTATGTTTTGTACGCTAAAATAGAATATAAACACATTGCAAAATATTAAGATGCAAGAGAACAAATCACTAAAGGATTTCATGAAGCGGTTCGACCAGGCGGCACTCCAGGTTGAGTCCCATAGCATGGACGCCATTATCTAAATCTTTAAAAGGAGCATAAGCCTAGATTCTTCGTTCTTTGAATCCCTCGCCAAAAAGTTGTCACCTCGATGGACAACTTGTTCAAGCGGACGGATTAGTATGCTATGCTCGAAGATGATGTTTGAGTAGCTTTTCAACAAGTTCTAGTTATGAACCGACCAACAAAAAATAATAAAGCTGGAAGCTCCAAGCCCTCGAACAATCAGTCCAAACAAGGGGGACGAAAGTAGGACGAACGACAGTAGCAGTAACCCTTAAGGCTCACCTCATTGACTGTCTCTTATGAGCAGTTCCTTCTGCTAATTTAAGAGTTGCCTAAGTTCAGATGACTAGAGTCTATCAAGACTGATTCGACCAGGCGAGATTGGAAGCAACGATGCTCCTATCATAAGGAGCATGGACATACCATGGAGCAGTGCAAGAATCTACACTACCTAGTGTAGACCCTTCATTTTGTCCTCTTAGCACATGTCCTATTATGTGTTCGTTTGATACTTTACAATAATTCCCTGGTGACCCATTAGGCACCACCTTATGCCCACTTTGGCACCCTAGGCCCATTTAGATGCATTTGACCCATTAGGTACACTCCTAGGTCACTTGACACATTTTTAATCACCCTACATCACTTATGCACTTTTCTAAACCTTCTAGGTCACTTAGCACATTTTTGATCACTTAGACACCTCCTTAGTTTAATTTCCACCTCATTCACCTTGACACTTTCCACTTAAGCCACTTAGGCACTTTTTCACCTAGGTCACTTAGATCATTTTTTGGGCTTAATTCCCTAAGATTAATTTCTTGATTGCTTGATTTTTGAGATTAGGTGAGTATTTGGCTTGATTTTGATTTTGATTGCTTGAGATGAATTTTCAATGTTTAATTGTGTCGATTTGATATATTTTTTATTTGTCTTTTAGTTTAATATTTAGATTATTGTTACGTGCATGTGGTAGTTATTTATTTTTCCTGCTTTATTTATTTGTTCATCCATTTATTTATTTTCAGAAAATTCCAAGTGATTGAGGATCTTATATTACTATTATTATTATTACTAGTATTATTAGTTATTAATATTATTATTAGTATTATTATTATTACTAATGTCATTATTATTGTTAGTATTCATTTATTGTATGTTCTTTTTTATTATTAAGTTATACTTCTTATTTTATTTTCATTTTTTTAATGTTTATTTATCTTTATTTTTATTTTTATTTTCTTATTTTATTAACTAAAAAAAGAAAAAAAGAAAAAAAAACAAATGGTGAGGCATGGGAATCGGGCAGCTACATGAAAAAAAGTGGTGGAGTTTTTGAAAAAGAAAAATGAAGAAAATAAGACATGGAAAGATGGGGAAGGAATTTAAAAAAAAAAAAAAAAAAGGAGCAGTTGGGGTTTTCCAAGGAGGTGCATGGAAAATGGGAGCTGAGAGGTAATCTTAAAGGAGAAGAAAAGAAAATGAAGAGGTAGAGGGAAGTCTGATAAAAGCTAGAAAAGGAAAATGGGATGGAGAGACGTTTAGGGAAGTTTGGAAGGAAATTGGAGAGGTTTTCAGAGAGAGAGAGGAATGAGATGAAAGAAAAAGGAAAAAACAGAGAACAGAGAGAAGAGAGAGATAAGAGGAGGAGAATCGTTTGGGTTTAGGAAGAGGGTTGAGATTTGAAAAGAAGAACGATGAAGAAGGGAGGTTTTGAGAGAAAAAAAAAAAAAAGAAAAGAAAACCAGTGAGGAAGTTTGGAGGAAGAGGGAGAAGTTTTTTGATCAAGAACATTCAGATTAAAAAAAAAAAAAAAAACAGAGAGGAGAGAGTGGTTAGAGCAGAGAGTGGAAAGGTTTTCAAGGAGTGAGATAAGAGGAAGGGAGAAAAAATGGTGAATGAGGAGCATTCATATTTGAAAAGAAAAAAAAAAAAAGAATAGAGAGAAAAATAGAGAGAGAGTTGCATGAGGAGAGAGTTGGGTTTAGAGGCAGAGAAATTTTGGAAAAGACGTTTTTTGATAAGCCAAAAATAGAGGAATAGAACCAGAGAGACACCTTGAGGTATGACTATTCCAAGTTTCTTATTCATTCTCATTATTACCCGGTTCTTCATTAATTTCTTGTTGTCCCTGGATATCTATTTGTCACTTTGGGGTATAGGTAGCAGATGGCCATATGCTGTATATTAAAGTCTAAGACATTTGCAAGTTGGTTGCTATTATTTCCAGCTACTGTTTCTTTGCTTATGTTGAATGAATAATACAGATGTAGTTTAGTTTTGTTGCGTAATGACTAAAGATGATCTTCTTTTTATTTCTTGCTTAGAATTCATGGTTTTTCTAACCTAGCCTGTGAATGCATGAGGTGAAGATTCATTTAATGGCTTAATGATTTGTGTTTATAATTTGTTTCTTTTGTTGTTATAAGGTTGTGGTTTTCCTTGAGTTATAGTGTCCATTCCGTAGTGTGCATTAGGCGGTTTACCACCATGTGATTTTTCTGGGTACAACGCCTTAGTTATGACTATGGTTTGGGCGTGGGTGATGATGCTAGAAGTGGAGTTGTTTGGTATACCAACCAAAGTTAAGGGAATTATGCAGTGATGGGTGTATTTGAGAACCTCTGGTTGGATGTGAAATTAGAGGTGCGAGGGTAAAGGAGATGGGATGGAACTCCTTAGCGATATCCAACATTCTGGATAGGAACGCACAACGTTCAAAGGTGAAAATGATGCAATTTTTTTTTTTTTTTAAATCTGGAACAGCCCAGGTTTTGGAAGGACTGCATCGAGGAAGGATTTTAAAGGGCTGCAAATCTTTTGGGATTGACATAGGATTGAGAACGTACAACGTTCGAAGGTGAAAATGATGCAGATTTTTTTTAAAGAAAAAAAAAGTCTGGAACATCCCGAGTTTTAGAAGGATTGCATCGAGGAAGGATTTTGACAGGTTGCAAACCTTTTGGGATTGACACAAGATAGGGAATGCATTATAGGAATGAGGTTTTTACATGGACAACGCATATGCATATAGGAGTATTTTCCATGGACAACACACACACACACATGGATTTGAGAGTATTTCTCATGGGCTACAAGTATGAATATGATGATATTTTCATGCACAACATGTACATAGTGGGTTGCAGGGAGATACCTTCTAGAAAATTCAACATAAGTGCTAAGGTAAGTTGCAAAGTTATAAGCTTTGATATTTTGATTCGTTTTATTTTAAAGTTTGTAATTGTTTTTCAAGTTTTGTTCGTTCAATTAGTTAAATCTCATATTGTGGTTTTCGTGTACCAAGTTTATTAATTTTTAATTTTTCATACCCCAATATTATTTTATAGTCATTTTAGAGTTTGGTCAATCAAATTAGTTAATCATATGTTATTGTTTTTGTGTTTTTTTAAATTTTGGTAGTTTTAATTTTTATCCATCAATATTTAGTTTGCATTTTCTGGAATTTGAGTTAAACATGTGCTATTATTTTTGTGTTTTTAAGTTCGATAATTCTAATTTAGATCCATCAATATTTAGTTTGAGTTTTATGGAATTTCATTTATTTATTTTAGTTAATTTCATGCTATAAGTTTTATGTTTCAAATTTGTTAATTCTAACCTTTGATTTATCAATATTTAATTTTATAATTGTTTAGAATCTTAGTCAGTTAATTTAATCAATCATGTGTTACCGTTTGCATGTTTCCAAGTCATTTATTTTAATTTTAATCCATCATACTAGGTATATAATTGTCTAGAATTTTAATTAATTAATTTAGTTAATCTTGTGTTACTGTTTGCACGTTTTCAAGTTTGTTAATTTAGGTTTTAATTTATCATATTGATTTTATAAATGTTCAAAAGTTTAATTAATTAATTTACTTAATCTCGTGATATTGTTTACATATTTTTAAGCTCTTTAAGCTTAGTCTTTGATTTATAAATATTTACTTTGTGTATTTATTGGACTTTTAGTTAATTGATTTAGTTAATCACGAGTTTTTGTTTCCATGTTTGATAATTCCTAGTTTTTGATTCATCTTGTTTTAGTCTACGTGCTTTTAAAATTATAATGCTAAGAATTTTTTTTATTGTTATTATGTTATTCTATTTTATCAAAAAATACTTTGCTTATTGCTTTGATGATTCTATTTTCCTTCAAAATATATTAAACCTATGATACGCTATTTACTTCAAAATGTTATGTATGTATGTGTAGTAGATTTATCTCAGTTTCTGGATCATTAACTTTATTCATGTTGAAAAAGTAGGTTGAATTTTCTTAAAATAGAAAAGCCACTTACACAAGAGAACAAGCCTCATTCCTGCCAGCAACCTCTCCACCTTGGGTCCATATGCGCATGGTCATGCATGGTCACCTTCCAATACAACTCCCCAAGCCACGGTCATCCTCCTAATTCATTTTTTGATGTTAAAATAATAATAATAATAATAAAATTGATCTTTTAAAAATTCCATTCTCGAAATTCAAGTTTCCAAGATTCCAATTTTCGAATAATTTTCCAAAATTCTAATTTTTTTTAAAATTTAATTTTTCGAAATTCCATTCTCGAAATAATTTTCCAAAATTCCAATTTTTTCAAATTTAATTTTCCTAACTTCCATTCTCAAATTATTTTCCAAAATTTCCAAAAATTTCAATTTAATTTTTTAAAATACCATTCTAAAATAATTTTCCAAAATTCCAATTTAATTTTTAAAAATACCTTTCTCAAATAGTTTTCCAAAATTTCTAAGATTTTCCAAAAAGTTCAATTTAATTTTTTAAAATACCATCTTCAAATAAAATTTTCAAAATTCCTAATTTAAAATGTAATTTTCAAAACTCCCATTTTCAATGTTTATATATATATATATATATATATATATATATATATATATATATATATATATATATATATATATATATATATATATATATATATATATATATAAATGAATAAGTTTTCATAACACCAAAATAATGGAATTTATGAGAATTAATTCATAACAAAATAAATTGGGCTTTGGTGGGGGCCCAACATTTATAACATTTCTTTCGAAAATAATTCAAGTGAACTATGCGATCAATTTTGTTTGATTTTGATTTGGTTTTGTGTGAGTTTTTATACTTGTCATTATACATTAACCTTGTTTTCATGACAACTCTTTATTACTTGCTATCAAGATACGTTCTCACCCTCACTTTGTTTATTATTTCTTTATCATGACTTGTTTTCGAACTATGATTATTTTGGTATCCATTGATTTCCTAGTTAATTGTCATACCTACTTCACCTTATTTAGTAGAGACCCATTTTTAGGGGTTTAGAGAGGTGCTACAGTTTTTACCGTACCTTTCCAATAAGTAACCTGATCCCCGAACCCAAACTCAGTTTTTTTTTTTTTTTTTTCACATACAATTTTTCCAAAAATAAAAATAAAAATCAAGAGTCCTTATAGGGGTTTTGTTCTTACTTGTTTTTCCCTTTAAAAATAAATAAAAGTAAGTGGCGACTCCAAGTCTTTTCTAAAAATCATATTTTTCACCAAATAAATGAAAAGCAAGTCTCGCCAATTGAGTGGGAACGCATCGTGCAGAAAATACAGGGTCCATACCTAGTAGAAGAACTCATTAAGGTCGGACATCTTAAGCAATATGTTTGTGTCCCCGGTAGACGAGATGAAATAAAGGTAACCAAATGGACCCCTCCATCTCCTGCAACACCTAGAGCGGTTATCAATTATATACACGGAGAGCCCGTAGATGACAAATACCACTTCAAAAGGCAGAGATGAATGCTAGTTCGCACAACTTCTATAAGGGAGAGAGTACATGTCGTTCAGTGTCTGTTCACTGATAAAAGTGTCCGACTGATAAACAAGCCCATTATCTTTCCTCCCATTGGTTCCAACCAAGTGATCTTGTCACACGAGGATGCCCTGGTTTTAACATTTGGATTTGACGGTTTTGACGTGCGCAAAATTCTAATCAATTCGGGAAGCTTTGTCGACCTCTTGCAAATGTCAGCATATGGGCAAATGGGGTACTCCCCATCTGTTTTAGAAAATCCTGACCTCATCTTGATCAGCTTCAATGGAGAATTAACATTCTCTTTGCGCGATGTCATTCTTCCCATCCAAGCCGACCTGGTCACCTTAAATGTTCATTTCTCAGTAGTGGAAGATTTATCACCCTACAATGCCATTATGAGACGGGTATGGCTACACAAAATGAAAGTCATTGCATCTACATATCATCAAATGGTGAGTTACCTTACTGAGGCTGAGCAAATAGATTAACTCAACAACCAATTGGCCTCATGGCAATGCTACCAGGTGACTGTAGAAACTGGACAAACAAACCCAACTGGAGATGAACCTAAGTCGTCAAGTGCAAAGAGTCAATAACAATTATTAGATGAAGAAGGTTATATGAAAGTGCCAACACTTTGCTAATGATGGAGGAGCGTAGCCACCTAGAAGCCTTGCTCCATCGAAATGTGGATATCTTCACTTGGACCCATTCAAATATGCTAGGAATCAACCCTTCTGTAGCTGCTCATAAATTGAATATTCTCTCGAACATGCGTCTTGTGAGACAGAAAGTCCGAAGCTTCCACCCGGATCACTAGAAGGTAATCCAAACAAAAATTAATAAGTTGTTAGTTGTAGGCTTTATCTAGGAAGTCACCTATCTAGATTGGTTGGCCAATGTCATGGTGGTCCCAAAAAAAAGAAGAACTTGGTGAGTGTGCGTGGATTATATGAACTTAAATGATGCAATACCTGAAGGATAACTTCCATTTGCCTTGAATTGATCGGATTTTTTATTTTACATCTGGGAACAGAATGCTCTCTTTCCTAGATGCTTTCTCCGATTACCACCAAATTTTCATCTTCCATTCTAAACAAGAAAAAAAGGCCTTCATCACACCTCAAGGATTATATTGCTATCACATTATGTCTGTTGGGCTAAAAAATGTGAGTGAAACATATCAAAGATTGATGACAAAAATATTCAAACCCTTGATGGGACAAAGAATGGAAGTGTACATTGATGACATAGTCGTCAAAAGTAAAACCCGCGCAAAACATGTTCAGCACTTGGAAAAAGCATTCGGCCTAATGCAGAAGTATAATATGAAACTTAACCCACTTAAATGTGCATTTAGCGTTAATGCGGGTAAGTTTCTTGGTTTTTTGGTGACTCAACAAGGAATTGAAATAAACCCTGACCAAGTAAAAGTCATGCTTGAGATGCCCATTCAGTCCAATAAGAAGGAAATGTAGTAACTAACAGGCCATCTTGCAGCCTTGGGCCATTTATAGCCCGGTTCACTGATAAGCTTTATCATTTCTTCACTATTCTGTACAAAGCCCAAACTTTTGGCTGGATTGAGGAGTGCAAAAATGCCTTTGATGCTATCAGACAATATCTCATAGAACCTCTCATCTTAAGCAATCCAGAGATAGGTGAGGAACTATACATGTATCTTGCTGTGTTAAACTACGTAGTTAGTGTCATCTTATTCTAACAAGCCCCAGAAGACGGTAAAAAACCCATCTACTATGTGAGTAAAACTTTGGTAGACGTTGAGACCTATTATTCTCAAGTAGAGTATATGACGCTAGCATTGCGCTTTGCTGCAAAAGAACTTCATTTATACTTCCAAGCATATCAAATGACAATTTTGATAAATTCCCTTACTTGCTTAAGCTACTTATTGACTTTAAGATCGGAGGGGCGTGCCCGAACAAACCAATCAAATAGCCTTTTGTGCAGGTACCATAGTTAGCAGCATCTCGAGTGATTTATATGGAATAGTTGGTCGTACCATTTATCTGGCTCTTCATAGCTAAACAAAACCACCAATTTGGATTGTGGAACAACATTGTATTTAATTATTAAATAAAAAACATGATAAGATAATTAAAATTAACTAATTTATAATATAGAATAAATAAAAGATAGTATATGTATACATATATAATGTTATGTGATAAGTATAACATCAAGGCTCATTTGGTTTGTTGGTGAAAACCTACACGTTTCATCTGTCAAGTCTTTAGGTTCAAATTTCTATGCATACATGTTTATGATGCAGTCTTAGGTTCAAATCCTTACACATGCATGTTTTGGAGGAATGATAGTGTGCATCGAAAGAATTGTGACATTTCAAATCTTGACTATAGATAACACCTAAGGGTTGAATAAATGCTTTTTTTTAATCAATTTAAAATGATACCTCACAAATGTTAAAATAATCCACTAATTTTTCACTATTAAGGCTCTTCTTTTCAAACTTATCAATATGTAATCAAATACACATGCAAAAATGGATACACCAACACTCTTTCATACGCCAACACTCTTCCAATAAAATAGTCAATGCAATTTATTTACAAGTGAATCATTACTCTCCAACTAAAATATACAAGACATTTTTCATCTATTCAAAAATGCATTTTCTCATATCCATTAATATCAACTCCAAATACGAAATTATTTCATATTATTCCAAACCTTAAATGATCCCATTCAAACTCATTTCCCCAATTAACCAACATAATAAATCAATTGAAATTTCATATATTAAGGTAAATTAATGAAAAGATGAGATAAATATAAAGATACACTAATACAAAGATTTAACATAGACAACCCCCAAATAGAAAAAACCATGGGTCTACATGCGATCAAAAGTATTTACTATGAAGAAAATCAACAATACAACGATTTACCTAACACAATCCTTTAATCCTTTCCCAAACCACTTGTTCACAACCTTCAAAAATTTTTACCCCACTTTCTTCTTCTGAGGCATAGCTAGAGTCCATACCAAATTTGATCTTAGCCTCTTCTTGAGTCTATACAAGAAGAAATTTGGGTTTTACCCCAAAGATAGTGAACATGGGAGTAGAAATGAAACCCATATTAAATCAACCCATTTTGAATAATATAAAATAAAATCTTATTGAAAAAATGATTTTTTAATTCAAAACTCATAAAATTTTCTTTCAAACTAAATACTCCCAAAATAGGTAAAAAAGAAAAAAAAAAAACTTGAAGCTCAAGGAAAGCTACCTAGCTCTTAAATCCATTTAGTACTATTCTAGAAATAGAGCTTAAATATTAAGGTTTTAAATTCAATTAAACAGTTCAAATATGTTTGAAAATATGAAGATTTTGTAGATGTGATTGAATCTTGATCGCTCATACAAGATTGTGAAATTCTAGGTATGACAGACATTGTTGCCTTTTAATTTAATCGATCAATAATTGATCCAAATATTTTAAACACAAAATTTGTCATCTTTAAGCTTCAACTACAATTTCAATAAAAGAATAAAAGTTTAAAACTTAGTTGATCAATATTTAATATCATTTATTACCTAAAAAATACATACCATCTCTGCTTGAAGAAGATGAAGAACAATGAATCTAGAAGTTTTGTACATCCAACATCTTCCACCTAATGACTCAAACCATGATCTTGACACTCCAAAGTATGAACTTTGGAAAAAATGATTTCTTGGCTCTTACTATCTCTATCTTTCTCTTAAGGTGGAAAACAAAGTCTCTATAAAAAGTTATGGAAACCTTAGCCCCTATGGGGGTATTTATTGGGTTATCCTACTAGGCTTAAGTGACTTGAGCCCACCAAGGGTTGGGTCACTTAATCTAGCCCCAAATGGGTCCTAATTGATTAATTAACCACACAAAGCCATTCAATAAATCAATTAGCTCAATCCACAGAACTTGTTCACTATTTCTTGTGCAACCTTGCATAATTATCAAAATGTTCTTATGCATAGGAATGAACCAAGAGCCAATTCAACCCTCATAAACCATGGCTTAAGTGACTTAAGCCCACCAAGGCTTAAGTCACTTAATCTAGCCCAAAATGGGTCCTAATGGATTAATTAACCACATAAGGCCATCTAATAAATCAATTAGCCCAATCTAGAGAACTTGTTCACCATCCTTTGTGCAACCTTGCATAATTACCAAAATGCTCTTATCCACAAGAATGAACCAAGAGCCAATTCAACCAAGGCTTGGGTCGCTTAATCTAGTCCAAAATGGGTCATAATTGATTAATTAACCATACAGGGCCATCTAATAAATCAACTAGCCCAACCCAAAGAACTTGTTCACTATCCTTTATGCAACCTTGCATAATTACCAAAATGCTCTTATGCACAAGAATGAACCAAGATCCAATTCAACCCTCATATACCATGCTATCATGGTATATAAGCTCAAAGTAGGGACCATTAGGACCTATAGGAGTACTGGATTCCTCAGAATCCAATTCTAAAGTTGATTCAACATTCTACTAAAGAGAATCAACTACGCTCCAGTATCCTATGTAAATAACAACAAGACGAAGCTTGGGGTCCATGAGCTACTATTCACTGTATGTAGACTCCTCATGAATTAGTGTTCATAATCTAATAAAGTAGTGTTATCACCTATCAAGATTCATTTTCCAATTCTTGAGTTATAGATTCCACTTATTATGTGATCAATTGATATACTCTAACATTAAGGAGTATATGTCAAATTTCCACTAAAGGAAATGTTATGACCATAGTCTTTTAGATCACATGTCATTTGGATTACCTAAAGGGATACACTGTCTCAATCCATGAGATATCATGATGCCTTTATTGAGAATACCTATTGCCACCAATGTCCATCAACAGTGACCTAATCCATAGGGATATATGACCACTTTAGGATCTCACCCATAGATCAAAGTCTCATGTTAACTTTAGCACAAGCTCAATATTCCCTCAAGGTTGAGAATCCATGTAATATAACAGCTTGGTGAATCATAACAATTAATAGCCTTGTTTCATGATTCACCGTAGGTCTTATCTAATGCGCATCACATGCACTATTACACTCATCATGAGAAAACCATCCTAACAAACAAGACAAGTTATTCATCCAATTAGAAGGTAGTGTACTATAGTCTCAGATGGATAACCTAAATCTATGAACCAACTATGAACAACTCATCACTCTACAAGGAACCCATGATTTGGATATTCTATGCAACTCCTAATGCACTTAAGTCTTGTACAATGTAAGTGAAGTAGGACATGTATGCTCAAATAACCAATTAATACAAATGAGATATTTAAGGGAAATCAAGAAACATAAAAAAATAAATTAATGAATGAATCTCAATCTGTTACATCATGTCATGCTTTCTTGGGCTCAATTCCAATAATCAAGTTACATAGATTTACCTAGTCACTTTACTATAAAAACTTACCCTCTAGTACCTACAATTTAATCCATGTCCACGATGCAACAACCTTTGATTGCTCTAGTGAATACACTTTAACCTCATTGAAAGGATGAAGGTCTTTAACCCAAGATTTAAAGCTTGAATCCTTTAAATGAGATATCGAAAATGGTGTGGCTTGTTAAGCTTTCTCCTCAATAAAACCATCTTTAAATAAATTAAGATCTCTTATCCCATTAGGGGTTACAGAGAGGTATTTATAGACAAATAACTTGAAGAGATTTGGTATCAATAGGTTTCCAAATCTAATTTGCATGAAGTTCTCAAAAATATTCTCCAAATCTCAGTAGAAAATACATGAGCACTCGAGCGCACTTAACCACTGCTTGAGCATCTAAGGTGCTTGAGCGGTCCTAGCACTTAAGCGTTGATGCCTACTCAAACGTTCCTTATTTCTTTTAACTTTTACAAAAGTCAATTTTTGTTGATTAAAATATACTATTCCTCTTTATACCTCATAGGAGCCTAACTTGCCATAAACCAAATCTTTTTAGACATACTTATGACTTCTCGGTTGGACGAACAATAACCCTTGATCTTTAATGGAGAGAAAGTCACTATCTAAAAAGACTTTTATGGCCAAACAATAAAAGGAACAAAATTGCTAACATACAAACAATTATAAAAAGCTTTACCTCAAATTTGGAACTTCCCAAATCTATTTCATTTTGAGAAGATTAAACCTGAAGTTTCTAAATGTCTCGAATACCTAAGATCTTCCACATTGGTGACTCTACCTTAATTTTGGCACTCAATCGGTGGGAAGGTTTAAGAGGGTAGAGGCTAAGGCTTTCTTTTTTCTTTAGATGGAGGAAGACAACTAACTAGAAACCCTAACCCTTAAAGGTTTATTTATAGGACTCCCTATTGGGTTTAAGTGATTTAAGCCTACCAAGGGCTTCAGTGCTCGAAATTGGTCCTAATTGATCAGTTAACCTCATAAGGCATTCTAATTAATCAATTAGCCTAGTCCAGGGACTTTGTTTACTAACCACTATACAACTTGTGTAATTATCAAAATGCCCTTATGCATAAAAGTGAACTAAAAACTAATCCAACTCTCATTGGTTGTGCCAACAAGGTATATGAGTTTGAGTAAGAACCACTAGGACCCATAGGATAGTATTGGCTTTTTTAGAATCCAATTCTGAAGTTAATTCAATATCCGACTATAGAGAATCAATAATACTCTGGCACAATATCCCACTATAGAGAATCAATAATACTCTAGCACCCTATGTAAATAACAATGAGACTCTAAATGCTGGGGTTTGTGATCTTTTATCCATTGCATTCAATTTCTTTATATATTAGTGTCTGTAATATAATAAGATGAAAGCTATTAGTTTTTTAAGACTACCTCTACTATTTTTGAGTAATAAATCCTTATATTATGTGTTTAACTAACATATTTTAGCTCTTTAAGAGCTTATATCAAGTTCCACTTAAAGAACTATTGTGACCATAGTTTACATGAATGCATCTCCTTAAAATCACCCAAAGGGCACTCTATATCAATTTCATGAGATATCATGGTGTCTCTATTGAAAATACCTATTGTTCCTAGCTTCTATTAACAATGACTTAATCCATAAGGAATATATAATCAACTTACAATTTCACCCATAAGTAAAATCCATTGCTAACTTTAATACAAGCTTTGTATTCTCTAAAGATTGAGAGACAACACAATGAGTAGTTAGGTTGATAACTTGATAGCCTTATGTCATGACTTAGCTTAGGTATTATCCAATCTGTAACCACACATACTAGTACACTCAACATGAGAAACTCATCCTAATAGCCAAGATCGACCATCCATTCAATTAAGAGGTAATGCAAGATGATAAGTTGTTCACAACCAGTTCATGGATTTAGGCAATCCAATAGAGATTATAGTGCACTACCTCTTAATCAGAGGAATGACTTGTCTTGGTTGTCAAGATGAGGTTCCTATGGTGAGTGCACTAATGTGTATGGTTACACATTGGATGAGATCTACGATAAATCATGATATACGGCTATTAGATTGTCATAATTCACCAAACTACTATATTGCATGAACTCTTAACCTTGAAAGGATTTTGAGTTTGTGTTGAAATCAATAGGAAGCTTTGATTTATGGGTGAAACCCTAATGTGGTCATATATCTTTACAAATTACATCACTATTAATAGAGGTCGGTAGCAACAAGTATTCTCAATATAAACACATGATCTCCCATGCGATTGAGACAATGTGTCCCTCAGGGCCAAATGACATGTGGTCATGAAATCTATGACCATATTAATCCTTAAGTGGAATTTGACATATGCTCCTTCTAGTTGGAGTTTGTTCATTGATTACATAATAAGAAGATTTGTAACTTAAGGATTGGAGAGGTAATCTTAATAGGTTGATAACATTACCTTATTAGATTATAGACACTAGTTCATGAAGAGTTTGTATGTAATGAATTAGGTCATAGACCCGACCTTTGTCTCATTGTAATTTCATAAGATACTGGTGTGCAATTGACTGTCTTTAATGGAGTATTGAGTCAACTTCAAAATTGGATTATGCGGGAGCTAATATTTTCTTATTGGTCCCAATAGTTCCTAATTGAGCTTTTATTTAATGATAGCACACTTTGAGGATATTTTGGGTATGTAATTCATAAGTGTGTATAAGAAAATTTTGGTAAAAAAATATAAGGTTACATTAGATCTTATGAATTGTCTTTTTGGATTGGTGGATTGGACTAATTAATTAATTAAGACTTTAAGTAAGCTAGATTAGGTGACCTAAGCCCAATTTAGGCTCAAGTCACTTAAGCCCACAAGGAGCCCTAGATAAACCTCTTTACAGGTTTAAGGTTCAGATTTTTGTCATTTTCACCATTGTCTTCTAGTGGGAAAGAGAAACCCTAGCTACCTTTTAGAGAGGGAGACATGTATAATAAGCTGAATTTTGGAACTTAGAGAGAAATGCTACCCTTTAGAGAAAGAGAAGCCCTAAATTTCACCTTCTTAGTATTTTTTGGAATTTATTTATGAAGACAAGTTAATCTAGGCATATGTTGAATTTTTCATTTTAATTGATCTTAATGTTTAATGCATAATAAATGGATGTTTCATAGCTTATTGTCCATTGTTGTATTGTGATATATCATATATGATAAGAAGGTTCACTTTTTAATTTATTTATTTGGTCAAGTGATGCTCTTAGGATCTTAATTTTGAATCTCACTTATGATGCTCCTATTCTAATTAGTTGGTTGCACGCTTTATCACAATATTTGTTTCTTCCATCTTATATTTATCTAGGAGAAGTATGCATACCTTGAATGATAATTAAGTGTCCTTATGAATCCATGTTCTCTCTTTATGCAATATAGATACCATGCATGTTAAGTTTAGTTCTCTTAATTGCTTGTTACTATCTTTTGTCCTAACCTCTCTATTTGTATTGAAAGTGCATTATGTTTAGGATATGCTATCTAGGTACACTTTCTATCTTTCATTTTCAAATTCTATGAATATGCATGTTTGTGTGAACTATATCCATGTTTGATACCATCCTTGATTGTCTTGATATTTGTTTGATTTTCTTTGATAAGATGCATATTAGATGATTGATTGTTTGAACTAAATTTGGTATCTTGTGATAGCACTTTAAGTCATGGTTCAAGTACGTACCTTACCTTTTTCCTTTATGATTGTGACTTGAAATGATTGTTTAACATGCTCAATGTGTTGTTAGAATCACCTTAAGCCTTCTTTGGTACCCTAAGTCAATTAATTAATTGCCACATTTCCCTCAACCAAGAAAGTAGAGACTTTTTAAGGCTTAGAGGGTGGATACCTTTTGAAGATATCTTCCCAATAGGTAACCTAATTCCCAAACCTAGACTCAGGGTTTTTTAAAGAAACATTTTTCCAAAAGTTTACAAAGTCATTTTTTCTTAAGGTTTTTGTTTCTTTTTTTATTTTCCCTATAAAAAATAAAAATAAATGGAGACTCCAGTTTATATATATATATATATATATATATATATATATATATATATAACATAGTTTTCTTTCACTTTAAAAAGTGAGTCTTGTTATCAAGATGGGATGCATATGAAAAATCCAGGTCTATAAATATACATCATTTTCTCATTGTTCAATATATAATGGTGGATTTCCTTGATTATGGTGGATAGATTCCAAACCCATATTTGTAAGCCTTTATAGGGTTTTCAACAAGTGGGAAGGTTACATGATGAGATTATACTTACCTTAGCTTTAGTTGCAAGGTTAACTATACAAGGCAATGGAAGGTTTTATATCTTTTATGTGTGATTCCATTATCATTTAGCCAAGTGATGAGAAATTGTCAAATCTCATGAATGAACCCAATACTAATAAAACATTTAGCTTTTAAAGCCTAGGCCATATTAATCTAAATAGGATCCAAATCCTATATAAGTGGTAAAATGACCAAGAGGCCCTTTATTGCTAAAAGACATAGAGCTAAGAAATGTTTAGAATTAATGCTTACTAATGTGTTTGGAGCTTTTAGTATTCATGCATAGAGAGAGTATGGGCACTTCATCGCTTTTATTGATGAATACTCTAGGTATTGTTATGTGCATAGGAAATTTGATGCCTTGGATAAATTCATTGAATTTAATGTGAAACCAGACAACCTTTTGGGTAAACATATCAAGACATTTTGATTAGATCGAGGTGGTATGCCTAATAGGTTTGATTCTTTCCTTATGGTGCATGGGATTATATCCCAATTGTGTGCACTCGAGACTCTATTGCAAAATGGAGGAATGAAAGAAAAAATCAAACTTTAATGGACATGGTGAGATCAATGATGGTTCTTCATCATTTCTCACTTCCTTTTGAGGATATTCATAGGGTTATTACCTTTATAGTCAGGATCATTAGAAGATGTTTGCTAGTACAAATTTCAGAATTTTGATGAAGATTATATGATAAGGAATAAGACAAAGAGTGACATAGATTGGAGGATACATTAGAAGATAGTCTCACTTATGCATAGGTTACTATAGGTCCAGGGGTATAGAGACATACCATTGTCATTACTTTTAGTACACTAGTGTCTTATCATAGTGGGATGTTTGTATCCCATGAATTATGATGAAGAAATGAGCGATGTTGGTGCTCATTCTTGGCAAGGAGCTATGACGGAAGACTTTGAATCTTTGTATTCTAACATAGTTTGGATTCTTGTAGAAGCACAAGAAGGGGGAAAAAAATCCATAGGTACAAGTTAATCTACAATAGGAACAAATAAGTAAATGGAAAGCTTGAGTTTTATGTGGTTAGTCTATACCTAAAACTTATAGTTTGAAACACTGTTTCAACTATGGAAAACCTTTTCACCACTAGCCATACTAAAATCCATCAAAGTACTCTTGTCCATTGCAATGCATCTCAATTTTGAAATATAACAGTTGGCTATTAAGAAATTGTTCTTGAATGGTGATCTTGAAGAGAACATTTATAAACCATACGGTTTCATAACAAAGGGCTAAGAGCATAAATCCATTTATGAAACCGTATGGATCTTAAATGGATTTATGCAATTTCCACACATATTCCATGAATGAAATGCTTACTTTAAGATGTTCCTTATAGGAACTAAAGATAGTTCCCTTGGTTGTATCATCTAAGATCCTATTATTCAATAAAAATAGGACGATGACAAAGTCTAAAGAACTAAAGTACCATTAAAAGAGAAAACACATAGAAATGAAGTATTATTGTCTTATGAGATAGTTTAGAGAGGTGATATGACTATGGAGCAAATTCTTTTTGCATTGCACAGTCTGCTTTTGAGGCTAGTAGGAGTTTGTTGGGATTGAGCCCCTAAAAGCAAGACATGATGTAACAAAGTTAGACTTGATTGTCCTTAGCTATCCTTTTTATGCATTGACATTGTTTTGAACATTTAACCTATATGTATTATACATGACTTAGGAGCATTAGGAGTTGTACATAATATGCAAGTCATAATTTCCTCGCAAAATGATAAGTAGTTCATAGTCAATTCATGGATTTGGGCAATCCTATATAGATTGTAGTGTTCTACCTCCTAATTGGAGGGATAACTTGTCTTGACCACCAGGATCTTTTTTCATAGTAATAGCACTAGTGTGTATAATTACACATTGGATAGGATTGTTGAGAACCCTGGATTACTCTATTCACATGCCTTGGATCTTATAAGGTGCATGCATCTATCCCTGGGCATCTTTAAATCTATCGCAATGGAAAATAATGGTTCCAAAACCATTTTAGAATAAAAATTTAGAAATTTGAAACTCATACATATGATCTGGATGTTCCCATATCAAAATCCATCCAATAAAGAACATGTTTGAATAGTTTGAAAGTCTCGTACACCCAAGATCTTCTGCCTGATGACTTAAACCATGATCTTGACACTCTAAAGTGTGGGCTTTGGAAGGGTGGAAACTTTAACTTTCTCTTTCTTTCTTTAGAGATGAAAGATTATTAACTAAAGTCATTAGGAAGCCATAACCCTTTAAAGGGGTATTTATAGGGTTGCCTATTGGATTTAAGTGGCTTAAGCCCATCAAGGTTTCGGTCACTTAATTTAATCCAAAATGAGTCCTAATTGATTAATTAACCATATAAGACCATCTAATTAATGAATTTGCTCAATCTAGAGACCTCGTTCATTATCTCATGTGCAATCTTGTTAATTACCAAAATGCTCTTATGCATAAGAATGAACCTCGAGTTAATCCAATTTTGAAGTTGATTCAACATTCCATTAAAAAGAATCAACTACACTCTAATACCCTAAGTAAATAATAACAAGATGAAGCTTAGGTCCGTAACCTACTATCCACAGCATGCGAACTCCCCATGAACTGTTGTTCATAATTTAACAAGATAGTGTTATCACCTATCAAGATTACCTCTCAAATCCATGAGTTATAGATCTCACTTATTATGTGATTAATTGACATACTTTACTTCCAAGGACCATATTTCAAATTCCACTAAAGGAATTACTATGACCACATATTTCATGATCACATGTCCTTTGGATTACCCAAAGAGACACTGTCTCAATCCCGTGAGATATCATGGTGCATCTATTGTAAAAATACCTGTCACCACCAGCTTTCATCAATAATGACTCTTGTTGAGAGTCCACAAGGATATATGACCACTTTAAGGTTTCAACCATAGATCAAAGCCTCTTGTTGATTTTGACATAAACTTAATATCTTTTCAAGGGTGAGAGTCCATGCAGTATAGTAGCTTGGTGAATCATGACAATTGATAGTCTTGCATTAGGATTCACTGTAGGCCCTGTCCAGTGTGCATCACATATATTAATGCACTCATTATGGGAAATCCATCCTGACAGCCAAGACAAGTCATCCCTCTACTTAGGAGGTGATATACTACAGTCTCTATTGAATTGCCTAAATCCATGAATCGACCATAAAAAACTTATCTACTTACAACGAACCCATGACTTGTATCTTCTATACAATTCCTAATACATATAAGTCATATACAATGTAAAAAACATGAGTTGAATGTTCAAAATCAATGTCAATATACCAAAAGGATAGCAAAAGGATAGTTAAGTCTAACTTTGTTACATCATGTCTTGCTTTTAGGGGCTTAGTTCCAACAAGGACCTACGGTGAATCATGACATAGACTATCGGGTTTTCATGATTCACCAAGCAACTATGTTATATGAACTCTCAACCTTGAAAGGATATTGAGTATGTGCTGAAATCAACAGGAAACTTTGACTTATAGGAGAGACTCTAATATGGTCTTATATCCTTACGGAGTGGGTCACTATTGATAGAGGCTAATGAGAACAAATATTCTCAATAGAAACACTATGTATCTCATGGGATTGAGACAACATTTACCTTAGGTGATCTAAAGGACATGTGATCATTAAATTTGTAGTCGTAGTAATTCCTTTAATACAATATCTCAGAACTGTTTTCAAAAAAAGTTACCAAACAAGGCTAAATTTATGAAGTATAGTCATAGAACCCTAAAGGGGTTTATATAAGCTTCTAGTGGGTTTAAGTGACTTAAGCTCATCTTGGGCTTAGATCATTTAATCCAACCATTTGGGTCTTAATTGATTAATTAAACCTATTTGGCTCCATTAATCAATTAACCCAACCCACAGAGACCATTCACAAGCACTTATACAACTTTGCATATTTACTGAAATGTCTTTATGCATACATGTGAATAAAGAACACAACTAACCCTAAAAAATTGTCACCATGGAACATGAACTCAAGTAAGGGCCATTAGGACTCATAGGAAAACACTAACTCTCTCATAATCCAATTTTGAAGTTAACTTAATATCTTATTACAAAGAATCAACTGCACTTCAATATCTTATAATATTACAATGAATTATAAAAACTCAAGTTTGTGACCTACTATCCACTATATTCAAGCTCCCCATGAATTGGTCTCCATAATTTAATAAGGTGCATGTTGTCAAGCTCTAAAGATTACCTCTAAAGTCCTTTAATCTCAAATATTCTTATTATCAACCAAAGGGACACGCTATCTCAAACCCATGAAATATCATGGTACCTATATTGAGCATACCTAATGCCACCAACTTCTATTAACAATGACCCAATCCATAAGGAATAAATAATCATCTTAAGATATTAACCATAGGTCAAAGCCATTGAACACTTTAGCATAAACTCAATATTCTCTTAAGGTTAAAAGCTCACATTATTTCTAGCAGCTTAGTAAGATCATGACTAATTGATAGCTAATGTCATGACTGGTTGTAAGTCTTGTGCAATGTGTAACCATACATATTAGTATACTCCCATGGAAACCTCATTTTGATGACTAAGACTAATCATCCCTCCAATTATGAGATAATACACAATAGCCCTAAATAAACTGTCTAAGTCCATAAACCAATAGTCAACAAATCATGTACAATATAAGAGATGTCAAGGTGGAATGCTAAAAAAATGTAATGAATGAATAGGATAGAAAAAAATTGGGAAGTTGGAATCTTATTAATAAATAATAAATTCATTATTATTACATTATGTTATGATTTTAAGGGCTCTATTTGAACACCATACTTATTGTATTAAATGTTGAATAGTTTAAAATCATTCTTAATTTTTGTTTTTTTTTAGTCTTATAGGAGAGTGTTTGTGTGCACTTTCTTCAAAACTTGCATTTCATCTTAAGGCATCTCAATTTTAGCTTTATCTTGCATCCATTTAAGCTTAAACTCGTACTAGGATTTTTATTCTCATCCATTATAATCTATGTGAGGTAATTCTAAGTATGGGATCACTTGGGAGGCTTAAGAGTAGAATATCTATTGAGAGAGTTCATTGGAATCATAATCAAAGTGAGATGTTTGAAAACTTTATCTTTAAAAGTATTGTAGTTGTAAGGGTCTCTTGGAATCATAATCTAAGTATAAAACTTAGAAGATTAGGTTGAAAGCCTCAAAATAGTGGAACCATCACCTCAGTTAGCGCTTGAAGAGAGTGGGCATAGGTTAAGTTGTGCGAAACCACTATAAAATTTTGTGTTTACAATTTCTCTGTCCCTTTTCTCTTTATATTTGATTATTTATAGTTCAATTTGTCTCTCACATCTTCATTGTTAAATTTGTAAAAAAAGAAAAAGAAAATTCAACACCCAATTCATACCCAGCTCATTGGGTGATTACCTTATACTAATTAGCACATAAACCAAATAGTTAAATTGAATCATACCAATCTCTTGTGAGCATTCTTATCACATATATTTGAGTATTTGTCAACTAAATTATTTCTAAAATGAAGAAAAAAAAAATGATAATGATAGTATTCTTATTCCATGGGAAGGATTTCATCTCATGACCATGCTGAAAAGTTTATTTAGAGTGAATTTGAAAATGATTAAAAGTGTTTTCTAATACTTGAAAATATTTTCTTATAAAAATTAGAGTGTGTTTGGCAGTTATTATGAAAAGTGTTTTTAACACTTGAAAATATTAATTTTTTAAGTATTAAAAATACAATAAACATTTCCAGAATTACTGTCAAACACACTCTTGGATATTTTGATAAAATTTTAAAGTCACCTCTAAAAATCTAGAGAATCTCTTATATAATCATTTGATTTGATATGATTTGATTTGAGTTTTTTGAAAATCATTTTTTTTGTTATATAATAGTTATAAAAAAAATACTATCAAAGCACCAAAAATATTATTGACAAAAGTATTACAAATAAGAGCATCTTAATAATAATATCTCCCAATGAGAAAATAGGAGTAAATGATTGATGGTCCTAGAATGATTCTCTTTGGCTTGTAAGTAGTGTAACCGACGTTTAGGCCTTTTTCTTTTATAATTGAAATTCCACATTGAGATCATTCGAACAATAATAGGATGAACAGGGTTGGATCTGTTCCATCCCAAATGATTATATGCAATTAAAATTGTATATAAATAATATAAAATTTAAAATATTTCATTATCATGATTTAATGTAATAATGTTAAAGATAAAAAAGAATGATTATAACATTTTGTTAAATTATGATTCAATAATTTTTTTTATTGGATGATTGTTTCAATTCTAAAAACATTGATACATGAATTTGAATGTCTGTTTACATTGTTCAAAATTATATTTGGCTCCTGAAAATTTTGAGGGAAAATATAAGAAAAAGAAATTAGAGAGAAAAAAAATGAAAGGAAATATTTTTTTAAATTCATTTCATTTATTATTATTATTATTATTATTATTTGCTATATAAAGATTAAATAAATATAAAATACATAAAATTTTAATTAATTTTAATTATATTTGATTTTCTTTCATATTTTCTATAATAAAATTTCTTAATATTTATTTCTCTTTTTCTTAGTAATAAAAAACCAAATGTAATCTAAAAGATTTCCATCCTCTCTTGACTAAGTATTCCTTTTGAAAAATTAGTGGACTCCACAAGCAACACTAGAAATATTCATTTTCTAATGTGGATACCAACAACAAAAATACAAAACTTACAATATGTTTTAAATAATATTCTAATAGTATTTTAAAGATTTTTTTTTATCCTTGTACAAAAACATAAATTTTTGAAAAAAAAAATGTATTTTTACGCACTCAATTAAAAATAATTATAAAATAGAAATCCTTTAAAATTAATTTATATTTCATATACCTACCAATAAAAGGTAATACCTAAAATGGTAAAAAATGATACTTATATCATTAAAAGATAGTAGCTAAATTATCGAAGGTAATACATTTAACAAAAAAGTGTATGATCAAAGGTACTACAAAAGCGTTGCATATCCACATTTAAGTTTTTTTTTTTTATTAAAGTAATGTCTTATAAGAGATGAGAATTTTTAGGGAAAAAAAAGTGTATTTTCACACACTCGATTAAAAATAATTTAAATTTCTTACATTTATCGATCAAATATACCTAAAATGATCGAAGGTATTTATATCATTAATAGATAAGTACTTAAATGATTAAAGATAATATTTTAATCAAAATGTATGAAATACTAATTATTTGTGTGCACCTCCTTCAAAACTTGCATTTCATCTTAGGGCATCCCAATTTTAGCTTTATCTTGCATCCATTTAAGCTTAAGCTTGTACTAGTATTTTTATTCTCATCAATTATAATCTATGTGAGGTACTTTTAAGTATGGGATCACTGGGGAAGCTTAAGAGTGGAATATCTCTCTTGAGAGTTCATTCGAATCATAATCGAAGGGAGATAGTTTGAAAACTTTATCTTTAAAAGTATTGTAGTTGTAAGGGTCTCTTGGAATCATAATCTAAGTATAAAACTTAGAAGATTAGGTTAAAAGCCTCAAAATGGTGGAACCATCACCTCAGTGTTTACAATTTTTCCGTCCCTTTTCTCTTTATATTTGATTATTTACAATTTAATTTGTCTCTCACATTCTTCATTGTTAAATTTGTAAAAAAAAATAAAATTCAACACCCAATTCAAACCTAGCTCCTTGGGTGATTACCTTATAATGTGCACATAAACCAAATAGTTAAATTGAATCATATCAATCTCTTGTGAGCATTCTTTATCATATATATTTGAGTATTTGTTAGCTAAATTATTTCTAAAATGAAGAAAAAAAAAATGACAATGATAGTATTCTTATTCCATGGGAAGGATTTCATCTCATGACCATGATGAAAAGTTTATTTAGAGTGAATATGAAAGTGATTAAAAGTGTTTTCTAATACTTGAAAATATTTTCTTATAAAAATTAGAGTGTGTTCGGAAGTTATTCTGAGAAGTGTTTTTAATATTTAAAAATATTAATTTTTTAAGTATTAAAAATATTATAAATATTTTCCAGAATTACTATCAAATACATTTAGTTATTTGATAAAATTTTAAAGTCACCTCCAAAAATCCAGGAAATCACTTATATAATCATTTGATTTGATATGACTTGATTTGATTTTTCAAAAATCATTTTTTATATATATAATAGTTATAAAAAATACTATCAAAGCACCAAAAATATTTTTAATGAAAATATTATTAACAAAAGTATTACAAATAAGAGCATCTTATAATAATCGCTCCCAATTAGAAAAGTGAAGTAAATGATTGATGGTCCTAGAATGATTCCTCTTTGGCTCGTAAGTAGTGTAACCGACGTTTAGGCCTTTTTCTTTTATAATTGAAATTCCAAATTGGGATCATTCGAACAATAATAGCATGAACAGGGTAGGATCTGTTCCATCCCAAATGATTATATACAATTAAAGTTGTATATAAATAATGCAAAATTTAAAATATTTCATTATCATGATTTAATATAATAATGTTAGAGATAAAAAAGAATGATTATAATATTTTGTTAAATTATGATTCAATAATTTTTTTTATTTGATGATTGTTTTAATTCTAAAAACATTGATATATGGGTTTGCATGTTTGTTTTTATTGTTTTAAGTTATGTTTGGTTCTTAAAAAATTTAAGGGAAAATATAAAGAAAAAAAATGGAGAGAAATAAATGAAAGGGTTTTTTTTTTAAAATCATTTCACTACTTATTATTATTATTATTATTATTATTATTATAAAATATATACGTTTTTAATTAAATTTAATTATTTTTATTTTTATTTTCGCATTTTTCATAATGAAATTTATTAATATTTATTTTTCTTTTTCTTAGTACCGGAGACCAAACGTAACCTAATAGATTTCCATCCTCTCTTGAATAAGTATTCTTTTTGAAAAATTAGTGGACTCCACAAGCAACACTAGAAATATTCATTTTCTAATGTGGATACCAACAACAAAAATACAAAACTTACAATATGTTGTAAAAAATATTCTAATAGTATTTTAAAGATCTTTTTTTATCCTATATACAAAAACATAATATTTTTTTAAAATGTATTTCCACGCACTCAATTAAAAATAATTATAAAATAGAAATTCTTTAAAAATAATTTATATTTCATATACCTGCCAATAAAAGGTAATACCTAAAATAATAAAAAATGGTACTTATATCATTAAAAAGGTAGTATCTAAATTATCAAAGGTAATAACTTTAAGAAAAAGTGTATGATCAAAGGTATTATAAAAGTGTTGCATATCCACATTTAAGTTTTTTATATTTATTAAACTAATGTGGAGATGAGAATTTTTTAATATATATATATATATATATATATATATATATATATATATATATATATATATATTCACACACTAGATTAAAAATAATTTATGTTTTATGCATTTATCTATCAAATGTACTTAAAATGATCAAAGAATGTACTTATATCATTAATAGATAAGTACTTCTATGATCAAAGATGTACTTTAATCAAAGTGTATAAAATATTAATTGTTTTAAAATAGTGATCTAAAATTTGTATTTTATAAACTTAGATTTGTTTTTTTTAGTTTTTTTGGTACAAGTATATGAAAACACAACTTTTTCTAAGATTTTCAAATATAAAAAAACTTGTATGTGAAAAGTGAATTCAAATATAAAAACTTTGAATGTAAAAGTGAATTGCAGTTTTAAAAAATTAGTTCAAGTAAAAATAAAATAAATGATAAAAAATATGTATTTTAAATATATAAAGAATTTATATTTTGAAAAAGGACACTTAGGGTTACTTACCCTGAACCCATCCACTGAATTTATTCAACAAACATTTTGAAAAAGGAGTCCTACCAAGATTAAACTTAGGGTTAAGTTTCAAATTTCAATACAAGTTTCCATACAAAAGGACACTTCCCAAGGATTAAAACAAAGTCCCACGCCTTGGAAGCCATTAAAATACCAATGCCCATTGCCCACTGCTTCATTGTACCAAATAAAGCCTCTACTTTTCTAAACATCTAGGCATGGAAAGTGGAAGCATGGAGGGCAAAAAAACCACCTAGTAGAGAACACAGGCCTGCCTTCCAAATTCTTTTGCCTTTTCCTTTTTCCCCTCAAAGCCTGCCAGCCAGCAAGGAAGCATGCCACAACTGGTTTCTACTTCCTAGGTTCATAAAAGCAAACCACCATGTTTGGAGCTCAAAAGATTGATGACTGAAAAATGTTTTTAAAAATCATTTTATTTTCTTTAAAATTGAAATTTGTTTTTCAAACTCGAAAGCACTCTATATCCTTCCATCCATCTCTAAAGTATTTTAGACCGTCCTCTCACATTCAAAACTTAACACTTTGTTTTCTAAACTTATCAAAACAAATGATAATTTACCCCTAATCATAAACCTTCTATAAAATTATGAATAAGAATTTTCCTTTTTGCACTTTGATTTGAATATTGGTTTGAATTTAGAAAGTGATTTCAAAATATAATAATCACCGGTTTTAATTTTCTATTTTTGAGAGATATTTGTATGACTATTCTTAATTTTCACATGCAATTGCAAAATACCTTTCTTTGCATTTCAATCTTATTTCTCCACTAAATAAATTATTCATTGGTTTTTTAATAATTTTGAGGGATAAAATAATAGGCAAAAGAATGGTTTTGGAGGAAATAAAGTGTAAAATATATTGAAGTGGAGAAGGTAACGTATATTTAACTCATAATATTTTAATGTAATAATTATTTAAAATACATTTTAATTATTTTTATTTACTTTCTAAAAAATGTTTTAAAAATAATTGTACAAAGATGAAAAATGACTGAAAATAAAACATTACAAATGGAAGTTACTTGAAGAAATATTTGAAAATTCAAAATGCAAGACTTTTGTTTAGAAAAAAAAAAAAAAACAAAATGTTTTTAAAAAATTATTCTCAAAAATTGTTTTTTAAAAACAGTTTTCAAAAGTTACCAAGAAAATGTCAACAACCACAATAGGCATAATCTTCGGTTTCCAAAGGGAAATGCAGATGGTGCAAACACAGAATCAACTGAAAATATACACAAATATGGACAATGATAGCAATTCAACCTCAAGAGTGAAATCACATGCTTATCATTCTTGACATTTTGCACCTGAAACCTATAAAAATATACTTCTTTTCCAAGAAAATTGGTACCAGTACCTAACAAGGGGCCTAATATTTGACTAGACAAGTCCAAATCCACTTGTTTGTGCCCCAATTCAAACCTAATAAAGTTGGGAACTAACACACAGGCAATAGGATAGAGTTTAGGAGCATGATACATGAGCCTGATCCTAATGCCTTTATGGCCTTTTCACCCACCTAAACTAAAGCTTCTTCCATTCATATTTGAATAGTAAACCTGTGACTAGAAGAGATAAGAAAGCACAGTAAAAAGACCAAGGAAACTATCAATGGGGTGTTGATTGTGTGCTTGTGTGTTAGCTTATTTATGCTGTTCATGGAAGTGCAGTTATTCCTAGTACAAATCCTTCCACAAGTCCCTTGATAAGTAGAACTCGTTCGTCAGCAAGAAGGATTTAGGATCACTCGAAAATTTTACCAGCAAGATGTAGATGAGAAAAATCAACATATGATACAACTATATACTCAATCATCCAATTCCTAAACCACTTTGTCAAAATGGTCATTTGTCTGTTAATCACTTATGAAGGAAGGAGGAATAGCCTACACCTATCCCAATGATAATGTATGTGAGAGGTATCAAGGAAATGGTGTTTTACCTGATGCAAAATGAGATATGGATCTTGTAAATAAAAAACAGACCTTCTAGGTATATGCATAAAAGCAGAAAAAGGATACTCCTAAGATTTAGCTTTTGCAGTAATACACAACCCAATTTTCACTTTACAAGTTCTTTTACTTTCTTCTTTTCCCTTTCTTTGGTGGGTCAAATGGGGGAGCGGGGACTCACAGTTTGCATGTGTGCATAGATAACAGCATCATATAGAAATAATTTTTCTTACATAGGGGTTCATATTTGGTGCTTTTGTGCTTTACAAAGCTGGTGCCCATCCGTGGAGAAAGAATAAAGAACAAAGATCATTTGAACATGCTAAACCCAGACAGACAAGCAAGGAGTGCTGAAGGACAATGGATTGTTAACAACAAAGAATCTAAAAACTCTCAACACATTTCAACCCCTTTTAATATGAGAAGAGATATACACTCTAGGCCTTCCCATCAAGAAGAAAGAAAATATCTTCTATACAAGTACTCCTATCAAAACCTGAAAGGTAGTTTTGGTTAAATCAAGGCAACACCCTACAGTTGGTCTTCAAATTCATACATCTTTCAACAGCTTGATTGTCATAAAATCACGTCTACAAATTTCAGTAAACTCTCATGGACCATATACAGTAAATTAATAAAGGATACAATCAAATAGTAACATTTGAAATTTAACTTTGGATGCCAATGGATCTCACAATAACATGAGCAACACAGACAAATGTATGAGAGGAATACTAGAAAATATGTAAAGCCACAAGAGGCTAAGTGAACACAGGCTTTTGAACATTGAAAGGAATTAGGTGAAGCATTCACAACGGTTTCTGAAGCCAAAAGAAGGGTAGGAGGATCTGCTAAGACACTAAGATCCTTGTCAGAGTCATGAATCAAATCACCATGTATAAAACAACAGCTATTTGTTGCCTAGAATACTAGTTGAAAACAGAAACATTAACTTGTCTAACAAATTCTGAGAACTGCGACTGAAAAATGCAATATTGACTCCCTGTACCAGGTTGACCCAGAATAATACAGACAAAAACTCAACCCCAGAAAATAATGGAGTGAGATGAGAGGGTCGCAACAAGAGTGTAGAAGACTTATCTACTCAGCCTTTGGTTCTCATGATCGTGATACTGCCTTTCCCTCCTTCAGTGCGGATTTTAGTTTTACCAACAACAGGCTTCCCAGAAAAAGCCGAGGTAGGGTAAGAAACAGATGGATCTTCATTACTTTGCCTTGATTTTGATGGTGGTGGAGTGCGGATCCGCTGGTTTATGTCTTTCAGGGTAACATCTCCATGAACCCCACAGGGCTTAATGAAGGCAAATGGATAGGCGACAGAAGAAGCTAACTTTGTGGGAGTGCGCATGTAAGACTTCCTACCTAAGTAAGCAAAACACAGCCTGAAATAATTAGTCTAAACTTAAATATGTTTATAATGAATATCAACAACAGAACAGGGTATAAAGATGTTGCTATTCCTTCTAATGTTATGAGCTCCTACTTGAGAACATGTCAGTACAAATGTTAATAACATAAGTTACTCCTGCATCTCCTTTAAGCTTTGCTCACTCATGGGTGCTTATTGATAAACAGGTCACCTCAAAAAGGAAGCCATACATTATCATACAAGACTAAGTTCCAAAGGTTTCTTATTAGATTTAGGTGTAATTAAGAAACACAATGAAAAGAAGATTGAGAGCAGAAGAAAAACCTTTGAAAATAACATTCTGAGGAGTTCGAGTAGCACGTTCTTGCACCGTATTAGCTTCATATTCGGTTGGGATGTTATAGAACTCTAAAACAATGGACATATGATCCACACTTTAAAATGTTGGACAAATGAGAAAAAAATATAAATGGAAACAATGAGGAAAGAGGAAAAGAAGACAGGATATGCCCAACATAAGATTGAACTACAATACATCTTCAAGTACCTGTAACATCAATTTGAACATCAGATATCTCAGAGAGATTCCTGCATCCCACATATTGAAGCAATCAAACTACACTTGAATAGTGATTAAATTCAGAAGTTAAAAGTTGAAAGAAGCATACATGTCATCAGGGCTAAAATGCATCTCAGCATCATTGAAGCATTCGGCAAACCACCCCTCAGATGACTTGTCCAGACCCTCATAACCAGAGACAGACATATTCTCTAACATATATTATATTAACATTAGAATCCCTGTAAACAGTCAAGATCATATTCACTATGGAACTTTGCAAGAGACTAACCCGGAAACCCCGAAACCCACTGAGATGCATCAGGTTGAGTCTCTTCAACAAAACTCTCCCTCTCCTGAACAGAGAATGAAAATCATAAATTTGGGGACTGTCCATGGCACAAATGAAATATCACTTAGAGAACTCAAATTTCTAACTCACAATAATAAGTAAATATCATTTCCAAGGCACTTGTTATCATGAAAGTATCAAAACTTGAAACAATGGGCTCAAGTCCAAAGCTAAACAAGTGAAGCTAAAGCATTATCCTTAGAAATCATATAAGCATTATCCTTACTTAGAAATCATAATTAGAATAAGTTCAATCCAGAGCATGGATTCATCATATATGCAAAATAAGTTCTATATCTAGCAAATTTCTAACGTAACATGTTTTTAGAACATTAAACATTTATCCGAAACTGACATTTGATTTCAGAAATGTGGATGACATTTCTTCACTGCAAGACGGTGGATGCATAACTTGAGGGTTGAACTGTAGCATTCGGCGCCTCTTTACTTGTGAACAAGTTTCTTTGCACTCTGTTTCCTTGTTCATATTTCCTGGAATCCACTCTTTCAATTGTAAAATTGGCAAACAATGAAGTGCCAATATACCTAAAAGATAGAAAATCTCAAAATAATTTTGGGAAGAAAGAACAAAAGAGTCAAACCACCATCAGTAACATGGTAAGCCAAATCCCCACAAGCCTTAACCGGGGTTGTTTCATCGAACATGTAGGAAAGATCTTCTTCATTCTGGGTTACTCCATCCCACAAGCATTGGGATATGTCTGCTGAAACCAATATGATCCACTCAACATCACTAACTTCATCCTAGCACATGAAGTAACTAGTATATTAAAAACCACAGTGAGGACTTACCAAAGTTTGAATCTTTTTGGAGACAATAATCCTGTCCTTGCCATTGCCACACTTGATCACTAAATTTTCACAAAGAATAAAAAAAAAAAACCATAAATAAACATATCCAATGTGGAAGAATTACACAAATTGTGGGATAATTGCATACCTAAGACTAAATTTTATCTTCCATTATTCTAAGGCTTGGTAATGTATGCCATTCATTAATCTAAGAACTTGATTACATTTAATTTTACAACAAAAGCATATAACTTTTTGTTGTTCCATTATAATCATTACCCATTTTCGCCAATGGCATGAATCTCCTCAGATCGACCCGACTCATTTTCCATGCTTGATTACAACGCCTGCCAAGAAAAAAGATGAGGAAAATATTCATTTTCCTCCGAGAAAATGAATGAAAAATAAAAGCACCGAAGAAGATAAAAAAAAAAATGATCTTACCTCAACCCAAACTTGGCTCTTAAGTTTTCAACAGATCAACAAAATTTCACTGGCACCGTCCACTTCCCAAACAGATCAAACCCTAACAAATCAACATCTTCTAAAATAAAAAATAAAAAATAAAAAATAAAAAATATAAAAAGCATAAAACACCCGTTTCTAAAAATCCTAGAAGAAATTTAGAAAAACAATCCACAAATCCACCAAAAAGGGTTCATTTTCTCACATTTTAAAACCAAAAACCCAAAAAAAAAAAAAAAAAAAAAAATTATGGGAGACTACCTGTACAAAAGATATCAAAGTGAAGCGTAGAAAGTAATGACAGATCGCATCGACGTCGAAAATCAGAGGAAAAATAAGGGCGGAGTCTGAGCAATGTGGACTGGTGGAGCGTGAGAAAACTGAAGAGTTCGATGGAGTGTTTTTTTGAGGGAAGAACGTTTATCCTAACGGTACCAAAAGCCACACCGCATCAGAGACAAAGCAAAGAGATGTGAGAACCGTAAAATCAAATGTAGGGAGAACTGTAAAATGAAAGTAGGGAAGACTCAGCAATGTATGGCAAATAACTAAATGTGGTGAGATTTTTTTGAGAGTAAATCTGTAATAAAATATTGAAGATAAAATACGATTCGCTGAAAATGGAGATTTTTTTGGGTCATATATGCTACCATTTTGCTACTTTTGCCAGCATCTCATCCCATGAGAAATGTACACGTGGAAAATTTTCCAATTTATATATATATTTTTAAGATTTAATGATCGTCCAGCTTGGAGTCAGATTAAGTGTTATTTAAACCCAAAATCTATTTAAATTTAAATTATAATTAATTAAAACTGATTTATTTATTAATCCAAATTAATTCAGGTTGGACTAAACTTATCTCTAGAACCGGTAGTGGACTCGTGAGTTCCATATTAGGAGTGGGCCGGTAGCGCCGTGGTGGGTTTGTCGCTTTAAAAAATCCAAAGATTTTTTTGTAAATTTAATAAGATTTTTCTTACTTATTTGAATAATTTTAATAAAAATGACAGAAAAATATTAGGTAAGAGCTCTATTTTATATTTTATGTATTAATATTACCTTTTAAAAATTATGAATTTTTACCTTGATTTAAACTTCTAAATGAAGCTCATAATAATAAATATTGCATCCGAACCGTTGAATCGATATGATTTTCCATGCTCTTAACAATCATTACCTTAGCTACATTGTTATGGATTAAAATAGCAAGAAATTTGTAAAATCCATCAAAATAAGCCTTTGCTTTTAATTGAAATATTAAAAGAATAAATCATAATTTTATTATGGGTTAAATATATTTTATCCCTTTAACATTTGACGCGTTTTACGCTTTATCGCATCATATTCAAAACTCAATACTTTGCTCCTCAAATTTATTAAAATGAAACAATGTACCCCTAAATTTATTAAAAAAAATTAGTAAATAATTTGTTAGGTTAATAAATAATACTAACATTTGAAGAAAAATGACTTAAATGTAAAGAAAAACATCTATTACTCAAGTTTGAAATCGTCACACTTCGCATCTCTATGCAAAAATTACAAATAGTCATACAAACATCTCTCTAAAATAAAATAAAAAATCAAAAACTAGTAGTTACTACATTTTGAAAGCATTTGGAAATTTTTACTTCAAAGATGGTTTTACCCAATTCCATACTCGTGTTTGAACCAAAGTACAAGAATTTTCAATATTTTTTATAATTTTGCTCCGGATTTGTAATTAGAGGTAAAGTGTTGGTATTTAATAAATTTAGGGGACAAAATATTGGGTTTTGAATATGAGAAGGCAAAGTTAAAACACGTCAAAGGTTTAAGGGATAAAGTGTATTTATCCCACCCAATGATCATAAATATTGAGCTTGATTTGAACTTCTAAATGAAGCCAATGACAATAAATATTGCAACTGACGGTTGAATAAATATGATTTTCCATGCTCTTAACAATTTTTACCTTACCTACAATGTTAAGAATTAAAATAGCAACAAATTTGTAAATCCTTCCAAACAAACCTTTGTTTTTAATTTAAATATTTAAAAAAATCATAATTTTATTATTTATTGATTTTGTTTAACTGTTATCAATCAAATTCAAAACAAAACAACTTTCTTTATTGAATCATTGACATTTACTTTTGACACATCTAGAACTAAATTAGAGTTAAATATTGTAATAAACTATCCTTTAACATGTAGACATTATGTTTATTACATTCAATGAGTCATCACAGCTCTAAAACATGTACACAATTAAGAAAAGCTTACTATATACATTGTGAATTTAAGGTTTATCAATTAAGAAAATCATCCAAGAGGGTGTGGGGGTGTTGAATTGGGTTTTTGAAAATCTTTTCCAAACATACAAAATTTAAGCAAATTAAAAAATAATAAATAAAGAGATAGAGTTAGAGAAAATAGACATAATGTTTCATAGTGGTTTAACACTCCTTGCCTACATCCACTCTTCTTAAACTCCAACCAAGTGAAGGTTCCACTATCTTTGAAACTTCAATTAAGCTTCCAATGTTCTACACTTGGATTTTGGCTCCAATGGGTGCTACAAAATCCCTTCAAGTATACCTTAACTTGAAGCTTTGAATGTTCATAACCTCACTTCAATAATAATGAAAAATACTCTCACTTTAGCTCAATAAATGAACAAATACAAAGGAAGGTTAAGATGAATGACAAAGGTGTAATAAGGTGGTTTTTAAGTGATGAGTCAATGCACCAAGTATAGAAAAGAGAGCTTTTAATGAGTAACAAGTAGTTGGGAAGACGATTGCAAGTGTTCTCTATCTAATAAATGAGTTAGAACTCTTAATTTATAGGTTTCTAGCCTTGGGCATCAAAAGTATAAAAAAGTAGCCTCATCCAATTAAGCTCAAGTTCGACCAATTGACTAGCTGTTGGGGATTAAATCCATATTAGGTGACCATTGGACCTTGACAGTGCCTCAACTAGGAAAAACTTTTCTTTGATCAGGAAAAGTCTCTCCTCAACTAGAAATGCAAGCTCACTAGAAAAAAGAGAAGATTTTTTGCATTTCTCAACCGGTCCTTAATTGGGAAGGCTTAACGGGTCAATTGGTTCCCTCACTGATTGAGCTAGTTGAGCAATTTCCTTGATCGATTTACCTATTTTGACTCAAAAACCTATTTTTTCAGCTTTTTTTTTTTCTTTTAATACTTAAGTAAGGTCTTTAGGTACCCTAGTAAATTAAATTTGCCTAAGGTTCATGTGAGAATACTCAAGTTTTAATAAAAGTCAACTTTAGTGCTTAAACTGAGTATTGAAAAATGCATGGTTTAACATGAAAAACATAGGTGCATCTATGTATTCACCTTACAAATGATTCTTAGGCTTGAACAGTCTTTATGTACTCTTAAACTTGCATTGCTTTGATCTCTTGATGATTATCTTGAATTTTCAATTTAATTTCTCACATAGAACTTGAAACTCATCTTGATTTTAGGTTATTAGTATACTACTCATGGTTTCTTATTATCAAAACGTGATTAGGAGAACCCTCAATCTAACATGCATATAGTGTTAAGATTTCTACAATGCTCTCACTATATTTCATAGAATCATAGGGTCGAATAGATAGAGTCCCAAATTGAGGTTGAGATGAATAACGTCTTCATTGTGTTCCATAAGATTATGAAATAACACAATAAATTATCATATTAAGATTAAGGATTATGGATAAACTTTAATACCATTTGACTTTATTATCATTTTTTTAATGGCTCATTCCCTCGTATAAACATTATTTCGATGCGGGATTGACTTTGATGCAATTCATAATGATTTGTTCCATCCATCCATATATGTGTGTGTGTGTGTGTGTGCAAACCATTAAAAATTTTATTAGAATCGATTCTTGATGTCGAGGTAGAACCTTGTCTGTTTGGTCTTGCAATTTTATGAACCAACAAAGATGTTTTTCACCTTGAACCTAGTGGAAGACTTTATGTATATAGTCTTGTAATCTTTTACAACACAACAATGATGTTTTTTTACATCAAATAAGGAAAAAATTGTTTAACATTATATAAGCAAAAAAAAAAAAAAAACTATATAGTATAGTAGGTTGGTGAACCATAACTACCTGATAACTAATCTCATGATTCATTATAGTTCTTGGTTTCCCTTTATCCCATAAGCATTAATTGGTTATCTGAGTATACACACCTATATCTCATACATTATACATGACTTAGGTGCTTAACAATTACACAGAGGATACAAGTCATGACTTCCTTGTAAGTAGATAAGTTGTCCACAATCAATTATGGATTTGGGCAATCCAGTAGAGACTATAGTGCACTACCTCCTAATTGGAGGAATGACTAGTCTTGGTTGTTGGGATGGTTTTTCCATGGTGAGTACACTAGTGTATATGATGCATACTAGATAAGACCAAGGTGAATCATGATATCAAACTATCAATTGTCATGATTCACTAAACTAATATATTATTGAATGGACTCTTAACCTTGAGAGAATATTGAGCATGTGTCAAAATCAATAAGAGACTTTGACCTATAGACGTGACCATAAGACCTTAAGGTGGTCACTTATCCCTATGGATTACTGTTAATGGAAGTTAGTAGCAACAGGTACTCTCAATAGAGACACCATCATATCTCATAGGATTAAGACAATGTTTCTTCTTGGGTGATCTAAAGGACATGTGATCCAAAAAACTATGACCATGACATTTTGACATATGCTACCTGGGACTAGAGTATGTCAATTGATCACATAATAAGTGAGATATGTAGTTCAAAGATTGAAGAGGTAATCTTGATAGGTGATAACACTACCTTGTTAGAATACGAAGACTAGTTCATAGGGTCTACATGCAATGGTAGTAGGTCACGAACCCGAACTGCATCTCATTGTTATTTAGATAGGGTATTAGGGTAAATTTGATTCTCTATAGTGGGATATTGAATCAACTTTAGAATTAGAATATGAGGGAGTCAGTATTCCTATGAGTCCCAATAGTCCTTGCTTTGATCTCATATGCCATGTTGTCATGGTTTATAAGGGTTTGTTTGACTCTAGTTTCACTCTTGTACATAAAGGCGTTTTGGTAATGGAGCAATTTTGCACTGGGGATAGTGAACAAAGTCTCTAAATTGGGCCAATCGATTAATTAGATGACCTTGTGTGGTTAATTAATCAATTAGGACATGTTTTGTGCTAGATTAAGTCACTTAAATACAATAGGGGAACTCTATAAATACTCCCTTAGGGATTAGGGTTTCCAACACATTTGTGAGAGAACTATCTTTGACATATAGAGAAAGATAGAGAGACAAGGAACTTTCCTTCCAAAGTCCACTCTTTATAGTGCCAAGGTCATGGTTTGAGTTATCGGGCAAAAGACTTTAAGTGTATCAGACTTTCAGAGTATTCAGACATCTTCTTCACCACAAGGAATTGATATAGGAACATCCAAATCCAAGTATAAATGTTTCTTCTTTAGTTCTAGTAGTCTAAATGGTTTTAAAAGCCATGTTTATGCTTAGATTAGTTCCTAGAGAAGCATAAGGTAACCCTATACTATTAGTCAATTGTCATAATTTTCTCCACTTGTTTAGTAGAGACCTTTTTAGGGCTTACAAGGGTGATACCCTATGATACCTTCCCAATAAGTAGTCTAACCCTCGGATCTAGACTCGATTTTTACAAAGTTTGCTTTTTCTTAAAAAAAAATAAAATAAAATGAGTCTCTTAAGGTTTTCTTTTATATTTTATTTTCCGTCTAAAAATAAACAAAAATAAGCAGCAACTCAAACTTTTTTTAAAACTAATTTTTCATAATACAAAATGAGTCTCACAATCAAGTGGGGACACACATGAAAAATGTAAGCCCACACATAGTGCACTTAAAAAACTACTCAAATTGCACACTTCTTAGGTGTTATTAGGTAAATAGTGCACTTTCCTTAGGCACTTTACCAATTGGGTACTACTTAAGTGCCCTAAGAAGGAAGAGCACCTTACTACCCCAGTTTACATAACATTCACAAAAGCACATCACAACAACCATGAGTACGTTATTTTTTACTAATAAGCGAAGCATACCTTAGCAACCCTAAGTTTGAAATTGCTCTTTAATAACACTACGCACCTCCCTAATTCATAACTGCACACTTTTTTTTCCCATTTATGAAGCGCACCCGACATAGCTTCTACTTTAGTCTATTGCCTTGATTGCTCCACCTTATGCTCATGCCACACTGATTGATGGATTTGTCTTTATTGTTTATTATGTCAAAACAAAATTTATAACCTAATTCAACTATGCTAAGATAAATTTTGTCCAATCAAAAATGGTTTTTATTAAAAGTTGTGGTAGTGTAGCAGTTTTAGGTATCATTGATTACTACTCAAAAAGTGTTATTTGATAGCTTGTAATTAACTATTTTAAACACTCTTGAGTAGTAATTATTTCCTTTTAACTCAATTGACATGTTAAGGACCCTTGCAATCAATTCTAATCAAATTGTGTAAGTTTTGGTGCTTTTGTTAGTAATTTGATCACCAAAGCAATCCAAGATTGAGGAGAGTTATTTGGAATCCATGGCAAAGCAATGGAAAGCTCAAATACATGAAGAACCAAAGCTTTGGAGCTCCATAGCCCTTTTCCAAAGTCGTTCAAAGTATGCAAGGAGAGAAGCAAAGAGGAGAAAAACAAAGAAGAAAACAAAGTACAGTAGCTGCAGTCTTCCTTTGCACTTTTGGAGTACTTCCCGAAGTCCATTTTCTACATTCTATATACCATTTCAAAGCTCAGGAAGTCAAGAATCCAATGCTTTAAACGGCACACAATTTGGAGTCGAAATGAGGAAGTTACAGCCGTTGGAAGCCGATCACTCCAAGCTGAAGGAAGATTTTGCAAAGTGCTGCGAAATCACCCTTTTGTTGCGAGATATTTCGCAGCCTTTTTGTACAGTGCTATGGATTTCCCCTGAAGTTTCACGTCAAGTTGGAAGCCGATAGCCGCAAGATGAAAGACCACTTCACAGCGGTGCGAAATCAACCGGTTGCTGCGAAGTGATTTTGCAGCCCTTTTTGTGCATCTGCGAAATCTCGCAGACCTCATTTTCACCTGCGAAACGGTCCTGAAGCTTCCCGATAGTTGTGCACCGACTCTTTTAGATCTTTTCTTCTAATATTTTTGTGTCTAAATTTCCATTTTCTCCTTGTATTCAGCCACTCATGTAATTCCTTAGCTAGGAAGTATCCAAGGAAGGGTAAATTACCTTCCTATATAAACTTCCTTGCATCCATTGTAAAATAGATAATCCATCATATAATATATCATATATAGAATCAACGAACAGAGCACTTGCTCTGTTTTTCATATATATTCTTGTTTTCTCGTTTGTTTTCTTTCTAACCAATCAAACTCTGAGGATTTTTCCTTAGAGGATGAGAGGCTAGGCTCTTTGTCTCTTGGAGTGAGGAAATCCGGGTAAGTTTCCACATGCATAAATTGGAAGTTTTGTTGTTTTAGTTTTTAATGAAGAGAAAGTGTGACCCGTTAATAGTTTTTATCTTTTTAGTTAACTTAAAACGTCTTTAAATCACCTGGGTCAACACTTGGTAAGGCAAGTGATATCCGTCCATGGAGATTCACTAGTTTACCCCTTGCGAGCCTCTGGAAGGTGACTTAAAGGTAGGATTTTCTAGAATTGCCAACACTTGGTAAGCTTTTGGACTCCAAGGAGACATCCATTAGTTATCTCTTGTGAGCTTTTGACGGATAATCCAAGGTTAAAGATCACCTTGAATGGCAAGTGTTAGGTGAGAGGTATGAGCCATTGCAAGGTGCATCAGTGAGAGGGATTTAGTGTTTGAACCCATTAATGGGAAGCATCTGTACAACACCGGTTAGAGAAGGAACTATATGTTAATTCTCTAATGCGAGGAAAAGAAACAAGTGACTGGAACTCCCTTTTTGTATGAGGAATCTGAGCCCAGTGATCTAAACTCCAAGAAACACTTTTCTTTTCTAAGTAAAATCAGTTACTATTTTTGGTTAGTTTAAAACCAAACCTTTTTCATTCAAACATCTTTATGTTTTCTTTTAAAGCTAACCTTGAAATGAAAAGGCACCAATTCAGCTTTGAATTAATATCATTTGCAAAGTGAAAACCCATCCCAGTGAACGATCCTAGAGCCACTATGATATAGTAGCTTTGTCTTTGCTACCCTAGTATATGGTGTAATAGGTTATAAATTTTGTTGATTACTCCCTCAATTAAGGAGCACCAGCTGGACACGAATCAACTGAGACACCAATTAGGCATGAATCAATCATCCATTGGGATGGATTATTTCTGGTAATTAAGACTTGAATAGGGGAAAAAGAAATGATTGTGATAAAGTGAAATTGGATTGAAAATTCATGATGAAAAATCAAAATAACAATGATTTCAAATTGGGAAGAATAATAAAATATAAAACAAGAGAAAATTAATAGGGAAAAGAAATTCTCAGAGTTAGAATTTTTTTAGAAAACAATCTATATGTTGAATAGGTATTGAGATCTATTTTTCATCAAGTTAGATTGAAAATCTAAATTCCTATCTAAACCAATTTTTTATTTAGCTTTAAATCTAGATCTAATTTTTCTTCAAATTAAGTGATTTAATCCAAAATATCAATTTAAAACCATATATTCAATTTGTCTTAAATCATCTTTAATTATTAATACAATGAAACTATTCAAAGTCATTAAATCTACCTTTAATAATTTAATGAATCTACTTAGTTTGTATTGTGGTAGTCATTCAAGACAATTTGAAGAGAAAAATCCCTAACATTCAATAAATTAATCAATTGGTTCAAATTACCTTTGCAATTAGCTCATTTCTTTAATTCACCATAGATCTTGTCTCTAGATCATCATTTCTTCAAGAAAAATGAGACTTAACTACTCATGCTTGGAGATTTGGTCTCACAAGACATATTTGGCTGTAAGAAAATGAAGAAAAATGAAAGAAAATAGAGAATTCTATTATGAGAGAGAATTTCCAGAAAATTCTATAATCAAAAGTGTCTAAAAGCTTTTACATGAGAAATTCAAGTTTCTATTTATAGGTCAAGGTCAAGTGGATACTAAGAAACCTCTCATTAGTCTTCTAGAACCTTCCATATTTGAAAATCTAGAGTTTAGCATCAAAATTCACCATTTTGTGTGAGTTTGGATCATTTTGCAATAGGGTTATCATTTTCACACGGTCGTGTGAAATTCAATTGAGCAACAACAATAGTAGAGGGCTTTCTAGACATGGTTGTGCAAAATTTTAACATAATCATGGAAATTTGCAATATATGGTTTTTAAGCTTCTTTTTAATTCAATTCGTATTTTTTGTCACTTAATGCATTAAAATTACAACTTAAAACAACTCTAAACCTCATAAAACTTGTTAGAATTCTTGCAAAGGCAACAACATATAAATTGGGTATTTTGGGCATAATTATTACTCAAAAAATGTGAAATGCATGATAGTTTTTATCTATATTATGCTCTTTTTGAGTAGTAATCATTCCTCCCAACCAACACATTGCTAGTCCTTTAGCAATGGTAGGACAAAAAGAAAGAAAGAAAAAAATACTCAAAAAGAAATCCTAAGTCACTTAAGCAAATCATTTGGAAAATATCTTTGATATTTCCATAGCATAAATGGTTGATAAGCAAACATACCTCACTATCCATAAGTATCATCAAAATCCCAATTTATTTACTATCTTTAATAAAACGAATATCATGCAAATCAAAGTATTAAAAACATATCCATTTACAATCTTTCCAAATAAGTCTTGAGTGTAATTAAGTTAGCCCTTAAATATAGTACTTAAAACTAATCCTCCCTCCAACATAACTTAATTCATCTCAATCATTAAAAACCACTCCCTCATAGGTCAAGAATGCACCTATCTTTATTTATTTATGTTTTTTTTTTCAAATGACTTATTGTAGGAGTGCAATGTTAAAGGTATCTCTAAGTACATAGTCCATGTAGTGGGGATTCATCAATGACTGTCAACCATTAGACATAGGCCACTAAGTTTAAGGACTTTTCAACCACTAACTTCTCAAACTTCACCCCAAACTCCTCAAATTAGGGTCTAATACCTTAGTACCTTCAATTGAACTCATACTCCACCCATCCACCCATGTAATGAGCATTGAGGTTGGTGACTAGCTCCCAATCAAAATGACTTGAGGCACTAGGCTTCAAGGACCTTTGGGCTATAAACCCCTTGGACTTGTCCAGGTTTCAAGGTAAGCATAACTCAATTTTTTTTTTCAAATTGGGCACATTGACTTGTTTTTTTTTTTTTTCTCAATTTGTCTCAACTCAATTAAAAATTATTCCATGTTACCAAGACAATTAAGTTCAAGTCTAAAGGTTAGACTAGTTTTTTTATCTTATGTCTAGAGTCTAGAGTGCACAGTGTGTGTCAAGACTTAAATAGAAATGACCCTTGGGAAAATAAAAATTCAAAGTCAAATTAACTTCAATCTACACAACAAATCTTCCAAGATCAAGCAAATAAGCTAGTATTTTAAATCAACTTCTTTCAAGTAAGGTATGCTCATTCATCAATTACAAATATTATAGTCATCTAAAAAATAGAAAATAAAAATTCACCGAATAAATCACAAATGTGATTTATGAAAAAAAAAATCCTAGAAAAACTAATAAAGCTAACAACATATTTCATTTTCTTTCTTTCTAATCCTTCCCCGAACCTAACTTGTACATTGTCCTCAATGTGCAATGAAAATATACAAAGAAAATAAGAGAAGATGCCTTAGTATCTCATGAATTTCAACTCCAAGAGCTAAAACAAAAATAAGATCAAACATGAGCATTGTCAGATATGAATGATATAAGAGAATAAAAAAAATAAAATCTACAAAGCATAAACTATGTTAGAGACATAATGTGTGGAGTAAAATCAGGGTATAGATGATGACAATGTCCAAAGAAAACATGATTTCAGTAATGAGTCAATGAGTCTCATGAAGTTTTTAAAGTTTCAAACAAGTGTGTGAACTAAACAAGAAGGTGAAGTGTACTACAACCATGGTTTGAAATGTCATAATTTTTCGACGAAATTTCAGTTATCGGAATAGACCAACACAATATTCCTCATTGATAATCAGTTAGTCGATTTTCACTAATTTCTTTTGGAAATATTGGCATTTATCGGTATTTTTGCCGATTTTTTGGGAAATTTCCCAATATTTCAGTGGTCAACTCTAATTGACCCCATGTTGCCCGTCCCCTTTTCAAATTTCAAACCTGCTACACACTCACCCCCTCTTAAATTTTTTTTTTGAAATTGTTTACATTGTTAGGTTCAAGTTTGGTTACCACTAGGCTAAGTGTACACTTATGAATATATGTTAATAATAAATATGTTAAAGTTCATTATTAAAAAATTAATTAATTAATTATAATTATTTTACTTTAAATTTTATTTAATTAATTAATAAATGTATAAAAACCATCATTTTAATTTTTTTTAAAAATATTTTTTAATATCGTTTATATGATAATTAAATGTAAAAATATAAATATTAAAAAAAATCATATATGTATCATAATTTATTTTATATTGTTGAATGCATTTGAATTAAATAAATTATGGTTTTAATATTAAATGTATCATCATTTATCTCATTAATTATATATTAAAACATTACTATCACTTCACTTTTAAATTTTTTGTATTTATCATTTTAATTTTATTTAATTTTGAATGTTTTTATTTTAAAATATTCAAAATATAAATTTATTAAAAAAAAATACTAAAATAACAAAAATAATAATAGTCAAGTTCTAATATTTTATAAATTAAAATTAATTTGATTAGATAAATAATAAATTATTAAGATCAATTTCTCCTTACTTACCAATATTTTCTTTACCTATGTCAATTACACTTAGAAAATAACTTTAACATGTGTATTTTTACTTATTTTATCATTTTTTTGGAATTTTTCTCAATATTTCCATGAATTTTGACTAATTTTCACCTTATCGATATTTTTTATCAAAATATCCATCGATATTTCTCCGATATTTTTTATATATCCGTAAAATTCAAATACTAATATATCTGTATTTATCGATATTTCAAATCATGACTGCAACTATTTTCTTTTTTAAAAAAAATTTGGCAAAATCATGAGAAAATTCACATGTACACACAAATTGGTCTAGAGAGCTCTTTCTTATTGCAACTTTCAGCATAATTTTCGTACAATCATGTGAAATTCACATGATCATGCAAATGGGTCCAGATGCTTAAAATTACTATAGTCATCCACATCAATTTTACATAGTCATGCAAAAATTCAGATGATCATTCGAAATGAGATAAAGGCTTAAAACTTTTGAATTTTCAATGATATGAACACTCCCATGTTTAGGCATGACTTCACCTGTATTATCATGATTGTGCGAAATGGTGATAGGTCATTAGAACTTCTTTTTGCCTTACTTTTTACATTCTATCATTTCGACATGTCCTTCAAAGCACAAATCAAGGAGTTGAGATGGATTTATTTAATAGAAACTAAAAGAAAAATCAAACAATAAAAAAATCAAGATTTAAAGGAAAGTAGAGAAACAAGAAACCATAGGGCTAGCTAGCCATTGAAATGACTAAGCCCATAAACCCTTGCATTAATACTCGATTTGGATATGTGTAGACCCTCAATTTTGTCCCTTGACACTTGCATGTACCTTAGGGGTGTCGCCTGCACCCAATTTTTGTATGTCACTGCCATGGAGCCCTTGTTGAGCTTAATCGATTTTTGGACCTCACAGGAGTTCACCTATGGCTCGATTTAGTGCGTGCAGTGGTCCATTATGAAATGCCGTCATGGCCAATTCCTTGGTTCATATCAGACTACAAGTTAGAGGTTAAGGCCTCCACAAAAACTTTAGTTCAGTGGGAGCTCATTGAAGGCCATCCAAATCGGGAACACTTTGGCTTGTTTTAGTCATTTCTCCATCATCCGAACTCGGAATTGCACGCTGTTTTTTTGTTGGATTCCTTATTATTCGAGGGGTATTCTATCAAAATTCGAGAATTTTTCTCAACCGTCTCAACCAATTTGTTTTTGGCATTCTTGTCACCTTAGGCCCATTTAGATGCACCTGGCCCATTAGGAACACTTCTAAGTCACTTAGCACATTTTTTTTATCACTTGGACACCTCCTTGGTTTAGTTTCCATCTAATTCATCTTGGCACTTTCCATTTAGGTCACCTAGGTCACTTGGGTATTTTTTGTGGGCTTAATTCCCTAAGACTAGTTTCTTGATTGATTGATTTTTGAGATTAGGTGAGTATGTAGCTTTATTTTTTTTATTTGGATTGGTTGAGATGAGTTTTCGATGTTTAATTGTGTCAATTTGATATATATATTTTTTTTTATTTCTATTTTTTGTTTGTGTTTGAGTTTAATATTTAGATTATTGTTACATGTGTGTGGTATTGATTTATTTTTCCTACTTTATTTATTTATTCATCCACTTATTTATTTTTAGAAAATTGCAGGTGATTGGGGATCTTATATTATTATTATTATTATTATTACTAGTATTATTAGTTAATATTATCATTCTCAATATTATTATTATTATTATCCTTATTATTATAATAATAATTATTATTATTTTTATCATTATCTTTGTTATTATTATTATTATTTATTTTATGATTTTACTATGTCATTTTATTTTCATTTTGTATTATTGTATTCTTTTTATTTTGTATTATATTATGCTTTTATTACTTTATTTACTTAAAAAAAGAAGGAAAATGATACTTGGGAAATTGGCAAAATGCATGGCAAAAGGAGTTTCTTTTAGAAAAAAAGGAAAACCGGGGTTTTCTGACTTGGTGTATGGAAAATGGGAGCCAAGTGAGTAATCTTAATGGGGAAGAAAAGAAATGAAGAGGCGTGGAAAGGATCTGAGAAAAAAGGAAGGAGAGGTTTTTGAGGGGCTCTACATGGGAAAAAGATAGAGATATTTTTTAGGAGTGGAAAGGTTTTTTGAAGATGATATAAGAAGAAGAGAGAGATAACAATAGGGAGAATGGGGATAGGTGGAGAAAAAAAATATGAAAAACGGGGGAAGGAGGAATGGAGAAAAGAAAAACATAAAACAAAGAGAGGAGCGGTCGGCAGAGAAGGTTTTGAAAAAAAAAATATGAGTTTTTGAGATTTGGAGTAGGCTGTAAAAGGCAAGGGAAGAGAAAAGATAAAAGAAAAGATGAGAGAATTTTAGTTAGTTCTTTGGCCCCGGGAAAAAGAGAACTTACCGGTCTTTGAAGAAAGAAAAAGGTGTTCTCAGGTATGGTTATTGTATCTCTTACGTTCATTTCCGTTTATGAATTATGTTGATAACGGACTGATGTTGAATTGGGAATTGTTTTGTTTTATATCATGCTCTTGAGATTTCATTTGAGAATTGATTTGAACATGGTCCACTGTTATATTAAGAATGATTGTTTATTTGTTTGTTCTTGTGGTCATGCTCTGTTTTGGGATATTTTTCTTTTTCTTTATTGAGTATATGATCCATTTGTGGTTTTGCTAAGACCCTTCATTTCTAGATCCTGGTAGACCACCGTATCCCTATATGATCATAGATCTGTAGCTCTACTTGCATCCATACCAGTACACACTTTATATCCCACGATGTAGTTTCCATCGGTTTCTTCATCTCAACAATATGGGCTAGTAGTCGCAAGGCCCCTACTGCTACCAAGTTCACATATCCATGGGCCTTACAGTCCTGTGTTGATTCCCCTAGGAATGGTTTCTTACCTAGGTTGAGTCATTACCCGATGTCTGTCAATCCAATAGCCTCTCCAAGTACTTAACCCACTGTTGGATCAGGCTAAGTGTATGAGTTAACACCATTATCCCTTTCAGCACCTGCCTATACCGCCAATTGTGTCCTTAGTGTGATGGTTCTTTCTTCCCGTCCAGGTGCACCCCAGGACACTCACTATGCACAACGTGGAATGTGCAAGTTTGGTTCACTCTTTTGAAAAAAAATGGGTTCCGTCATTCTAGCACCCAACAGCCGGTCCAGCCGCATTTTGGCTGTTATAGTTTGTTCATTTGCCGTCGACTGGGACCACTACTCCACTGGTGATTGCAGTGACTCCCGTTGCTGCCATGGCATAGGCAGCGCTCCTTCACCTCAAACAGGGCTCTCATTTTCCAGCAGCCTGCTTCAGTCATGCTTTGGAGCTACTGTAGTTCGTTTTCTAGCGTCGGCCTGAGTTGTAGCTCCACTGACGGTCGTGGCAACTCCCTTGCTATTGTGGCATGAGCGGAACCCTTTTGGCCCTCATCACTAGAATTACCCTAGGTTCGGGGTAGTTTATTTTTTAGATAGAGGTCTCGCTGGCGATGCCAAGCTGGTCACCCCCCAGTGTGGCATGCAGGAGCATTGCTCCGTCTTCATGTAGTCCACTCGTTTTGCCCAGGGGGAAAAAAAAAAAAAAAACTTATTAACCCATGTGTTCTATTTACTATTCTTCATTTTTTATTCTCAAATAGCATTTAAAATTTTTTTTTGTCTATTTAATCTTTAAGTTTTAATCCTCAAATAGCTTTTCTAAATTTTCTGAACCTCAATTCTTAAAACACAACTTTTAAATTGTCTTCTAAAATTTAGTTTTCTTTTTTTAATACTATTTTCAAATATTTTTTTGTAAATTTTCCAAAACTTAATTTTTTTTAACACCATTCTTCAATTCTCATATTTTCGAAATTCCAAATCCAATTTTTTTAAAAATACTAACTTCAAATAAGTTTTCAAAAATTCCATTTCTCTTAAAATTCCAAAGTTTCTAAATTGTCGAATGTAATTTTTTAAGTTTCCATTTCTAAAACTTCCAAATCCAGTGTTTTAAAAAAAAATACTAACTTCAAATAAGTTTTCCAAAATTCCATTTCTCTTAAAATTCCAAAATTCCACAACTCTCAAAATTCCACAGTTTCATTTTTAATACCATTCTTAAATTAATTTTTCAAAGTTCCCAAAAGTCCAAGATTCCTAAATTTCATGTTAAATACTTTCTTCAAAGTTTATTTTTCAAATTTCCCAAAACTCAAAATTCTAAGGTTTTATTTTAAATACTTTCCTTAAAGTTTATTTTTCAAAGTTCCACATTTTCATTTTAAATACTATCCTCAAAGCTTTATTTCCAAAATTCTCAAGTTTTAAAATTTCCGAATTTCCAAATTTAATTCTTTAAGTTTCTGCTACCAAATTTTTCAAAACTCCAAAACTCTTAAAATTCAAGGTTTAATTTCGAAAATTTTGGATTCAATTTTTTTAAGTTTCCGTTTCCCAAATTCCCAATTTCGAAAATTTCGGATTCAGTTTTTTTAAGTTTTAATTTCCCAAATTCCCAAAATTTCAAAAATTCTGGATTTAATTTCTTAAGTTGACCTTCTCAAAATTTCCAAAATTCTCAAAATTCTGAATTTAATGTTTTAGGTTTCCATTTCCAAGACTTCCAAAATTTTGAAATCTCTAGATTTAATTCTTTAAGTTTCCATGTATACAACTTTCATGAGTTCGGTGGCCTTTAATTGATCAATTAATTCAGTTAAATTTTTATGGAGAATCATGGAATTTGTGGCAATTATTGGATGAAATTCAAGCGGGAAATATGTTAATTCCCAATTGAAAACCAGTTGAATTGGAATATCTAAGTTTTAGCCACATCATCCAGATTCATGGTTGCATTTGGTGGCTACTGGGTAGAGCTTAGAGGTTACATATATATGGTTTGGTCATGGTTGAAGATTTTAGTAGATTTGGGGATTGCAAATGTTGTGTGCTTGTGCTTATTGACTCACCCTTTTTCCGTAGCGCATGACTAAGGACCTCAGGTACGCATCATTATTCTGATTATTGATTTCCTATGAATGTCGAATACAAGCTAAGATTGTATGAGTCTTGTCATCCATGGAGCTTAGGGGGAATTGACTGATCTTTGACCTACATGCTCCAATGTACCAAATTCACTAGTAGAGACCGGATTCCAGGCCTAGAAGGGTGCTATCTCGCATGAGGTACCTTTCTAATAGGTAACTTGATCCCCGGACCCAGCAATCGAGTTTCGCCGACCGCTTTTTCCTTAACTGGAGTCATTTAGGGGTTTTTGTTTTTACTTAATTTTTGCCATTTCAAAAATGAAAATAAAAAGTAAGTGGCAACTCCAAACAAACCGTTCCTTATCGAGAATAGATTTTCCAAAACTTTAAATCCGTTTTTCCTCCACACCTACAATTTATTATTTTTAATAGCGAGTCGCGCTGTTCGATGGATCGGGGGAGGGTCCACAATATGACTTGAAAATAATAAGTAGACCAACTCCTTGGTACTTAAGCTTTCTTGGAAAAATATGTGCCTTGAAATAACCTTCTTTGAATTTGTTTTTTTGAATAAGTTGGTCATGCCATTCTTTGAGCTTCTTTTTAATAGCATTTGAATTATTTTGCATATCATGTTTCATTGTTTGCACTTTCTTCAAACCAAAAGACTAGTACATTAACTTCAAAATTTGAATTTCTTCATTAATCCTCCAAACTTTAATCCACCCATTGGAAATTGTTTCACCAAGTTTTGAAAAATTTTCTTCAACCATTTCTTTCTTTGGATCTTCCATAGGTAATTCAATCAAACAAGCCTCCATAAGTTCCTCTTCCTCTTTGGTACCATGCTTCTTACATGAGTAGAAAATGTTTAGCTCAATTGTCATGTTACCAAAGGTAAGTTGTTTCACCCCACTTCGACAATTAATGACTGCATTTTCTATCGGAAAGAAAGGTTGACCAAGTATAATAGGAACATTGTTGAGTCTACTAGTTCCTTGTTCCATGTCAAACACCACAAAATCAACCGAATAATACAATTTATTTATTTGGATCAACACATCTTGAATAATTCCTCTTGGAAATTTAACCGATTTGTTCACCAATGAAAGTGTGATGGAAGTAAAATTTAGTTCTCCAAGCCCCAATTGCCTATATATTGAGTAGGGAAGAAGATTCACATTTATCCCCAAGTCTAAAAGTGTTTTTTTCACAAAAGTGTTGTCAATGTTCACTGAAATAATTGGACATCTTGGATCCTTATACTTGATTGGAGTCTAGCATTGGATAATTGCACTAATTTGTTTAGTCAAGAAAGCTTTCCTTTTCAAATGCACCCCTCTCTTTATGGTACACAAATCCTTACAAATTTTGGCATAGGTCAAAACTTGTCTAATCATGTCAAGGAATGGTATATTGGCTTTTATTTACTTCAAAACTTCAAAAATTTTTGGAGCATTGTTTACCATCTTCCTTGATTAAAGAGCCAAGGGAAAAGGTAGAGTTAAGAGTATATCCTTGTTCATTTTAGCTACACTCTTCTCCTTTTTTTTTTTCTTCAAACTTTTAGCATTTGTTCGTTCACTCTTATCACCATCTTCAATTTTCAATTTTTTTTTCTTTCTTATTTTTCCTTTCATTTGGTTTTGGTTGCTCTAATTCCTTTCCACTTCTCAAGGTGATGGTTTCTTTGACTTCATCCTCTTTAGTATAAATTCCACAAGCTTCATTAACTTCATGTTTTTCCCTTGTGGTAGGTTGAGGTTGAGATGGGTATATCCCTTTCTCTTAAAATGAATGCATGTTGAAAAGCTTTGAAATTACTAGCTGAATGTTGTCAATTTTTTGGTTGACATCAGCTTGCATGCTATCAAACTTTTGATTCAAAGCTATGTCAATGTAGTCCATCATTTTATTAACTTGAGTATTGATATCATTTTGATTACCAATAAAATCTCTCAAAATTTTACTCAAGTTTACAATAGCTTGCTCAACCAAAGAAACTTGTTGTTGAGGATCTTGCATGAATTGTTGTCTTTGTGAGTGTTGGCTTGAATAAAATTGTACTTGTCCACATTTCCATGACATGTTTGAATGATTCTCAACAAGCATTTCCCTTATAGTTGGTATTGTAGGACAATCATGCACTTGATGTTCCATAGATTGACAACTAGAACATTGCTCCATGTAAATTGGATTATCATATAATGCATTTACTTCATGAAATTCCTTAGCTTCAAGTTCCTCTAGCCTTTTTTTCAAAACTATCATTTTAGTACATAGATCAACATCTTCATTCAACATATGTATTCCACCATTTGAATTACTTTGAGATTTGGATTTGTGTGAATCCCTTCCATGTGGCTCATCCCACGACCCTGATATTTTAGCCACATAATTCAAAAATTCACATGGTTTCTAGAAATTGCTTCATAGTTGGCGACATTCTTTCATCAAAGTAACTTACAAACATCCATGTGTCAAACTCATGGTGAGAACAAACATTGACTACTTCTATATATCTTTCCAAACAAGAATAAAATTTTTCATTGTCCAATGCCACAAAATTGGTAATTTGCTTTTTCAAGTCACTTGTGCGATGTGTGGGAAAAAATTTCTTTAAGAAAGTTGTTTTTACCCCTAACCAATACCTTATGCTTTGGGGCCTTAATGAGTTGAACCACAACTTAGCCTTATCTTTCAATGTGAATGGAAAAATCTTTGATCTTATAAACTCTATGGATGTATTTCCCTTATGAAATGTATGACATACCTCTTCAAAATCCTTGATGTGAATGTATGGATTTTCATTTTCTATTCCATGTAATTGAGGTAGAAGTGGCACTAAGTGAGTTTTTATTACAACTGGTTCATTAGGAAGAACTATACATGATCCCACACCTATCCTTTGAGGATGCATATATTCTCTCATTGATTTAGACATGCAAGAATTACCATTATTTAATCCATGTAGACTTTGTTGGTCTTTCCCTTGACTTTTCATTTCCTAAACAATTGGATCACAAACCAAAGATGATTATTGATATAAGTCCTTTGCAATCTCTCTCTCAAATTTTATTCTCAATGTAGCATGCAATAGAGAGCCTACAAAAAAAGTCCATAAAAACCAAAACAAACCAAGAAAAACAAAAAGACAAAAAGAAAAGAAAAAAATGAAATTAAAAAAAATAAAGAGAAAAATGGAGAATCAGTAAAGAGAACTTCACTAATCTTGTGACGTAGATCACAAAGGCTAATCCTCACCCAAAAACTTGCCTCAATCACCTTCACACCATCTCTAGCAACGATCTCATTTTTTATTGATGGATTTTTATTTGTTGTTTATTATATCAAAACAAAATTTATAACCTAATTCAACTATGTTAAGGTAACTTTTGTCTGATCAGAAATGGTTTTTAGCAAAAACTATGGTAGTATAGCGATTTTAGGTATCGTCCACTATGATGGATTATTCCAAGTAATTAAGGCTTGAATGAGGCGAAAAGAAATGATTGTGATAAAGTGAAATTGGATAGACAATTCATGATGAAAAATAAAAAACAATGATTTCAAATTAAAAAGAATAATAAAATGTAAAACAATGGAAAATTAATAGGGAAAAGAAATTCTCAGAGTTCGAATTTTCTAAAAAACAATCTCTTTGGTGGATAAGTGTTGAGATCTATCTTTCATCAAGTTAAATTGAAAATCTAAATTCTCATTTAAACCGATTTTTTATTTAACTTTAAGTCTAGATCTAATTTCTCTTCAAATTAAGTGATTTACTCCAAAAAAATCAATTTAAAACCATATATTTAATTCATCTTAAATCATCTTCCAATGATTCACACAATGTAACTATTCAATCTCATTAAATCTTCCTTTAAGAATTTAATAAATATACTTAGTTTGCATTGTGGTAGTCATTCAAGACAATTTGAAGAAAAAATTCCCCAAAATTCAATTAATCAATTAATTTGATCAAATTATCTTTGCAATTAAAACTCATTTCTCTAATTCACCATAGATCTTGTCTTTGGATCCTCTTTAGAGAAAAAACAAGATTTAGACACTCATACTTGGAGATTTGGTCTCATAAGGTATGTTTGGTTAGTAAGAAAATGAAGGAAAATGAAAGAAAATAGAGAATTATATTAAAAGAGAGAATTTCTAGAAAATTCTACAATCAAAAGTGTCCAAAAGATTTTACATGAGAAATTCAAGTTTTTATTTACTGGCTAAGGTCAAGTGGACTCTTGACAACCTCTTATTAGTCTTCTAGAACCTTCTAGATTTACAGATTTAGAGTTTAGCACCAAAATCACCATGTCATGTGAGCTTGGATCATTTCGTATGAGGATTATCATTTTTGCACAGTTGTGTGAAATTAATTGAGCAGTAACAGTAGTGGGAGGCTTTTTGGGACATTTCACATGGTTATGCGAAATTTCGCATCTTCATGCGAAATCAATTCAAACATCCTTCTTAGCTTGTAGCACAAATTTCCTTTTCTAGTCCAATTTGCTTAGTCATGAGAAGTTTTTGCATGATCATGCAAATTTGCAATATATAGTTTTTGAGCTCATCTTCAATTCAATTCATCTTTTTTGTCACTTAATGCATCAAAATCACACATTAAATTACTCCAAACCTCATAAAACTTATTAGTAACTCTTGTAAGGGCAACAACATATAAATTAGGTATGTTAGGCATAATTACTACTCAAAACATGTGAAATGTATGATAGTTGTCATCTATACTATGCTTTCTTTGAGTAGTAATCACACACCTTCTGATCATTATGCATGCAAGGTTGTGTAACACTTAGTTCTCTTGGAAAGTTGATTGATCCACCCATGTTACCAAATTAACGTACTAAAAAGGAAGGAAGCGTAGTCAAAAGCCCCACACTAACATTTCATGATTGATGGTTGCATTGACACACTTAGAGTACTAGCATGGGTAGGTGGTCTAACTAAATAGTGACGACTTTGTAGCAGTAGAGAAGGAAATAAATTTTTTCCTATAAATATGAGAACTATAAATAAACAAAAAAAAAAAAAGGGATGATAACAGAGAAATAAGTTAGATTGTTTTTAGTTGTTTTCTTGTATCTTTCTCTTTTTATAATTTTTCCTCATTTAATAAATATTTCTTTCTAGTTCTGTGTTTTAGTGTTTTCTTTTTTATTGTGTGTGTGTGTGTGTGTGTGTGTGTGTGTTTTGTGTTCTTCGCTTCAAGGGGTGAAAAGAGTCAAGATCTCCATATTTGAGTTCGGTTCACTATTGGTTTACCTATGAATGGTTGAAAGGGACATAACTTAGCTTAATAGTTATAAAGATCGAAATGAGTAACTATTAACTTAGGTCGATGGTTATAAGGACTGAAAGAATAACCATGGTTACGGGTCTTACAAACCAAACACATGTCTTTTAACATGGGGGGCAATCCACTTAGATCATCTAATTGCAATGACCTAAAAAGAGTAATTAGACCAAGTTGATCTTTTGTTCAAGTGATTAATGGCCCTGTCAATTGGAACCCCTTTGGTATAAACCTTAAGCCTAATCCTAAAGCCGACAAAGGTTTAAAGCCTGTTGGTGATTTGAGCTTAAGAAAAGAAATTTAAGTGAATTTCTACCCTTAGAGTTCATATTCCCTTTAGTTTTTCAGTTTCTAGGTTCCCTTCTTTACTCCAATTTAAAAATTCATTTTTGTTATTTCCGTGCTCACAACCTAAAAACCCATTCGTTTATCATATTTAATTTAAAGTTCCATGTAGAGACAACCTAATATCTATACAACTATTAGTTCTTTTTAGTTTTTTAGTTCAAGAACTAAGAGTTTTAATGACTAATCTAGTTTAATTTTGTTCTTGTAAAATTTCATTACTAAATTTATTTTCAATTTTTAATTTAAATCAGAGACAAACCTTTTCGAACCAATGACCAAGAACAATCATCCCCCAATGAGAAGGTAGTCACTACAACCCTAAATGGATTTCCTAAGTCCATTAACCATCTGTGAACAATTCATCTACTTGCAAGGAACCAATGACTTGGATCTTTCATGCGACTCCTAATTCATTCAAGTCATGTATAATGCAAGAGATGTTTAAGTCTAAATGCTCATAAAATATAATGCATGAATAAGATAGATAGAATTTGGGAAAGTCGAATCATATTATTAAATAATAAATCCATCATTTAATGTCATGTCACACTTTTAAAGACTCTATCTTAACATGGAAAAGTTCAAAGCTATCATTAATTGTTTCCTCCACCGTGGAAGCAAAATTTGAAGCATGTTATGAGGCTACTTCTCATGTACTTTGGTTAAGGAATTTCATATCAAGGCTTCAAATTTTAAATTCCATTTCAAAGCTACTAAGATTTTTATGTGATAACCCTAAATTCATTTTGAAATTCACAATATTTATTATGTTCATGTTCCAATTATTATTATTATCAATTAAAGAAAGTTCAAATTATTGATTAATGGTTTGTTAATAAGAAGAACCATAAAGCACCTATAAATTGAATAACTCCACTAGAATATCTAGATTAATTCATTCCAAAGCCTTAGATCATGGGGTGTATATTGCTAACATCCTATGGTTACTATATCTAAGCAATGCAAGGAAAACAGTAATGCACATCTCGAAACCTAGCAATCTTTCACCTGATCACTTCTTCTTTGATCCATGGCACTTGTGTAAAGTGTCTACATACCTTGAGATGCAAAAAAAAAAGAGGAGGCTAGGTATCTGGAAGACTAATGGTTTAAAAAGTTAGTCTAAACTTAAAACCTTTGATGTTTATGTAGACTATACTATGGGTTTAACTAATTTTGGCCAAACTTCATCTTGGGTCACTTAATCTAACTTAGTAGTTCTTAATTATTTAATTAGCCTTAATGATTTCCAATTAATTAACTAGCCTTATTCAAATAAGCACAAAGAATTAATCATAAAGTTCTCTGCAATCTTACATTTTTACCAAAACACCCTTATGACAAATGATTAATTCTCCATAAAGCCTCAAAATAAATAATCATAAGTTTTTATGCTACCATAACTTTTACTAAAATACCCTTATGTACACATAAGATAAATCTCTAATTTTTTTTTTCTCTAAAAACAAGAAGAGTTCAAGTGCATCAAAGACTATTGACATAAATTATCTTGTTATGAGAGAAAAATAGCAAAATGAGATAGTGTAAATTGGACATCAGTATGAACTTGATTATTACAGACCGTTTGAATAAATAATTGGTGCCAAAGATCTTTAAGGAAAGTTTTGTATCATAGGTCTCCATATTTTGTCAAGGGATTTTTAATTGAGAAACCATGAGATCTCTTTATTTTTCATAATGATTATACTCTTATCATGTTTCTATTATAATGCATATTTTGATGGAATAATATTCATAATAGAATTGTATTTGACATTAAAGTTTGTTGACATAGTAGAATTATTTTTGCCCAAATTCTTTATTAAGGGTTGTTTTTGTTTACTAGTATTATGATGGAAGTTCAGAATTAAGTTAAAAGAGTAATGTAGGACCGCTATAATCTATATCAACAATTTATTTGTTCAAGCTATACAATTTTGGAGTTTAATGTAATTGTGATTATGGATTCCCACTTAAAGAATCTAGTAAAGGAAAAAACTTAAGGTCATTATTATAGACCAAGTGGGAGAATGTTAGAACCAAAAGTGATCTTAATGACAACATTAAGTTTTCTTTTCTTAAAAGTGTTTTTTTCTTAAAAGATTTTGATTCATTTTACCATTTATAAATTTTGTAGACTATGAGTTTGAGTGAGGACCACTAAGATCTATAGAAAAATACTAGCTCCCTTAAAATATAATTTTGAGGTTGGCCTAACATTCCACTAAAGAGAGTTAATTGTACTCCAATATCTTATATCATTATACAGATTTCGCATGAATTGGTGACTATATTCTAATAAGGTAAATGCTACCAACTTCTACAGATTACTTCTACAATTCTTGAGCCTTAAATATTTTATATTATATGATCAACTAACTTGCTCTAATTCACTAAGAGCATATGTTGAATTACATTAATGGAAATTATTATGTCACCATAGATGTCATGGTCACAAATCCTTAGAATCACTTACTTATATTGAGAACAATGTTGTCAAAGGAGATTGCTTAGTTCACCTAGGCCACCAGGTGAAGCAAAATAAATAATAATAAAAGAAATGCCTCTTGAAGACCAAGCAAGGTGATTTCAAAGAGGCAATGCCTAGGCGGTTGCCTTAGGTTAAAGTTTAAGGAATAATAGCGATTTTCTTTTTTCATAAGACTGAAAACTTGAAAAAAAAATTAAAATAAAATTTAGAAAGTTGAGATATGGAGAAGCTTAAAAGTTGATAACAAAGCCTTAATAAAAAGAGAAAAAAAATAACAAGATTTAAGGCTTAAAAAAAATTTGAGGTGGAGAGAAGAATAAAAGAAAGTTTTTTGTTACATTTTAGCAAGAAGAAGACGAGATGGAAGGAAGAAGATTTTAGCAGCTTCATAGTTCATTTTGGCAAGGTTTTCTCCTCTTTCTCTTCTTTGTAGCTTTTCTTATGGCTTTTGTTTTCTGTTTTTCATGATTTGAAGTTTTGAACTATGAAGCCAAATTTTTTAAAAGACAAAAGGTATGTTGTGATTGTTGTACCTTTTAACTGACCTGTTTTTTTCTATTTATTTTATTCTTTGCAAAGAAGAATATTTCTTTGTTTGTGTTTTCAAGAATGAAGATTGCCCTCTTTTGCACAGTTCATAGTTGTTGACTATTGTTTTTTAATTTTATTCTTTGTAAAGTAAAAAACTTATCTTTGCTTGTGATGTGAAGACTATGACATGGGCCTTTTTTTTAAAATGTTTTTCACCTTGTGTTATCACTGTAACACTAAACACTACAGAGCTACCTATCACAGTGTCACTACATAGAGAGATTTGACCATTTTCTATTATCATTGCACATTGCAAAGACTCATACTCTACCTTCTTAAGACCAATTTTTAATTTTTTTTTTTTTATGCATGTCACAATGCCACTACACAGTACACACATTGCAATGATTTGACCATTTTATGTTGCCACTACACATTGTAGAAAACCATACTTCACCTTTCTGAGACTCATCATTTCAATGGCTTTCACCACTTTTACCACTTATAAGTTCTTATTTTTTAAAAATATATCATTCAACATACCATACTTCTTGCATGAGAATTTTATTTTTATAAAAAATAAAAGTATTTTATAATTTATAACTTTTTTACATTGTTGTCATATTTTTCTTTTATTTTAAATTTTTTAAACTAAATTTATGTTTTGGAAATGACATCAGAAGATGTCACATCATCAAAAGGTTCAAACAAAAAATATCTGACTTGGAAATATAATTTTTTAAAGGATCCTAAAGATACAAATTTAGTTACATGTTTATTTTGTAAGAATGAGACAAAATTTGGAATTTTTAGAGCAAAGTAACATCAAATAGGAAAAAAAAATGATGCAAGGTGTTTAAAATGTCCGTAGGAAGTAAGAGAAGAGCTTGAGTAGTGTATGACTAATAAAAAGAATAAAAAAGACAATTATAGTTCTTTTCCTGAATTTGGTGGCTTAGAAAACATTGTTGATATTGATAAGGAAGAGGAACTTGAAGAATTCAATTTGAGTGGAAAAAAAAAAAAAAGTGATTGATAATAGAAGAAGTGACATGGGAAGTAATAAGAAGATGAAGTCAACAACCAAAGGTCCCATTGATGCTTTTGTGTCTCAAAAGCCAGAAAAAGTAGATCAACTTCGGAAAGAAAGAAAGATGAAGCAAAGTTCTATAAATAATGAGTTTGATAAAAAGAAAAGAGAAAGTGTATGTCAATACATTGGTCGATTCTTTTATCAAGCAGGAATATCATTTAATTGTGCAAATTTAGATTTTTTTTTTTTTTGAATGGATCATTGAAGCTATCAGACAATGTGGTCCAAATATGAAACCTCTAAGCTATAATGAATTAAGATTTTCAATCCTTAAAAAAGAAGTGGAGTACACAAAAAATTATTGAAAGATCATAATGTTGCATGGATGAAGTATGAGAAGAAATCAAACCTTGATAAATTTTTTGGTAAATTGCCTAATTGGAGCAATGTTTATGGAGTCTATTAATGCTAGTTCATTCATGAAAATTGGGGAGAAGACATTTCAATTATTAGACCATTTGGTGGGGCGCATTGGGGAGAAGAATGTTGTTCAAGTAATAACTGACAATGGATCTAACTATGTATTTGCAAGTGAGATTTTATTTAATGAAGTTCTTTAGGTTTTATTTATGATATTTGAATTGAGACATTATATTATGAATTTACAACATTATTCATTATTTTTATTTATTATGGTTTTTATGATTTTAACTTTATATAGGAAAGTTCCTAGAGGCAAAACGGCCACATTTGTATTGAATACCTTATGTAGCTCATTGCATAAACCTCATTTTAGAAGATATTAAGAAACTTCCTACAATTAAGAGGACTTTGACTAGAGCCATCACATTAAACGGGTTCATCTACAATTATGTGGGGGTGATAAATATGATGAGAGAGTTCACCAAACAAAGAGAATTGTTTAGACAAGATAGAACTCAATTTGCAGCATGCTTTCTTACCCTCTAAAATATCTATATGCAAAAGCATAATTTGAGATTGATGTTCACTTCTAACAAGTGGTTAGCTAGTAATTAGGCAAAGGAAGCAAAGAGAAAACAAGTCTCAGAAATAGTTTTGATGCCTTTATTTTGGAATCATGTTGTCTATATTCTTAAGGTGATAATGGGTCATCTTGTTAAAGTTATTCAACTTGTTGACAATGAAAGAAAACTAGCTATGGGGTACATATACGAAGCTATGGATAGATGTAAAAAGACTATCAAAACGACATTTAAAGAGAATGAGCTAGATAAGTACTAGAAAATCTTCTTTATCATCGATAAGATATGAGAATGTTAACTCCATCATCCTTTGCATGCAACAGGTCACTTCTTAAACTCGAAATTTTTCTATGACAACCCTCGTGTGGAGTTTGATGAAAAAGTGACATCAGGATTATATTCTTGTATAGATAGATTAGTTTCTAACATTGATATGCAAGATAAGATCATTCGTGAGTTTTTAACTTGTAAGAATATAGAAGGTCTCTTCGGTATTCCAATAGCCATTAGATCAAGGAAGACGCTAGCTCTAGCTATAAACTATGAAGTACTTCAAGAAAGTTTATATTTCTAAATAAGATATTAAATTACTTATTTTGTTAGCTATTAGATCAAATATTACTTGCTAGTCTACTAATTTTTTATTTACATTTGAAACATTATAGCTAAATGGTGGAAACTATATGACAACATAACCTCAAATTTGCAACAACTAGCCATAAAGATTCTTAGTTTGACTTTTTGTGTATCAAGTTGTGAACATAATTAGAGTATGTTTAAGCATGTAACTATTTAATACTTTGTTGATTATATAAGATATAAATTTACAAAATTAGAAATTTTATTAGTTAAGTAATACATTGTTGATAAAGTTGTTATAACTTATATAGCTTGTGATAACATTTACTAATAAATGTTTATAGATTCAAACCAAGAAAAGGAACAAACTAGAGCAAAAACGATTAAATGACTTGGTATTTGTTAAATAAAACCAAACACTTAAAGCAAGATATGATAGATGCAATGTCATTGATCCATCTCATTAGTAGATATTGATGAAAGTAATGAGTGGTTGATTGGAAAAATAAGTGAAGAAGACACCACCATTCATATGAAGGATGACTTGGTGTTTTAGGATGGTAGCTTGACATGGGGTGAAGTGGCAAGTGCAGCAAGTGTTGGAGATGCAAATATTTCCACTAGACTTCGAGCAAGATTAAAGACAAGTTTAAAAGGGGATTTAATGGATACTACTTCACAACAGATTTTGAAGAGAAAGAGAGCAACTTAGAGGACATTGAAGAGGAGGATGATAATGAAATGGAGGGATACCAATCTAGTCTTGATGGAAGTGATGACAATTTTAATTTCAATAATGACTATAATGATGATGCCTAAAGCTTCTTTAGAACATTCATTATCTTATTTTGTTTCTTATTTTAATTTTTGGACGTTTAGAATATTAAAATATGCATATGGATATTATGAATTTTTCTAAATAATATGATTTTTCTTCTAATGTAGGGTATGATATTTAAAACTTTGAATTATTATTACTATTTTCTTAATTTTATAAGGCATCATAGGGGATGAAAATTTAGTAGTATTGATTATTGAAGACTACTTATGTTGGTTGAGTATAAAATAGGTAAAATGGTAAATATATTTATATTATTTTATCATCTAATTATAGTTAGGCGATCGCCTTAATTTTCACCTTTCGCCTCAGGCTAAAAGAGGTCCTATCACCTTGACATCATCTTTTGCCTTTGACAACAATGATTAAGAATGCCTATTATCACATGCACTAATCAATAGTGACTCAATTCATAAGGAATATATGTTAATCTTAGTGTCTCATCCATAGGTCAAAACCATTGAAAACCTCAACACTAACTCATTAATATTCTCTCAAAGTTGGGAGCCCATACAACATAGTAGTCTGGTGAATCATGACTACTCGCTAACTAATGTTGGGATAGAGCCTTTAAAATCATGATATGATATAACAATAAATAAAATTCATTAATATTTATATTATGACTCTGGTTCTCTTCAAAAAAATCTTGTATTTATGCATTATCTATGTTTGGCATTCAAGCCTAACATTTCTTACATTGTACATGACTTAGGTGCATTACAAGTTGCATGAAAGATTTAAGTCTTAAGCTTTTTACAAGTAAATGATTTGTTCACATTTGGTTCATGGACTTAGGCAATTCATTTGAAGTTGTAGTGCACTGTACTTCTTAATTAAAGGGATGAGTTGATTTGGTCATCGGGATATGTTTCCTACAGTGAGTGCACTAACTTGTATGGTCATACATTGGATATGACCTATGGTGAGTCATCACATTAGCTATTGGGTAGTTATGATCTCACCAAGTTGCTATACTGTATGGTCTTTCAATCTTGAGAAGATACTAAGCTTGTGCTAAAGTTTGTAGTGGCTTTGACCTAGAGGTAAAACATTAAGGTGGCCATATATTCCCAAAGGATTTGATCATTATTAATGGAGGTTGGTGGTAACAAATATTCTCAATAAAGATACCATGATATCTCATGAGATTGAGACAATGTGTCCCTTTAAATGATCTTAAGGACATGTAATAATGAAATATGTGGTTGTAGTAATTCTTTTGTTAGAATAGAGCCCTTAAAAGCATGACATGATGTAATAAACATATGAATTTTTATTATTTATTTAATAAAGTTCTAGTTCATTTTTATCTATCTTATTTCCATGCATTATACTTTGTAAACACTTTAAGCTACATCTTTTGCATTATACGTTACTTGGGTGCATTAAGAGTAGCATAGAAGATCCAAGTCAAGTGTTCATTACAAATAGATGACTTGTTCACAGCTAGTTCGTGGGTCTAGGAAACATATTAGAGGTTGTAGTACATTACCTCCTAATTGGAAGATGGTTGGTCTTGGCTATTGGGATGAGTTTCCCATGGTGAGTGCACTAATATTTATGATTACACATCAAACATGACCTACGATGAGTCATTACACAAGGATATCAAGTGATCATGACTTCACCAAGCTACTTCAACCTTGAGAGAATATTGAGTTTGTGCTAAAGTTAGTAGTAGCTTTGACCTACGAGTGGAATCATAAGTTGATCATATATTCCCTATGAATTGAGTTAGTGTTGATGGAAATTGATAGGAATAAAAATTATTAATAGATGCACCATGATATCCCATAAGATTGAGAAAGTGTGTCCCATTGGGTGATCCTAAGGAGTTATGTTTATGAAAACTATAACTATAGTAGTTTCTTAAGTGGAACTTGTCATTAGCTCTTAGAGAGCTAGGACCATTGTTTTAAAAACCAAACTAGACCGGACGGTCCAATCGTTGGTCGGTGACCTTTCCGGTTTAGTCCATCTTTTTGGGTCGACGAGCTGTTAAATCGACCTCAAACCGTCAGTCTGATCGGTGAATTGAGTAAGCCGGTCGATTTGTAGTGAACCGAACAGTTCACCATATGTCGTTCTTTTTTTTCCATGAAAGAGATATGGAGAGATGGTGGGAATGAGACAATTGTTGGTTGAAGATCGGCAGTCATGCTCGAGCTGCTATTGATGGTGAGGTGGCCACTACTCAAGGTAGGCAATGGTATGGTGAAAGGAAGAAAAAAGAAAATAAAAGGGAGAAGAAAAAGAGAAAAATAAATGGATAAGAAGAAAAAGAAATGGGAAAAAATGGGAGACGGGGGGTGCAGTTGGTGATGGGTGAAGAAAAAAAAGAAAAGAAAGTGAAGAGAAGAAGGAGAAAAGAAGAGAAATGGGGAAATGGATGGGAAGAGAGGGTTTTATGGGTTTTTTAAATGAATGGTGGAGATTAAGTATAAAAATGAAGGGTCCAAATGGGTTCTTTGAAAAATGATTGAATTACCTCAAATGGGTTTAAATAAGTATATAAATTAAGTTTTTTTTCAAAATACATTTATATTTATTTTTATCATTTAATTTGATATATTAAATATAAAAATGAAATATTATTAAAAAATTAATTATATATATATATAATTTCTTATAAATATTTTTAATTTTAATAATATATAAATTATACATTTATGACGTCACTGGTTTGATCGCGGTTCAATCACTGGTCCAACCAGTGAATCATGAACCAATAATTTTTTCGGTTCTGAAAACATTGGGTAGGACATGCTAGTTAAACACACAATAGTAGTTTCCTAAGTTGTTTTTTTTACTTTAAGTTACACCATTAAGTTATTTTACCAAACATACGTAATTTATTTAATGACTTCAATTAGGTTATTAAGTCACTTCAAGTTATTAAGTTGGTTTACCAAACACCCACTTAATTACCATTCAAAAAGAATGAGTTTGATGGACCTTTAGATTCTTCATTGAAAATATTCTTATAGCATAAAATTATTCACATCTATATTTCAAATAATTCCTAATTTAGATAAAGAACCCTCATTTTGTTAAATAGGCATTTTTTTCTTGGATATATATATATATATATATATATATTTCCAATCAATACAAGCTGTAAATATGTATAAAAAATTGATTGAGAGTATTTTCAGTAAAAAAATAATCATAATTATATTTTTGAAACTCGAAAGTTATTCTTCTTCTCTCTCTCCTTTTTTTTCTTTTGTTTTTTTTTTTCTTTTTATTTTATTTTATTTTTATTTTAGGAAATCTTTTTAAATTATAAATATATCCTTACAATAAGATAATAACCATTGTGATACATTTAAAAACAAAATATTGTAATATGAGATAAGTATAACAAATTAATGGAGTATTTTTCTTCTTCAAAAAAAAAAAAGTATAATTTTCCTTATAAGTTTTTCAAAAGTGTTATAAATTTTTCTAATTATAAATTGTTTGGTTATCTAAATTATTAAATTAATGTGAAGATGTGTAATGACTAAAAAAAATTGTTAAAAATCTACATAATTTCTTTTATTTTGACATAAAATAATTTTCTTTAATTTTTTAAATAAATACTTTTATATTTCCATGTTTAGTGAAATTCAAGTACACATATGTATACTAAAAATATTATGTTTTTCTTTCACATTTTAAAATTAGTAACATAAAATATACATGTTAAGAGATAAGGTTATTGGCATGAAATAGGAAAATATATTCAAACTTTTAAAAAAGAAAAAGTGAGTTTTCATTCACGTAAATATAATTACAAAATAAAAAGCCTCTAAAAAATAATTTAAGTTTCATGAATTCATCGATCAAATATACTTTTGACAAAAAAAGGGTATGAAAAATTAATTATTTTTAAATAACTGTTTGAAATTTGTATTTCATAAACTTGAATTTGTATTTTGTGATTTTTTTTTTTTTTATATGAGTGCATAGAAACATACTTTTCCCAACTTAAAATGATATTTATTTAATAGTCAACTTTAATTTATTGTATCAAATATATTAGCCGTAAAAAAAAATTAGTGTAAAAGTGATTTTAAGAAGCCTAATGGGGATGACAATAAGATATTAATTTCAACTCATAACAGAAAAATCCTCTAAGTTTTATTATTTAGCGAGTCGAGCGGAACAATGTAGAAAAGGATGTGTTAGTATAAAAATCACTTCAAATGATTCCGAAGAACATCCCTATTTCATTCTTTTTCTTCATAGCTTGTAAACACACAAAAAGAATTAGTTTCATTCTTTTTCAGTTTTTTATAATTTTATAAACATTTGAAAAAAAAATTCCAAATTTCAACTTTGATTCCTTCGGTTAAAATTAGAATTTGAAATTAGAATTTTTTTTTTCATCCATATCCACATAGATGTGGATGGATGAGATAGTTGATTAAAAATTCTTGCTTTACTAAAACCGATAGGTTTGGATCTTATAGCTTAGCAAATAGATGTTTGATGAATCAATTTGATGACTTAATTTAAGTTATTAAGTAAATTAAATATATTTAATAAAATAACTTAGAATTACAATTTAAAGTAAAAAATAACTTTAACTATAAAATTAAAATAATTAACTTATTTTTAATCTCAAATTTCTTCTACATCATTTACTCATGTTTAATAAAAGTATAATTTATAACTATGACTTTATATTTACAATTCGTCTTTTATAATTATCTTATATATTTACAATATTTTAAATATTTAAGTATAAATATTTAATAAATAAAATTATTTATTAAAATTAGTGAAAATATAAAAATTAGTTAAAATTAATGAGGATAAATATATCAATAATTTGATGATTAAATTTTAAATTATTTTATTAAATAACTTTAATATTTAAAATAAAAATTAAATAAAAAATTAAAAATAACTTAACTTAAATTATTAAGTAAAAGATATTAAATTTTACCACACGTCTTGAGTTGATTTGGATACCATTAGCCAAATATTTCATTTCTCAAAACAAGTTGCGATGACACTTCTGGTTTTTCTTGAGCTGAGTTTTCATATCAAAGCTTTTGTAATTTGTACAACTGAGAGTATTGGTCAAGATCTGAGAAGACCATAGTGCCACCACCTCCGGTTCCATTGGTATAGATTCAACAGCTTAGCCTACAACACCTTTCTACGTTACTAATCATTTTGAGTTTGAGGCTATACCAGCCCGTCTATTACCTGCTTTGGTGACACTTGTAGTTTATAGTCCAAGCATGAGGCCAGGGTCAAGAGGTTACAGGGATATTTGCAAAAGTTCAGGATGACTGATGGACGTTTGATAGGATAGGATGATACAGATGCGATGTCGACTGCTAGTTTTGTTGCTAAGTTTAGGGTGTCGGATATGGAGAAGTACAGTGGGATTGATTGTCCTCTTATCCATTTCAAACTTTATAGCACTGTGATAAGGGCCCATTTATCACAGAGTGGTGGTGCCTAGAGATGTTGTGCTTCAGCCTTCTTCAGAGCCATCTAGGATCCGGACTTGGGAGGACCTCACGAATGATTTTCTATCTCAGTAAGCTTTAAATAGCAACATTGATGGGACAAGGACGGAACATAGAGCTGTCAAAAAGCTTCCCAATGAGACTGTTACCGCATTCATTTCGAGATGCAGGGCCAAGGTGGTCAAGATGATCAAGCGACCCAAAAAGCGGGATTAGATATGCCTATATCTTCTAGGACTTTGCACCTTAGCTCCAAGTGACATTTAGAGGGGGTTCGATTTTTCAATTTTTTTTAATCCAAGAAAATAACTTGCTTTCAAATCTTTTTTTTTCTTATAATTTATTATAAATTTTTTATCAAATAAAATAATTAAAATATTTAATTTTTTTAAATAAAAAAACTAATATATTAATTTTTATTTAATTTTTAATGCTTAATAAAAATAAAATATTATAAAATAATATAATACTTAATACTATTGAGTATTAACGTTCTATTTAAACTTAAGTAAAAAACAAACATCATCTTAGTGTCAAGAAGTGTATTGCCATAGGATTATAAACTAAAATAACTTGTCCTTTCTTAAATTCTAAGAGGAAGAAGGTAGTGGGTTTTTCTCCAACATGTTTCAAGTGTTTTTACGCAACAAAATAGGTACTAGAATTGTATTTTGAAGAGTTAGATAGGCGTGACCAAGATTAAAAAGGAAAAAAGAAGTATAATAATAATAATAATAAGAATTGGCAAAGGAAACACGATGTATCAAAATGAAAGACTTGGTATTAAAATCCTTTTGATACAAAGTTCTTCATTGATTTATCTCAAAAGCTTGAGGAAGGATTGCACAACAAATAGACATAGAGAAGACAAGTTGTTGATGGTTGATGTGCTATCAAGATCATGGTTCCAAGTCGCGGTATCGGTCATTGACTCAGAGGGTCCCGAGGCATATCAGTCTTGGTGTATCGACTTGGTATCGGACGATACATAAAATAAACTAATTAGAAAATTAAAAAAAAATATAAAAATATTATGTAAATCATCATAAAAATATATACAATTAAATAAACTCAAAAAATTAATAAAATAAAATTGTCTTACATTTAATATTATTTAAATAGTTATAAAATTATCTACTCAAAGTTATTTGTGATAATGCTAATAAAAGAAAATTATTTTATTTCAAATATAATAACATTTTTACTAATAAACATATAATACAATAATTAATTCCATATTGAATGATGAGGGGGTTCAAAATTATCATCATCAGTCCTACAACGAGTATACAAATTGGAATGGTAATTCCCATAGTGAGGATATGGTTGAAAGAGTTGTTCATAACTCAAATATGTTGGATGAGATTATTGGTTTGATGATCCATAATCAGGAAAATATGGTTTCAAAGGCTGTTCGGGATCAACACCATATTGATAGTATCCAAAACCTTGATAGACAATGTTACTGCTACTAGAAGATTGATCATATCCATAGGAATCACTAGCTCATGTTCTAGTATTTGAATATCCCTCTGGATGCATCATTGGAAATTGATCAAAATCATTTCTACTAAAAGTATTGGAAGAGCTATCATGGTCTCTAAAGTTGTGATATGATCTATCATCTACTCCTCTAAAATACGACCTTGATCCTATACCCAAATTCTTTAAGTGCTCATCAATACAGTGATAATTTGATCTATGATAATCATGCCCATTAGAATAATCATCATCGCTGGGAAATGTAGTTAGTATTTCCAAATGCTTTCGTTGTTCCTATATCCTTGGTTGATATCCATGATTTGTATCTTGTGTGGCATAGTAATTTTCATCTCCTTGTGCCCATGACATGCTAGGATTTATTTGACTAACATAACTGCTCCCAATGCTACCATCTCCTCCAATACCCTCACCAGTGCCACCAACTCCCCCCACTAGTGCCACAACCCCGCCTATTGCCCCCATTGTCACCATCATCACTACTAGAACTTGAAGAAATTGTTCTAGGAGCCTTACCTTTATGACGAGAATCAATATCTCTTTCTTGTATAGCATTACTTGTACACCTACTAACTCTACGATTTGTAACACCATCATCTTCACGAACCATTTCTCTACCTTCTTCATTAAGAAGAAGACCTTTATCCAACCAATCCAAATTATTAGATGATAAAAGAGTTATTTGGTTAAATGGGTCAAAATAACTCCCATATTTGCTAATGTAACCCACCGGTTAAAAAACAAAACAAAATTGTTGATTGAGACAAAAATGCCTTTTTTTTTTCTTTCCAACACTTACAACTTCTCCTTTTCTACTTCATTTACAGAACAACTCCTCATATTTTCCAAAAAAGTTCTCTCATCATTTTTTTCTACTTCATTATCTTCCTTTGGTGCACAAAACGGAAAGCTCATTTCCTCTTCCGCTTTATTTACAGAACGACTCCTCATCTTTCATTTCTTCTTCTATTTCATTATCTTCCTTTGGTGCACAAAACGAAAATCTCATATTTCCTTCAAAAAACCTAAAAAATTTCTTGTATATCCTTTCATCCTCTATTTCATTCCAAATCCTTGAAAAAATTGTTATTATATTTTTTTCAAGTTATCTCCTATTGTATCTTCAAGCACAAAGGAAACAATGAGTTCATTGAAGAGTGAGAAGAGAAAAAGATTTTGAAAAAAGTGGCGAAAAAACAAAAATGCAATTGCGAATGAAGAAAAAAGTGTTGTAGAAGAAAGTGAAGTAAAGGAAAGCAAAACTATCGAGCAAAAATCCTAATTACCAACAAAAGAGGCAAGTGATTCTGCTAAACTGGTGAGCGTAGTCTTCACATTTGATAATTTATTGAAATTTTTAGAGATGTTATACAATAATATTTGAGTATGGTTAAGTTTATTAGTTAAATGTTTTTAAAAATTTAGGATTTATTGAATTGTGTTCAAAGTATAAAATTGTTATATTTATAATTTTTTTTAGTTCTCCATTGTTATCAGTTATGTATTTTAAGTGAATAAATTTAGGTTTGTTAGCTGATGTTTGAAAATATTTTGGAACTATTACAGTGTGTTGAAAAATAATAAATTGCAAATTAACATTGTTTTAGTTTTCTGTATTATTATCAATCATGTGTTTAAAGTGAATTAGATATATTCAACGTAATAGCATCTAATTAGGGATAAGTTTGCAGAGAATTTATGAAATTTTAGGGATTTTTGGAAATTTTAGGGGTATTATACAATGGTGTTTGAGTAGGTCTATGTTCTTTACTTGATACTTTTAAAATTTTGGGAACTATTGAATTGATTTCAAAATAACATATGGTATATTTATAATTTTTGTAGTTATGTATTGTTGTCAATTATGTATGTAGAGTGAATAAAAAATATATGATGATTTCATGCAATGACATGTGATTAAGGATAAGTTTTTAAAGAATTTATGAAATTTTAGGATTTTTGAACTTTTTAGGGATGTTATGTAATGACATTTGAGTAGTGTTAAATTTGTTAGTTAATAATGTTTTTAAAATTTTGGGAACTACTGGAGTGTGTTAATCAGTTATTGTATAATATTTATAATTTTGTATTAAATTTTTACTAACTTAATTGTATTTAATTCATAGACTACTACTCCCTCGACATGTTTTAAAGTTAAAATACCTATAGAAGAGCACTTCCCATCAAAGGTTGCATGTCTATCACACCCGAGTGTAATAGAAAATATTAAAAAGAAGCTTAATAAGGAACAATTAGAGAGGTTCAAGGATTCTTGCTTTGGACAGTTTTTTGCTTATGCCAGAACTTAAATTTTCAACTCAAATTGTGCACCATATGTTATTACGTCAATGTCTTATAAAAAATTATGATGAAATGTGATTTTTAGTAAATTCAAAGGGATTAAGATTTGGTGAAGATGAGTTTGGATTAATCACTAGTTTAAGTTTTGGTCTCATTCCTCAACATAATGAAACATCAATGAGAATAAGGGATGTTTACTTTAATAGTGAAAACAAAGTGCGTAATGATCATTTAGAGAAAGTTTTTCTTTCTTTTGGTGAAGTGAAAAAAAAAAAAAAACAAACAAAAGAAAAATGTTGATAATCTTAAAGATGAAGACATGGTGAAATTAGCCTTATTGTACTTTACTGAGCATGTTCTACTTGGGAAAGAAGGGAAAAATTTAATAGACATGCAATGGGTTGGTCTTGTTGATTGTTTGGAAGTTTTTAATAAGTATCCATGAGATAGGATTTGTTATGAAAGAATAATTTTTGGGTTGCAACGAGCCTTGGAGAACCGGGTGTCAAAATACCAAGGTAAAAAGCAACAAAAGGTTAATATAGCACATGAGGCATATAGTCTAGTTGGATTTCCATATGTTTTCCAAGTTTGGGTGTATGAGACTATTCCGATTATCGAAAGGAAATATGTTAATCATGTTGCTAAGAGTTGCCCATGAATTTTAAATTGGAATGCTACTTTCACATCGAGGTTCACCGAGCTCCAACAAATCTTTTGGACTCCAATTTGAATAATTTTTTTACCATATATTTTGATAGTGTTGTCACTTACATATTTGTATATGTCTATATTTGTTAATTAAATTACTTAACTTGAATTCAATAATTATCTTTGTGTTCGCTGCTTAAACCTACTCCAGAGGAATGTCAACAAGATTATTACAAGTATTTGAATAAGTTAGGGTCAGTGAATGGTGTTCCTCTAGAAATTTTAAGCCAACCAACAACCCCAGAACATGATACTATGGGTGACTTAAAAGATGATCACCCGGTTGAAGCTAATGCATATGCTGTTGCTGCTGCTACAATGGAAAACAAGAAGAAAAATGATTATTCTATCCCACCTTCAATTGAGGTAACTCCAGTATGATACATTCATCTATAAATGTCATTTTTAATGTTTCAATTGTAATACAAAGTTGAAACAAAAATTCAAATTGTAAACTTAACCTCGGTTAAGTTAATCATCAATGAAACTTAACCATAGTCAAGTGAAAGTTACTTTGATAAACATAACATAACTATCTTAAGTACACATCAATTTTTTTAAATTATGACTATAATTTTGGTGTACAATGATGTATGATGAATTAAAGTTTCATTTGTTTATAACATGTGCAGAATCTATGGATAGAGTTCATGAAGCATATAGAAAAGTCTGAATCAAATTTCAATTATTTGAAGAAAGAATTGAAGGAAGTGAACAGAAAGATTGACAACCTAAGACAACTTTTATTGGATGTTAGTGATATATTTATTGAATTTTATATTTTATTCGATCAAATTATGTATTTTATTTCTATATTTCCACTATCTTTGTATGGTGCATATCTTATTTTAGGTAAAAGAGCAAAATGAGTCATGTGCTATAGATAATACAAAATTTTCAAAATCTGGTACAAAAGGAAAAGATATTGGTATGGATTTTAATTCATTAGATGACAAGTTTGAGAGTGTGATGGAAGATAAGGAGGATGAGAACCATGGCCATATAGATGTGAAGATCAATACAAAAGAAATAATAGATATTGTAGCTACAAAAAAAACACATAAAGGGATGGAGAAAGATGATAATGTGATTTTTGATTCAATTGTTGATATTGCCAAATTATTTGATACCCCTACCGTATCAGGCAACTTTTCGTTTTATGTATTTCCAAAGCAGTTGTCCCCCATTATATTTAAGCGAAGACGTGATTGAAAAAGTCTTTTTTTTTTTTGCAACCTCCTTTCACAAACCCTACAAAGAGAAGGAAAATTAGAAAGGAAGGGAAAACAACATCTGACTTTAATCCTTTGAAATCTATTTCTAAGGAAGCAAGAGAAGCCTTTCATAAGTGGTTGAGTCTTCAACAAGGGTAATTATCTTTACTTTAAACTTGTAATAGTTTCTTTTTGGCAACTTCTTTGCTTGACCATGGTTTTTTGATATATTATTACAATAAGGTTTAAGGTTGATATTGATTACTTGCATACGGACAAAGAATGGTTTGAGTCACTAGTTCAGCATGGGTCATGGCTCAAAGACACGGTTTGTAAGTGTTCTTATCGTGTTTGCTTTTACTTATTAGTATATTGTTATTATAATGAAATAGTATAACTAATGTCTTTTTTTGTATATGTTGTCTAGCATATTGATGTTGCTTTCTACTTTTTCCGCAATTAGATAATAGAAAAGCCTCATGCATTTTCTCAAAATTTTACCACCACAAATACAATGTTTTAGGTATGTATAGATTCTTTTTACTATTGATCCTCATAATACTAGTTAAATTATGGTAGTATAACAATTTTTTTTTTTTTACCTTTTTCTTATATAGAAAAATGTGAAAGCAATGTGGGAGAAGCATGCTAAAAAGTGGAATCAATTCCAAATGCAAGTAGATGATATTCTTGTTGACTATGTTAATGGGCTTCACCCAATTCCTTTCATGAAATGCTCTAAGGTGGACATCATCTATGTCCCTATTAATGTTTGAAGTATGCATCGGGTATTGGGAGTAGTTCACCTTGCTTAGAGGAGAACATTTTGAATGGCTCATTGATAGGCATTAATAGTGATAATCGACTAAAATGTGCCATAATACCTTTAGCTAAAGTGTTACCACATATTTTGCATGCTACATCCTATTATGGGAAGAACAGTGATCCTAAGAGTGAAAAACAGTGGGACATTGAATGGTTCCATAATGTTCCTCAACAAGAATATGAGTAAGTAAACAAATATCCAAACTTCATCTTATCATTTCACCTTTATGCCTTATATAGTAAATTTTTTTTTAGCCATCTTAATTTTGATTACTTGTGTTTCATGCAATGGTGATTATGGGATGTTCCTGATTAAATATGTAGAATACTTAATGCATGATCATCCATTCAACTCACTGACCGGTGCTCGCATTTTGGTTTAGAAAGAAATGGCAACTAAATAGTTCTACTTCAAAAATTTACCCATGTAGTGGGTTTCATTTTGATTATGTAATAGGTTTATATGTTGTTGAGTGTTGACTGTTATTTTGGATGAATTTGACTTGATGCTCAAAGTTAGGACTTTTGTAATGTAACTATAACTGTCAACTTAATTATAGTTAAGTTATTGGTTAATGCAACTTAACAATTTTTAAGTTCGGGTTAATATTATGAGTATGAATTTAATCACAGTTAAGTTCTTTATTAATGCAACTCAACCATTGTTAAGTTCAGGTGAAAATTCTAACTATGAACTTAACTGTGGTTAACTTCTTTGTTAGTGCAACTCAACTACTGTTAAGTTCAGGTGAAATTTCTGACTGTGAACTTAATTGTAGTTAAGTTCTTTGTTAATGGAACTCAACTACTGTTAAGTTCAAGTGAAATTTCCGAATGTGAACTTAACTGTGGTTAAGTTCTTTGTTAATGCAACTCAATTATTGTTAAGTTTAGGTGAAAATTCTGACTATGAACTTATCCACAATTAAGTTCTTTGTTAATATAACTCAACTACTGTTAAGTTCAGGTGAAAAAATTAGCAAAGAACTTAACCACAATTAAGTTCTTTATTAATGCAACTCAACCATTGTTAAGTTTAGGTGAAATTTATGATTGTGAATGTGGTTAAGTTCTTTGTTAATTAACTCAACCATTGTCAAGTTCAGTTGAAAATTCTGACTATGAACTTAACTATGGTTAAGTTCTTTGTTAATTCAACTCAACCATAGTTAAGTTATTTGTTAATGAAATGATCATCAACTTAACCATAGTTAAACTTAACCGAGTAATTTATATGATAAAACTAAAACATTAACTTAAAATTTCAATCCATGATTCAAAAAAATTGCTTTAAGCATATATAAAAAAATAGGCTCACAAATTCCTTCATGGCCTTATACAAAAAAAAAAAGTTTAGATACATAGCTAAATCATCCCCCAAAAAACAAATTATGTGGTAACATTATTAACTTGATTGATGAACTGGTTGTAAGGAGAATTCTTGGATGTTGATATTGTTTTCAATAATATTGACACAACTATGTTCATCTCTAAGATGTAATGGGATTGGTTGTTTGCATGTTTTTCTATTATGCCCATAATCACCACATCTACCACAACATTGTGTGCGCTTAACCTCTCCACCTGAACAAATTATCTCCTTTCTTAGTCTTCCTGCTGGTCGTTGACTTTTTTGTGGTAGCACAACTTTACAACAGATGTCTTCAAGAATGACCCAATCTTTGTTATTTCCAGTAAGATATATAGACTTTGAGTATGAAGATATAAGCGAGTTCTTCATATAGTATTGAGAGCATATAGTATAGAATGACATGTTTCCATATCTACATGCAGTAATAGTACGTGCACATGGAATATGGTCAAGATCAAACATCCTACATGTGCATGAATGGGTTTGCAAATTAACTTGATTACTTATCCCAACATATTTGACATTGAACTCCTAAGTGTTGATAGGCCCAACCTCATAACCTGATGAATTATTAAACCTTAAGCGCAACTCCATGTCAGCCCATGTAGTAAGCTCAGTTTTCATTGACAATGCTTGTTTTAGGCGATTTGAAAGCCATCTCTAAAGTAAGTTTCTCAACTCTTCAACCATTCGTACAATTGGAAGATCTCTTGCATCTTTTAGTACAACATTCATGCACTAAACGATCTCTATAGTCATGATATTATATTTTTTTTCCATTATTGTGTGACCGAGCCCATCATTCTACTCCTACATCCACTAAATATTTGGCTGCTCTTGGAGAAATCATCTCTAATTGACCAAATATAGTATCAAAACCTAACATTCTATATGCATGGGCAACATCATGAAATAACTTATGTACAATAATATTCTTGAACTTTGTTTTCAAGTTTTGCCCTAAATGATAAGTGCATACACCATGGCTTGCATGAGGAAACAACTATTGTACTACTTTTTCAAAGCTACCATGACAATCTGAAACCACCACTAAATCATCTACATGTCCACTAAACCATGACAATCAATTCCTTTTAGAGGTATGTCAACTCCTTATTTTACACTAAAGCTACGTGTCGATCCACGCTCAATCCTAGCATTAGAAGGTTGTGAGGAACTAGCACCCTTCCGATGCTCTTGTCTACCTTCTTCAGAAATTTGACGACTTTCTTTCATTGCTTGTTTCATTTGTTTCTTTCAAAATTAGCCATAGCAACTTCCTCAATTTCATCATCAGAATCATCCTTATCAATTTCATAGAAAATTTATTTATTTAAGGAACTCAAAAGTTGTTTTTTTTTTCTCTTTAATTGTACTTTTTCTTTTGAAGTATTAGGCATATGATGTCTAACACTACGTGACACTTCTACCGATACACGTGAACATCCTTCCCATTGTCCCAATATATGTGTGAAGTATTGTTTTAATCTTGTTATACCGTCATGTATAACTTTTCCACAATATTTACACTTCGTGATTCTTTTACTACCACCAACAAGTTCTGCATACTCCCAACTAATAGCCATTTTGAATTTTAACCTAACCATGTATAAAAGGAAAACAACTTACTTTTCAAATTAAATATATATAAACACATTTACATAAGAATTATAATATTCAATTTTCCACTCACTTATATGTTTCATATTGTTACCATATAAAAATAAATTCTACTAAAAAAGCAATAAACACAGTCTCACCTAAGTTCACCATCTTTTAGTTTCCACTTATTTATATGTTTTTTTAATTAAAATAAATAATAGTTAAATAAATGAATATTTTTATAAAGCAAAATTCTTCTAAAAAAATTTGTTTTGATAATTATTGATTTCCTATTGTAATTTAATTGTAGAATATTATAAAATAAAAAATCTACATGATATAATGAAGTAAAATTGATTCAAATATAAATGTAATTTCTCTATACCATGTAAACGCATACCCTTTAATCCATATTATTAAATCATTACTTTTATAGGTATGATTATTTGAAAAAAAAAATAATAATTATTAATTTTCTAATGTAATTTAATTTTGTAATATTATAAAATAAAAACATAAATTAAAAATACAATATCTATACCACATAAAGTTTACCATATAAATGTATTTTCTATTAAGAAATATAATTTCTATACCATACAAAAATAATTTAGTGAACCAATTAAATATTATAAGATAAAAAATTACATAATTTAATAAATTAAAGATATAATCTATATATAAAATAAAAACATTACATATAAATATATTTAATATCATCATAATATTATTATTATGAATTCTCCAATTTCATATAAACATTACTTTTCAATTCTTCAATTTCATAACATTACGTCTAAACATTACTTTACACTACATACATGAATTTCCTAATTTTACCGATTTAAATACATGTAAATCAATTTAATATTATAAAATAAAAAATTACATAATTTAATAAATTAAAAATATAGTCTCAACATAATATAAAAAGATTACATATAAATATATTTAATATTATCATTATATTATCATTATCAATACCCCAATTTCATATAAATATTACTTTCTAATTCCACAATTTCATAACATTACATATAAACATTACTTTCCAATTTAATTGTCCACCATACTCCCCAATTTTACCAATTTAAATACATGTAAATAAATAAACCAAATTCAAGTAAACCATATTAAAACTTTACCAATCTAACTTATTTTTAATCTCAAATCTCTTAAATCTTATTTACTCATGTTTAATAAGTGTATAATTTATAACTATAACTTTACATTTACAATTCATCTTTTATAATAAATATTTCTATAATTATCTTATATATTTACAATATTTTAAATATTTAATAAATAAAATTATTTATTAAAATTAATGAAAATATAAAAATTAATTAAAATTAATGAGGATAAATATATTTGATGGTTTAGAATAAATTTTAAGTTATTTTTATTAAATAATCTTAATACTTAAAATAAAAATAAATAATAAATTAAATAATAATTTAACTTAAATTATTAAGTAAAAAATATCAAATTTTACCACACGTCTTAAGTTGATTTGGATACCATTAACCATATATTTCATTTCTCAAAACGAGTTGCGATGACACTTCTGGTTTTTCTTTTTCTTGAGCTGAGTTTTCATATCAAAGCTTTTGTAATTTGTACAACTGAGAGTATTGGTCAAGACCATAGTGCCACCGCCTCCGGTTCCATTGGTACAGATTCAACAGCTTAGCCTACAACACCTTTCTATGTTACTAATCATTTTGAGTTTGAGGCTGTACCAGCCCGTCTATTACCTGCTTTGGTAACACTTGTAGATAATAGTCCAAGCATGAGGCCAGGGTCAAGAGGTTACAGGGATATTTGCAAAAGTTCAGTATGACTGATGGACGTTTGATAGGATAGGACGATACAGATGCGATGTCGACTGCTAGTTTTGTTGCTAAGTTTAGGGTGTCGGATATGGAAAAGTACAGTGGGATTGATTGTCCTCTTATCCATTTCAAACTTTATAACACTGTGAAAAGGGCCCATTTATCACAGAGTGGTGGTGCCTAGAGATGCTGTGCTTCAGCCTTCTTCAGGATCCGGGACTTGGGAGGACCTCACGGATGAGTTTCTATATCCGTACGCTTTTAATAGCAACACTGATGGGACAAGGACGGAGCATAAAACTGTCAAAAAAAACTTCCCAATGAGACTATTACGGTATTACCGCATTCATTTCGAGATGCAGGGCCAAGGTGATCAGGATGATCAAGCGACCCAAAAAGCGGAATTAGATATGCGGATACTCTTCTAGGACTTTGCACCTCAGCTCCAAGTGACATGTGGGTTTGTTTTTTTAATTTTGTATCGAAAGCAATTTCCTTTAACACTTTGAATTATTTGTTTTTGTATTTTTTTTAATTTATTATAAATATTTTATTAAATAAAAAAATCAAAATATTTAATTTTTTATAAATAAAAAAATAATATATTAAATTTTATTTACTTTTTAATGTTTAATAAAAATAAAATATTATAAAAATAAATAATATAATATTTAATATTATTAAATATTAAAATTCTATTTATAGTTAACTAAATAAACGAACACTACCTTGACATCAAGGAAGGTATTGCCATAGGATCATAGACTGAAACAACTTTTTTTTCAAATTCTAAGAGGAAGAAGGTAATGGGTTTTTCTCTAACATGCTTCAAGTGTTTTTATGCAACAAAATAAGAACTAGAATTGTATTTTGAAGAGTTAGATAGGCATGACCAAGATTAAGAAGGAAAAAAGAAGCATAAAAAAAAAAAAAAAAAAAGAATTGGCAAAGGAAACACGATGTATCAAAATGAAAGACTTGGTATTAAAATCTTTTTGATAAAGAATTGCACAACAAATAGACATAGAGAAGATGAGTTGTTGATGGTTGAGATAGCTTGTATCAAAATTCCTAGTGGGGTATCCACATGCATTTTGATATTGGACTTCAGGATTTGTGTAATTTTGGTTTTTGATAATCATGTGATTTTCATTTCTAGATGAAGTTGCATTATAAGATTATTCCACTTGGATATATGATAGTATAAATAAGTTATAGAATTATGGATTTACATCTTTTGGAGCTTTGGACATTGTGGCATTTCGCCAATTAAAATTTGATTTTGAATTTTTACTTCACTTTTTCCTCCACTTTACAAATACTTTTCTTTTACTTTCCTACCAACCAAAAAATAGAATTATGTTGATATTTTCCATGATTAATGGCTAAAACGTCTTCATATATGAAAGATGAGTGATCTAAGACGAAAAACCAGGATTAGAGTGCTCTCTTCACAGTGAATCTTAGTTCCTATTCCTAGAAAATTCTAAGTAAAATCACCAAGTTCTTTGAAGCGATAGATTCAATCATTATATTAGTTGTTCATTTATTTCATGATATAAATTTATTTTGGCTTAAGAAATGAATGAAAACAAATTCAATCTAGTTGTTATCATATTTTGATCATCTATTTTAAAACCAATCGATTGGCACCAACCAAACACCAAAGCTACTTATTAGTAGGGTCATATTTTTGGGCACTTGATATGAGTAATTTTGGGTTTCAGGCACTTAATAGGGTCATATTTTTTGGGCCTCTCTCTCTCTCTCTCTCTCTCTCCCTCCCTCTCATCTCAGCCATCACTCTCTCCACTCCTCTTTATTTTATTTTTATCTTTGTTACTTTACAAACCCATCCATAACCTTTTTTTTTTTTATCAGCTTCTTAAATACACCAATCTTCTTGTTTTCATTTATATTTATTTATTTATTTATTTTGTATAGTTTCGACTTTACAAACTCATCAATCTTGCTAAATGCACTCATTTTATTTTATTTTTTAAAATTTTATCTTCTACAAAAAAGTTTCCAAAATTGTGGATTTTTTAGATGAATATTATAGTTATATTTTTAAAATTTAAAATAAATAATATCATTAACAAATTTTAACAATAAATCATAATGTTTTTTTTTTTAAATGGCACAAATTTTATCTACTTTAAAATGAATTATAAGGAATAATATAAAATAAAAGGATAATAATGGTTTCAATGAATAATATAATGATTAATTTGTCACATAATAAAAAATAAATATTATGAATTTTTATTGTTAAAAGATGATAATATTTTACTAAAATCATAAAAAAGAAATATTACTATTTTAATAAATTTATAAATTATATTTATTTATTAAAATGAATAATAATATTTTGATAAATAATGATTACGAATAATGTTTTATTTAAAATAATTATAAAGCAAATAAAATTCATTTTTTAAATATGCAAATAACCAACTTTCTTCTTTGCTTGTATAAATTAACTCAGAAATTATTATCATAATATTCTAAACTAATTTGCTTTACATTCTTATAATAATTGGTATAATTTTGGAGTTTCAAATTAGTTTTAAAAGCTATTAGAATGGTTAATGAATGAAAACTATATCTTGTATTATTTAAGTCTTTTTATTAAGCTTAAAAAAAAAAAAAATTGTTATGTATACAAATATTTTGGAATAGTTTTAATTCGAAAAATCCTAGTATCAAGTCTTGTTTGATTTGGAATTTTTTTAACGAGCAAATTCATGAAATTTAGCAAACCCGTTGATTAAGTTATAAATTCTAATTTATAAGGTGTTTAGTAAAACTTAATACTTATTATTTAATGACTTAAATTGACTTTAAACTAAATTGTACTTAAGTTGTTGACTTAAAACTTATTATTTAATTATTATTTTAAGTATTAAAGTTATTTGATAAAATTAATTCTAAATTATCAAATTAACATATTTATTCTTATAAATTATAAATAGGGTAAATGAGATCGAATAATAAAAAAGGTCATAAAGTAGTAAAAGTGATCATGGAGATAATTAGAGCAAATGAAGGTAAAAATATAAAATAAAGATATAGTCTTACAAATAAGTTAATTGTTTTTATTTATTATTTAAAATTGATTTTTCTTTAAATCATACTATTAAGTTATTTCATCAAATATATATAAATAATTTATTTAATGACTTAAATTAAATTATTAAATCATTTTAAATTATTAAATTGGTTTATAAAAAACCCACCTAGTACCCGAATAGTATAAAGCGTCGGTATGATTTAGAACCCTTACTTCTAATAAGAAAAAAATCATGAAATTTAGGGTCCCATTGAGTGAGTTCTAGGTTTTTACCTAATAACCGAAAAAGTAAATAGGAGGTATCTTAACATGGGCTTATACATACTTGAATAAAAGTTAATACATACACAAAACAAGAGTCATGGGTAGCATCCTCTTGCAACGTTAATAAAGTAGGGAAGGAAGGCGCGGTGTGAGCATTACTTCTAGTGGAGTTTCCTTGGGCATGGCAAGGCCTATGCCTTCGGTCATGTCCACCGGAGCATTCAATGGTGTTGTCATGTCGTACCCTTGAAGTAGCCGAGCAACCGTCAAGTGTAAAATTTGTAAGGCCAAAGCGATTCCCGGGCAAGATCTTCTCCCTGAGCTAAATGGGATGAGCTCAGAATGCTGACCAAACACATTTAAATTTGCATGAGTTGTTAAAAACCTCTCTGGTTGGAACTCTTCCGGATCTGACCAGGCATCTGGATCTCGATGCAACTTCCACACATTCACCAACAAGCGGGTTCCTTTTGGAATATGGTATCCACAAACATTACAGTCTTGAATGGCTTCATGCGGTACTAATAGGGGACCTGGTGGATACAGCCTGAGAGTCTCCTTAACAGCAGCTTGAAGGTAAATCAGGTTTTGAATATCAGATTCTTCTACCCATCTGCCTCTACCAACTTTTAGATCTAGCTCCTCTTGAGCACGCTTCAAAGCATGCCTATTGTTCAATAATGCAGACAAGATCCATATAGAGGCAATAGAGGTGGTCTCTGACCCTCCCACAATCAGGGTCTGTGATTTTAGATTTAGGAAAAAATATCAAACAAAAGGTTTTAGAGAAGAGTAGGTAGCAAATAAATAAATATATGAACAGATCAATAAAATAACCTACTATCCAGTGGATGAACCCCACCCACCAGTTCAGACTATGTATCTTGAAATTGATTTTAAGAAGAATGGTATTGCCCACAAAGAATCACAGTAGTCTTCAAATTATGCTTAGGGAAATATATACTGATTTGGAAGAAAGAGTATACGAAACATACATACCATTACTGTTGCCTTGATAACAGTTTCTCGTCTATGGCCAAACATCGAATTGTCTTTGAGAACAGATAGCATCACATCAATGAAGTCTTGCCTGATGCTGGGGTCACTCTTGAGTTTCGTAACATGCTCTTCTACCCAACCTTCCACAAAAGGGTCCAACTGCTCGGCTACACGCTTCATAGACCCCAAATGGCCTTGCAAATCCATCCATTCTACAAATGGAATGGCATCAGATGCAACAAAGACTCCAGTTAGAAAAATGAATTTCTTAATAACTGCTATGGCATGCCTTGCTTCTTCATTTCCATGGACCCCATTACCAAAATATCTCTTCCCTGCAACCATCCTTAGGACCACATTGAAGGTCAACTGTTCAAGCCACTCACTCATGGCTACCTTAATCGGATTCACTCAGTTTGTCTCTTTGCCAAGTGAGTAGAGATCTCTGATGCAAACATCCAATTCAGAAACCAGAACATGCTTCAACTCATTAAGGGGACGGTTTGAGAGAAGTTCCGTCACGGATAGCTTGCGCATCTCACGCCAGAGAGGCCCATAAGGTGCAAATCCAAATCCAGCATAATTGTATCCTAAAAGCTTTCCTGCACTGGAACTTGGGCGTGAGGCGAAAGCCTTGCCGTTGGTAGTGAGGCATTCTTTAACAGCCTCATGGCTGCTCACCACAAGCGCCCGATCATGAAGACCGGACCATGCTTATCAGCCATGGCTGCAAGGGTTCGAAAAATAGGCGTTGGGCCACTGAGTAGATGAAGGTGACCTACAAATGGCCAGGCGCCAGATGGTTCTGGGGCTGACCTGCCCTTACCCCTGTGAGCAAAACTCTTTATTCTCCATACATTATACAATAGCAGCAGCCCCATAAGCCCTGCAATTGCTAGTAAATGGGAAAGGAGATTCATGATGAATTGGGCCTCAGTTTGTGACAACTTCCACATTTATGCTGTTTCAGGGTTGCTAATTCTGGTTTTAGATTTGTCTGTTTGCTAAGACTTCCTCTCTTTAATGCCATTTAAACATAAGGAAAATACCACGTGTATAATATAAAATTAATTGCTTGAATACATATGAAAGATTCTTGTCCTTTCTTCTCGCTTCAATGCACCGGCAGCTCAGCTGCTCAGCCTTAAAACATGGGCATTTCCACGGGCAGGCTAATTTTTTAAATTATCTTTTAAAAAATCGTCCCATAAAAATTAATTCTAAGACCATCTCTTGTTTTATTCTATACGTAACTCTTTAGTTTCCAAAGTGAATGCATCGTAAAAAGTGAAGTCATCTTTTTTTAAAAGACAAATTCCATGTAAAGGAAGAGTTAACTCAAACTTCACATAATTTTTTTTAGCGTAGAAAGTGTTGAAATACCAATTCAATTCAAAAGTTTAAAAATACAACTCGTCTTTTAAGAAAACCAAGTTGAGTGTAAAAGTAAAGTAATGAGCCATAAGAGAATATATATATATATATTTAGCAAACCATTTTTTAATAATATTGTGTAAAATAATATTTTTTTAAAAAAAAATATTATTTAATAGGCAAAACTATTAAAAAGTAACTCACAATGACAAGTCCTTTTTAGGGGTCATCCTTTATAAGTCCTCAAAAGGGCTTGAAAGACAAAAAAATTAATATACAAAAGAATTGTGTTTTAAGAATAGCAAAAATCCTAACCATGGCCCTAAGAAATATTAATGCTGTAAAATTAAACCCCAAAAGCTAGAATTGTTATATAATTAAGTTGAAGGACATACAATGTCCATGATATCCAAATCAACCTTAGTGATGTTGACTAATGTAAAATTGAAAATTGAATAAAAAAGTGCAATTGGATACATCTTTACATCATAATATCAATCTTTTCACCCCTAACAACACCACTTCCCTCTATCTCTAGGCTAATATGAACACATATTAAAAAAAATGAAAAATCTAATTGTAAAAGAATAAAAAAAACTAAAATATATATAGTACAATATAAAAATATATATTTAAAATTGCTATTTTTAAAAAACATGTATTATAAAAATGGAAGATTTATATAGTTTGATAACCGTCCTTTTATCTTGTAATTTTTAATGTTTAATTATTCCATGTTTAGAAAATCACTTATTCTTTCAAGTGAATTAATGAGATTTATTAGTATTTTAAGTGACTTACATTTATTATTAGGTGGCTTATATTTAGTATTTAATTTTAATTATCATTGTTTCATATGGACCTATTGGGAAATTGATTAACAACATGATGTTGTGTTAAATTTCACTTAAAATATATTATTTAAAATTAAATATAATGGTTTCATATGTCATAAAGTTAAATGCAAATTTTATTAAAATACATTTATTTGTGGTTGATCAAAATTATTTATTTACATTTTGATGATTATTCTAGGGATAGTGAAAAAGACATGAATAATGAATTAATTAAAAAGGCATTGGTATGTATAATCAGTATAAATGTTTTCTTCATAATATGAAAATTTGAAGAAATTGAAAGTGAAATGAGTACAAGGGTGCACAATATTTTTCATTGGTCTAATATAAAATTCAATAAACTATTTAAGGAGTGTGGGAAAATATTCTTGTTCATTAATTGAAATTATTTGTTATTATTATTTTTTTATTTTGTGTCAAAAGACCGGAAAACATCATTAACATATTTGTATAAATTGTATTTATGTAACATTCATTTTCTTTATATTTACATGTGCTTATATACTAATTATACAGGGCACCCTATTTGAGTATATTTAAATCTTTTCTTTCAGTTTTCATGTTTGGGTTCTTACCAAATCGCTAGAATATATTGTTTTTACATTTGCACATATGTTCAATTAAATTTCTTCTCATTTGCACATTATGTACAAGATATGTGTACTAATTATACATGACATTTATACTAATGTATAAGACATGTACACAAGTTTGATCAATTCTGATTTTGATGATAACAAAATAAGGTTTGTACGTATTGGTTATATTGAAGTATAATAGGCAAGAAGATCTTTATGGAACCATCAAGAAGAAGATACATAGAGTAAAATAGGATTTCAAGAAAAGGTTTATCAAGTTCATCATTAAGATATTTTATGTAAGATGATAGGCGCACTAAGTTAGGAAATATTACATATTTTTGTTAAACACCAAAACATTCATTCACAACTTTTTAATTGGTTATATACTTCTTTAATTTGGATGAAAATCTTTTTGAGGATGGAAAGATCTACCTAATCTAGAAGACTACCTTGGATCTCAAGATTTCTATGAAAATCTTTTAAGGTTTCTTAAAAACATTATCAACTTAACTGAAGTACCTTAGACTTGAAATTTTTTCAAAATATAGGTTAAGGCTTTGTTAGAAGGTGACCTACATTCGAATGAGTTAGTTAAAAAAGGCCTTAGCCCCAAAACATGTATGAACTTTGAAATATATTAGGTTAGAACACATGTGGATGAGTAGACAACCATCTAGTTGTCATGGAGATGACTAGATGGTCATTCACTTGCTTTATTTTAATAGTTTTAACTACTAAAAGCCAATTTAGAAAAATCAAATGAAAATTCATTTCATACCAAAATATTGAATTTATGTTTATCACATGCCAAATAAAATAAAATAAAATATTTCTCATGGCCTTAGGGATCCTATTACATATTTGGTAATTAAATTTAGACAAAAACCAAATTACCAAAATTATGATAATAATCCTATAACAAAAAATTAGGGTTAGTTAACAAAAACCCTAAATTATTACAATTATCCTAAAAAGCCTTTTCTAGTCATTGCCCTTTTCCTTACTATTGCCTGCAACACTCAAATGCACAAGCGCTCTAAGTGATCACTTCAACACTTAACATGATCACTTGAGTGCTAATCTATGTGCTCAAGGACTAATCTAAGTACTCGAGTGTTGCCGCCCAATTGGTTTTCTTTGTTGTACCAAAATACTTAATCCAAAATACGTAGTAGCTTTGACCAAGAAAAACCAGCGAAAGAGCTACTGTGACTTTTGTAGTATTCCAAGTATCATCCTTAGGGATTGACCTATGGAAATTGTAAATACTAGGTTAAATGAATTGCTTTCATTTAAACCCTAAAGTAAAAAAAATATGCAAATTGATTTTTATGAAATGAAATTAAATAAAGAAAACTAAATTAATCACAAAGAAAATGTCGATTTTTAATTCAAATGATTCAAAATTGGTTGTTCATGATCATTCTGAGCTCCATAACTCGAAATTGTATCTGAAACCTAATTTTTCATTTTTTTTTGAAAACTAATTCCTAAAACATCAATTGAATGAGATTAATTATCGATTCAATGTTTGTCTTTTTAACTCTTCCTACTCTTTGCAGCTTTGTTTTAGAGCAAATAATGAAAAGGAAGATTAAGATAACTAATGATCAAGAGTTATAAAAAATCATTAATATCGGGTAATAACCTACCATAATAATTTCCTAATACAATTCTCAAGGATAGAACCAAAAATCATATATTGTAACCCAACCATTCATTAATCTCATTGTTATAATTATTTACTTATTCTTTCTCTAAGTTTCTAGTCTTTAGGTTTTAATATTTCAAGCCCCAAATTGGCTTTTTAGCTTCTCATGGGTGTGTCACAATCACAATCCATAATCAAGTAAAAATTCATATATTGAATCAAGAGAAACTAAAAACAATTTATTAAATAAAAATAAAAGGAAACAAACCAAAGTTGTTGTCTTCTTCCACCACCAATATTAAAACTCTAGGAAGAGAATTCCTCAAATCCTAAAACTAAAATAGTTTATATAATAAATTCAATAACCTAGCATGTGACTCACTCCCATTGGCTACTTATTATAAAGCAAAGTCATAAATAACCTAAAAAAACTCAAAATATTAGGAGTTCTAAATGAGTATTATGCATTTAAAATTGGATGGAGGCATTTGGAACTCATTTTGATGTGTTTCAGAGCTCAAACTCAATCACCAATGGTTGATTTTGAAATTTGGTGAGTTCCAAATCAATTTGGAACTTACATGTAGGAGAAAAATGCTCAATTTGAAATCTAACATGTGAGTTTAAAATTCACTATGAATTTCAAACTCATCTACTACCCTTGCATGTTCATCAAGTTTGTGGGTTCGAAATACATACCTCTTGTTTGAGATAGGTAGGGGAATTCAAACTCATCCTTTACCAAAAGTTTCTTTACATTTCTTTAAGTTCTAAATGACAAAAAAAAAAAAAAAAATAAAATCGAATTCAATGTATCAATTTCAAACTCATCATTCTTCTTTGCCCAATTCCCTTCAAACATACATAACTACCTAATTTAAGCTCTAATTCATGTATCACTTAAAGCGTTGGACTCTTGACTTCTCAAAAAAATATGTAGCTTGCCCAAAATTGACCTTAGGAAGTGCTTTAGATTTCACCTCAAAGTTAGAGTACATGTTGTTGCCAAATTTTGAGTTCCAAATTACCATGTGAATTTGTTGAATTTTGCTTTATGTCTCATTTTCTATATTTGCATGCCTTCTCTCCTACTTTATACTAGACATTCCTAATCTCTCAACCTCATGACATCCTCATCTTGCCTTCCCTCACGTTTCATGAATCTTTGCTCTCTCATTTTCTCATTTAACCCCTTCTTGGATTTTTTACATTTTAAAACGATTTTTCAACTTGCACCATTTTTCTTTTCTTAAACTTGAGATAAATCTCAAAATAAACGTTAAACTCATGGCTAGGGTCTTAACATCGATTTGGGTCATGTAAAATGATTTGAGTGTCTTATAGTGTATAAATCATATCATATATGTGCCATTAGTGTATATATTTTGGCTCCAATCACTTCTTGGATTATGCACCTAAGAGCGAATTCTCCTTGGTTTTCAATCATTTTGCAACTGAAAAACTATCATGATCACTTGATTTCTCCACCATGGACATGATTAAAGTCATGGATGAAAATATCATGATATATCGAAGGTATATCGTTGATATATTGTGTATTGAAACTTATGAAAATGATATTATGTAGAGAAATATCAATTAAGCGATATATAAAAAAAAATCACCAAAAATCATCGATATTTAAGATCATTTTAGCTTGGTCAAAGTGCGACTCGGGCAGTGAACGCGCGGGCACTACAATCAATGCTAACAAATGAGCTTTATCTTTTGTAGTTAAGGAGATTTGAACCCCCAACAAAACACTCACCTAGTAGGTGGCCAACCATTGAGGCAAGTTTGCTCCTTATTAAATTTAACACACCAAACATATATATAGTAAAAGTCATTATAAAACAAAATTTTAAAAAACAAATTAATTATAATTATTTTATAATTAAATGAAAAAATCTCATTTAATTGATTGCCAAAAATATAAAATTGTTATAATAATTTTCTTCATAGTGTTTTTAATATCATGAATAGATTAATTAAATATTAAAAAATTGTACATATGCCATCATTTATTTTCTATCATTTAATACAATTGAATTAAATGGATCATAATTTTAATATTAAATATATTTTAAAATTAGACATATTATAATCAAATATCACAATATTATTAAGAAATAATATTTGATGTAATTTAAAAATAAATGTACACATATAAAATTCATATTTTATGATTAACATATAGGATATTATTATCAAATATGATAAATCATATCATACATATATCAAATTATTCAACAAAACAACTTTAAAATGTCTATTATACTTCTAATCACATTCTATAAGTTTTTTATTTATTTATATTTTCATGAATTTTGATCAATTTTAGGTCTACCGATATTTTTTTCTTCTAAAATATCCGTTGATATATCTCCAATATATCCGATATAATCGTAAAATCGAAGTACCGATATATCTGTGATTACCGATATTTTCATCCTTGATTAAAGTCATGAAATGCTTCTTCATCTTCTTTTTGTTTACAAAGATGAAAAAAAATACAATTTTTACATAGGAAACAAAACCTATGCTCCGTCCTTCCAAAGCTTACAACTCATCTAACAAAAGGAAAACATTTTAAAATAAAAATATTCTTATGCTCCTAACCACAAAGTTTACAACCCAATTTAGATAAAGAAACAATTTTTCATTAGAAATAACAATCACATAAATAATATATAAATGAATAAAAATCATGTATTCATCATTTGGGCCATGGAATGAATTAAACAACCCTACAAAACAGAGTTAACACATCTTAGGATAGATCTAACATGCAAAATCTTATCATAAGGCTTTGATATTAGTTGCTAGGTACTTTATATTACTCTGTACCCTAGCCCTGAATCGTATAGGGTGCATGGTTTCTATCCTAGGCATCTCTAAATCTATCATAGTGGAATAACATGACTATAAAACCAAAAACAATAGATTTAGAAAGTATATATATCATACTTTCGATTTGGATGTTCCTAAATCATTTCTAATCTGATAAAGATGTCCAAAACCATTATAAATGTCATTTATTCTGTGTTTTTCCACCTGGTCTCTACTTCAACAGTATAAACATGAGAAAAATGTGGATTTTTCTTTCTAGATGAGAACTAGTGTTTCTCTCTCTCTAAAAGCTTTTTGAAATATGACAATCAAAAGTGTGAAACCCTAACCCTTAAAAGAATATATAAAGCTACTTGTATGCTTATGTGACTTGAACCCAAATTGGGCTTGGATCACCTAATCTTTCCCACTTGTGTCCTAATTAATTAATTTGCCTTATTGACCTCTAATTAATTGACTAACTCTAACAAAAAGATAATTCATCATATCTAGTGCAACTTCATGTTTTTACCAAAATGTTTTTATGTACACTTATGAACCTGAAACCTAAAGTTTTCAAAATAAATGTGCCACCATGAAATAGGAGGTTGAGTAGGCACCACTAAGACCCATGGGGAAATACTGGCTCCTTGATAATCCAATTTTGAAGTTAATTCAAGATTCCATTAAAGAGAATTAGTTGAATTTTAGTATCATATATAATTATGACAAGGTGAAGCTCGATACATGCCCTACTATCTACTGCGTTTAGATACCCCATGAACTGTTGTTCACAATCTAACAAAATAGTGATATCAAGCTATCAAGATTATTTCTCCAATCTATGGGTTGTAGATCTACTTATTATGTGATCAATTAATATACTCTATCTCCAAGGAACATATGTCAAAATTTCACTAAAAGAATTACTATGACCATAGTCTCTAGATCACATGTCTTTTGGATCACGCAAGATGACACACTGTCTTAATCTCATGAGATATCATGATGTCTCAATTGAGAACATTTATTACCACCAGCCTTAATCGATAATGACTCAATCCATAGGTTAAAGCCTCATATTGATTTTTGACACATGCTCAATATCCTTTCAAGGTTGAGAATTCATGCAATAAAGTAGTTTAATGAATCATGGTAATTGATAGCCTTATTTCATGTTTGGTCATAGGTCTTGTCCAATGTGTAACTATAGACATTAGTGCACTCACTATAGGAAACCCATCTTGACCGCCATGACAAGTCATCTATCCAATTAGAAGGTGGTGTACTACAATATCTACTAGATTACCCAAATCCATGAACGGATTGTGAACAAATAATCATCATGCAAGGACCTCATGATTTGTATCCTCTTTGAAACTCCTAATAAACTCAAGTCATGTACAATGTAAGTGATATGAATGTGTATGCTTAGATAACTGATTAATGCAATTGGGATATGAAGAGAGAACAAGAAATATAAATAATATATATTAATGAATTTAAAACTATTAATCATGTCATGCTTTCAAGGGCTCTATCATAACACCACATTTGTTTCTTGAAGTGAACTTTGGCATCTTGGCTAAAATAATTTCTAGATTCTTTCCAAGAATATAATGCCATCAAATTTCATGTTAAATATGAATCTGAAAAACTTTGTTTGAATTGATTGAATGTTAAATAAATTAGATCTTAGCATTGTTAAGTATGTTTCGAGAATTCAATTTTGAAATATGAAAATTAGGCAGTAAGTTGATACTCTTGATAATCAATGCCTTCAATTATTTTAGTTTTACCATACTTTGATTGTTATTGAAATAATTTCTAAATCGAGTTTGTGATTACTATATTTCTTTGGATATGTGTAATTCATTCTTAGATTTTTAGACGTGCATTGTATAACTTTATACTTGATTTCTTTTTGTTCTTGTTATTTTCTTAAGCTTCTATAGTTTTGTCAAACCCTAGGTTATAGTTATTAGTCTCTCATATCTTTCTAGGCCTTTATGGGTTTAACAAATTGATTTTTTAGGGCTTCTACGTCAACAAGGACATTTTAGATGCTCAGTGGAATGTTTTTACAAAGATTGTCACTTACAAGTCCAGTCTTGGACATTAAAGCACTTCCTTAAGCACTCAAGTGCCCTAAGTCTCTTCCAACGCCCTTTCTTGTTCAGCTTTGAGTGCTTCGAGCGATTAAAAAAACTTTTACGCATGTCTTTTCTTCATTTTCTTCTCCCTAAGTTACCTTTCACGCTTGGTGTCTATGCTTACTTTTCTTCTAAATTCATTTTGGGTCTTTTTTGCTATTTTTAACTCTGTAGGAGTGTTAAGATTGCTTTTTGAGACTTTCTAGTGGCTCATTTTTTCTTAGGTATTTTCTTGGTTCTCATCTATTTCCCATTTTTAAGCTTAGTAGGTTGGTCATAAGGAGATGTCTCCTATGCCTCCATTTCTTAAGCCCATAATGGGCTTTTCTATTAAGGGTCTTTTTTACTTAAAGGACCTTCCCATTGAGTGCTTCTTCTTGGAGGAAACTTTGGAGCATTTCTACTCACAAGGTAGCGATTGAGCAAGGTATTGACATTAGAACTTTTCATGATATTGAGCTTCTAGCTGCTATTCGGAAGAAGGATTAGGACACTTTCACATCTCTTTACAAGGTTGTTTACCCCCATTATGTTTTGATGTTCTATGCAAACATCCATTTTGTCATGATCGAGGCCGTGTTTAAAGTCTCTATGTATAGTGAAACATTCTTGGTTTCTATTCAATCTATCAATCCACCCTCCATATTCCTACTTTATTAAAGCTTCTCCTTAGCTTCGTGGTCGAGGTACATGCCCTTACCCATTCCGAGCTTGTCACCATCCTGACTTCTTTCTTTGGCGACCCTCGTCTACTACTAGTATACATCTCTATTACTAACTTCACTAAGTCAAGAGAAGACTTTGCTAATGCTTAGAATAGTTTACACATTACTTTAGTAAGTCTCATTTTCATAGGAAGTTGGGAGGAGATTTACAATGAAATTTAAGATAATCAACTATATCAGGAATTAGATGATTATCCATAAGTCCTCATATCCTAACAAATTTTCGTAACAAACTGTTAGGGTAAATTCACAATATTCCAACAAACACCAGGATTTTTCTAACTTTTCTTTGTGCAAAATTAAATAAGTAATAGCAACTAGCAGCAATAAATAAATAAACTCATGCAACGAAAAAATAAATCAGACACCAGAATTTTTACGTGGAAAATCCCCCAATACGAAGGGAAAAACCACGAGACCTAGTTCAGCTCAAACTTGCACTATCAACAATAATGGGTTATACTTGTATTCTCTAGAATAATCTCTATAGCCTACCAAATACATCAAGAGCACATATAGCCTTGGATTATATAATCTCTCTTGGTAAAAACAAAGAAAATTGGAGAAAGAATACCAAAAAACACGTCATCTCTATTCACGGGTAGTAACACCAGTTCTCGAGCTCAAAATCTATTTTTTAGTGTTCAGATTGTAGCTACTCGAGTTTTGAACCTCTCCTTCAAATTTCAATTCAATCGGACTACGGATGAAGCGGGATCGGCTCTTTGATGAAATCTGGGTAGTGAGATGTGTTTTTCTTTTCTCTCTTCTCTTCTCTCTGTTTTTATTTTTCCCCAATATAGGGCCCACTCCCTCACATACTAGGGAGCCCAACAAAGCTCCCCCTCCCAACTATGTGAGAGACTCTACCAAGCCCGCTTGCTTTCTACAGAATTTTAGTTTCTCTATAGGCATTGGTTTTGTCATCATATTTGATCCATTCTCATCAGTATGAATTCTCTCAAGGCAAAACAATTTCATCTCTACTGCATCACAAATCCAATGATACCTCACATCAATTTGCTTGGATCTAGAATGAAAAGTTGGATTCTTACTGAGATGAATAGTACTCTGACTATCACAGTAGAGTAAATATTTCTTACTATAGGCCTAATTCTTGTAGGAACTTCTTCATCCATAGTAACTCCTTGCTAGCTTCAGTGATAGCAATATACTCAACCTCTGTGGTTGACAAAGCAACACATTTCTGCAACCTTAATTGTCATGACACTGTCCCCCCTGAAAAAAATGATCAAATAACCAGAAGTAGACTTTCTGGAATCAACATCCGTAGCCATATCTACAACTGTGCATTGTACAAGCATAGGTTTGTTAGTCCTAAAACATAAACATGTCTTAGAAGTACCCCTTCGATATATGAGAATCCATTTCATTGCGGCCCAGTGTTCTTTGCTAAGATTAGAAAGGAACCTGCTAACAACTCCAACAACATGAGCAATATCAGGCCTCATGCATACCATGGCATACATCAAGCTACCCACAGCTAATGTATAGGGCACCTTTCGTATTTCTTTTTTTTCTTTCTCACTTTAAGGAATTTGTTTGGAACTTAGCTTTAGATGACTTCCAAGTGGAGAACTCACTGGTTTTACCTTGCCCATGTTGAACTTGTCTAAAACCTTTTCAATGTAGCTTTCTTGAGATAGCCACAATTTTCCATTCGTCCTATCTTGAGAAATCTTTATACCAAGAATCTGACTTGCAGGCCCCAAGTCCTTCATTTCAAAGGACTTGCTCAACTCTTTTTCCAGTTTATCAATTTTACCAGTATTACAACCAACAATCAGCATGTCATCCACATATAATAAGAGAATAATAAAATCTCCATCAAAGAATTTCTTCACAAATAGACAATGGTTAGAAGTAGTTCTATCATACCCATGCTCAACCATGAAAGAATCAAACTTCTTGTACCACTATCTCGGTGCCTGCTTGAGACCATACAAGCTCTCCTTCAGTCAACACACTAAGTGTTCCTTACTTTTGATTGTAAACCCTTTTGGTTGCTCCATATATATTTCCTCCTCTAAGTCACCATGGATGAAAGTAGTTTTCACATCAAGTTGTTCAATCTCTAGATTTATACTGGTAGTCAAGCCTAGCACAACTTGGATCAAAGACATCTTAACCACGGGTGAGAAAATCTCTTCAAAGTCAATGTCTTTCTTCTGACTAAAACCCTTCACAACCAATTTTTCCTTGTACCTTGGCTGTGATCTGTTTGGTTCAAGCTTCCTTTTCAGTGCCCATTTATTTTTCAATGCTTTCTTACCCTTAGGCAACTCCATCAATTCATAAGTGTTGTTCTTATGCAAAGATTTCATCTCTTCATGCATAGCTCTCAACCACTCTTTTTTCTCATCATGCAGCAGAACCTCTTGATAATTTTCTGACTCTCTCCCATCAGAAAGCAATAAATACTCATCACTAGTATACCTTTTGGAAGGTTGATGCTATTTAGTAGATCTTCTTAATTGTGTTTCAATAGACAACTCTGAAGTATCTTGTTCTTGTTGCCGTTCTAGGCCATCATTCTCAACTGTAGGATTTTCTTCTACATCATCAACTGTAGACTCATCATTTCTGTCAACTGTATCAACTTGTTCTTCTTGCATGACTTCCCTGTGTTCATTATGTCCCATAGAGTTAGGAGAAACTGGACCCAAATCAACTTGTTCTTCACTGATAGGCTTTGGCTTTTTAACCTAATCCAAGTCTTCAATGGTTTGATCTTCAAAGAAGACAACATCTCTGCTTCTTATAATCTTTTTGGTAGCTGGATCCCACAACCTCTACCTAAACTCTTCATTTGAATAACCTAAGAAGATACACTATTTAGTCTTGCTGTCAAGCATGGACCACTCATCTCTAGGAACATGAACAAATGCCTTGCAACCAAACATGCTCAAGTGCTCAAATGAAACAAATTTTCCTATCCAAACTCTCTCTAGAATATCACCCTCTAAAGGATATGATGGAGACAGATTAATCAAATCAACGACTGTCCTCATGGCCTCACCCCAAAAAGACTTAGACAATTTTGCATGAGAGAGCATACACTTGATTCTGTCACAGATGGTTCTATTAATTCTCTTAGCTACACCATTTTGCTGCGGGGTCTTAGGAACCATCTTCTTAAGCCTGATGTCATGACTTTTACAGTATAGCTCAAATAGCCCTCTATATTCACCACCATTGTCTGCTTTGACAGATTTTAACTGCTTGTCAGTTTGCCTCTCAACTTTTGCATGAAAATTTTTGAATACATCAAGTACCTGGTCTTTGGATTTCAAAGCATATGCCCAATGATCATCAATAAAAGTCACATAATAAAGTGCACCACCAAGAGTATTACTTTGTATAATACAAATATCAGTGTGAACTAAATCAAGAATATCTGGTTTTCTACGTGAAGGAAATCTACGAAATTCAACTCTACTTTGCTTTCCAAACAGACAATGTGTATAAGGTAATAGTGACGTACCTTTAACTGGTAGAAGCTTCTTTCTAGCTAGAACTTAAAGTCTCTTTTCACTCATGTGACCAAGCTGCTTATGCCATAGCTCAGTAGAGGCTTCATTCTCAACAATGTTCACCTCTCCCTTGACTAGTCTCGTTTCTGTCTTGTAGAGGGTATTGTTTTTCTTCCCCTAGCTAAAACAAGAGAACCCTTAGTAAGCTTCCACTTATCCTCTCCAAGGTGACTATGGTAGCCCTCATCATTAAGCTTCCTAACAGAGATCAAACTAAACCGTATTTCAGGAACATGTCTAACATATTTTAGAACTAATTTGCACCCAATGCTAGTTTCTAGCTCTACATCTCGCATGCCAACAATTTCACATTTTGCTTCATTACCCATCCTAACCTAACCAAAACTGCCACTGGTGTAGAAATCTTTATGTGTAGTGACATGAAACGACGTTATTGTATCAACTACCCAAGTGGAATCCTAGCATGCAAGGTTTACACACGCATCATCACAAACAATGATCGCATCACCATTAGATGCAACTGCTGCAATGTCTTTGTCCTTTTTTTGTTCTTCACATTTTCTTTTAAATTGTTCTCTTTTGAATTTTCTGCACTCTCTCTTAATGTGTCCTGACTTGTCACAATAAAAACACTTTATATCTTTTCGACACTTTGACTTTCCCCTTAACTTGTCACGGTTATAATCATTGGAAGGTTTTCTGTTTTTACTTCTCCCTCGCCTCTCTATTGATTACTACTCAAAAAGTGCTATTTTGTAACTTGTAATTAACTCTTTTAAACACTTTTGAGTAGTAGTTATTACATTTTAACTCAATTAGCATGTTAAAGACCCTTGCAATCGTTTCTAATCCAATTGTGTTAAGTTTTGGTGTTTTTGATAGCTTATTGATCACCAAAGCAATCTAAGATGAGGGAGAGCTTTATATAATCCATGGCAAAGCAAATGGAAGCTCATTTACATTAAGAATCCAAGCTTTGGAGCTTTGTAGTCCTTTTTCAAAAGCAAATCATGAATGCAAGGAGGAGAAGCAAAGAGAGAAATCTAACATGAAAAAAATTCAAGAGAATAGAAACTGTTGGATATATTTTGAGTTATTCTTGGAGTCCATTTTATGCATACTATATGTTGTTTTGAAGCTTGGGAAGTCAGGAGTCCAACGCTTTAAACGATGTGCAAATCAGATCTGAAACGAAAAAGTTATGGCCATTTAAAGACAATCGCATCAAGCTATGCGAAAATTTCACAACTACGAAATTGGCAGCGAAATCAACCTTTCCTTGCGAAAATTTCGCAGCTGTGAAACACCTTGTGAAATTTTTGCAAGTTGATTTCGCAGCTGCGAAACCACCTACAAGCACACGTGTGCCACTTCGCAAGTTGAAATTCCGTTTTCGTAGCTGCGAACCAATGTGCAGAATCATCTCCTAGCTACGAACCAAGGTGCGAAATCATCTCCAAGTTGTGAACCAAGTTGCAAAATCATTTCCAAGTTGCAAAATCACAAATTCAAATTGCAAAATGGAGACTTTCAGCTTGCGAAAATTTCACAAGACATGCTCTAACTTGCGAAATCCACCTGTGTAATCTCATATATTTGCTACCGACTAAGTTAGATTTTTTCTCAAGATATTTTGTGTAAATTTCTATTTTCTCCTTGTAATAAGCTAAAGATATTATTGGGATATTTCTTAGAAAATATCTTCTATATATATCTCTAAACCAATGTAAAGAAAAGTATGTAATATATATGGAATCCATGAGAGGAGGATCATAGTAAGAAATATATCTACAGAGCACTTGCTCTGCTTTTCCTTCATATTTTTGTTTTCTCGTTATTTTTATTTCTAACAAATCAAACTCTGAGGATGTTTCATCAGATGATGAGTGGCTAGGCTTTTTGTCTCTTGGAGTGAAGAAAGCCGGGTAAGTTTCCAAATGCAAAAATTGGAAGTTTTGTTGTTTCAGCTTTTAATGAAGAGAAAGTGTGACCCGTTAATGGTTTTTATCTTTTTTGTTAACTTAAAATGCCTTAAAATCACCTAGGCCAACACTTGGTAAGGCAAGTGGTCTTCGTCCATTGAGATACACTAGTTTATCTTTTGCGAGCCTTTGGAAGGTGGTTTAAAGGTAGGATTTTCTAGAATAGCCAACACTTGGTAAGTTTTTGGACTCTAATGAGACATCCATTAGTTATCTCTTACGAGCTTTTGACGAGTAATCCAATGTTAAAGATCACCTTGAATGGCAAGTGCTAGGTGAGAGGTATGAGCCATTGCAAGATGCATTAGTGACAGGGATTTAGTGTTTGAACCCATTAAGAGGAAGCATCTGTACCACATCGGTTCGGGAAATAACTATATGTTAAATCCCCAATGCGAGGAAAAGAAACAAGTGACCGAAACTCTCTTTTTGTATTAGGAACCTAAGCCTAGTGATCTGAAACTCCAAGAAACACTTTTCTTTGTAATTAAAATTAGTTACTATTTTTGGTTAGCTTAAAACCAACCTTTTCAAACATCTTTATGTTTTCTTTTAAAACTAACCTTGAAATGAAAAAACACCAATTCAGCTTTGAATTAATATCAATTGTGAGTGAAAACCCATCCCAGTGAACGATCCTAGAGCCACTATGCTATGCTAGTTGAGGCTATCCTAGTACATGGTGTAATAGGTTATAAATTTTGTTAATTACTCCTATCTGAGGACCGAAATCAAGGTACACTGGCTGGGCACGAATTAAATGGCGTCGTTGCCGGGGATGGTGCCACTTTACAGTGATATCATATTTCCAGAGTACTTGTGATCTTCATCACAAGTTTGGTGACTTTTCTTTTCTTTTTACTAACTCTTTATTTGTTTCTTTTTCTTTGTTCATATTTTAGTTAATCTTAATATTTTTTTTTCTCTAGAATTTTTCTTTCTTTTGTTTTGTTTTGTTTTCTCAGTTTTTAATTCTCAAATTGCTAGTTGTGCATGCCATATTGAATACGAGATAGTAGAGGAAGCCATGAACTTCATGAGTTATGTGGCTGAAGTTTCAAGAGGATGGGATGAGCCAAATGCTAGAGATATGGGAAGAATGACGTCTCAACCTAATACCAAGGGTGAGATGTATATTTTGAATGACAACATAGACATGAAGGCAAAGATTGCAGCTATGGCAAGGAGATTGGAAGAGCTAGAAATGAATAAGATGCAAGAAGTGCAAGCCATCTCTTAGACACCATTGCAAGCTATGTCTTGTTCCATTGGTCAATCTTATGAGCACTTGGTGAAGGAGTGTCTTACCATTCCAACGGCGAGAGAAACATTTGGTGATTGCAACACCTACAATTCCAATTGGAGGAACCATCCAATTTTCTCTTGGAAACCACAGCCACCTCAGTACCAGAAACCTGCTCAAGCACTTCCGCAAGCCTCGAACCTTGAACAAACTATGGTTAATCTTAGCAAGGTCGTGGAAGACTTTGTTGGAGCTCAGAAATCCATCAATGCTCGGCTCAGTTAAAGAATTGACAATGTAGAGAGTTCATTGAATAAAAGGATGGATAGAGTGCAAAATGATCTATCTCAAAAGATAGATAATCTCTAATATTCAATCTCAAGGTTTGCTAACCTCAACACAATGCAAGAGAAAGGAAACTTTCCTTCTCAATCTTATCAAAATTCCAAGGGTATCCATGAAGTGGAGGCTCAAAAGAGAGAATCTTCAATGGTGAAGGAAGTTAAAGCGGTTATCCCTTTGAGGAGTGGTAAAGAGGTTGATTTGCCCACATCCAAGCTAGAACATAAGGTAGAGAGTGAAGCAGAGAAAGAAAAGAGGGAGGAAATCAAAGGAAAGAAAAAGGGGAAAAGTATAGAGAAAGATGACTATAATCTTAATGTAGATGAAGAACCACAGAGGATAGTTATCAAGAAAGAAATGATGAAGAAACACATGCCTCCACTTTTCTCCCAAGCTTTGTATGACAAAATCATGCAGAGCAAGTCTCAAGTGAGAGATGCAAATTTCATATGGGATCCGGGCAAGCTAAATCAGAATCAAATTTTTTAATGGACTTAGTCTTTCTAAAGACTAGCTAGTCCATATTTTTTTGTTTTATTTTATTACTTGTTTTAAGTTTGATTTCAATGCTTTAATTTTACTTTGTTTTGATTTAACATAGTTTCTTTTTGGATGATCAAAATCAGGAGGAATTTCAAAAGAAGTGAAGGGAAACCACAGAGAACCAAAGAAGCTGAAAAACAAAGGAACTTATGCTCCTATGAAAATTTCGCAGCCAAAAGAACCCCCTGCGAAAAGAGGTTTCCCCTGCGAAATCATTTCGCAGCCAAAAGAACCATGTTACGAGATTGGGGTTTTGCTGCGAAACAAGCCTTCCTCTGCGAAACAATTTCGCAGCCACAAGACCCCCCTCTGTGAAAATTTTCGCAGCTGCGAAACCACTTCCAGGCACACGTGTGCCATTTCGTAGCCTCCCAAGCTCAAAAACCTCCTGCGAAATTCCCCTTTTGCTGTGAAATCACATTTGGGCTGCGAAATGGCCTCCAAGCTGTGAAATGGCCTCCAGACTACGAAATCGACTTGCAAAATGGGAGGGGTTTGCGAAAACACCTTGTGAAGCCAAGGGAAGTTGCGAAAATGCCAACAAGCCCTGCGACCATGCATCTGAAGAGGAGAGCCTTGCGCACCCTAGGATCACACACACGAAGCCTCTCACTCCATTTCTGATGTCCCTAAAACCATCAGAGCCCATAGCTCTAGTTGAGAGCTCCAACTGAGGAGATTATTCCATCTAAGGAGACTACCAGAATAGAGGTCAAAGTCCTGATCCAACCCACTTAGGAGGCCACCATAGATGCATCAGCTCCACAGGACCCTACCATTACTTGATCATCTCTTTACTTTTTTGTATTTACTTATTATATTAGTATAGATAATTCCATGTTTTGATGTTTTATATTCTGGATTGGATGTATTACTGATGATACATCATATATAAACATCATTTCTATTTAAACTTGGCATTTTTCTATTTCCTCTACTCATTGACTCTTTTTTTTTTTTTTGAAACATGTGATTTCTCTTATACAACTCAGACTCCATGTCACTCAGGAGGTACCACTTCCTCCCTATATTTTCAATCGCTCTTACCACATTGAGGACAATGTTCAGCTTGGTTAGGGGGATAGTTGAGGAAGGAAGTTTTGTTATTAATGCTAAGTTATTTTGGTAATTTAGTTGCTTTTTGCTTAATTTTTAAATTTTTTAAGTTTTTTATTCTACTCTCCATGGTCATTAAGGAAAAATTCTCAAAATGAAATGGGAGAAATTGAATTTTTGTCTTTTTACTTGACTTAGAATTTGTATTATGCTTACTAAAGTTGATGAATTGTTGAAACTTCTATTGAATTCAACTTTAGTTCTTCCACTTTAAGCTATTCACACACTATGCACACTAGGTTCCGATTATAAGATGAAAAACTATTTCACCCTCTTAACTTAGGAAAATTTAGACTTGTACCTTTGACCTCATTTTAATAGTGTTGGGAGACCTTATAAAAGGCCAATGAGCCTTTGAAAAAAAAAATGTTTTACTTGCCTTGAAACCCGAGCAAGGTCTGAGGGGTATATGGTGAAAATCTTTAAAACCTGGTGCGCTAAGCCTTCATTGGTTGGGAGTCACCGACCTCAATGCTCGTTACAAGGGTGAATAGGTGGAGTTTAACATACTGTAGGTACTTGAGTATTAAAATTTCATTCTCAAAAGTTCGGGGTAAAATTCGAGGAGTTAGTGGTTGAAAAATCCTTAAAGCTTGATGCCCTAAACCTTAATTGGTTGGGAGTCATCAATGGACCCTCGTTACATGGACAATTTAGAAAAGAATACCTTTAAGCATTGTACTCCTACAAGAAAAAAGTGTGAAATAAATGAGGTGCGTTTTTAGCCTATTGGAGGTTGATCAGTTTGCTAAGCTTTGAAAAAGAGTTAGGTTGGAGGGAGAGATTAGTTCAGCATACCATATTCAGAAACTAATAAGTAACACTTAGATTTTTGTGGAAGAATAAGGATTGACCCTTTGGGAGTGGAAACTCTTTTAAAGCTTAAATTTGCATAATACCTTCTCTTTACGAATTGTGATTAGGCAAGGTATTTGATAACTCTTGTTGAAGTTTGGGTTTTATATCTTTAATGTTCCATGTGAGAGTTTGATCATCTATAACATGTGCTTCTGTATTAGAGGAAATACCTAACTCTTTTCTTCTTGTCTCTTCATTAAACATGTTGTATTTTACCATGTTGATAGTTATCACACCATTTGGGGTTTGATTACTACTCAAAAAGTGCTATTTGATAGCTTTTAATTAATCCTTTTAAACACTTTTGAGTAGTAGTTGGTGCCTTTTAACCCAATTAGCATGTTAAGGCTCCTTGCAATCAATTATAATCAAATTGCCTTAAGTTTTGGTGTTTTGATAGCATTTTGACCACCAAAGCATTACGAGATTGAGGAGAGTGATATGGAATCTTTAGAAAGCTTTGGGAAGCTCAGAGGAATGAAGAAGCCAAGCTTTGAAGCACTTTTGCCATAAGCAAAGTGGGAATGCAAGGAAAAGCAAAAGAGGAATCAGTCATGGAGCATTCTTGATGACAGTCACTGCAGCTACTTTTGGAGCACTTCCTGATGTCCAAATTATGCATACAATATGTCATTTGAAAGCTTAGGAAGTCAACAATCCAATGCTTCAAACCGTGTGCAATTTGGAGCTGAAATGAGGAAGTTACAGCCTTTGGAAGATAACTGCTCCAAGCTGAAGGAAGGCTTCAGAAAAGTGTTGCGAAATCACCATTTTGTTGCGGAATGGTTTCGCAGCCTTTTTGCACAGTGCTATGAATTTCCCCTGAAGCTTCACGCCGCGATGGAAGCCAAACACGCCAAGATGGAAGTCCACTTTGCAAAGGTGTTGAATCAGCTGGTTGCTATGAAGAAATTTCGCAGCCCTTCTTGTGTACCTGCGAAATCTCGCAGACCTCACTTGTCACCTGCGAAGTGGTCCTTAGTGCTTCCCGATATTTGTAACCGACACTTGGAGATATTTTTCATTAGATTTTTGTTGCCTAAATGCCCAAATTCTCCTTGTAAACCACCAGTGATAGGATTCCTTAGTTTTTAAGTTAGGAATTTGGCAAAAATATCAAGGTAATAGCTGTAAGTGTAATTTTGGTTTAAAGGGAGCCCGAGGAGCCTGTTATGAGGGTGTTAGGTTGTTGAACCTTATGTAAAAGGAAGGAATATATTTTACAGAGCACTTGCTCTGCTTTTCATATATATTCTTGTCTTCTCTTTCATTCTTTTTCTTTCTAGCCAATCAAACTCTGAGGATTTTTCCTTAGAGGATGAGAGGCTAGGCTCTTTGTCTCTTGGAGTGAGGAAAGCCGGGTAAGTTCCTTCATGCATAAATTGGAAGTTTTGTTGTTTTAGTTGTTAATGAAGAGAAAGTGTGACCCGTTAATGGTGTTTGTCTTTTTAGTTAACTTAAAACTCCTTTAAATCACCTGGGCCAACACTTAGTAAGGCAAGTGATCTCCATCCATGGAGATTCACTAGTTTGCCCCTTGCGAGCCTCTGGGAGGTGAGTTGAAGGTAGGATTTTCTAGAATTGCCAACACTTGGTAAGCTTTTGGACTCCAAGGAGACATCCATTAGTTATCTCTTGCGAGCTTGTGAAGGGAAATCCAAGGTTAAAGATCACCTTGAATGGCAAGTGCTAGGTGAGAGGCACGAGCCATTGCAAGTTGCATCAGTGAGAGGGATTTAGTGTTTGAACCCATTAATGGGAAGCATCTGTACAACACCGGTTAGAGAATTAACTATATGTTAATTCTCTAATGCGAGGAAAAGAAACAAGTGACCGGAACTCCCTTTTTGTATGAGGAATCCGAGCCCAGTGATCTAAACTCCAAGAAACACTTTTCTTTATAAGTAAAATCAGTTACTACTACTTTTGGTTGGCTTAAAACCAAACCTTTTTCATTCAAACGTCTTTATGTTTTCTTTTAAAGCTAACCTTGAAATGAAAATGCACCAATTCAGCTTTGAATTAATATCATTTGTGAAGTGAAAACCCATCCCAGTGAACGATCCTAGAGCCACTATGCTATAGTAGCTTTGTCTTTGCTACCCTAGTATATGGTGTAATAGGTTATAAATTTTGTTGATTAAACCCTCAATCAAGGAGCACCAGCTGGACACGAATCAGCTGAGACACCAATTAGGCATGAATCAGGGTTGAATTACTCAAAGATACCACCAAAATTTCCCAACTATTTGGTAAAGAACTCAACAAAAGTAAAACCTGTACCTCATCATCTAGCTCAAGCTTCATGGTAGACAACTCATTCAATAGTCCCTGAAAACTACTGAGATGTTCTGCAACACTATTACCATCCTTGTACTTTAAATTCACAATCCTCCTTATCATAAAGGCTTTGTTTTGTGCAGTCTTTCTCTCATAAAGACTCTCTAATTTATGCCAAAGGCTATATGCATCAACTTCTTTGGCTACATGATGGAAGACACTCTGATCAACCCATTGGCTAATCTGTCAAATGGTTTTCCTATTTAATTTCTTCCACTCATCCTCAGTTGTAGTAACTGGATTATAACCCTTACATTCAATGAGCTTAAACAACTCTTTGCAATATAGAATATCCTTCATCCTAGAATTCCAAATTGAATAATTGGAAGCTATGATTTTAATCATTCCACTGCCAACCTCTTCCATTTAATTCACACAAGAGATCCCACTATTAATCAACTTGGCTTTGATACCACTTGTTAGGGTGAATTCACAATATTCCAACAAACACCAAGATTTTTCTACCATTTCTTTGTGCAAAATTAAATAGGTAATAAAAACTAGTAGCAATAAATAAATAAACTCATGCAATGGAAAAATAAATCAGACACCAGAATTTTTATGTGGAAAACCCCCCAATACAAAGGGAAAAACCACGAGACCTAGTTCAGTTCAAACTTGCACTATCAACAATAATGGGTTACACCTGTCTTCTTTAGAATAATCTCTAGAGGCTACCAAATACATCAAGAGCACATATAGCCTTGGATTATATAATCTCTCTTGGCAAAAACAAAGAAAATTGGAGAAAGAATACCCAAAAACACGTCGTTATTGTTCACGGGTAGTAACACTAGTTCTCGAGCTCAAAATCTGATCTTCACCGTTTAGATTGTAGCTACTCGAGTTTCGAATTTCTCCTCCAAATTTCAACTCAATCAGACCATGGATAAAGCAAGATCGATTCTTTGATGAAATCCGGACAATGAAATGTGTTTTTCTTTTTCCCTAATCTCTTTCCGTTTTTATTTATTTATTTATTTTTATTATAACTGACTTGGGCCCCAAGAATATGGGGCCCATTCTCTCACATACGAGGGAACCCAACACAAACTCCATTATTCATGACACTCCCATTTGGATGATCATAAGAATATACCTTGTTAAAACCTTACTAAGAAAACCCAATGAGAAAAACCTTACTAAGTATTGTCTCTCACCCGTTCCAAACTCATCGCCATCCTGACTTCTCTATTTGGAAAGCCTCATTATCGATATATATTTGTTGTTGACTTCATTAAGTCTACATGGGTCCTTAATACTTTCTTTTCCTATATTTCTTTTCTACCTCTCACTAGACGCAAATTCATGTCTTATGGCCCATTTCATTTAAGTCATCTTAATTGGGCGGTAGTTCGACTTTGCCCTCATGGCTACTTATTGAGAGCCTGCTCATCCCAATAGCATTTTTTTTTTTGCGTTGATTTTCTCCTATATTTTGGTGGATGTCTGGTTTGAGATTGATTAGACCCTTAGTATGCCTAGGCCACGTGCTTTTAGAAATGAGAGTTTGTGGTCCAAGCATGAGAGCCATATCAACAGTTACATTGCTTTGGAGGCCATTTAGGAGGATAACAAGATTTGCACTATGGACTGGACACTTCTATGTAACAACCTGATTTCCCGAAGCCCACACCTAAAGGGCATCATAATCAAGGATGAGCAAGCTCATCTTGTTCCTCTTCTCGCCCCTAAGTTCCCGTCTCTAATGATTTGAGACTTTAGTAGGTGATGGACTCCATTGATCATCTTCATCTACTCATAGATGCATTGACTACCTATGTAGATGATTACCATTGCACGTTGACTGAGCATGTGGACTCACTCCATCGTTAGCTCATAGATTGCATGGATGCTCACTTTTAGGGCCTTGAGGGACAACCCGCATCCATCTATTTTTGGCTTATGTCGCAAAGTGTGTCCAACTCTACATCTAACCATCATTCAATCAAGATTTCTAGTTCCTTACTATTTTGTTTGTGATATGTTTCTTTTGTACACCAAAGTTGTATTAGCTTAGTTCATGTTATTTAATTTGGTTTGGATGTATGCATTTCTTTTATTATCTCTTGTATCCAAAACCTTGTTTATACATGGATATTTATTGCCAATTTTTTTTTTAATCTCTTCCTCTATATTTATTATTTTATTTATTATCATTGTCTTATTTTATGACAAAAAGGGCCATGGGTTTCTTTGATTGGTTTTGATATTTATTTGCATGCATGACTTGCATTCTTGTATTTATTTATCTTTGTCCTAATTTGGTAATTGCTTATCTCTATTCCCACACATTGTTTTACCATGGGCATTTTTATTGTTTTGATGTTACAGGTTATAGGTACTAAGAAATGACTTACTTTTAGATGCGGCATGTTGTTCTCTACATGTTATAGAGCAAATAGGTTTAGACGAGCATGTTGAGAAATTTGTAAACTCCATTTGGAAGTATTGGGGGTTTATGCAATCTAAATTTTATCAGGAAATTGTCAAAAGGGGAAATTTGGTATTATATTAGGCTATGTAGTTTAAGATTGACAATTTTGTTCCATTCATTCTAGCATAGGATCTTTCTAGGTTCTGTCTTACTCTCCTTTGAAGACTTGAGATTGATGATTGATCAATTGGGATGACATAGGTAAGTTTGGAAGGGTTCGGAAAAAGGTAACTTAGAGTTGGTATGGCATTGGATGGATCATGTTTTTAAAGCTGTGTAAAATAGCTTTCCAAGTACTCACTTAGGTGTTGGCTTAAGTGCTAGTTCAAGGATTGGCTCAAGCATAGGTTCAAGTGCTCTAACGACGATTGAGACAAATTCTTCCAAAATTCTGGAGATCTGTCTTTAAATTTTTTAAAGTTTTATTTTTGGGGATTATTCCATAATTGGTCCACTAGGTCATTAAGCCTATATATACATATATATAACCTACCTAAATAGGCTTTTCAATTTGATATAGATGTTTAGAAAAATCTACTTTGTCTTCCTATTCCTAAAGCTCTCAAAAAATGTTTTTGAATTTTTGATGGGTTGTGAAAGAGATATGCATCCCCTTATGTACTGAGGTCAGATCCACTGGGTGCTGCGTCACAGATGTGAAATGCAATACAGATATTGGAAAGTAAGTTTAAGGATAGCATATGCTGGGTGAATTTGAGTATTATATTCTCTTATAGTGGATTTAGATTTGAAGTCTTTTACCACATAATTTTTTTTTTTTTAATCTCCGTTGTGGAGGCTTTCTACATAAAAATCTCTTATCTTATGTATTGGATTGGTTTTGATATTTTCTATTCTTTCAAATGATTTAATTAAATTAAAAGGATTCAACTTTTAAGTTAATAAGAGTAAAAACACCTATACTTGCACCGCAGTATTGGAACCCTTTCTTTTAATAAGAAAAATTCATGAAATTTAGCATGGTTTTTCATAAGTATTTACATTTTAAGTTTTTATTTAATAACCCAATAGTATAAAGTATGACTGGATTTGGAACCTTTTCTTTTAATGACGTTTTCACTTAAAAGAAAATAATTCATATCTTAACATGGGATAATACATGTGTAAACAAAAGTTAATACACACACTAACAAGAGTCATGGGTACCATCCTCTTGCAACGTTAATAATGTAGAGAAGGAAGGCGGGGTGTGAGCATTACTTCTAGTGGAGTTGCCCTGGGCATGGTAATTCCTATGCATTCGGTCATGTCCACCGGAGCATTCAATGGTGTCGTCATGTCGTACCCTTGAAGTAGCCGAGCAACCGTCAAGTGTAAAATTTGTAAGGCCAAAGCGATTCCCGGGCAAGATCTTCTCCCTGAGCTAAATGGGATGAGCTCAAAATACTGACCAAACACATTTAAATTTGCATTGGTTGTTAAAAACCTCTTTGGTTGGAATTCTTCCGGATCTGGCCAGACACCTGGATCTCGATGCAACTTCCAAACATTCACGAACAAGCGGGTTCCTTTTGGAATGTGGTATTCACAAACATTACAGTCTTCAACGGCTTCATGCGGTATTGATAGGGGAGCTGGTGGATACAGCCTGAGGGTCTCTGATAAGGGAGAATCAAATTCTCCATGATACGTGCTGCATTCCTTTTCTGTTAGCATAGTATCCACTTGTATAGTTGTAGGGATATGCTCAATATTTGTATTTGATTCTTTCCTATTATGTAGGAGTTTACAACTGTAATTATCGTGTATATAATGAAGAGTTATCTCCTCATCCGGTAAGGAGGATTTCAGTCATTTACCGTGTTTATCAAACACCTTTATGGTGTCAGAGCAAGGTTTCTTTCGATTCTGACCATGGCTGTTTCGTCTTCTTCACCTCCTACTCTTTCGTTCAATACAATGGTGCATATGCTCACCATTAAACTGACCTCCTCCAATTATCTATTGTGGAGAAATCAGTTCGTTCCTCTGTTAACTAGTCAAGAGCTTTTTGGTTATTTGGACGGTAGCATCACGGCTCCTTCTCCCATGATTACTGCCTCTGATGGCACCCCAAAATCCAATCCTGCATATACCTCTTGGCTGCATACCGATCAGACACTACTCAGTTTACTCTATTCTTCGCTCATAGAGGAATCTATGAGTGAGGTACTGGGTTTCCGTCACTCCCACGAGGCCTGGCATGCGCTTGAAGTCTCATATTCGCACCGATCAAAGACTCGCGAACTGCAACTCAAGGATGAACTCCAGCTGATGCACCGTGGCTCTCAGTCCATTGCTGAGTTTTCTCGCACCTTCAAAGGCCTTTCCGATCAACTGGCTGCTATTGGACGTCCCATTGACGACACGGATAAAGTCCACTGGTACCTACGCGCATTGGGACCCGACTACAAGATCTTTTCTACCACCATGATGTCACAACTTCCTCTACCATCCTTTACTGAAATTGTTCCGAAAGCTTTGAGCCATGAAATCTTTGAACGGTCAGTTTCCCATTCATCTTCCAACTCTGCTTATTTTGTGCAGCAAACTTCCAAAGTGGCTGGTCATAAGCAAGTGAAGCATCAGTTTTCAGCTTCTCCTACACCGTTTGCCAACTCAAAGTCATCATCCAACTCCTCCGTCCACTGTCAGTTGTGCGACAAAGAGGGCCACTTGGCTAAACGTTGCTGGACTTTCCTGAAACTCAAGAAGAAGCAATCGGCTAACTTTGCTGAGGCTTTTTCTGCCTACTTGATTCAGGATTTTAATGACTCTAAATGGTTCCCTGACTCTGGTGCAACGTCCCACATGACTAGTGACACCGAAGGTGTGGATCAACCGGCTGTCTATTCTGGTAATGAACGTGTCATGGTTGGCAATGGTCAGTCCTTAGCAATCTCTCACACTGGTTCCATTTCATCTCTTATTCCATCTAGTCCTCTTCTTTTATCTAATGTCTTAGTTGTTTATGGAATTAAGAAAAATCTTATTTCTATTAGTCAACTCACTAAAGACAATAATTGTTGTGTTACCTTTTCTTCCTCTGGTTTTACCATACAGGATAGGGTCACAAGAGTGGTACTGGGAGTCGGAAGATGTGAAAATGGTCTCTACGTGTTGGATCGTCGTCATCATGCCTTAGTGTCCACTACTTCTTCACCGTGAGCATCTGTTCGTTTATGGCATACTCGCCTTGGTCATCCACATTATCGTACTGTTGCTTCTATTTCTAAATTAGGATCTATTTCTTGTAGTAATAAATTGGTGAACAATGATTCTGAAATTTGTGTTGGTTGTAGACTCGGCAAAAGCCACCGTTTACCTTTTTCTCTAAATAATGAACGTTGTGCTATGCCTTTTGATCGTTTACACTGTGACCTATGGGGTCCGTCACCAGTTTCTTCTTTTAATGGATATAGATACTATGCGGTTTTCATTGATGATTGTACTAGATTTAGTTGGATATTTCCTTTAAAACACAAATCTGATTTCTTTGATAATTTCATCAATTTACAACGTTTTATTGAGACACAGTTTTCCGCCAAAATCAAATCATTTCAGTGTGATGGTGGAATTGAGTTTACTAATAATAAATTTCGCTCTCATTTGCATTCGTGTGGCATTGATCTTCATCTGGCATGTCCTTACACTCCTAGTCAAAATGGAATTGCCGAACGTAAGCATCGTCATGTCACAGAAACAGGTCTTACTCTTATGTTTCATGCTCGTGTGTCGCTCTTCTTATGGGTTGAGGCCTTCTCTACTGCCGTCTTTCTCATTAACCGACTCCCGTCACCATCTCTTGCTGGCAAAACACCTTATGAGCTCCTGTTTGGTAAGCAACCCGATTATTCTATGCTTCGTACTTTTGGGTGTCTTTGCTTCCCTTATTTGAGAGATTACTCACCTAATAAATTGTCTCTAAAATCTACTCCTTGTGTCTTTTTAAGTTACAGTACCCTTCATAAAGGATTTCGGTGCTTAGATCGTAAGACACATCGTGTCTATGTTTCTCGACATGTGCAGTTTTATGAACATACCTTTCCCTATAATGGTGATTCTGTGCAAAATCTGCCATCTAACATTGACTATATTCATTTTTCTGAGTCTCAGGAATGTGTTTCTAGTTCTTCTAATGTTAGTACTTCAGATTCTTTGCCTTCACCATCTTTCTTGAATTCACTGTGTCTGCCTTGCAATGATATTCCACACTTGTCTTCGACTTCTTCTCCTGGTCCGCAAGTTCCTCTTGATGAGGACTCTCTCTTGGATTCTGTTGCTACAGATTCGACCACTCCTTCACCAGTTTCGTCTTCTCCTCGTGTGACCACTTCCAGCCATCCGATGATTACTAGAGGGAAAGCTGGTATATTCAAAGCACGGTTGTATCATGCTATGAATATTTCATCTTCTTCTCAGTTGTTTTAGGCTCTTCTTGCTCTCAAAGAGCCACGAGGCTTCAAGTCTGCTGCAAAGCACCCTGAATGGCTCTCGGCTATGGATGATGAAATTCACGCACTAAAGAAAAATGATACGTGGGTTCTTGTACCTCGTCCTCAGCATCATAATGTGGTTGGCTGTCGCTGGATTTTCAAAACAAAGCTTCACTTTGATGGGTCTATTGAGCGTCATAAGGCACGTCTTGTGGCTCAAGGATTTTCTCAAGTTCATGGTCTTGATTTTGGTGACACCTTTAGCCCTGTGGTGCGTCCTGCTACAGTCAGAATCATTCTATCCTTGGCTGTTACTTCTGGATGGCGTTTACATCAGCTAGATGTTAAAAATGCCTTTCTTCATGGCTTTCTCCACGAAGAGGTGTACATGGAACAACCGTCTGGCTACACTGATCCACAGTTTCCTCAGCATGTTTGTCGTCTAAAACGTGCTCTTTATGGCTTGAAACAAGCTCCTCGAGCTTGGTTTCATCGATTTAGCTCATTTTTGCTCAAACTTGGTTTTCACTCTAGTCAGGCTGATTCTTCGTTGTTTGTATATCACTCCTCGCATGGTACTGTTTACTTACTTCTTTATGTTGATGACATGATCATCACTGGAAGTACTCCTTCTCTGGTTCACACCTTTATTACTCGGCTTTCCAATGAGTTCTCCATGAAGGATTTGGGTGATCTTCATTATTTTCTTGGCGTTGAAGTCCAAGCTAATGAGAAGGGTCTACTTTTCAGTCAAACGAAGTATGCTCTTGATCTCTTGCAACGTGCTTCAATGATTGATGCCAAGCCTATTTCTACACCTTTTGTTATTGGACAGCATCTATCCGCCGAAGGGACTCTATTCTCCGACCCTACTCTGTTTCGTTCTCTTGCCGGTGCTCTTCAATACCTCACGATCACCAGGCCTGATTTGTCCTTCAGTGTCAACTCCATTTGCCAGTTCATGCATGCTCCCACCGAGGATCATTTTCGTGCTCTCAAGCGTATCTTGCGCTATGTTAAAGGCACTGCTCATCATGGTCTTCAACTTCACAAACAGTCCACTCGTGATCTTCTTGGCTACTCTGATGCGGACTGGGCTGGATGTCCTGATACACGTCGTTCTACTACTGGCTATGCTATCTTTTTTGGAGCTAATTTAATCTCTTGGTCTTCTAAGAAACAAAGCACTGTCTCTCGTTCAAGTGCAGAAGCTGAATACCGCTCCTTAGTTGTTGCTACTGCTGATATTGCATGGATTATTCAGTTGCTTCGGGACCTTCATGTTACACTCTCAGTGCCACCTAAAATTCTTTGTGACAATCAAAGTGCAATTTTTATGGCAGTCAATCCGATTACTCGTCCTCGATCCAAACATATTGCAATCGACTACCATTTTGTTCGTGAACTTCTTGATAAAGGCACTTTGCAAATTGATTTTGTTCCTTCACATCTACAGCTTGCTGATTCTCTGACCAAAGGAGTTACCAAGCCACAATTCTATCTCTTTTGAAGCAAGCTCAGCGTTCTCCCTTCTACCACGCTCACCTTGCAGGGGGGTGATAAGGGAGAATCAAATTCTCCATGATACGTGCTGCATTCCTTTTCTGTTAGCATAATATCCACTTGTATAGTTGTAGGGATATGCTCAATATTTGTATTTGATTCTTTCCTATTATGTAGGAGTTTACAACTGTAATTATCGTGTATATAATGAAGAGTTATCTCCTCATCCGGTAAGGAGGATTTCAGTCATTTACCGTGTTTATCAAACACCTTTAGTCTCCTTAACAACGGCTTGAAGGTAAATCAGGTTTTCAATATCAGATTCTTCTACCCATCTGCCTCTACCAACTTTTAGATCTATCTCTTCTTGAGCACGCTTCAAAGCATGCCTATTATTCAATAATGCAGACAAGATCCATGTAGAGACAATAGAAGTGGTGTCTGACCCTCCCACAATGAGAGTCTGTGACTTTATATTTGTGTAAAAAAAGCAAACAAAGTGTTTTAGAGAATAAATAAATGAACGGATAAATAAAAGAACCTACTATGCATCTTGAAATTGATTTTAAGAAGAATGGTATTGCACACCAAGACTCAGAGTAGTCTTCAAATTATGTCTAGGGAACTATAAGCTGATTTGGAAGAAAAGAGTATATGAAACATACATACCATTACTGTTGCCTTGATAACAGTTTCCCGTGTATGGCCAAATATGGAATTGTCTTTGAGAACAGATAGCATCACATCAATGAAGTCTTGCCTGCTGCCGGGATCACTCTTGAGTTTCGTAACATGTTCTTCTACCCAACCTTCCACAAAAGGGTCCAACTGCTCCGCTACACGCTTCATAGACCCCAAATGGCCTTGCAAATCCATCCATTCTACAAATGGAATGACGTCAGATGCAACAAAGGCCCCAGTTAGAGACATGAATTTCTTAATAACTGCTATGGCATGCCTTGCTTCTTCATTTCCGTGGACCCCATTACCAACGTATCTCTTCCCTGCAACCATCCTTAGTACCACATTGAAGGTCAACTGTTCAAGCCACTCACTCATCGCTACCTTAATTGGGTTCACCCAGTTTGTCTCTTTGCCAAGTGGGTAGAGATCTCTAATGCAAACATCCAATTCAGAAACCAGCACATGCTTCAGCTCATTAAGACGACGGTTTGAGAGAAGTTCTGTCACGGATAGCTTGCGCATCTCACGCCAGAGAGGCCCATAAGGTGCAAATCCAAATCCAGCATAATTGTATCCCAAAAGCTTTCCGGCGCTGGAAATTGGGCGTGAGGCGAAAGCCTTGTCGTTGGTAGTGAGACATTCTTTAACAGCCTTATGGCTACTCACCACAAGCGCACGGTGCATTCCAAGGCGGATCATGAAGACTGGACCGTGCTTATCAGCCATGGCTGTAAGGGTTCGAAAAATTGGCATTGGGCTATTGAGTAGATGAAGGTGACCTATAAATGGCCAGGCACCAGATGGTTCAGGGGCTGACCTGCCCTTACCCCTGTGAGCAAAACTCTTTACTCTCCATACATTACACAACAGCACCAGCCACATAAACCCTGCAACTGCTAGTAAATGAGAAAGGAGATTCATGATGAATTGGGCCTCAATTTGAGACAACTTCCACATTAATGCTGTATCAGGGTTGATAATTCTAGGTTTAGATTTGTCTGTTTGCTAAGACTTCTCTTTAGGGCCACATAAAGATAGTAAGATAGTAAAATACAACATGTATGTATGATATAAAACATTCTGCTTCTTTGACCTTTCTTTTGTCTTCAATGCAGCAGCCGCCCAACCCTAAAAAAATTGGCATTAGCACCGGTAGGGTTACTTTGAAAAAAAAAACGATTCCATCGAAAAAATAATGTAAAAACTAAACAATTGCACCATGAAAACGCGAGTTTAGTTTTAAAATGAATTCGTAGGAAGAGTTCAAAAAGACAAATTCAAGGGAAGGTTATGTTTTGTACCATCCATTTGGGAATAATTGGATCTTCGAACATGGAGATTGGGTGAGGGTAATTTGGATAAAAAAAAAATAATAAGTCCGCACAAAGTGCACAAAAATTATATTATTTTTCACATTAATTGAGGAATCTCGGATTTTCGTGGGCCACTCCCTCACAGCCCAACAGTAATTGCATACCTTTTTGTCTTTTTGACAAAATGAGCTTCTCTCCATGGCCCAACATTAAATACCCCCCACGAACCTGGCTTCATTAAGATGGGAAGAGGTTTATAAAGCAATCTATTTCCTCTTACTTCTCATGTGGGATAAGGTAAAGAGATTTAAAAGCAAAAATCAACTTTGCTCCAGGCTGCACCAAGAGGGTTTAAACCACGTACCACAAGTTCATAAGGAGCATAACCCTTCCACTGTGCTGCATCTTTGTTTGTGTTAATATTTAACAGAAAATAACTACATAGACTATTTCAAAAAATAATATATATATATATCACTTTTTTTTTTCATTTTCAATTTGTTTTCATATTTAAATACAAATTTTTTTACCATTTTGAATATATTTTCATATTTAAATATTGTATATATTTTGTTTAATAAATTTAAACCATTAATACATTTATATAAAAATGAATAAATATTATAAATATTATTTAATTTTTAATTATATATTTTAAATATCTTATAATTATTTTTAATTTTAATAAAAATATAAAATATATATTTATGACATCACCGGTTCGACTGCGGTTCGACCACGATTCGACCACCAGTCCAACCAATGAACCATGAATCGGTAACTTTTTCAATTCAATATCCGGTTCGATTCTAAAAACATTGGGATTTTCAATTCTTGGGTTTTGAAAACTTAATTATTACCAAATGGACGCCCAAAACATAAGTTTCCCCAAATTCAATATGAAAAAATTAATTTTTATATTTATGTAATGATGGTTTAATGACAAAAGTGAAGTTTTTGTATAGAAAAAATGAAATCATATTTTGAAAAGACAATTTATCATAAAAAATTAGGGAAATCATGTAACCATGCACCAACTACAAAAAATATGAGATTTTAGAACTTTACTTTTTCCTTTTTAATTTTAGTGTAAAATAGGAAAAAATATTATTTATTCATGAACTCTAATAGTGTTTTTAAATTTGTTCCACAATTATCCTTAAAAGTAAAGGACAAAGTACACACCAATTTAATACCACTTGTTAACAAGTACACATGTCATTTATTTTTATTATTTCTCACACATCAATATATCTCCCTTATCACTTGCTACGTTTCCACTTTTTTTTTCCTTTTTTTTCCTTTCCCGCCACCATAATCTATTGTCACCTATTATAGTTTTTATTATTATTTTTATTTTTTTCCTTTATATTCTTTTTAATATGCTCTTGTATTTTCTCATAAAACTTCTTTAATTTTAATTTTTTTTACTCTCTAATTTCTCCATATTTATTGATTTTAATTATTTTTGACATATTAAACTTAAAATGATAATATATAATAAATAGTTAATATAAAAAATTAAATAAAAAATATATATAATGGACAAAAATGAAAATATTATCCTACAAATAATATATTATATGATTTTAAATATTAATTATAATAATTCATTTTATGAATTAAGATTTAAATTTAAAAATTCTATTTTATTATTTAGAAGTTTATGATATAAGATTTTTTATATTAATACTAAACAAAATATTTATTTATTTTGTAAATTATATCACATGTAAAAGTAAAAATATCTTTGTAATACTATTTTATTATTTACATTATTTTTCTTTTAATTTTCATTTTAAATTTATCATATCAAAATCGCAATAAGTGATGGTACTTTTATCATTTTTCTTATGATTTTAACTTGATTGTGGATCTAACTTTTTTTTTTTTTTTTGGTTAAAATCTTTAATTTTTAATTAAAATAAAATATATAAGAAAATGTATTTTTCATAAAAAAAAAATGTATGTAACCTTTTATATTAATTTCATAAAAATAGGTACATCCTTAAAAGAAATAGGTAAATTCATGTTTAGGGGAATCGGAAACACTATCATACTTATCATGGTGTATATATTCCTTTAGGACCCTAGATAAGAAATTAGAGGTCCTCGCCCACCCCAAAAGGAACTTTGGAATCCTAAGTATATCCATTATTAGAGGAACCAAGAACCCTATCTCCATTCTCATGGTTCATATATTCCTTTGGGGACCCTCGAGAAGAAATTGGAGGTTGTTCCCCACCTTGGAATGGACATTGGAACCCAAGGTACATCCTAAAGACAATTTGATACATCCTTTACAAAACTTGGTATATATTTCATAAAATTTGGCACATCCTTAAAACAATTTGGTACATCCAATCCATGAGCTACTGGGACCTCTATATTATTACTCATGGTTTGTTTATTTCTTTAGGGATCTTATTAGAGGTCGTTCCCTATTCCGAAACGAACTTTGAAACCATAGGTACATCCTTAAGGAAATTTGGTACATCGTTAAGAAATTTTGGTACATCCAATCCTCGAGCTATCGAGACCCCTATCTATCTTCTCATGGTCCATATTATCCTTTGAGGACCCTCAGGTAGTGATTGAAGGTCATTCTTCACCTTGAAACGAACTTTGGCACTCTTGGCACATCCTTTACAAATTTGATACATCATTTACAAAATTTAGTACATCATTCACAAAATTTGGTACATCCTTAAAAATATTTGGTACATACAATCCTTGAACTATCGAAACCTCTATCTTATTACCCATGGTCCATTTATTCCTTTAAGGATCTTTGGGAAGTGATTGGAGATCGTTCTCTACTCCGAAATGGACTTTGGAACCCTAGGTACATCATTGAGAAATTTTGATACATCCAATCCTTGAGCAAACGGGACACTTATCTCCATTTCCATAGTCCATTTCTTCCTTTGGAGACCCTCGGGAAGTTATTGAAGGTCGTTCCTCACCTCATAACAGAATTTGGCAACATTGGTACATCATTTCCAAAATTTGGTACATCATTTACAAAATTTGGAACATCCTTCACAAAATTTGGTACATTATGAAGGACGTACCAAATTTAATAAAGGATGTACCAAATTTTGTGAATGATGTATCAAATTTTGTGAAGAATGTACCAAGCGTTCCAAAGTGCGTTCCGAGGTGGGGATTGGCCCCTAGTCACTTCCTTATGGGTTCCAAAATGAAATCATGGACCATTCATGTTTAGATGGGGTTCCAAAAAATAATAGGATCGAATGTACCAAATTTAATGAAGGATGTACCAAATTTTGTGAAGGATGTACCAAGGGTTCCAAACTGCATTACGAGATAGGGATCGGCCCCCAATCACTTCCTTATGGGTTCCAAAATGAAATCATGGACCATCCATGTTTCGATGGGAGACCCGGAAGCAATAGGACTGGATATACCAAATTTAATGAAGGATGTACCAAATTTTGTTAAAGATGTACCAAATTTTGTGAAGGATGTACCAAGGGTTCCGAAGTGCGTTCTGAGGTGGGGATCGACCCCCAATCACTTCCTTATGGGTTGCTAAAGGAAATCATGGACCATCCATATTCAGATGAGGGTCCTGAAAGCAATAGGATTGGATGTACCAAATTTTGTGAATGATATACCAAAATTTTTTAAGGATGTACCAAGCATTCCAAAGTGCGTTTCGAGGTGGGGATTGGTCCCCAATAACTTCCTTATGGGTTCCAAAATGAAATCATGGACCATCCATATTTAGATGGGGGTCCCGAAAATAGTAGGATCGAATGTACCAAATTTTGTGAATGATGTACCAAGGGTTCCAAAGTGCATTCCAAGGTGGGGATCGGCCCCCAATCACTTCTTTATGGGTTCAAAAATGAAATCATAGACAATCCATGTTCAAATGGGGGACCCGAAAGCAATAGGATCGGATGTACCAAATTTAATGAAGAACGTACCAAGGGTTCCAAACTGCGTTCTGAGGTGGGGATTGACCCCCAATCACTTCCTTCTGAGTTTCTAGATGAAATCATGGACCATCCATGTTCAAATGGGGGTCCTGAAAGCAATAGGACCGGATGTACCAAATTTAATTAAGGATGTACCAAATTTTGTGAATGATGTACCAAAGGTTCCAAAGTGCATTTTGAGGTGGGGATCGGCCCCTAATAACTTCCTTATGGGTTCTGAAATGAAATCATGGACCATCCATGTTCAAATGGGGGTCCCGAAAACAATACGATTGGATGTACCAAATTTAATAAAGGATGTACCAAATTTTGTAAAGGATGTACCAAGGGTTCCAAAGTGTGTTTCGAGGTAGGGATCGGCCCCCAATCACTTCCTTATGGGTTCCAAAATGAAATCATTGACAATCCATGTTCAGATGGGGGACCCAGAAGCAATAGATTTGGATATACTAAATTTAAAGAAAGATGTACCAAATTTTGTGAAGGATGTATCAAGAGTTCCAAACTACGTTCTGAGGTGGGGATATGCCCCCAATCACTTCCTTATGAGTTGCTAAATGAAATCATGGACCATCCATGTTCAGATGGGGGTCCTGAAAACAATAGGATCAGATGTACCAAATTTTGTGAAGGATGTACCAAGGGTTCCAAAGTGTGTTTCGAGGTGGGGATCAGCCCCTAATCACTTCCTTATGGGTTCCAAAATGAAGTCATGGACTATCCATATTCATATGGGGGTCCCAAAAGCAATAGGATTGGATGTACCAAATTTAATGAGGGATGTACCAAATTTTGTGAAAGATGTACCAAGGGTTCCAAAGTGCGTTCCGAGGTGGGGATTGGCCCCCAATCACTTCCTTATGAGTTGATAAATGAAATCATGAACCATCCATGTTTAGATAGGGGAATCAGAAGTAATAGGATCAGACGTACCAAATTTGATGAATGATGAACCAAAGTTTGTAAAGGATGTAGCAAGGGTTCTAAAGTGCGTTCCGAGGTGGGGATCAACACCCAATCACTTCCTTATGGGTTTCAAAATGAAATCATGGGTCATCCATGTTCAGATGGGGGTCCTAGATGTAATAGGATCAGATGTACCAAGGGTTCCAAACTGCGTTTCGAGGTAGGGATCAACCCCCAATCACTTCCTTATGAGTTGATAAATGAAATCATGGACCATCTATGTTCAGATGGGGGTCTCGGAAGCAATAGGATCGAATGTACCAAATTTAATGAAGGATGTACCAAATTTTGTAAAGGATGTACCAAGGGTTTCAAAGTGCATTTCGAGGTGGGGATCAACCCCCAATCACTTCCTTGTGGGTTCCAAAATGAAGTCATGGACTATCCATGTTCATATGGGGGTCCTAAAAGCAATAGGATTGGATGTACCAAATTTAATGAAGGATGTACCAAATTTTGTGAAAGATGTACCAAGGGTTTCAAAGTACGTTCCAAGGTGAGGATCGACCCCCAATCACTTCCTTATGAGTTTCTAGATGAAATCATGGGTCATCCATGTTCAAATAGGGGTCCCGAAAGCAATAGGATTGGATGTACCAACTTTAATGAAGGATGTACCAAATTTTGTGAATGATATACCAAGGGTTCCAAAGTGCGTTTCGAGGTGGGAATCGGCCCCTAATCACTTCCTTATGGGTTTTGAAATGAAATCATGGACCATCCATGTTTAGATGGGGGTCCCGAAAATAATAGGATCGGAAGTACCAAATTTAATGAAGGATGTACCAAATTTTGTGAAGAATGTACCAAGGGTTCCAAAGTGCATTTCGAGGTGGGGATCGACCCCCAATCACTTCCTTATGGGTTCCAAAATGAATTCATGGACTATTCATGTTCATATGGGGGTCCCAAAAGCAATAGGATCGGATGTACCAAATTTAATGAAGAATGTACCAAATTTTGTGAAGGATGTACCAAGGGTTCCAAAATGCATTCCGAGGTGGGGATCAGCCCCCAATCACTTCCTTCCTTATGAGTTACTAAATGAAATCATAGACCATCCATGTTCAAATGGGAGTCCCGGAAGCAATAGGATCAGATGTACCAAATTTAATGAAGGATGTACCAAATTTTGTGAAAGATATACCAAGGGTTCCAAAGTGCGTTCCAAGATAGGGATCGACCCCCAATCACTTTCTTATGGGTTCCAAAATGAAATCATGGACCATCCATGTTCAAATATAGGTCCCAAAAGCAATAGGATTGGATGTACCAAATTTAATGAAGGATGTACCAAATCCTTGAGGTGGGGATTTGCTTCGTGTTGTGTGAAGAGTTGGTAAAAGGGAGATTGACCCATTAACACCATTGGAAGGCATTCAAACATTTACACTGTACCTTTAGAATCAATGGAATGTCTTTTATACAATAACATTAGTTTGGTATGTTATGTGCAGAAGGCAATCTAAGGGCGCACCTTCCATTTGAAAGGCATGCCTATGTGTGAATGACATTATATTACTATGTTGCATGCAGAAATCAAAGTAGGGGTGCACCCTTCGTTGCATAGGCATGCCCATGGGTATGATAACATTATTTTGGTATACTATATGCAATATGCAAACTAGGGGCACACCCTTGATTTTAGAGGCATGCCTATTGCTGAAACCATTATATTAGTAGGTTATGTGCACTACTCAACCTAAGAGCACAACCTTCATGTAAGACGCATGAATGTGAGTGAAAAACTTATTTTTGTTAAGCTATGTGCATTAGGAAAAATATAGGCATGACTTTCTGTTAGAGGCATGCCTTTAGGATGACTAGATTTGAGGTGCGGGTTGGGCAGTAAGGCAAATGGGGGCATGCTAATAGCTTGAAATGTTGGCCATTGATGTTCATATGAAATAAGTGATTGGAGGTCTTCTCCCACCTCGGAGCGGACTTTGGCACCCTTGGTACATCATTCACAAAATTTGGTACATCTTTCATTAAATTTGGTACATCTGATCCTATTAATTCTGGGTCCCCCATCTGAACATGTATGGTCCATGATTTCCTTTAGCAACGCATAAGGAAGTGATTGGGGGTTGATCCCCACCTTGGAACGCACTTTGGAACCCTTGGTACATCCTTCACAAAATTTGGTACATCTGATCCTATTGCTTGCAGGTCCCCCATCTGAACATGGATGGTCCATGATTTCATTTTGGAACCCATAAGGAAGTGATTGGGAACCAATCCCCACCTCGGAATGCACTTTGGAACGCTTGGTACATCATTCACAAAATTTGGTACATCCTTTATTAAATTTGGTATATCCAATCCTATGGCTTCTGGGACCCCCATCTGAACATGGATGATCCATGATTTCCTTTAGCAACCCATAAGGAAGTGATTGGGGGCTGATCCCCACCTCATAACACACTTTGGAACCCTTGGTACATCCGATCCTATTGCTTTTGGGACCCCCATCTGAATATGGATAATCCATGACTTCATTTTGGAACCCATAAGGAAGTGATTAGGGGTCGATTGCCACCTTGAAATGCACTTTGGAACCCTTGGTACATCCTTCTCAAAATTTGGTACATCTTTCATTAAATTTGGTACATCCAATCCTATTGTTTTTGGGACCCCTATTTGAATATGGATAGTCCATGATTTCATTTTGGAACCCATAAGGAAGTGATTGGGGATCGATCCCCACCTCGGAACACACTTTGTAACACTTGGTACATCCTTCACAAAATTTGGTACATCCTTTATTAAATTTGGTACATCTCATCATATTGCTTCCAGGACCCCAATCTGAACATGGATGGTCCATTATTTCATTTAGCAACTCATAAGGAAGTGATTGGGGGCTGATCCCCACCTCGGAAAGTAGTTTGTAACCCTTGGTACATCATTCACAAAATTTGGTATATCATTTATTAAATTTGGTACATCTGATCCTACTGCTTTCAAGTCCCCCATCTGAACACAGATGGTCCATGATTTCATTTTGGAACCCATAAGAAAGTGATTGGGGATCGATTCCCACCTCAAAACACACTTTGGAACTCTTGGTACATCCTTAAAAAAATTTAGTACATTTGATCTTATTGCTTTCGAGTCCCCCATCTGAACATGGATTGTCTATGATTTCATTTTGGAACCCATAAGGAAGTGATTGGGGGCCGATCCCCACCTTGGAATGTACTTTGGAATGCTTGGTACATCCTTCACAAAATTTGGTACATCCAATCATATTATTTTCGGGACCCCCATCTAAATATGAATGGTCTATGATTTCATTTTGGAACCCATAAAGAAGTGATTGGGGACCGATCCCCACCACAGAACTCACTTTTGAGCGTTTGGTACATCCTTTACAAAATTTGGTACATCATTTACAAAATTTGGTACATCATTCACAAAATTTGGTACATTCTTCATTAAATTTAGTACATCCGATTCTACTATTTTCGAGACTCCCATCTAAATATGGATGATCGATTTCATTTTGGAACCCATAAGGAAGTTATCGGGGACCGATCCCCACCTCAGAACGCATTTTGTAACGCTTGGTACATTCTTCACAAAATTTGGTACATCATTCACAAAATTTTGTACATTCTTCATTAAATTTGGTACATCCAATCCTAGTACTTCTGGGACCCCCATCTGAACATGGATGGTCCATGATTTCCTTTAGAAACCCATAAGGAAGTGATTGGGGATCGATCCCCACCTTAGAACGCACTTTGGAACCCTTGGTACATCCTTCATTAAATTTGGTACATTCGATCCTATTGCTTTTGGGTCCCCCATCTGAACATTGATGATCCATGATTTCATTTTGGAACCTATAAGGAAGTGATTGGGGGCCGATCCCCATGTCAGAACACACTTTGGAACCCTTGGTACATTTTTCACAAAATTTGGTACATCCTTCATTAAATTTGGTACATCCGATCCTTTTGCTTCCGGGACCCCCATCTGAAAGTGAATGGTCCATGATTTCATTTTAGAACCCATAAGGAAGTGATTGGGGGCCGATCCCCACCTCGGAACGTACTTTGGAATGCTTGGTACCTCTTTCACAAAATTTGGTACATTCGATCCTATTGCTTCCGGGGGCCCCATCTGAACATGAATGGTCCATGATTTCATTTATCAACTCATAAGGAAGTGATTGGAGGTTGATCCCTACCTCGGAACGCAATTTAGAACCCTTGCTACATTCGATCCTATTACTTCTAGGACCCCCATCTAAACATGGATGACCCATGATTTCATTTTGAAACCCATAAGGAAGTGATTGGGGGTCGATCCCCACCTCGGAATGCACTTTGGAATCCTTGCTACATCCTTTACAAACTTTGGTTCATCCTTCATTAAATTTGGTACATTCGATCCTATTGCTTCTGATTCCCCTATCTAAACATGGATGGTTCATGATTTCATTTTGGAACCCATAAGGAAGTGATTGGGGGCCGAACCCCACCTTGGAACACACTTTGGAACCTTTTGTACATCCTTCACAAAATTTGGTACATTCTTCATAATGTACCAAATTTTGTGAAGGATGTTCCAAATTTTATAAATAATGTACCAAATTTTATAAAGGATATACCAATGTTGCCAAAGTCAGTTATGAGGTGGGGAATGACCTTCAATAACTTCCCGAAGGTCTCTAAAGAAAGAAATGGATTATGGAAATGGAGATAAGTGTCTTGTTAGCTCAAGGATTGGATGTATCAAATTTTCTTAATGATGTACCTAGGGTTCCAAAGTCCATTTCGGAGTAAGGAACGATCTCCAATCACTTCTCAAAGATCTTTAAAGGAATAAACGGACCATGGGTAATAAGATAGAGGTTTCAATAGCTCAAGGATTGTATGTACCAAATATTTTTTAGGATGTACCAAATTTTGTAAATGATGTACCAAGAGTGCCAAGGTTCATTCTGATGTGGGGAATGACCTTCAATCACTACCTAAGGGTCCTCAAAGGATAATATGGACCATGGGAAGATAGATAGGGGTCTCGATAGCCCGAGGATTGGATGTACCAAAATTTCTTAACGATGTACCAAATTTCCTTAAGGATGTACCTAGGGTTCCAAAGTTTGTTTCAGAGTAGGGAACGACCTCTAATTACTTCCTAAAGATCCCTAAAGAAATAAACGAAACACGAGTAATAATATAGAGGCCCTGGTAGCTCATGGATTAGATGTACAAAATTGTTTTAAGGATGTGCCAAATTTTATGAAATATGTACCAAATTTTGTAAATGATGTACCAAATTGTCTTTAGGATGTACCTTGGGTTCCAATGTCTGTTTTAGGGTGGGGAATAACCTCTAATCCCTTCTCTAGGGTCCCCCGAGGAATATATGAACCATGAAAATGAAAATAAGGGTCTTAGTTCCTTTAAGAATGGATATACCTAGGATCCCAAAGTTCTTTTTAGGGTGGGCAAAAACCTTCAATTACTTATCGAGGGTCCCAAAGGAATATATACACCATGATAAGTATGATAGTGTTTTCGATTCTCATAAGCATTAATTTACCTATTTTTTTAAGGATGTACCTATTTTTTATGAAATTAATATAAAAGGTAAAATACAATTTTTTTTAATGAAAAATATATATTTTTTAATATTTTATTTTAGTTAAAAATTAAAGATTTTAACCAAAACAAAGTTGGATCCACAATCAATTTAAAATCATAAGAAAATTGATAAAAGCACCATTACTTATTGTGATTTTGATATGATAAATTTAAAATGAAAATTAAAAGAAAAATAATGTAAATAATAAAATAGTATTACAATGATATTTTTACTTTTACATGTGACAGAATTTACAAAATAAATAAATCTTTTGTCTAGTATTAATAGAAAAAATCTTATATCATAAACTTCTAAATAATAAAATGGAATATTTAAATTTAAACCTTAATTTATAAAATGTATGATTACAATTAATATTTAAAATCATTATTATTTGTGGGATAATATTTTCATTTTTGTCCATTTATATATATATATTATCATTTTAAGTTTAATATGTCAAAAAAATAATTAAAATCAATAAATATAGAGAAATTAGAGAGTAAAAATAAATTAAAATTAAAGAAGTTTTATGTGAAAATACACGAGCATATTAAAAAAATATAAAGGGAAAAGAAAAAAAAAAACTATAATAGGTGATAATGGATTATGATGGTAGGAGAGAAAAAAAAATGGAACCTGACAAGTGGTAAGGGAGATATATTGATGTGAGAAAAATAATAAAATAAATGACACATGTACTTGTCAATAGGTAGTATTAAATTGGTGTGTATGTTGTCTTTTACTTTTGAGGGTAATTGTGAAACAAATTTGAAAGCATTATTGGAGTGCATGAATAGACAATATTTTTTTCCCATTTTATACCAAAATTAAAAATGAAAAAGTAAAGTTCCAAAATCTCATATTTTTTGTAGTTGGTGTATGGTTACATGATTTTCCCTAAAAAAATTTCAATGTAAAACATTTTGAAAGCCAAGTTTAATATAAAAATATAAAAAATGAATTTATCTTTTAAAAAAGCAAATTACGTGCAAAATTAAAACATGAGGTCAAAAGTACCATATTTTTGTATTTATATTTTAAATAACCATTTTTAATATTATTTTTAAAATAATAGTGAAAATGATTCAAAATGGTAACCCACAATAATGATAAGTCCTATAAGGGTCATCCTTTTTTTTTATAAGTCTTTTAGACATAAAAACATAAAATAAAAAATAAATAAATAGATCATGTTTCGTAACTATTTTCAAAAATAATAGTTTGGGTATTTGCCAAACTTTTAACTGATTTAAAATATAAAATTCCAATTCTAATTATTTTATTTTAAATTATATTTAATTGATTAATAAAAATATAAAAATTAATATTATAATTTTTTTAATATGCCTTTTTTATACTATTTATATGATAATTAAATATAAAAAATATAAATATTAAAAAAAATGATATATATATATATATCATCATTTATTTCACACTATTAAATGTATTTGAATTAAATAAATTATAGTTTTAATATTAAATATATCATAATTTATCTCATTATTATCACCTCACTTTTAAATTTTTTATATTTATCCTTTTAATTTTGAATGTTTTTATTTTAAAATATTTAAAATATAAATTTATTTTTAAAAAACTAAAATATAAATAATAATGATAATAATAAAGTTCTAATATTTTATAAATTAAAATTAATTTATAAGATAAATAATAAATTATATATTAAAATCGATATATCATTGCATATAGATATTTTTCTTCATAACAATATTTATGTCGATTACATTTACAAAATATATCTTTAAAATGTGAATTTTTATTTATTTTATAGTTTTTCAAATATTTTCATGAATTTTAAATAATTTACTTTTATTGATAATTTTGTCAAAATATTCATCCATATTTTTTAATATGTTTCAATATATCCGTAAAATCCAAGCTTGATACCAACTAATATAAAATTGAGAATTGAACAAAAGGAAAGTCAAACATATCTTCACATCACATCAATCTTTCTCCCCACTCTCCCTCTTATCTCTCCTCTCCCATCTATTAATTTCCATGTTTCTATCTATCTCTATGGTAATAGGAAAACATATTTTTTAAAAATAAAAATCCATATAGTAAATTTAATAAATAAAAAATCACAAAGACTTTATAATATAACATAAAAATATATTTAACATTGCCTTTTAGAAACATATATTGTAAAAATGGAAGATTTATATAGTTTGATGATAGTCTTTTTTATATTTTAAACTTTTATTTTCGTTTTTCTTACTAAAATAATTTTATGTATTTGATTGAATGTCAAACAATTGGAAAGTATTGTTAACATATTTGCACTCATATGTAATTTACTCATATGTAATTTATTTTCTTCGCACTTGCGCACAATATATGAGGCTTGTATATCAATTATATAAGGCATTTTGTATTAGTTGTACAAGGCATCTACAAGACACCCTATTTGAATATCTTTTAAATATTTTCTTTCACTTTTCATGTTTGGGTTCATACCAAACTATATTAGAACTAAAAGTAATCTTAATGACCACATTAAATTTTCCTTTCTTAAAAGTTAAGTTTTCTTTTATTAAATATTTTGATTCATTTTCCCATATATATAGATTTTGATGAAATTAAATTAGATTTATTTTGAAATTCACAATTAGCTAATAGTTCATTGATGGAATGAACTTATTACACTTATAAATAAATTCTTAGCCTTTCTCTTCACTCTCATAATTCAGTGGAAGCATCTCTATACATATTGCTAAGGAGTGCATAAAATAAGAGTAGACAGTGGAAAATCAAGAAAGAAAGAGTTCAAGATAGTAATGTGAAAAACTTCAAAACATATTGAAGTTAGGAGTATAGATCAAGGTATGGTTTTTCTTCTTCATATCCTAGATGATATTGTTTAAATTTAATATTAAACACCAAATGAAAATATTATTTCAACATTTAGTTTTAAAGTTAAGGTTAATAATTTGTGTGTTTAATTTTTAAAATTTAGATGTGATCAAAAGGGAAAAAAATCCATAACCTAAAGTTATGAAGAAAATTCTTGAATATCGAGAAACCATAACATGAAGTTATGGAGAAATTTTTTTCATGAAAAATCATTATTTGGCATTATGAATAAATTGATCTATTGTCTTAACTTCATTCTTGAATATGGGACAACCATAACCCGGAGTTATGGAGAAAATTTCCTATGGAAAATCATAACTTGACATTATGAATAAATTGATATATTTTCATAATTTCACTCTTGAATATGGGAAAACCATAACATGATGATGTTATGGAGAAAATTTCCTATGGAAAATCATGACTTGACATTATGAATAAATTAAGTTATTTTCATAGCCTAAAACTATAATAAAAGTTTTACTTTTATAATTTGAACTTATGAATAAAGGAATTTACACTCATTATAACCTGAAGTTATGAATAAATAAGTTTCATAATTAATTTAAAGTTATAAATACTGAGATTTGTTGATTTCATGGAATATATTTATTTTTCTTATTATTATTTTTCATAAAGTAGTGTGCAAATTATTTTTTTTTTATAACTTTTTGAATAAAAGTTATATGATGAGAAATCATCTTATGATTTATAATAACTAAAAGATTATACCATTGAGTTACGTCAAAATATTGTAAATTTTATTATAATATATATAGTTTGTTTGTTACCAAAGTGGTCAAGTTAAAATGTATATAGATATTAATGGTTAATTATTTTGGTTTTTGGTTGTAAAATGATAATCAACCCATAGGATGATTATTGTTTGACAAACAAAATGTGAGGGAATAATACGTTAATACAACTATATTAATATTGAACTTATACCCATAGGTAGAGAACAATATTAAACAGTTACATTAATTTACAAGTGAGTTTTCTCACTTAGTAAATTAATAGTATGTTGTAAACCTAACTCAAAGGTGGGATTGCAATGATGTAATATTTACTCAACAATAATATAGTGATAGATTATATAAAGTTCTAGATTATTTTTTATAACTCATAGCATAATTGATTAAGTATGTTTCTTTATTTCAGTAATGGTATCATCTGCTTCACTCTCTAAGCATATGCCTGGGATGATAGAGTTATGCGGTTCTAATTTCCCTTATTGGAATGAACAAATTCTTATTACCTTGGGCTGCTTGAACTTAAATTTGGCTCTTCGAGTTAAGAAACCTCCTATGTCAACCAATGGTAGTATGTCTGATGCAAAGACACTTCATGAAAAATGGGAACATTCTAATCGAATGAGTCTCATAATCATGAAAAGTAAAATTACCAAGAATCTTAGAGGTTTCATTTATGCTTCCACAAAGGCTAAAGAATTTCTTACCTTTGTGGAACAATAATTTGTAGCATCAAACAAGGTGCTAGCTGACATGTTGATGTCTAAATTAACCACTATGAAATACAATGGAGTATGTGGTATTAAACAACACATCCTGGAAATAAGCAATATAGCAAATCAATTCAATAGTTTAAAAATAAGCATTTCAAAATCTTTTCAGAGTATGGTCCATTTAAAATTTCATACAATACACATAAGGATAAATGAACCATTCATAAATTAATTGCTATGTGTATGCAAGAATAAGGGAGATTAAAACAGGAACATTTGCAAATGGTTCAGATGGTATCACATAACAGAAATCAGAACCATAAAAAGAGAGGAACAACAAAGAAGGGTAAAAAGTTTGAAAATTTAGATAATAAAGAGAAAGACAACAATCTAAGGTGTTATAAAAAAAAAAAAAAAAAAGGACACATGAAGAAGGACTACTTCAAGAGAAAGAATTGGTTCGAAAAGAAAGATGATAACTTATCCCTTGTATGTTTTGAAACCAATTTAGTTCATGTTCCTTCTAATACATGGTGGTTGGATTTATGTGCCACAATTCATGTTCCAAATTTTTTGCAAGGATTCCTTACAACTTGGAGTCTAAGTGGGGGAGAAAAATATATAGAAATGGTGAATTGGCTAAAGTTTAAAGTCACAACTATTAGAACCTACAGAATTATTTTGGATACTTCACATGTTTTGTACCTACATAATACCTTTTATGTTCCTTTATTTCTAGAAACCTCTGTTCTTTGTCTAAACTTGATTTGGAAGGATGTGTTTTCAATTTTGGAAATCAATCTCTCTATCTTTACATAAATTCCTTCCTAATTGGTTATGGGGTTTTATGTGATGGGTTATTGATTGAAGCCAAAATATGTGCTTTAATGGAAAATATTTGATATGAGTTGTGCATCAAAGGACAGTTAAATCACCCAACTTAACCTAAATTGAATCTAAAGCCCTAGCCATGATTTTAACTTGTATTTTGGAGATTTATCTCAAGTTCAAGGGAAGAAAAAGGTGTAAGTTGAATCACCTTAGATTTTGAAAGATAAAGAAAGGGTTAAATGATGAAATAAGTGAGTCAAAGACTCATGGACCATGAGGAAAGGCAAGACGAGGATACCATGAGTTTTGAAGATGAGAAATGACCATTATGGAGTAATAAAGAAGGTAAGAAAACATAAGAAATGAGGCATGAGGCATGAAGCAAGATTCAGTTGCATGGAAATTTAAAACTCAAAATCTAGTGGTAACATATACTCTAACTTTGAGGACAGAGTTAGAGTACTTCCTGGGGTCTATTTTATACATACTATATTTTTTTTTCAAAGATAGAGAAATCAGAAGTCCAACGCTTCAAACGGTGTGCAAATTAAAGCTGAAATGAAGAAGTTATGGTCATTTGAAGACAACTATGCAAAGTTGAAGGGTCATTTCGAAATGATTTCAAAATTCAACTTATGAATTCGAAATCCACTTCGAAATGACCCTAATTTCGAATTCACCCATTACCACTTTGATGTTTTGCCTCCTTTACCTCAAGAATCGCATCTAGAGTACTTCATTCGCCCTAAGTGGGCCCTACACAACTAGAAATCACCATTTTATTATTTTTTTAGTCATTTTTAGGTAATTATTTTGTAATAAGTGGCCAATGAGAGTGTGCCACATGTTAGGAAATTGAGGATATTATATAAACTCTCTTAGTTCTAGGTTTTAAGGATCTTGGATCTTTTCCCATAGAGTTTGACATTAAAGGTGGAAGAAGACTAGAACTTTGATTTGTTTTCTTTTTCTTCTTTATTAAATTTATTGTTTTTAGTTTCTTTTGATTCAAATTATGGATTTTTACCATATTATGGATTGTGAATATGACATCACCCCCATGAGAGGCTAAGAAGCCAACTTGGGGCTTGAAACATGAAAACCTAAGGGTTATGAAACCTATAGGGACAATGGGTAAATTATTCTACCAATGAGATTAATTATTGGTTGGGTGACAATTTATCAATTTTTTTATATCCTATCCTTGTGAGTTAGTTTAGGGAATGATATGATAGGTTATTACTCGATACTAGTGATTCCTGATCATTAGTTATCTTGGTCTTCCTTATCATTATTTGCCCTAAAACAAAGCTATAAGGAGAATGGAGGGTTAAAAAACCAAATCTTAGACTGGTAATCAATATCATTCATTTGATGGTTTTTGGAATATGTTTTAAAAAGGAAAAATTAGGTTTCAGATGCAATTTTGAGTTATAGAATTCAAGTTGATTGTGAGCGACCAAGGATCCCAAAACCCTAAGATCACTTTACTTAAGAAACCCTTGTTCTCTTTATTTTTATATCTTAAGTTGGATTGTGGAAAGCCCCAAACTTGAATCGATTGAATTAAAAATCAATATTTATTTTGTTATTAATTTAGTTTCATTCACTTAATCCTATTTCATAAAAGATAATTCTCAAATTGTTTTTCATTTTAGGATTTAAACAAAAGCAATTCTTTTATTCCAGTATTGACCATTTCCATAAGCTAGTCCCTGAAGACGATACTCGGAGTACTACAAAAGTCATAGTGATTCTTTCTCTAGTTTTTCTTAACCAAAGTTTCTATGTAAAAAGGCTAAGTATTTTGGTACAACAAAGAAGTTCAGTTAGTTATATCAAATTAATCTTGATCCTTTGTCTGCCCAGTCTTTTTTAACCTTGCATATTAATGTTGGTATGAAACATTGCATCTTAGATGAAAAATCATCAGTCTTGTGGCATAAGAGATTAAGACACATTTCTAGATAAAGACTTGAGAGGTTAGTAAAGGATGGACTTTTTAAAACTCTAAACTTTTTTTATTTTGATATCTATGTTGGTTGCCTTAAAGGAAAGCAATCTAAAAATATCGAGAAATGTGTTACTAGAAGCTCGAGATTATTAGAAGTGACACATGTTGGTATATGTGGGCCCTTTTCAAATCCATGTATAGGTGGTGAACAATATTTTATCACCTTTATCAATGATTTCTCAAGATGTGGATATGTCTATCTATTAAAGGATAAAACTAAAGCTTTGCAATATTTCAAAATTTTAAAAGTTGAAGTTGAAAATCTATTAGATAGTAAAATAAAAGTTGTGATCTTGGAATATTTGCTAGATTCCTATAACAACATGGAATTATTGCATAGTATTTATTGACTGGTATACCTCTATAGAATGGTGTAGCTAAGAGGCATAACTGGAAACTTATGGATATGGTTAGGAGTATGATAAGTGATACATATTTGCCTTTGTTTTTGTGGGGAGAAGCATTAAAATTGCAATGTACATATTAAATGGGGTTCCTAGTAAGGTTGTCCAAAGAACTCCTTTTGATTTATAGACAAATAGGAAGCCTAATTTGAATCATGTACATATTAGGGGATGTCTTGCAGAATAAAGAGTCTTCAACCGACATGGAAGGAAATTAGATCCCAAAACCATAAGTTGTTACTTTATTGGTTATCCAAAAAAATCTAAACGCTATAGGTTTATTGTCCTAATCATATCACTCAAATTGTTGAGATTGGAACTGCCAAGTTTCTTCAAAATGGTAGTGATAGTGGGAGTATTGCTTCACAGATGGTGGTATTTGAATAACAAATGGTAGATCTTCCTTTACCAAGTATTGTAAAAGGATTTGAATTTTCACATAATCATGTACTGCATGATGAAATGAAATGAAATCTCCTCTTAATCAACCACTTATTGAAGAAATTATCATTATTGAAAATAAATATCAAGGTAACTTAGGAACTTTAAGACAATCTAAAAAAATAAAAGAGATCTATTATTCTTGATGATTACATTATATACTTACAAGAACATGAATTTTATATTGGCATAAAAGAAGCCATTGAAAGTAAGGATATATTCAATGGATTAATGTCATAAAGGATGAGTTAGAATCCATGCACAAAGATGAAGTTCGGGATTTAGTTGAATTACTTGAAGCCCATAAACCCATTAGTTGTAAATGGGTTTTCAAAACCAAAAGAGACTCCAAAGGTAAAGTAGAAAGACATAAAGTTAGACTTGTTGCAAAAGGATTTACTTAAAATGAAGGAATTGAATATAGGGAAACATTCTCTCTTCTAGCACGAAAAGACTCATTAAGAATCCTCATGGTACTAGTAGCTCATTTTGATTTAGAGTTACATCAAATGGATGTAAAAATCACTTTCTTGAATGGGAATATAGAAAAAAATATTTACATGAATCTACTTGAAGGTTTTGAAGAAAAATGAAAGGAAAACCTAGTATGCAAATTATAAAAGTCCATATATGGGTTAAGATAAGCTTCCTGACAATGATATTTAAAGTTTAACCATGTCATTACATCCTTCGAATTTATAGAAAATATTATTAATCAATGTATATATTTGAAGATCAATAGGAGTCGGTTCATATTCTTAATCCTTTATGTAGATGATATCTTGATTGCTAGTAATGATATCAATTTGCTCAAAGAATCTAAAGTTTTTCTTTATAAGAACTTTGAACTGAAGGACTTTGGTGAAGGATCCTTCATGATTGGAATTGAATCTTTAGAGATAGGTCAAAATGACTTCTTGGATTAATATCCCTAAATAATTATATCAATAAAGTTCTTAAAAAATATAATATGCAAAATTGCTTAATTGGAATAGTGCCCATGTTTAAAGGAGAAAAGTTCAATTCTAATCAATGCCCAAATAAATGAAATTGAGAAGAGAAAAATGAAAGAGATTACATATGCTTCTGTTGTGGGAAGTTTAATATAAACTCAAACTTGCACTCATCCTGACATTAGTTTTGCTATTAGAATGCTGGGAAGATTTCAAACTAATCTAGGATGGGATCATTGGGTTATTTCCAAGAAAGTAATGCAATATCTTCAAGGAACTAAGGTCTACATACTCACATGTAGGCATACTGAAAATCTTAAAGTCATTGGATATTCAAATTCAAATTCAAATTCTACTAGATGTCTTGATAGTAGGAAATCAACATCTAGATATGTGTTTTTGCTTGCTAGTGGAGTTGTTTTATGGAAAAGTTTAAAGCAATCATTAATTGCTTCCTCCACTATGGAAGTAGAATTTGTGGCATGCTATGAGGCCACTTCTTATGCACTTTGGTTAAGGAACTTCATTTCAAGGTTTCGAGTTTTAGATCTCATTTCAAAGCCATTGAGAATTTTTTGTGGTAATTTTGTTGTAGTTTTCTTCTCCAAAAATAACAAAAGTTCAAGTACATCAAAGGCTATTGACATAAGTTATCTTATTCTCAAGATCATTAGTCATTTCTTCATTAAGCAAATCAATTTTAGCTTTGCAAGCATTAAAAATATCATGATTACTCAAATATTTTTTAATTGGATTTTGATACCTAACAGTAACATTATCAAGGAAAACAACATTTTGTTCATCAATATATTCACATTCACTATCACTATTCTATCATTAATATGTATAGAATCAACAAATGTAATAAAATATAAATAATTTTTTGTTCATACCTTGCATCTTCAATAATCGCAAAGTCACTCTCTTCGGAATCAATTTCACTCTAAGTAGCCTACATAGATTTTTTAATGTCCTTGGGACTAAGGCAATCAATAGTCAAATTTCTCAAACCTCCACAATTAAAACACTCTATATTTTTGCCTTTGGAGAATCCCTTATCATTTTCTTTAGAGGATCTATGAGTTTGTTTTCCCTTTCCAAAGTTTTGATTTTTATTAGATTTTCTATTTATTCTCATGGCCTTCTTAATTCATTTGACCCTATAAGCAAGTTCATCCTTAATTAAATCATTAATATTTTCAATTTCTTTCTTTTCATTCTTAGAAGCCTTAAAAGCGGACTTTTTAGGCTTTTAAGAATTAAGAAAGGTCATCTCATAGGTCTGAATTGAACCAACAAGTTCATCAACTCTCTTCAGATCAATGTCCTTTTTTTCCTCTATAGTAGTGACCTTAGGCCTAAATCTCTCTAGAATCCAGGATTTGTTCTCTTGGGTTAAAAGAGGAGTTCACTATGTCACTCAACTCTAAGTAAAAGGTAGAGAAATTCTAATTCTCTTACATTCTTGTACCCTCAAATTTTAAAGTGAGCATTTGTAATTTAGACACCTTCACAACAGAAGTGCCTTCATGAGTAACCTGGAGAATGTCACAAGCTTCTTTAGCATGTGTACAATTTACTATCTAGTGAAACTAGTCAGGACTTACTCTATTAAATATGCTAAAGAAAGCCCGAGCATTAGCCTCATTTCCATCATTATCTAATTTTTCTCATTCTTGTTTGAGTTTTAATTCACTAGTAGATTTCCCATTCACATCCAATTTCAATGCAAGTCCCCATCCATATTCTACTTAATTCCAAACCATTTCACCTTGCACTTTTAGAAAAAATTTTATTTGGGCATTCCAATGGGGGTAGTTACTTCCATAAAAAAATGGTGGACTATTTAGGGGACCATCAAATCTTGGTTGTTCCATATTAGACTTGCAGGATTGATAAAAATTTGATTTGTATCTTACTTTGATACCCATTGAAAAACTGTTGTCCAGTAGAGTAACACCCAAAGAAGGATGAATGGGTGTATTTTAAAGATTATAATATAAAAATTGAAATTTATTAACCCAAAATAATTCAGAAGATATTAGGGATAAACAAAATATCCAAAATCAAATCAATATGCAAGAGACAAGAATTTTTACGTGAAAAACCCTCATGTTAATTGTAGAGATAAAAAACATGAGGTTAAAGACCTCAAATCTAATTCTTCTACATGAGATCAGGTTACACAAAATTACTTGGTTGTTTTACACTCTCAAAAACCTACAACTTGATCCATATTTATGATGCTTTCCAATTGCTCCAACAAATACTCCTTAGCCTCGCTGAAGGGATGTAGGTCTTTCAACAACCCTAAATTCAATTTTTTGAATCTTTCTTCAGATTAGGGATGGTATGGAAGTTTGGCTATTTCTCTCAATAAGTGTCCAACCCTAAAAGGGTTATAACATGATTTATATAGGCCTCTAGGTCCTAAGGGATTGCTATCTTGAATTTTCCAAAAACAATTTTTGTGATTTTCCACAAAAATATTTTGTCATATTCTGGCATATTATCCATGAGCGCTCAAGCACACTTACCCATTCCTTGAGCATTTTAGGCACTTAAGCATTAGATAAGCACTTGAGCGTTGCTTCCACTGCTCAAGTGTCCCTCGCATTCTCAAAATATTAATTTAAACATTTTTTATACCAATCTTCCTTAACCCTTTAAACACCTAACTTTCCAAAAACCAAAGCTTTTTAGACTTACCTATGATTTTACGATTGAGCCAATCAACAACCTTAAATCTCCAATGGAGAGTAAGTCATTATCTAAAAAGTTTCATAAGCTAGAAAATAATCAGAACAAAATTGTTAACTTACAATGAAAATTTATTGTCCAAACATACACAACATTTACAATATGAATATACTAACTCTACTATATTTATATTACAACATGAATTCATTTGGAAAATTTTGAATTTTGTTGCAAAATTGACAATTTTCTTACAACATGACTCAATGTATCCCATGGATGATACTAATACAATGATTTATTAATTCCATTAACAATAGAGCATAAATATGTCTCTATAACATTATTATGTTTGCTATAAAATATACAAATTGAAATAAATGCATTACACTTATAACATGAATATATTAAGGTTATAACCCATTATGAAAATACCTAATTTAGAAATTTTTGGCAAAATCATTAGGATTGAGGTGTCGATTTTTGAATGCCACAAAAGAAAAGCAAATCTAATAACAAGTTTGCACAAGGCTCCTCTTTAACATAAAGAGAATAATTGAATAAGAAGGTGAAATGAGAGAAGAGCATAAGAATTCCTAAACCGAAATTCCAATCCAAGTGATCTTAAATGTACACGATCATTGTTAAAGCAATCACTATAGGCATTACAATAGAATCAAAATTGGTGAGTATTACTTGTTTTGATAGAAAATGTTTTCAATTTCGAGAGAAACGTAAATTTCGGGTGTAAATAGGAATCTTTCTCAATAACCATGTAGAGGGGATTCAAACTATTTACTCGATCAAAGGATGGTCTTTTGCATGGAAAATTCAATTCAAGTCTCTTCAACTATCTAAAAAATAACTCAGCTTCTCTTCCTCTCTCGTATTTTTCTTGGAAATGGGCTCAATAGCCACCACCATGATGGTGACAAATTTTGAAGTTAGGGCTTTGGCAATTTATATTTAAAGTTAATAGAAAATTTATTAGAAGAAAACCCATTAGAAATCAAAGGGCCTATTTGGTTTCTATTTTTGAAAATTGTCTTAAAAAACAATTTTTAGCATTTTCATAAACAAAATTGCCTTTGAGAATTGAAGTCTGAAAAGTTTTGTTCTCAAAAACCAAAAAAAAAAAAAGAAAAAAAAGAAAACATGTTTGGTTGAGTGAATAAAAAAAGATTTATAGAAACAAAAAACATGTTTGGAAGTTGGTTTTTTTTTAAAAAAAATTATTGTTTTCTTCGTAACTCCTCTCAATTTATGAAAAAAGATATAAATTAAAAAACTCAACAAAAGATAATAATAGGAAGGTGGAGGATTTGAATGGGAAATTAAGTTACATTTTTAGTTTTTTATTTTATTTTAAATTTTGAGTATGTTTTTTATTTCATTTTAATTATAATAAATAAGAAGATAAAATATTTTAATAATAAATGGTTTGAGGATTAACAATAAGGTGATCCCCTTTAATAAATGATTAGATTTTTTAATAAATAAAATGTTATAATACAAATTTAAAACTTTTGTTAACAATCTAAATTAATTATAGAAACACTGCATTCAAATATTTAAAGAAAATATTGACAATTATGTTAAATCAAACATATTTTAATATTTTAAATACTAGTAAGAAATCTTATTAATTCAAGGATTAATGATTTATAAGTGTATATTCATTTGAAATTTTCTTAACTATTTATTCTTTTTTCTACTATTTTCTATCAAACCTTATCCCTTCAACACCCTTTCCAATTATTCTAATTTTTTAAATAAAAATAATAAATGTGTTTTAAACATAAAAATAATTTGACGATTAAATTAATCTATAAATGTAAAGCCTTTTCAACATGTTTATTTTTTTGTAAAGTAATTTTTAAAAAATTATATTTTTTTTTATCAACTTAATATTTTGAATATAAATAATTATAAATAAAAAATTATGTCTATTTTTAAATTAATTTTTATAATTTTAAAATTAAAAATATTGTATCCATTTTTTAATATAAAAATTATTTTTTAAAACCTTTTGCATAGTGACCCCTTACCCCTAAATTCTTTTTTCATCTCTATGTTCTTTTTTGTCCCTTGATATCTCCCTCAAGATCTCTCCCACTCTCCTCTCATGGCGACTACTTCCACAAAATCCACGCTCCTTCTCCCCTTTCATCCTTATCACCTTCACTCCCCCACTCCTCTTATCTTCTCCTTTTCTTCTCTCTCTCTCTCTCTCTCTCTCTCTCTCTCTCTCTCTCATATACACATATTTTACCCATTTCTATTACCCCATGTGAATTTTAGATTGCAACGTCCCCACCATCACCAACACTACCGTTGATCAATTTTCTCATTTGGTGAAGGAAATTGAAATAATAATAATAATAATAATAAATAACACAAATGAAATTGAAATAATAATAATAATAAATAACACAAATTTGAGGGTTTGTGGGTTGGTTCTCCAATGTGGATATGGGATCTGGTTCAATTGGTTGTATAATGCATCTTTGGAGGATTTGAGAGTTTCTGGTTCTCTTTACATGTGTTTTTTTTTTTTTTCTTTTTTGTTCTTTGTGATTTTTTGTGTGTTTTTTCGTTCACGATGTATAAATATAGGAAAAATAATTTGAGATTGTTCTCTAAAAACATCATATTGAGAACATGGAAAATAAATTTGAAAACATAAGGAACAATTGCTAAATATGTTTTTGAGTGTTTTCTATTCTCAAGAATAGAAAATAGCTTTTAAAAACAACAATCAAACAACCCAAAGTATTGGACTTTTCAAAATATTGATTATAACAAGGATGGGCATAGAAAGGTTGTCTTTTACAACAAGTTTTTCTCTTTCTTTATTTTTCTCATAAATGTGTGGAGAAATAGCAAAAACTAATTAGAGGAGTCAAATAATCTTCTTAAAAATACTCGCTTTTTATCTACCTTATCTTTTTATTTTATTTTTTCTTATAAAAATTAAAATTAAAATAGGCCATGAAACCATAAGTTTAAGATGCGATATTCATATCTAAAATCTTTAGTAAATATGAAATAATTTTCAAAGAACTTCATTCGAGAACATAAATTTTCTATTTTCATAATAATTTCTTTTCATAAAATCAATTGAATTAATTATTAAATTAAAATTTTAAAATTTTCAATAATTAATCCAAACAAGCTAATGTCCATTTCCCTTCTTTTTTTAATGATGGTCCCAACTATCTTCATCTCCTATCTTGACAATGATCTAAGTAATTAAATCTCAAGATACAAACGCTTATATATCACAAAATTGTAGTCAACTTTAGGGGCTGAGTCAGCTTTAGCCGATTCCGCATTAGTTTAATTCAAAATCAAGTTGAAAAGGGTTTTCAAATATGATCAATATTCAAGAAAAGTTAAAAGAGACATCTTTAAAGTTCTCTTGGGGGGACAACTGTTAATAAGATTTGGGTTTTTAGCTAATTTTAGATTTTGGGCTGATGAATTGAAATGCTTGAAAGTAATGAAATGTTGAATAAAGGAAACAATTGCAGAGGGTTTTTCTTTGTATGAGTTCCAACAAATGTAATGGACTTTCAACCTTCTTGAATTTTTATACTTTCGATGTAGATACAACTAGAGAATTCTAGAAGCATATAAAGAACCTACTACTACAAAGAGTAGTTAGCTCTAATATCTGTTAATAGAGTTTGCTAAAACTAATTAATAACTTAAAATCTTGCTTCAACTCGTCCCCTTAAGGGGCTCTATGTCTTGGCAAGGATGAGCTTGCCATAAAATGGTTCAAACCGAGTAGTAGTTAAGGGCTTAGTCATTAGGTTTTTAGGTTCAAAACTAAGCACATACCTTACATCTTACTCCTTTATAATGACTTTTTCTCTCACAAAATGAATGTCAATCTCTATAGCTATGTTTGGTTCTCGGAAAATTTGAGGAAAAATGCAAAGGAAAGAAAATAGAAAGGAAAAGTAAAAGGAAAGAAAAAGTGAAGGAAAATAAAAAATAAGTTAAAGATGATAAATTATTTTTATTTGCTACTTCAAATTCATTTTATTTATTTTAATTCATCAATATAAAGATTAAATAATTTTAAAATGTATAAGTTTCGAACTAATTTTAATTATATTTAATTTTCTTTGAAATATTTTATAGGACAATCAAATATGAGAAATCATTTTCTTTAGCATTTTTTTTTCCTGAAACCAAACATAACCTATGTGTTTTGTTCTTGCAAGAAAGATTGGAAACTAATTAAAGATCCTATTCCAATGTTGACACACCACAATATAGGACTAATGCATAATTTTTAGTCCAAGTTCAGCAAACAAACAAATTTTGTAGTCAAACTATTTCAATATCAGCTTCAGTTACATTTTGCTTTAAAGAACTTTATTGAATATAATTGCTTCCAAAAAAAAAAAAACCAATACAATAACCACTAATAGACTTCTTGTCATCAATGTTGCTAGCCTAGTCTACATTGCAAATATCAACTGTGCCTCTTAGATACCTCAATACTCCTTTATAGGCTTGCCAATGTTGAACTTGAGGTGCATGAAGAACTTAGCTGAGTTTGTTTACGGTAAAGGATATATCAAATACTTCGATACAAGAAAGGTTGCTCAAACAATTTGCTATCATTTGAGTGTAACTCAACTCCAATCAAAAGGGGTATTGGACTTAGATTAGCACCAGTCATCTTAGTCTTTTCCAAAATATCCATAGTATACTTTGTTTGAATCAAGCAAATACCTTATTGATCTTTGTATGTCTCGAAACCAAGAAAATAACTCATAGAACCTAAAGTCTTAAATGCAAACTTTTCATGTAAATCCTTCTAGAGAATTCTAGAAGGATAGAAAACCTATAACAGAAGGTCGTTAACTCTAATAACTGAAAAAAATTCTGTAGAAGCTCATAAAACCTATGACAGAAATAATGAGCATTACTCTCTAGTAGAGTTGAGAAGGAAGGCGCGGTTTGAGCATTACTTTTTGTGGAATTTCCTCGCGCGAGAAAAAACCCATGCGTGGGGTCATGCCCACAGGAGTGATGTCAAATCCTTGGAGTAGCCGAGCAACCGTCAAGTGTAACATTTGTAAGGCCAGAGCGATTCCTGGACAACATCTTCTCCCTGAACCAAATGGGATTAACTCAAAATGCCGACCAAACACACTTATATCTTCATTGCTTGTTAAAAACCTCTCTGGTTGGAACTTTTCAGGATCTGACCAGGTTCTTGGATCTCGATGCAACTTCCACACATTCACGAACAAGCGGGTTCCTTTTGGAATGTTGTATCCACAAACATTACAGTCTTCAATGGCTTCATGCGCTACTAATAGGGGAGCTGGTGGAGACAGCCTGAAGTCTCCTTCACAACGGCTTGAAGGTAAACTAGGTTTTCAATATCAGATTCTTCTACCCATCTCTCTCTACCAACTTTTACATCTAGCTCTTCTTGAACACGCTCCAAAGCATGTCTATGGTTCAATAATAAAAACAAGAGACATGCAGAGGCAGCAAAGGTAGTCGCCGACCCTCCCACAATGAGACTCTGCAGTTTTAGATTTAGGAAAAAACAACAAACAAAAAGGTTTTGGTATTAGAGAAGAGTAGGTTGCAAGAAAGGGTATAAATTAAGAAGATACATATATATATACCACTACTGTTGCCTTGATAACAGTTTCCCGTGTATGGCCAAACACGGAATCGTCTTTGAGAATAGACAGCATCACATCAATGAAGTCCTGCCTGCTGCTGGGGTCACTCTTGAGTTTCATAACATGTTCTTCTACCCAACCTTGTACACTAGTGTCCAACTGCTCGGCTACACGCTTCATAGACTTCAAATAGCCGTCCAAATCGATCCACTCTAAAAATGGAAGGACATCAGATGGAACACAGGCCTCAAGGAGATGTACGAATTGCCTAAAACCTGCTATGACATGTCTTGCTTCTTCATTTGCGTGGACCCCATTAACAAAATATCTCTTCCCAGCAACCATCCTTAGGACTACATTGAAGGGCAGCTCTTCAAGCCACTTATTCATCTCCACCTCAATCGGTTCCACCCAGTTGCTCTTTCTGCCAAGTGAGTAGAGATCTCCCGTACAAAAATCCAATTCAGAAAGCAGCACATGCTTCAACTCATCAAGGCGACGATAGGAGAGAAGTCCTATGACGGATAGTTTGCGCATCTCACGCCAAAGAGGCCCATAAGGTGCAAAATCCAAATCCAGCATTATTGTATCCTAAAAGCTTTCCCGAGCTGTATCTGGGGCGTGAGGCGAAAGCCTTGTCGTTGGTAGTGAAGCATTCTTTAACAGCCTCACGGCTACTCACCACAAGCGTCGGGTGCACTCCAAAGCGGATCATGAAGACCGGACCGTGCTTATCAGCCATGGCTCCAAGGACTCGACAAAATGGCTTTTTGCCACATAATAGACGCAGGTGACCTACTATTGGCCAGGCACCAGGTGGTTCTGGGGCTGACTTCCCCTTACCCTTTCTAACTCTCCATGCCTTACAGAAAAACACCAACCTCACAAGCCCTCCAACTGCTAGTAAATGAGAAAGGAAATTCATCATGAAGCGGGCGCCGCTGTCTCAGAATTGCTTCGGGAAGTCCATTTTTGGGTATCGGAGATGAACAAGTCGGGGATTTTCTAGTAGTGTTGTGTTCCACAATATTCGATGTTATAGGTGATAAAGTGATAAGTGTTGATGCCTTGCGTCCCAGGGATCCCTATTGCTGCCAAGTGGACGCACGTTTTCAACCAAGATTGAGTTTTGGCTCAGTCGTCCCTACAAAAGATGTCCGGACACACCCTCTGATGGTTTTGTTAGCCATGGCTCTAGAGATTAAGATATCAGCCTTTTCTCAAGGATCGCAAGCTTACCTTCCTCCATGTGTGAAGGCCCTTTTATATAGTGTCAGAAGCTTTGCCTCTCTCTTTAATGGTGGGAAGACTTTTTGGCTCGTCATGATGTCCTCAAGGTGGTGGCAGGGCCATCATCACCCTGCAAGCGGTTGTCAGAGATCGTGGGAGGCGACTTGTCATCGCTCCTGTCCTTTCGCTTTGCAAGCGGCGGAACGTGGGCTGTAGCAGGCTGTCGGGGATGACTCAGCAAGGCTTGCTCGCTATAGTCAATGATCCGGATAGGATATATTACCATCTGGGCATGATGCTTGCGAGTGTCGTGTGCTCCTCCCTGGGGACCCGGATAGAGGTGTGCGCCCCGTGTCCTCTTGGGGGGGGGGGGGGGGGGGGGTACGGCCAGGTTCGATTCGGGTAGAGGTGCGCGCCACGTGTCATAGGGGGAGGGGTCCCTACAATGCCCCCCTTTTAACTTGTCGATTTTGCCCGGGCAGAATGGACAGATTAAAAATGATTGTTTTTGAAACTTAGGTTTACTTTTTGTGCTCATTGGGCCACGTGGTGCGCGGAGGCGAAAAGGAAGAAGGGCATTTATGACGAGCCGCTGTCCTTGGGAATTCTCAGGCAGCGTGTCTTTTCAATAACGGCACGGCTGGGCGTTTGGAATACCGAGGGGTTGTCTCTCTTTAAATAGCAGACCGAGCCCCCTACGCCTGCATTTTTTCCTTCTGCATTTTTGCTGGTAGTGCTTTCTCTTCGGCTTTCTGCATATCTTCGTCTACAAGTGAAGCTCTAGGGTTTCTGCTAGCGACATTCGTGTCGTGAGGGTGACTGCATCGCGGACTTCATCTTCGTTTTGTCAATTTACGCTAGGTACGTTCTCTATTCCTGCCTTTTCCTCATTGTGTTTGTTTTGTGGTTGTTTCTGGCTTGTTGGGCAAGCTATTTGTGACTGGGGGTCGATATGGGTGTTTAGGGTTTTTTCGGGGAGTTTTGGTTTCGTTTTGGGTGCGTTAGGGTTCCTGTTGCCCCCCTGCACCTTTTGCGGGTTATCGATCCTGCTTTGGGGTAGAGCCAAGGGTTAGGATGGGGATGTTGGTTATCTTAAGTTTTCTGGGCGTTTTTTCCATTAGGGTTGTGGGGTCAGGTCCTTATTTTTTACTGTTGGCATCCTGCCATGCAGGTTCCGTTTCGGCCCCACTCTTAAAAATGCCTGTGAAAAAGGACGTTGCTTCGTCTAATACGGCCAGGTAGAGCGGGAAGGATGCGTCCGGGGTGGTCTATGCTGAAAAATCTGTTGACAAGATGAACGTGAGGCAGTTCTGTGAATGCTTCCGTATTCGAATGGCGTGTCCGTTCAGCTTGTAGACAGAGAGGCCATATCTACTGAGAAGTCTGCGGACAACGCTATCTACTTCACCAATGTTGATGCCTTGCATCCCAGGGATCCCCGTTGCTGCCAAGTGGACGCACGCTTTCAACCAAGATTGAGTTCTGGCTCAGTCGTCCCTGCAAAAGATGTCCGGATAGGATGTCCGGACACATCCTCTGATGGTTTTGTTAGCCATGGCTCCAGAGATTAAGATATTAGCCTTTTCTCAGGGATCGCAAGCTTACCTTCCTCCTTGTGTGAAGGCCCTTTTATATAGTGTCAGAAGCTCTGCCTCCCTCTTTAATGGTGAGAAGACTTTTTGGCTCGTCATGATGTCCTTAAGGTGGTGGCAGGGCCATCGTCACCCTGCAGGCGGCTATCAGAGATCGTGGGAGGCGACTTGCCATCACTCCTGTCCTTTCGCTCTGTAGGCGGCGGAATGTGGGCTGTGACAGGCTGTCGGGGATGACTCAGCAAGGCTTGCTCGCTACAGTCAATGATCCAAACAATATATCCTGATAGGATATATTACCGTTCGGGCATGATGCTTGCGAGTGCCGTGTGCTCCTCCCTGGGGACCCAAATAGAGGTGTGCGCCCCGTGTCCTCTTGGGGGGTACGGCCAGGGTCAATCCGGGTAGAGGTGCGCGCCATGTGTCATAGGGGGAGGGGTCCCTACAATAAGGTCGATTTCTCCATATCCGTGTTCAAATGCAGCTTTTCCCGATATCATAGGTTTTGGCAAGTTTGTTGCTTTTCGATATGGCGTGTGTGACACATAATATACACGTGGAAAAACTTATTATTAAATATATTATTTTATATAACCATTTGAAAGAGTATATACTACTTAAAATTATAAATTATAAATTTAAAAATTATTTAAATGGTCTCTCATGTGTTTTTTGAGTAAAGGATATAATTGAAAATAACGCCAAAGATAACAAATTTTAAGTGTCAATTAAAAAAGTTGTGATTGAAAATCATATGATTTCAATATAAATTATAATATTGTATTAAAAAAGATAAAATAGAAAATAAAAGATAAATTAAAAAATAAATGCAAAAAAAAAAAAAGTTTAAGGGGGTGTTTGATAAATCAACTTGATAACTTAAATTAATTTAATAACTTAATTTAAGTCATTAAGTAAATTAAGTGTATTTTGTAAAATAACTTTTAAGTAATAAATAAAAACAATTAATTAAGAGTTTGATTTTTTAGTTTTTTGCTAAAAGCAATTTGCTTTTAGACTTTAGGTTTTTGTTTTTCTACTTTTTTTTTATGACTTCTTATAAACTTTTTGCTAAATAAAAAAATATTTAATTTTGTCTGAATGGAAAAATTAACATGTTAATTTTTCTTTATTTTTTTATTCTTAATAAAAATAAAATAGTATAAAAATAAACAACTTAATACTTAATACTATTAAATATTAAAATTTTATTTAGAATCAAGTAAAAGAGCAAATGTCACCTTATTTTTAAGTTTATATCTTCATTTTACATTTGTATCATCATTCATTCTAATTATCTTCACAATTTCTTTTATTACTTCATAACCTTCATTGTTAGTCTATCTCATTTGCTCTAGTTATAATCTATAAAAATGAATATGTTAATTTGACGATTTAAAATAAATTTTAAATCAATTTTTTCAAACAACCTTAATACCTAAAAGAAGAATTAAGTAATAAGTTTTAAGTTAACAATTTAAGCATAATTGAACTTAAAGTCAACTAAAGTCATTAAATAATAAGTATTAAGTTCTACCAAACACCCCCTAAATAAGTTTGAATTAGAAATATCTTGAAAATAGAAAAACTTTACTATTTTGCAAAATAAAATAATGGGAACAAGAAAAGAGGAGAGAATAATGTGTATTAAAAAGTAATAATAAATTTTCCACAATATAGAATTTACAATTTTAAAATTGGTTAAAAGATAACAGTGAGGATATAATCAAATTAGATTTCAATAGTAGCAAATTAAGAATTTCAATCATTCAATTTAAAAAGAAAATTTCATATAATTCTTTCATAACTTCTAATCATGAAAATATATAAAATTTATATAATTTCAGGCTATGAGCCATAAAATTGTACAAATATATTCTATAGTATGAGACTATAAAATATTCTAAAAGATATATAATTATAAATAAATAAATAAATAATTGTGTATAACTTCTAGTTATACAATGGAATTATTTGAATACCTTATCATATTAAAAATATTAATTTTTATTCTAAAAATATGTAAATGATATCTACATGTTTGTTTTCATAGCTTCTCTGGCCATAAATCATTTTACACAATATTGTTATAATAAAATATAAAAATAAATATTGCATAACTTCAAATTATAAATTATTTTTCACATAGATCAAGTTATATGAATTTCATAAAATCATACCAGACATAAAAGTTCTCCAAATAACATAAATACGTAAGATAAAATTTAATTATCAATATAAATTAGAGAATATCTTATCTTCAAGCAAAAGAAAAAAAAAGAAAAAAAATCAATTAAAAAAGAGTTTAATTATAATTAAATTCCTTTTATAAAAGGATAATATGGTAGGGTTTAAAAACTAAATTCAATCTTATTCAAACTCTTCTCTTTTATTCTTATTTTTATAAAATAATTTATTCTATTATTATTTTATTCATATGTAAATTCATCATTTCATCATTTTCAATACTTAAAACCTAATATGGAAATTTTCTTTGCACAAAAAGGCTTGCCATCCACAGTCCACATTCTACCGCCACTTTTTTTTATTCATTTTTTTTTTACTTGTTCAAAACACTTAACATATTCAATATCCACCACAAGATAAATAATAATATTATTATTTAATCTTATCTATTCAAATATAAAAATAATAAGAGTGTAAAAATATTTACAAAGTAGATGATATTAATTTTATTACTATAAATTTTAATCTAAGTATAAAAAGAAATTATTTTTCTTGTCAAATCTCATAATTCAAAATTTGAATCTATAAAGAAGATCTGGGATGTCTCTATCATTATTTATTTTTTTCAATTTTCAAAATAAATATCTAAAAATTATTGTATAATAATAAATAATTATGAAAAAAAAAACCATAATCTCATACTAGTAGAAAAAAAATAGTGGTTTATTTTCATAACTTATGGTTATAAATAGTAATTACATAGCTTTTGAGTATGTATAAATTTAATTTATAATGCATAACTTTAGTTATATGGGTTTACAGTAAATAATAATTACATAGCTTCTAGCTATGTATGATTATAATTTGTTATATGTAGCTTCGGGTTATATGAGTTTAATATTTGTTTATTTACTAGTTTTTTTCCCTATACGTAGCTTCTGGCTATAAAAGTTTGGATTATTTCATAAAAATTAAAGAATACAATATCGTAATGACCTTATCATGTAGAAGCCTTTGATCTCCTCTCCAATAGCCTAGTCTCATACTCTTCTTCTGTGGCCTAATTGCACTTTTATTATGCTCTTTCTAATAAGGTATTATAAAATAAAAGAATGGGAAGAAGAAAAAATGAGAGAATAATAGGAATACTTAGAGAAAATAGAAATATTAATGAAAAAGATTAGATTAATATTTTATTAAAGCTTTCCCCTTTTATAGGGAGTCACAAAAAGTTTTGGGACAATTGTGTTTTGGACCTAATTGGATCCAAAAATTAAGTTTTGGTTCATATAAGTTCACTATTTAAGCCTAAGACCTAGACAAAGTGTGAAAATTGAGAAAAAGGATATGGATTTTTTATCTTTCCAAAAATGACCTTTATTGACTAAGAAAAAAAGAGAGTAAAAAAACAATAATTTAAATTTTATTCATTTTGTAAACCTCAATAAAATTTAATTTAATTTAATGATTTAGAAAAAATACACTCTTTTCCAAAAAAATAAATTATTATTATTATTATTATTATTATTATTATTATTATTATTATTTAAAAATCAAACATCTTGAAAAATATATATATTTAAAATTATGTATATAAAAAATAACTAAAAATATGTCAATTTTTTTAAATGATATATTTTTAGAATGTATTTTTTTTAAAAAAATAGTTTTCTAATAATAATTTTTCAGAATAATTATAAAAAAAAATTAAAAATTAAGCTAAAAAAAGTTTGTCAAATATTGTGGTAGAAAATACTCAAAATAGTTTTGAAGGTTATATTGGTCTCTTCATATTTTATATCATTTTCATTAACTATGCAACTTTTATGGGTCAAATCTTAATTTTTGGGTCAAATTGGATACAAAACACAATTTTCTCAAAAGTTTTACATTAATATGGATAATTATCTATACACAATTTGATAAATTATCATATTTTATAACATATACCTCTTTTTTAATCGACATTTATTACTTTTGAAGAGATTTTTTATATAATTTTATAACTTGATAAATAAATCAATTTGATAAAAATTAATTAAATATATTTTATTTATCACTTATCAAAATTTAATAGATTCTAGCATAGAGGAGGAAAATAAAAAGTTAAAAAAAATTGTAAATTAATTACTATTGTTGCATTTTTTGTACCTTAGTCACATTGTTATGTACTTTAATGACATTTTTTTATACCTTGATCATAATTTTTATACCTAAGTTACATTTTTTGAACCTAAATTGGTTATATTTTTTATATTTTAGCATCTTGGTCACATTTTTTATACTTTAATATCTTAATCACATTCTTCCCACCGTGGTCACATCTTTTATTGTACCTTAGTTAACTTTTTTGCACTTAGACTATATTTTCACATATTTTATGCTTTGGTTACATTTTTTGTACCTTGATCACATCCTTCCTATCTAAATCACATTTTTTTTGTCTTTTAATATTTTGACAACATTTTTCATATCCTGATCATATTTTTCGTACCTAGGTTACTTTTAATACCCAAGTCATATTCTTCATATAAATCACATTTTTCTCATATTAGTATTTAAGTTACTTTTTTCATACCTTACAATTGTACCACGGTCACATTATTGGTATTTTAGTACCTAACTCACTTTTTATACCTTTGTCTAAATCATATTATGTTGGTCACATTATTTGTGTTTTTATAGTTACATCATATTTTTATCGTACCTTAATTATTTAAGTCACATTCTTTGTACGTAGGTTATATTATTCATACCTAATATATTATTTGTAATTTAGTATAAGGTCACATTTTTGTACCTTAATAATTAGGTCACTTTTTTTAGTATGTGGATCACCATTTTTGTACATTAATAACCAGTCACCTTTTTGTATCTTAGTACCTAAATCATTTTATTTGTATCTTAGTACCTAGTAACATTTTTTGTACCTTAATACCTAGGTTACTTTTTTTTATATCTTAATACCTAGGTCACATTCTTTATACCCACATCACATTATTCAAACATTAATTCTTAGATCATCTTTTTCATACCTTAATAATTAGATCATATTTTTCATAGCTAGGTTACTTTTTTCATGCCCAAGTCACATTTTTCGTACCTTATTACATAGATCACCTTCAAGATTTGGATAAAGAAATAAAATATGTAAATGGATAAAATCATAACAATCAATATTCAATAATAAATACTCTTCCTATAAAAATATAAAATTGATCTTCAAATTAATAACTAACTTTTAAAACTTTTTAAAATAAATTACTCAAATTCTTAACTTATAGTATTTATTTAGCAATAGTAAGTGCAAAAATACCCTCTATTATTTTAGTCTTAATACTTCTTTATATTATAATTAATTTTTAAAATATTGTAAATTTATACTAAATAATTGCATCATTACAAATATTTAAAATTAACAATATGTTTAAAAATATTATTAAGGTTATATATATGAGATACACTTCAATTTTTTATTATTATTTTTTAAGTTGAAGGAAATGTAAGTAGTTTCCATTTGAAGAAAAAAATTATAGTATCAAATGTCTTAACAAAATTTTGCATAATTTTGAAAGACTTGTCTTGAGTTAACTTTCTTCTTATAATAATTTATTTTTATATCAATCGTCTTATAGTAATTCATTAGTTTGTGAGTTCTTCTTAAGTTTATCAACAAAACTCTTTTTGCTAGTATTTATATAATTATTTTTCTCTTAGAGTTCTTTTTTTTTTCCCCCTAGATTTATAGAGTTAGGGCCATGTTTTCCTTTTCTTATATAACTCAAGTGTGGATATGAATGAAATTATTTTTTATTCCAAAAGAAACAAAATTTCATTTCATCCCTACTCCAATTTTCTAATACATGTTATTTTTAAAAATAATTTTTATTTAAAATTTTTAAAAAATATTTTAAAATTAAAGGAAACAAATATGTTAATTTGATGACTTAGAATAATTCTTAAATTAAATTTACCAAACAACCTTACTACTTAAGTAAAAAAAAATAAGTAATAAATTTTAATATAACAACTTAAGAACAATTTAACTTAAAGTCATAAGTAAAAAGTATTGAGTTTTATCAAACATTCTCTTTTAAGCATTGATATGCACTATTTTGGTAAAAAAAACAAAAGAAAAAAAAAAGGAAATTGTGACTTTCTTTGACTAAAATTGACAACCGAGGTTAATGCCAAACTGGATTACTATTTAGCTTTTGTCATTTGTTAATCCATTGAATCCATCTGCATTAAGTTACATCAATATTATACTTGGATAAGCATTGATCTACACATTCATACTTTCTATTGTCATGAGTAGTAGCGCCAAGACATTATTTGAGAGGATCTACATATATAAAAGGCTGAAAACACAAGTTCTTGATGTCTCTTACTAGCTATGATAGGTTATAACTAAGCCATTGATATGAAATCCATTTCAGATTCTCACTTTTAGGTACCCTGAAGGAACATCTATAGTTTGTAAACACTTCTGTTACTACTGGATGCACCAGGACCCTATTATAAGCAGTGCAAGAAATAATTTGCATACTTGCATACTTAGGAGAAAATTTAACTAAGCTCAGACATTATAGCCTTACAAACTGGTTATTCTAGAAATGATACTAGTACACCTAAAAGACTTTATAGAGGAACAAACCCCTTTATCCATGAGAATACCTTTTGATCAGGATCATTGCAACCAAGATTCCTACATTGAGTATCCACTCCACATTGTGGAACATTTTGGTTTTAGTCTCACACTGTTCAACCCCAGTTTTATATGGTTAGCTTCAAAACCATCCAAGGGAAGATTGTGTGGCCTTGAACCTGAGGGAGAAGCAAAACCCTCCTAAACATATGGACTTGTGATGAAAGTCTAGGATATGGTTTCTCAACTGGAGACTTCATTGATGATAATGGTAATGGTAATGGTAATGTGAAGTTACACTGAGAGATCTTGTTAGGGTACCATCTCCTGACTTGGATGATGCATTTGGTCAAGTAGTTTCTTGTGACTTGCCTTCCATAGTGGAATTTTGGAGAGGGATATTTTTACACCCTATGCATATAACATATAACATACAATAAACACAGTTAGAAAAATATTTATGGAATTATTAAAATATTCTTATGTCTTCAAAGTTTATTAATATGTTATGTCACTATTGGTTCGGTTAAAATACCAAAGGAAAATATGGAGAGTCACACGAAATATGGGATGAAAAATAATCAGTTCTGAATATTAGATTGACTATACACACAGTTTATATAGGAGATTACAAAAGAAGAAATAGAAAACTAACTTATTCCTAAATCAGAAAACTATCTAACTGAATCCCTCAATTTAAGGGATTTTAAAATGATTCTCCTATCCTATTTTAGCTCAATTACAGTCTATTTACAGCTCGACACTCCTCCTCAAGCTGAGAAATAGATGTCTTCCATTCCCAGCTTGAATACAAGATCGTGAAACATTGAACTGTTCAGCCCTTTTGCTAGGATATCAGCTAATTGATGTTCTGATGGAACATAGGACATACACACTACTCATTTCTCCAATTTTTCTTTGATGAAATGTCTATCAATCTCAATATGTTTTATCCTATCGTGTTGTATAGGGTTATGAGCAATATTGATAGCTGACTTGTTGTCACAATAGAGCTTCATAGGACCATCTCACTTGATTCTCAAATCATCTAGAATAATCTTCAGCCAAAGTAGTTCACACAACCCTTGAGTAATGGCCCTAAACTCTGATTCTGCAGACGACTTTGCTACCACATTCTGCTTTTTACTTCTCCATGTTACCAGATTATCTCCAAGAAAAGTACAATACCCTGTAGTTGATCTTTAATCCACTAGGGAACTTGCATAGTCAGCGTTGGTGTATGCTTCTAGAGCAAGAGTATTGTTCTTGTTGAACAAAATTCCTTTCCTGGGGTTGCCTTTCAAGTAATGCAACACCCTATAAGCAGCTTGAAGATGAGGTTCTCTTGGATCATGCATGAATTGACTGATCGTGCTCACCGAGTAGGCGATGTCTGGTCGAGTGTGAACAAGGTATATGAGCCTACCAACCAGCCTCTGGTACATTCTTTTATCCACCATTGGTTCTTCTTTAGCTTCTTCCAACTTGTGGTTTGGATCTATTAGAGTAAAGACTGGTTTACACCCAATCTTCCCTATTTCTACCAATAAATCAGTCACATACTTTTGTTGAGAGATGAAGATCCCTTGTGTGGAATATGTCACCTCAATACCAAGGAAGTACTTCAGTTTCCCTAGTTCCTTTATCTCAAACTTTGTTGCTAATCTCTGTTTCACTTCATGCTTTTCTCTTTCATCATTTCCAGTCACTATGATGTCGTCAACATAGACTAGAAGAGCAATTATTCCCCCTGTAGCCGAGTGCTTAATGAAGAGTGTGGTCACCTTGGCTTTGTTTGTACCCAGACTCTTTCATGACTTTTGAAAATCTCCCAAACCAAGCCCTAGAAGATTGTTTTAGCCCATAAAGGGCCTTTTTCAGCTTGCATACCTTGTTACCTATGTTTCCCTCAAATCCCGGTGGGATGTTCATGTAAATCTCTTCATCTAAATCACCATGAAAAAAAAACATTCTTAACATCATACTGTAGGAGTTGCCAATTGTAGTGGGCAGCCAGTGACAATAGGATTCTTACAGTGTTCATTTTTGCAACTGGAGCAAAAGTCTCCTGATAATCAACTCCATAAGTTTGAGTGTACCATTTGGCTGCCAATCTTGCTTTATGTCTCTCAAGAGATCCATCAGCCTTATATTTCAGTGTGAAAATCCACTTGCAATCAATAATGTTTTTCCCTTTCAGTCTTTCAACAATCTCCCACGTTTGATTCTTTTCTAATGCACTCATCTTTCTCTCATAGCATCCTTTCATTCTCTTTTTGTCAATGCTTCAAAAATAGTGTTAGGGACGATAGTGGTGTTTAGACTCACAATGAAATTCTTGTGGGCTAGTGATAGGCGCTTAAGAGACACATAGTGTAATAGTGGATAGAGTGGTCAATTAGTGCATTCTTTGGTACATTTTCTGACAGCAATAAGAAAGTCTAGGTCTAGGTTGTTTTTTGAGTTGGTGGAAGTTTCACTAGGTTGTGTATGTAAAGGTGGTTCTGATCTTATTGTGATTTCATTCCCAAGGTCTGAGTTAGATTCTTGGACCAGATTTTGTTTTGGAATGGCCTTTTCCCTTGAATACACCTTAGGAAACTATGGAAAATTGCAAGGAGTGACACTAGCTGGAACAGGGGATGACACGGGTTCAATGGAAAAAATGGGTGACTCAGGTGTGATTGGCTTGGATGACTCAGGTTCTTCATCACCATGGGTTGAGACATGAGGAAGGTCAAGAGGTTCAAATGACTCATAAGGACTATCTTCCATCATTGAAATCTCCCCCTGAAGAGAGGACTTGGGGAAAAAAAGGTTTATTTTCTATGAAGGTGACATTTGTAGAGATGTAAAATTTTCTGGTTGAGGGATTGTAACACTTGTATCCTTTTTTACTGGATGAGTAACCAAGGAAGACACATTTTATGGCTCAAGGGTCTAGCTTGTCTCTATGTTGGCTATAGACATGAACAAATGTAGTGCACCCAAATACCCTAAGAGTGAGCCCATTTGAGGTTTTGAAGAGTAGATAGAAACTCTTAAGTATCTTTACAAGGCTGTTGTTGTCTAACACTCATGGGGGAATTCTATTTATCATGTATGTGTGTAGACCCTTATTTTGATCAAGGTTTTTTTTTTTTTTTTTGGGAGCATGTTTGGACCACTTTTGAGGGTTTTTTTTTTTTTTTTTAGCAAACAGTATGAGAGAGTGGGCTGGGGGGAGCAATGGTTTTTTTTGTAAGCAACCAGAGAGTGACACGTTGCCATGTGAATATTTTGAAATAGTTATGGAGGAACAGGGTTGTTGTTGGAGAATGAGAGCTTGGGAAAATAGCTTGGGGGCAAGCTATAAGAGGGCATTGGAAGGACAGCAACTGAGGAGAAGGATAACTGAAAAACAAGGCATTAGCAAGGTGATTTAGGAGTAGGGAAGAGGAGGAATAAAAGGATTTTTTCTATGCACTTCCAGGTAAGGTCACTATGAGGTTGATATTTTCTCATTTTTCTTGAGATTCTATTTCATTTTTTTTTTTTTTTTTTTGTTGGCCTATGAGCATTGTTTTGTTGTTCAGCTTGGATATCAAAAGTTTTTTGGTTATTTTGGTTGAATGTCATTGTTTGCATGTAATATTATGTTTTGGTCCCCTTTTGTATTCTTGATTTTCCTCTGTAAATAGTCGGATTCATCTTTGGTTTTGGTGTTTTGATAGTCATGTTGTTGCTTTCAGTTTGTCCCACTATTTTTCAACCCGTTTATCACTCATAAAACGAGGTTTTGCCCAATAAATCTTCAGGTCTCTTGTTCTTGCTTTGTTTTTAGCAATTTTCTTTCTTCATACTTTTTTTTTTGCTCCTATTTATCTAGTTGTGGAAATGCATTGGTCTATGTACCACCATCTAAGAGTTCCAGTTTAAAGAATAGCTCAAGCATGTGGTCTTATAAGTTTATAACACTCAAAGATTGCAAAGATTGTCTATCTTGGTTCCGAGACTGTCGAAGCCTTGAAGTCTTTACCATGTTTCCAGCCGGAAATGGAGGGATTGTAGAATTCTTATACACAGATATATGCCCCAACTATGTTGGCTCCTGCACGAGAATCCTGCATCCTTGGCTACCCTTCATACACACCATACCCACCATACCTATCATCATGTCCACATCCTCATACCCATCATTAACAATCGGCCTTACACCCACCCCTTCCAAATCCAAATCTCCCATTTTATTTTTTCAGAGAGATAACGTTAAGTTTTAGAGAGACATGAGCAACAAACCTCCTCCAGAGCTGGAGATTTTAATTCTGCAAGGAACTTTGGAAGTGGTGGAAATCTCGAGACCAAGAAAATATTTGTTGGAGGGTTGTCTCCTACCTTGATTGAAGAAGGATTTCATCAATATTTTGAAGCTTTTAGTCATGTGACCGATGTAGTAGTAATGTATGACTAGAGTATCCAGTGGCCTCGTGGGTTTGGATTCGTTTCCTTTGACATAAAAGACGCAGTTAATAGGGTTTTATACAAAACTTTTCATGATTTGAATGGTAAGCAATTGGAAGTTAAGCAGGTCCTTCCTAAAGATGCCAACCCTGGTGGGGGAAGCCGTTCCATGGGTGGTGGAGCAGGAGGTGGTTTTCCACCTTATGGTTCTTTTGGATAAGTGCACCTAGCTATGGGTATGGTCTTGCCAATAGTGGTATGGGATATGATGGCTATGGTGGTAAAGGGTATGGAAAATAGGTTTGTGGTGTTTTTTTATTATTTGTTTATTCCTTAAGGATATGCCTGTATACGTTTGGCCAATGATGCTAAGGCCATATTTCCTTTGTTTTATTATTTTCTTATTTTTCTTCAACTTTTGATGCCAAAAATTTAATTTTCAAAATTTTAATCTTAAGATAATTTTCCAAAACTCCAATTTTAATTTAATTTTTCAAAACTCCAAATTTTAAGTTTAATTTTCAAAACTTTAACTTCCCAAACTTTAATTATTTTCAATTTTAATTTTCAAAATTTCCATTTTCCAAATAATTTTTCAAAGTTCCAATTTCCAAATTTAATTTTTTTAAAGATTCCAATTCTTAAATTTATTTTGCAAAACTCCAACTTTCAAATAATTTTTAAAATTCCGATTTCTTACAAATTTAATTTCCAAAATTCCAATTCTTAAATTTAACTTTGAAAATTCCATTTTCAAATAATTTTCCAAAACTCCAACTTTCAAATTTAATTTTAAAAATTTCATTCTCAAATCATTTTCAAAATTCCAATCCTTAAATTTAATTTTCAAAACTCCAATTTTCAAATAATTTTCGAGACTTCAATTTTCAAATTCCAAATTTTCAAATAATTTTAATTTCACTCCAATTTTCAAATATTTTTTAATTCTACCACTTTTCATCATTCATTAGGGTTTTAAGTTACTAAAAATCTCATTTTAAATAAACTTGTTACATTTCCTTTCAGGTAAGCACTTTCACAAATTTTCTTTGATTTTAAAATGATTTTCATGCTTTCCTTGATTTTTAATAAGCATGAAGACAATTCTTATAATTCCAAAACAATGGAATTTGTGGGATTAATTCATGCAAAATAAATTAGGCTTTGGTGGGGGCCCTATATATGAGTTTTCTCTTTTGATTGTCAACTGCTATACTTAATGAATATTGCTTGATTTTTATCCTAATCTTTGACATGCATGTGATAATTTTATGCTTGAGCTAATCTTGTTTCCATGATAATGCACTATTATTTGCTACTAAGGTACGATCTCACTCTCGCTTTGCTTATTCTCATACATGTTTCATTTTATTATTTGATAATTTCATTGGTATCTATTGATTTCCTAGTTAATTGTCATGCTTGCTTCACCTTATTTAGTATAGACCCGTTTTTAGGGACTTAGAGGGGTGTTACGGCTCACTAACGTACCTTCGCAATAGGTAACCTGACCCCCGGACTTGACTCAATTTTTCACAGACATGTTTTTCCAAATAAAGAGTCACACTTAGGGTTTTTCTTTCTTATTTTTTTTTCCTTAAAAAATAAAACAAAAATAAATGGCCACTCTAAGCCTTTTCTAAAAATCATATTTTTACCAAATAAATGAAAAACGAGTTGCGTCATCGAATGGGAACGCATCAAGCGAAAATGCAGGGTCCACAAAATGGCAACTCCAGTAAGGACGTTTTGAGGGTTAAACTTGAACTTAAGTTGAGGCAAATGTGGCATTTGATTAGTTAGTTGATGGATACCTTATCTTTTTGTTTTTCTATGCTTGAGTGATCATAGCACTTTGAGGATTTTGATGTGGCGATTTTCTATGCTTGATTGCTATATCCATTTGCGACATTGACATGCTGATGATATTGAGTGATTATCTTGCTTGTCTTAGTGCATCGAATCTGCTCTTGCCATGATTATCTTGTTCACTTTGACATGTATGTTCACATTGTTGTATGTCTTGTTTGTCTTAGTGTTGGTGATACGTTCCCAATTGGTGTCTCAGCTGATTCATGTCCAACTGGTGTCCCTTGATTTTGGTCCTCAGGGAGTAATCAAAAAAATTTATAACCTATTACACCATGTACTAGGATAGCCTTAGCTAGCATAGCATAGTGGCTCTAGGGTCGTTCACTGGGATGGGTTTTCACTTCACAATTGATATCAATTCAAAGCTGAATTGGTGTCTTTTCATTTTAAGGTTAGCTTTAAAAGAAAACATAATCTTTAGTGGAAAAAGGTTTGGTTTTAAACTAACGAAAAATAGTAACTGATTTTACTTACAAAGAAAAGTGTTTCTTGGAGTTTCAGATCACTAGGTTCAGGTTCCTTATACAAAAAGGGAGTTCCGGTCACTTGTTTCTTTTCCTCGCATTAGATAATTAACATATAGTTAATTCTCTAACCGGTGTGGTACAAATGCTTCCCCTTAATGGGTTCAAACACTAAATCCCTCTCACTGATGCATCTTGCAATGGCTCATGCCTCTCACCTAGCATTTACCATTCAAGGTGATCTTTAACCTTGGATTACCCGTCAAAAGCTCGCAAAAGATAACTAATGGATGTCTCCTTAGAGTCCAAAAGCTTACCAAGTGTTGGCTATTCTAGAAAATCCTACCTTTAAACCACCTCCCAAAGGCTCGCAAGAGATAAACTAGTGCATCTCAATGGACGGAGATCACTTGCCTTACCAAGTGTTGGCCCAAGTGATTTAAAAGCGTTTTAAGTTAACTAAAAAGATAAAAACCATTAACGAGTCACACTTTCTCTTTATTAAAAACTAAAACAACAAAACTTCCAATTTATGCATGAGGAAACTTACCCGACTTTCTTCACTCCAAGAGACGAAGAGCCTAGCCTCTCATCATCTGAGGAAAAATCCTCAGAGTTTGATTGGCTAGAGAAAAAATAACGAGAAAACAAAAATATATATGAAAAGCAGAGCAAGTGCTCTATAGATATATTTCTTACTTATACAAAAGGTTGTCTCTGAGAACAAGCTCCCGAGAGATTTTTTTCTAAAGAAAATTACAAACTATATATAAGGGGTTATTCACCATTTGTTCTTACTTAAAGACTAAGGAATCCTATGATAGGTGGGTTACAAGGAGAGTTTGGGGATTTAGACATCAAATATCTAAAGCAAAAAATCTCAAAATGTCGGTCGCAAATATCAAGAAGCTTCAGGAAAACACCATGGCACTGTGCAAAATGGCTGCGAAATTTTCGCAGCAAAAGGACAACATTTTCGCAGCCGTGCAACATTCTGCCTTCAGCTTGAAGTGATCGGCTTCCAATGGTTGTAACTCCCTCATTTCAACTCCGAATCGCGTACCATTTGAAGCATTGGATTGTTAACTTCCTGAGCTTCGAAAAAAAACTCTCCAGGTAAGTGCTATCAGAGAATCCGGACATGTCTGACCGGGGAAGTTGAAACGCCCTCCTCTCCTATCCGGTGTCAGGCGCCGGATGTGAAATATCCGGAGAAGGTGGAACGTCGGCCGGACAGAATTCTTCCTCAGGTGGAATGAGCTATGACGCGTGTCGCAAGGGGGACCGTCTACGTGTGCAGGGGAGAGAGAGCCAAGTGGCATTTTTTAGGGAGGGTCCCACACTCCTTGCATTCCGGATTTGCTTATGGCAAAGGACTTCAAAGCTTCGGTTCTTCATATTTCTGAGCTTTCCATTGCTTTGCCATAAATTCCAAAGAACTCTCCTCAATATCGAATTGCTTTGGTGATCAAAAAGCTATCAAAACACCAAAACTTAACACAATTTGATTAGAATTGATTGCAAGGGTCCTTAACATGTTAATTGGGTTATAAAGTGATAACTACTACTCAAAAGTGTTTAAAAGAGTTAATTACAAGCTATCAAATAACACTTTTTGAGTAGTAATCAATTGGCTCTCTTGCTTGTATATTATCTTGATCATCTTGGAGCATGCTATCCTTGCTAGATATTCATCTTGATTATCATATTTCTTGCTTAGCTTGTGCGTAGATTTGGATGACATACATGTGCTTTGCATGACTGTCTGTTGCATGACTACTCTTTTCCTATGTGATTGCATGTTGCTTGTCTGTGTGGGTCACACACCTATCCTCTTACCTTAAACCCTCTGGTTTCAGTTATTTCCTTCATTTCAGCTCTTACTTTTGCAAGTGTGAGGCCTTGTGTGTGTTTGTTTTTCTAACCAAGCTAGAGGTTAGGATTAGGGTCTAATGACAGGCTATATCTATGTTTGGGAGCATTCTGGAGGTGGCCGACACATTGATGCTAATTAGAGTCCGACCTTTGAAGACCTGTATAGCCCAAAGCTAGGTTTCGGGATATTTGTGTGGCCAATGTGTTGTCTTTTAGTTTCATAAGATTTTCGGATGCACCCACACCGTTCATTGTGCACCTTATATTACCACTGAGTGTTAAGAGTTGTAAAAGCTTTCACCACAGGAAACCCCTTGGGATGTCGAGGTAGTGCATGTGTAGAGGTGATGACCACCTTGCATGGAAATGTCTCGTCTCTTCGGAGGCGTGCAGAGGGTTGCGTACTGCCGGAGGGTATGATCGCTTCTACTAGGGATCTTTTAAAGTCCACCCATCTCCTTTTAGGGCCACCTTGACCTTGTAGGATGAGCTTAGATCTTTTTATTAGGATTCCTTCCTCACATGTGGGTGCATCTAAGAGCCTTACGAGCCGCTTTAGTCACCATTTGGATCTAGTGTTTTCTTTTTTTGGTTTCCAGTTGAGAGTGCTCAAAGATCAGTATGAGTTTGAGTATCGGTTAGATCACCTTTTGTCATGTCCCCTTAGATTATTTTTTTCATTCGATGAGTTTAGCATGTTTTCTCCTTAGGGCTTTCGTATTCCTTTCTTGGCTTGGCACATCCTTTCACTTTGTCGTCACTTTCTTGATGCTTTGGGATATGTTCATTGATCATGATCATCTTTTTACACTGTACACCTATCACGGGCCTAGTACCTCATTCTTCGTTTGATCATTGATTCGATTTTTGACTCGATGCTCATATTTTTATTACAGAAAGGTGAAAGGCATGTTTTTACATTCACACTTTTTTCGAGAGATTCGTCTTGATTACCTTATCATTTTTTCTCTTTTTGGAGCTCGAGTTGAAGGTTGAGTTAAGGATATGTGGTTATAGATGGAGTATCAATCTCGTGATAGTGTGTTTCTCACACCTTTTTCATCTTGGATTATTGATAAGAATTCTCTAGTCACATTTTTAGCCATCTCATAGTGGACACCTTTATGACTCTAGAGTTCTCATCATACATCCAGATTTTGGATTGCCACCCCAGGACCATGTACTTACATGTTGTACAGTTATCTTTTAGGGTTCTATCTAGTATCCTTCATCCATTTTGTTTGCATTGTAGGGAGTCAGTTTAGGAGTTGGTTGAGTCTGGAGTCACCTTCTTGAAGGAGAGTTAGGGTTCGATTGATGAGAGTAGATTCACATCAGAGTTCAGATAGTTTAGTTGAGATGTCAGACGAGCTAGCTTCTAGACTTGCTTCTATCCAGGAGTTCATGGCAGGAGTCAGTAGAGGCTTGGATCAGATAGAGAGTTCTCGCCAGGATCCTCATCTAGTTGGCATGGTCACTGACAAGATAGTTCCTCATGCATCTCAGACAGCACATGCTCTTCTACCTAGGGCTTCACTTGGTATTCCATTCCATCTAGCAGATCATTATGAGACCATTCCACCACCCACTGTCACAGTACCACCTCCCATTGATACTATTACTGACGATACTAGATTGACCAAGCAAGAGGCCAGGGTTGAGAGGCTTGAGTCCAAGATGAGATAGATCAGATTACAGGATGGAGGTTTGACTTGGGATGATAGGAATGGCATACCAATGGCTAGCTTGCCTGCTAAGTTTTGCATGCCAGACATTGAGCGTTATAGTGGGATTGGTTGTCCTAAGGTCCACTTGAGACTATATGGCATGGTCATGAGAGCACACGGGATAGATGATGCACAGTTGGTGGCCCTCTTTCCCATGTCACTTAGTGAGGCAACTTAGAGATGGTTTGCCTCGGTTAAGCCTTCGAGACTTCGCACCTGGAAGGATGTGGCTCATGAGTTCTTGACTTAGTTCACTTTCAATGTCGATATTGATGTATCTAGATGAGAGTTGAAGGCCACTAGACAGAGGCCAAATGAGTCTATTTCTTCATTAGTCAGTCGTTGGAGGGTAAAAGTGGTTGGTATGATAGACCGGCTTAAGAAGCAGGATCAGATTGATATGGTTCTCCGGAACCTACAACTGAGGCTTGCTAGGCGTCTTGTGGGCGTTCCATTTCAGGATCTTAAGAGTCTAGTTCATGCAGCTTTCAGTATTGAGAAGGCCATTGCTCAAGGATTATGGATAAATATTGCTCATTTCCCTGACAAAAAGAGGAAGAGGTCGGTTGGATCATCTAGTAGATCTAGAGAGGTTGGCGTTATTAGCAATTAGCATTAGAGGCTCGCACATCACTCACTTTACAGGCCTCCTACAGTCAGAGCTCATTTCTCTCATCCACAATATTCATATCAACCGGTTTATGTTCAATACCCTTACATTGCTCAAACTAGCATGCAGCCACGACTACCACATTCGAGAGCCACTACTCTCCTGCCACCTAGACCATATGCACAGAGACCCGTGAGACAGTTCACTCCATTGGGCATGACTTTGATTAGAGCTTTTGAGAAGCTCAGAGACGCTAGTTTGATTGTTTTTTTGGCGCCACGCCTTTTGCCACATCCGATTCCTTCTCGTTTTCGCTTACATGAGCATTGCTTATATCATCAGATTCAGGGGCATGATATTAAGCGTTGTGTGGCACTCCATCATGTGATACAGGACTTGATTGATTCAGGGTTGGTCAACTTGTTTGGGCCAAGTGTGACCACCAATCCCTTGCCTACACATTCTACACATGCAATTCCTCTTCCTCCTAGTCTTCAGTAGATTGATTTGGATATTGATGGTACTGATGGTCATATGGTATTTTAGGATATTCCGAGTTGAGGACTTGGTCCAGTCAACATGGGTACATCACTTTGTAGTAGTTCGGCTCAAAGCACTTTTCATTTTGATTATGGTCGTCATCAGAGTCATTTTCGTTTTGTTGAGTCTAGTTTTTAGTTCATTAAAGTCATTTTTGCCTTGTTGAATCCGATTTTGGTTGAGCGTAGTTTATGGTTCATGTTGAGAGTCCCATCGTTTGTAGTCTTTATCATTTCACACATGGTGTACTCATTGGTTCATTTAGTGATATGATCTTTTTATTTTGAGTATGTGTTCTTCTCTTTCTCATGAGTATGCTTTACATATATTGTGTTGATGTGCGTTACGCTTTCGATATGAGACATCTTTTCACTTATACATCACGATCACTTTGGCCTGACCTATCATGGAGGATATTGAGCCTATTAACCTAGGATTAGGAGACCGACCTAAGGAGTTCGAGACTGTGACCCATTTCACCTTTTGATCAAAGTAGCACCATATCCATATCCATACCCTGATTTTGTGGACTTGATGACCTACCTATTTTGAGCCTGACATGACACCACCCATTGGGACCATTATACGACTTTACTACCCTTGTTCACTTTAGCACATTACAATACCATTGCCTATTATTTCCATCATTTCCTTGATTTGACCAAGTAGAGTCTGAGATGGTTAGACCTGAGGTGGGCTTTGCATGATGATAGATGGATCTTGATGAGAGAGTGGTTTGACTGCTTGATGATGTTGCTGAAGCAGAGGAGTTATCATGGAGCATCCAGATCTGAGCCATTGCACATGACTTCAGAGAGTCGGGACGACTAGAGATGGTGATCTTATGAGACAATGGTGAGTGGCTTATGATGATAGAGTGAGGTGATTGTCAAAGGGCTTTGATGATAATCACAAAGCATCAGTGAGAGCTTTCACACGTTTTCAGAGGAGTTGACATAGTTGTGTTTGATGGATGTCAGTCTTTAGTATTGACCATGTGAGATCTTAAAAGCACGATGTTTGAGGTTATGGTCAAATGATAGGTGGCCATCATTTCATGAGCCCATTTACCCTATCACCCTTACATATAGAGTTACCCGTTGCTAGCCCATTGAGCCTCACACGAGCACCATAGCCTTTTCTTTCATCACCTCATTTACCTATTACACCGGGTTGGGGACCCTATAGTGCTTTCATGCTTTGATTAGATACGTCGTGAGTTCTAGACCTGACATACATATTCAGGTCTCATCTCTCACTCTTCATTGTGATATTTTCCACTTTGACATCATCTCATCACTTTTTCCGGCATCACATATCACCACTTGTGATATTCGTTCTCTATCTTTTCTCTCATCATTGCCTACTCAGCATTATCCTTGTTTCACCTTGAGTGGTGGTTTTTCACACATCACTATATGGAGGATTGCCACATTCTTTCCCTCTGTTCATCCCATGGGTAGTGGTTCAGATATCTCAGTTTGAGATATTGTCTTGTTAGTGAGGATTCATGTTACATTTGTATGTGGAGGGGGTTTGATCATTTGGGTATATATTTTCACGGGAGGTCATTCATTATTGATTAGAGTATGCGCAAAAAAAAAAAAAAAAAAAAACAAACAAACAAACAAACAAACAAAAAAAACTAAAAAACTAAAAAACTAAAAAATAAAACAAAAACACAAAAAAAAAATAGTACATTCTTCATTGTATCATTCTCCATTGGGCATATGTATGGACACACCAGTTTGCTTCATTGAGTTTATGTGATAAAGAGAGTTCATATGAGAGCTTCTTTCTGAGATTCTATCTTGGTATATATTTTGGGTGAGAGTATGAGTCGACCATTCAATTTTTGTGAGAGATGCGAGCGACCTTTCTTTAGGATTTCTGGATCTTTGCCCTATTCATCATTACATCCATTTTTATGTGACTTATCTTTATGCTTTGATGTAGGTTGACCATCACTCACTTTTCTATCACTTCATCTTCTTCTATCTTTATTTTATTCCTCCATTTCACTCTACCTCATCTGATTTCTTTCTTTTCTCATCCTACATGATGTTTGACTTGGGTTTAGTATCCACACTTTATTCTTGCTTATTCAATATGTCCATTCCTTTATCATCACTTTTCGTGTGGTAACCCCTAAGTCCGCGACTCATGACGTTTTCTACACATTGCATCTCATGCATGAGGGATATAGGGATTATATCATTGAGACCTTTGAGCTTAGTTTCCTTTCATTTCTTTCACCCTATAACCTTACCCTACGTTATGTCCCATATCTTAAGACCACCTTGAGGTCATGACTTCACATTGTGTTTGACAGCTCACACGTAGGCAATACTCGAGATTGGTTGGAGATGATTTCTTAGAGCATGATGGATGAGAAGCTATGATACCCCGTTTACACTAGGGCATACCCCTCTTATTAGTGATGGATTTTCAGAAGCGATGTGATCTACACTAGGGGCATACCCCGCTCATCGATGACATTTTCTTTCAGGATGATGTCTTGCGCTGAGGCATAGTCAGTTCACTTCTTCACTTGGATTATAATGGATTAAGAGTTGTAGGATGACCCTACACTAGGGTATAACCATTTAAGATAGTACTTTTATTGGAGATACAGTCACTCTACTCAATATTCTACATTGGGACACACTCCACTCATTGATGGTTGATTTTTGAGATGATGGTTTATTTTGAGACACAATTGCTTCATAGATTGTACATGCTAAGACATAGCTCTCTCATTGGCGATGGACTTTGGTTTATCTTGGAGCATAGTCACTTCTGATGGTTTATACTGGGACATAGTCACTTCATTCACACTCATAGAGCATGGGGATTCTGATTTGTATGGATTATGTCGAGATGTTTCCATTTTTTAGCACCAAGAGTAGAGATTGATTGATTTGTTGACCCGCACTAAACATGGTCTTCTTAGCAGTTGTTGACTCAGATACACTACTTTATACTAGGGCATAGCCGGGGGGAGAGCATTTTTCATTGGAGTATAGCCACCCTATCGAATCCTTTACACTAGGGCACATCCATCTTATGGAGGGAGATCAGATTGATTCTTTACATTGGAGCATCCGACAAGTGATATAGAGATCATTGGATTGTTTCATGTTGTCTTCATTACATACTGAGGCATAGCCACCTAGTCGGCTATTTTGAACATCGAGACTTGACTTTCTATTTATGATTGCTGCTTTCAATAGATTATAGAGCTATTGACACCTTGGGTTTAGTCTTCTCAACATACTTAGATGATCTCAGATACCTACCTACCTTTCATTTCATACTCAAACATTTCACCTTTGATACTTTCATGCTTTCTATCTTACCAGAGCTTGATCATTACCTTCTTTTATCTCACACATCTCATCATGACACATGACCTCACACACCTCTCTCGATTAGAAGAAAATGTAGATCAGTCCTCGATTTCTTTGATTGTGCTTTCGTACATCTTTTGGACTTTAGGTTCAACATCTTCCATGATAGCAGGGCTTAACAGATTGTTGATTTATTAGTGATGATGCTTTCATTTTGGCAATTGGCATGTTGAGTGTCGATTTGCCCGCTCTTTGCATTTTGAGCACTGGTCACCATTGTTTTTATTCATCAGTTAGTTTTGTTTTGTTAGCATGGTATCATGATACATGGTCTTTTTTGGCTACGTATTCAAGGGCGGACATTTTCATCACATGATGGATGAGCATATTTCATAGCATAGTAGTTTTGAGGCATTTCATATCTCAATTTGTTCACCATCACATACTAGGGTGTACCACATTTTCTGAGAGCACCAGACCTTTCAGCAGACTCTCATTCACCTTTCAACTTAGTTGTTGACCCCTGTGAGTTGCATACTGGGGCATACTCTCCTTCCCTGGGATCATCGGACCTTTCATAGGCTTCATTATCTTTTGACCTAGTTGTCGATCCTTATGAGTTGTCATACTAGGGCATATCCCCTCATGCCGAGTTTGCTTCCATCACTATCCTAAGTTATCCTTTAGCTTTGAGCCACTTGATCAGATCATTCTTCTTGTCAATATGAGATTGAGTCGGGGTCGCATATATATTGATCAATCATTCATAATGTCATTTCAATTAGAGTTTTGGGACCGCACCTATATCGATCGGTCATCATCTTGTCAATTAGAGTTTCCATTTTTGGGGCCGCACCTATATCAATCGGTCATTCATCTTGTCAGTATGAGTTTGAGTTTTTGGGACCGCACCTATATCGATCGATCATTCATCATGTCAATTCAGTTAGAGTTTTGGGACTACACCTATATCAATCGGTCATCTTCCATGTCAATTTGAGTTTTCAAGGCCGCACCTATATCGATCGGCTATCTTCCTATCAGTTTGAGTTTAGTTAGGGTTTTGGGACAACACCTATATCGATCGATCATCTTTCGTGTTAGTTTGAGTTTTCAAGGCCACACCTATATTGATATGCCATCTTCCTATCAGTTTGAGTTCAGTTTGAGTTTTCAAGACTGCGCCTATATCGATTGGTCATCTTCATGTCAGTTGGTGTTCAATTCGAGTTGGAACCACACCTATTTCGATCGGTCGTTGTCTTGTCAGTTTGAGTTTGAGTTTTCAAGTTCGGGACCGTACCTATATCGATTGGTCATTGTCTTGTCAGTTGAGTTGAGTCTTGCTCGGCTTCGTGCCACGCCTATCTAGTTGAGTCATTCGGCCTTGAGCCACACCTTATCTTTCATTTGAGTTCTTTTTTCGTGTGCCGATCACTCCTTGTCTCAGTCATATTTATATTGTTCATAGTATCACGGTCTAGAGTTATTCATTGCATATACACCCCTCGCATTGGTTGTATCTTTGGCTAGAGTCTCACCTCCCTAGTATGTGTCCTTGATCTCGAGCTTATCGTGTTATTGTGTTTAGACCAAAATTTGGGGTTTTTTCTATTCTTCGATACAGTTCACTTCATTCCATTCATCTCTCACGTATTCGTGATCCATTCATTACACTTGTGATCTCTACCAAAGATGGGCATATTTGTAGACCCTTATTTTGGTCTAGGTTTTTTATTTATTTTGGGAGCAAATTTGGACCACTTTTAAGGGGTTTTTTTTTTTGCAACCGATATGAGAGAGTGGGCTGGAGGGAGCAATGGCTTTTTCTATAAGCAACCAAAGAGTGACACGTTGTCATGGGAATATTCTGAAACGGTTATGGAGGAGCGGGGTTGTTGTTGGAGAAGGAGAGCTTGGGAAGATAGCTTGGGGGGCAAGATATGAGAGGACATTGGAGGGGCAGCAGCTGAGGAGAAGGATAGCTGAAAAACGAGGCATTAACAAGATGATTTAGGAGCAGGTAAGAGGAGGAATAAAATGATTTTTGTTGTGGACTTCCAGGTAAAGTCGCTATGAGCTTGATATTTTCTCTTTTTTCTTAAGATTCTATTTCATTTTTTTTTTTCTGGCCTATGAGCATTGTTTTGTTGTTCAGTTTGGATAACAAAATTTTCTTGGCTATTTTGGTTGAATCTCATTGTTTGCATGTAATGCTCTATTTTGGTCCCCTTTTGTATTCTTGATTTTCCTCTGTAAATAGTCGGATTCATCTTTGGGTTTGGTGTTTTGATAGCCATGTTGTCGCTTTCAGTTTGTCCCATCAGTTTTTAGCCCGCTTATCACTCATAAAATGAGGTTTTGCCTAATAAATCTTCAAGTCTCTCGTTCTTGCTCTGATTTTAACAAATTTCTTTCTTCATACTTTCTTCTTGCTCCTGTTTATCTAGTTGTGGAAATGCATTGGTCTGTGTACCACCATTTGAGAGTTCCAGTTTAAAGAATAGCTCAAGCATGTGGTCTTGTAAGTTTAGAACCGTTAAAGATTGTGGAGATTCTCAAAGATTGTCTATCTTGGTTCTGAGACTATTGGAGCCTTGAAGTCTTTACCATGTTTCCAATCGGAAATGAAGGAACTGTAGAACTCTTATACACACAAATATATGCCCCAACTACATTGGCTCCTGCACGGAAATGATGCATCATTGGCCACCCTTCATACACACCATACCCACCATACCTATCGTCATGTCCACATCCTCATACCCACCATTAACAACCGGCCTTACACCCACCCCTCCCAAATCCAAATCTCCCATTTTATTTTTTCAGAGAGATAACGTTAAGTTTTAGAGAGAGATGAGCAACAAACCTCCTCCAAAGCGGGAAATTTTAATTCTACAAGGAACTTTGGAGGTAGTGTAAATCTCGAGACCAAGAAAATATTTGTTGGAGGGTTGCCTACCGCCCTAACTGAAGAAGGATTTCGCCAATATTTTGAAGCTTTTGGTCATGTGACCGATGTAGTAGCAATGTATGACCAGAGTATCCAGCGGCCTCATGGGTTTAGATTCGTTTCCTTTGACATAGAAGACATAGTTGATAGGGTTTTATACAAAACTTTTCATGATTTGAATGGTAAGCAAGTGGGAGTTAAGTGGGCCCTTCCTAAAGATGCCAACCCTAGTCGGAGAAGTCGTTCCATGGGTTGTGGAGTAGGCGGGGTTATAGGAGGTGGTTTTCCACCTTATGGTTCTTCTAGGAACAATGAACCTGGCTATAGGTATGGTCCGGCCAATAGTGGTATGGGATATGATGGCTATGGTGGTAAAGGGTATGGAAAATGGGTTTGTGGTGTTTTTTTATTTATTTGTTTGTTTATTCCTTGAGGATATGCTTGTACATGTTTGGCCAATGATGCTAAGACCATATTTCCTTTGTTTTATTATTTTCTTATTTTTCTTCAACTTTTGATGCCAAAAATTTAATTTTCAAAATTTTAATCTTAAGATAATTTTCCAAAACTCCAATTTTAATTTAATTTTTCAAAACTCCAATTTTTAAGTTTAATTTTCAAAACTTTAACTTCCCAAACTTTAATTATTTTCAAATTTAATTTTCAAAATTTCCATTTTCCAAATAATTTTTTAAAGTTTCAATTTCCAAATTTAATTTTTTTTAAAATTCCAATTCTTAAATTTATTTTGCAAAACTCCAACTCTCAAATAATTTTTAAAATTCCAATTTCTTTCAAATTTAATTTCCAAAATTCCAATTCTTAAATTTAACTTTCAAAATTCCATCTTCAAATAATTTTCCAAAACTCTAACTTTCAAATTTAATTTTAAAATTTTCATTCTCAAATCATTTTCAAAATTCCAATTTCTTTCAAATTTAATTTCCAAAATTCCAATTCTTAAATTTAATTTTCAAAACTCCAATTTTCAAATAATTTTCGAGACTTCAATTTTCAAATTCCAGTTTTTCAAACAATTTTAATTTCACTCAAATTTTCAAATATTTTTTAATTATACCACTTTTCATCCTTCATTAGGGTTTTAAGTCAGTAAAAATCTCGTTTTAAATAAACTTGCTACCTTTCATTTCAGGTAAGCACTTTCTCAAATTTTCTTTGATTTTAAAATGATTTCCATGCTTTCCTTGATTTTTAATAAGCATGAAGACAATTCTCATAATTCCAAAACAATGGAATTTGTGGGATTAATTCATGCAAAATAAATTGGGCTTTGGTGGGGGCCCTACATATGAGTTTTGTCTTCTGATTGTCAACTGCTATACTTAATGAATATTTCTTGATTTTTGTCCTGATCTTTGACATGCATGTGATAATTTTATGCTTGAGTTAACCTTGTTTCCATGATAGCGCACTATTATTTGCTGCAAAGGTACGATCTCACTTTCACTTTGTTTATTCTCATACATGATTCATTTTATTATTTGATCATTTCATTGGTATCTATTGATTTCCTAGTTAATTGGCATGCTTACTTCACCTTATTTAGTAGAGACCCGCTTTTAGGGACTTAGAGGTGTGCTACGGCTCACCACCGTACCTTCCCAATAGGTAACCTAACCCTCGAACCCAACTCAGTTTTTCATAGACTTGCTTTTCCAAATAAAGAGTCACACTTAGGATTTTTCTTTCTTATTTTGTTTTCCCTTTAAAAATAAAACAAAAATAAGTGGCGATTCCAAGTCTTTTCTAAAAATTATATTTTTACCAAATAAATGAAAAACAAGTTGCGCCATCGAATGGGAACGCATCGAGCGAAAATATGGGGTCTACAATGTAGGAGTAAGAACAACTTCCCCCCAATAGGACTTAGGAACATTCCCTTGCAAGAGTAAGGCTCGGGTTGTGGTGAGTAAATGCCTATTTTTCCTCTTGGCTACCCCATTTTGTTGGGGTGTGTTAACACATGATGAGTCATGGAGAATGTCTTATTATTGAAAATAGGATGACAAAATCTGGTTGAAGTAATCTCTTGCATTGTTTGTTCTAAAGCTTTTTATTTTAACCCCAAATTGGTTTTGAACCATTGAGTGGAAATTAGGTATAACAATGTTAACATCAGATTTTCGTTTAAGAAGAAAGATCCATGTAACCCGAGTGCAGTCATCAATTAAGGATACAAAACAACGAGCCCTAGAAACATTAGGTATAGTCGAAGAACCCTATATGTCACTATGAATCAAATGAAAAGGATGAGAACTTCTTTTATTGCTAATAAGAAAATATACATAAGTATGATTTGCCAATTCACAAGTTTTGCAATGAAACTCAGAAATATCTAATCCTTGGAACAAATGAAAGATGGATGACCTAGACATAGGTGATACAACCAAATGGTATCTTTATTTGAGGAACTGAGAAAAGACAACGACAAATTATTACTAGTTTTCTGAGATGATTCAAGGTGGTAAGGACCGCTCCTTTCCTTAGCAAGTCCAATCCTTCTCTCCGAGCCTTGTTCTTGAAAAACATAATAAGAAGGGAAAAAAATAGCATAACATTTAACATCATGGGTAAGCTTTTGAATGAAAACAAGGTTGGCCGACAATTTTAGTACATGGAGGGCATTTTTAAGAATAAGGGTAGGTGTGATGTATATGTCTCCGAAACCTGCAACGGTAGCTAAAGAGCCATTGGCCACTGTAATTTTCTTGTTACTTGGGCTTAGGGTATAGGTATGGAAAATTTGAGATTTAGAGGTCATATGGTCTATGGCACTGGAGTCTATTATCCAAGAGTCATCATAAACCCTATGTGAGGCATTTATGCAAGAAGTGAATGAAGGTGTACCTGAAAGGGCCAAAGAACAAGTTCCAGTAGGTTTGTCAAGGGATCCCAACAAGCTTCTTAGCTTCTCAATTTCTTCACTATTGAACCCACCTGTTGCTGATTTTCCTTAGTTTTGGGCTTCTTTGCCATGTGTGCTTGAGGCCTTTACTGTCCTCCACGGTTTCCCCATTCACAACTTGGTGGCTTACCATTTAGCTTCCAACACTTCTCTTTTGTGTGCCTTGGTTTCTTGCAATAGGTGCACCAAAGATTATCCTTGTTCTCCTTCCACTGATTGTCTCTACCTAATTGCTTAGGCAGATCATTCTTTCTTTGCTCTGAATATTCTGTTTTCGCAATTAGGGTTGATCCATCCAAGGTTTGTGGTTCAAGCATAACACTCCTTCGATTTTCCCCGCCTCAAATCAATGCCACCACCTCATTAAAGCACGAAACCTCCTACTTGCCAAGAATCTAGATTCTTACTTGATCAAATTCTGGGTTAAGCCCAACAAGAAAATCATAGACTCTATCTTGTTTAGTGAAATCCTTTAAAACAGCGGCATCCTCAAGACATTTATTTTTTATCACCCTATAATGATCAAGTTCTTGCCACAAAGCTTTCAATTGATTGGCATATTCAGTAACTGTTTTACTTCCCTATTTTACAGCAATCGTCTTCACCTTAACCTCATATACTTGAGCCACATCTCTAGCTTTTGAATACGTTTGTTGGATTGCGTCCCAAATATCCTTAGCTGTAGCCAAGAACATACATGTGTCGCTAATCTCAGGAGCCATAGAATTATACAACCACGCCATAATCATAGAATCTTCTTCATCCCATGCTTCAAAATGGGGATCTCCTGGTTTCGGCCCTGTACCCATAAGATGGTTGATCTACCCTTTCCCTTTCAGCACAGTGCGAACAAGTTGAGACCATTTAAGGTAATTTTTTCCATCCAGCCTATACGCAACCTGAATGTTTTGTAATTCCCCGAGTTGTTGAGATCGAACAATCTCCTCCAATTGTGTTGTAGTAGTCATCTCTACAACCTCCGACATCTTCAACGAAAAACCTGGTCTCTTTGGAATTAAGGCAGATCGTGAAACAAAAAACCAGCAGCAATGAATGCTGGTAAAAGAACACGTGAAATACTCTGTTTTGCCTTCAGAAAACAGAGCAAAACAAAGCAAAGAAAGAAAAAGTGAATAAAAAAAATAGTGATGAAGGCCAGAATAATGCCCAGGTTTTAAAAACCTACTGCTCTGATACCATATCACGAAATATGGGATGAAAAATAATAAGTTTTGTATATTAGATTGACTATACACATAGTTTATATAATTACAAGAGAAGAAATAGGAAACTAACTTATTCATAAATCAAAAAGCTATCTAAACGAATCCCTTAATTTAAGGGATTTTAAAATAATTCTCCTATTCTATTTATAGCTCAATTACAGCCTATTTACAACCCGACAGAGAGCATTAGCTCAAACGAATGACAAGATTTTGATTATTGTTTTCTAGTCAACTACACTTATTAATATGTAAGCTATGTTATGTACAGTACTACAAAGTATGAACTCGCTCTCTTGATCTCATGATGTAATTGATTTTAAGGAATGGGTTATATTTTGGTGATTTGATAGCTCGATAAATGGAAAGCTTTTGTACTCATCAGTTATATATTGTAAATATTTTCTTATTGAAATGAAAGAAAAAGAAAGGGAATGATTTATGAGAAGGAAAAAAGACTTAATGAGCTAGTTTTCATTTTTGCTCTTCTTGGAGTATAGGAGCAATTTTGCGAATAGCAACATTGAATGAGTTCCTTGCGCCGCAAGGAATGATTCCTAGGCTTACAATTTATACATCTTTGCTTTAAGACATTTCACACAAAATAAAGATATTTATGGAATCATCTAAGGACTTTCTTCTATACTCATATGGCTTGTGGTTTACTAATATGTTATACCATCATTGATTTGCTCAAAATGAGAACCTAATCCATCCTAAGGTAACCTGTTTTAGATCATCTACAATGTTATGCTACAGCATCCTACCTCTCATTTCCAGTTGTAATGCCTACAGGAATATGAACAATAAATTGCATGCCTCTAAAAACATTCAACGCAAGGGAATATAACGTCAAATTATAAACCAACGAGGCATCAACTAGAACTTCCAACTAATACCCTATCATCTATGTTTAACATGATCCAAAAATTACTCATCGTAAGGGATTTTCTCTGAGATAGAACCTTTTTAAACTTCCCTGCAATATATATAAATATATAATCAATTAAAAGGTGTTAGGATAACTCAATAAGATCAAAACTCAAATTAGCTCTCACATAATAATAAAAGGTGAAAACAAGTGAAACAAAATAGAACATTCTATTGTTGTGAAAAATAATTAATATTCCAACCTTCCACTGGATCTCCTAGCTTAAATTAAACCTTTGACATATGGTTCTTTTACTTGGAAAGAAAATATAGGCTTATAAGCTTAGCAGTTGGATTCTAGCAAGTTCTTTGAGACAAAAACCTTGGGCTTTATGGCTTAAAATGGGAGTAGAAATTTGAAACTTTTTCATAGGATGGCTAACATATAAGGCATGATTTCATGAGTAGATTGAGAAAGGAGATAAAGTCACTTTCTGTTAGGTTAAAATTAAAAAGGGGGGTCTATGGTTTTTCTTGAGTTAATTTTTAAAACCAGGGGTTAACTAACTTGTTATTGAGGATATGGTTTTCAAGCAATTAAATCAGTTTACAAAGTGGGTTTTGTGGGTGATCTTAGTGAAGAGTAGGCTTTGACGGCCTTATATAATAAAACCTTGAGCTGTACAAGTTGACTATTGTTTTTATGAAAATTTATTGGACCACAGATTTAGATGACATGATGCATTTTCGCTTGATTTCCAATGGTTTGGGGAATTCATTTGGAGCTTGAAGGCTATGTTTTTAAGGTTGGATGCAAGAGAGGCGAAGAGGGCATCAAGGAGTTTAGGCCCATTAGCTCAATGAGAGGCTTGTACAAACTTATATAAGGCAAAAATCTTGGCCAAAAAGCTTAAGGAGATTATTGAAATAGTGTCTTTTGAGTCATGAGATGCATTTGTCAAGGGGTGAAAGATTTTGGACATAGTTCTGAATGTCCAAACATGAAAATAGATGAATGAACTTTTTAATTTTTAAAATAATTTTGACAAAACTAAATAATAAAATTCTCATTCACCTTTAGCTTAGCATTTAAATGTGTACTCTTAATGATTAACAAAATTGAAAAAATTAATACATTTGCATTAGCATTTTATTCCTATTATAATTTAATCTATTAATATTAAAAATAAAATTATATATATATATATATATATATATATATATATATATATATATATATATATATACACTTTTAACATTTATTTTAATTTGATAACATATATAGATTATATACTTATGATGTGATGCTAAATATTATAGTTCAACCATAGTTGAATCATTAATTAAATCAATAAATCCTAATTGGATGAGTAGTTCTGAAAGCATTACACAGAACTTTAATTTCTATATTTATACATCTGAAATGATTATTTTGAATTGTTAATAGTAACAATCTATTAAAATAGTGTTTTTACAAATCCCTGCCTTGATAAGTTAGATTGACCTAAAAGGAGGGGATGTGAGTTTCTCTTTTCAAACTTGAACCCTTCTACCAAATTCATAGATTAATCTAGTTAACCTGCTCCACCATTCAATTGCAAACCATAAAGCAAAAAATTAGTAGCGAGCAAGATGCTAAAATTATGTAGAAACCCCATTTTTAAGGCACCTACACATACTGGGGAAAAAACTAGAGACCTAGGACCACAAGAATTTCTAATAAAACAAACAAACAAAGATTAAAAGATTTTACTAATCATTAGGTACCTACATTCCAATCTTGGATGCAACCAAACTCACATTTTGATCCTCAAATTCAGGACCCCACTAGAGCCTATGCCCTTGGAGCCTCCTTGGAACTCCAATAAAAACCTAACTCTTCTCCAAGAAGAACATTCATGAAGTACATTGTGATGATGAGAGTGAGTGGGGTGAATTGTTTTTCAAAATCTAGAGAGGCACACACTAAAGAAGATTAGGTTTCAAGGGAATTAAACACATTTGGGCACATAAAAATCCTAAGGGAATTGGATTAGGAAATTTCATAAAGTTTCGATCATTGTTAAATTACTTTCTAAAATAATGTGTTGAGACTTGATCAATTGAAGACAAATTTTCGATCCATCAGGCACCTAACTTAGAAAAATATGGTCTGGTATTAACACTTTGATTGACCTCTAAGCTCAACCTAGTGTCATGGATTGTTTGTTTGGTGTTCGTGACAATAGTGGAAGTACTTATCAAGAAGAATGTTGGTTGGTCAGAGCATAATGAAGTGAGGATCATGCTCCATGGATTAGGCATGTAGGCGTTATTGGAAGATTCTTCAAAGTTCAAGCATGTCAACCCAATTGAGTTTAGCAAGTTTGTAGCTAGTCGAGGACTTAACAATGAAAAGGAGATTTGGCCACTCCTACACAAATTGGTTAAGGGTTGAAGTCGTTCCCCTGCTGAGTCCATGGCAGGACAAAACTAGTTAGCATAAAACCTTTGGAAAGTATGGTGTGCAGGTTGAGCCCCTTGAATAGGCTTATAGGGGTTGCCACACGGGTCGTGCCATTACAACAAAACTCTAAGCCCATGACAAGTGGTGTCAAAGCAAGGAAGAAGTGGTGAACATGGTGATGTTCCCTTCTAATGATCTTGGTCGAAGAGTTATCTCCCCGATGGGAATACAAGTAATCTATGAAGACTCACATTGCAACAATGCAATCAGGCGGACATTGTGGTGTGTATCAAAGCTACACTTATGAGGACCAGTGAGGAATATAGGTGCCTTTGGATTGAAAAGGTTTCGTTTGTTGTTCTAGGAGCACGCAAGGTCTCCCCTACTAAGGCTAGAAGTTTGTGTCTAGAAGCACACTTCCGGGGTGTTACTGGGATAACACAACGAGTGGATGTCGCATCCTAGGGTGAGAGGATGTCCTCTTTGGCCCATTGGGTGTCAACCACAAACCTTGGTGATTATTGGCTTATAGGGAGCAAGCAGTATTCGAAGGCATCATTTGGTGAAGACAAAAAGCCTTGCATGGGGGCGTGCAAGAGATTGGGTGGGGGAGAATGTCACAAACTATTTATATGGTGTTTGTGATAGTAGCGGAAGTGCTTACCAAGAATAATATGTTGGTTGGTCAAAGCAGAATGAAGTGGGGATCATGATCTAGGGATTAAGCGTGTAGATGTTGTTGGAAGATTCTTCGGAGTTCAAACATGTCGACCCCATTGAGTTTAGGAAGCTTGTCACTAGTTGAGAACTTAACAATGAAGAGGAGACTTGGACACTCCTACACAAACTGATTGGGAGTTGGAGTCGTTCCCTTGATCAGCCCATGGCAAGGCGAAACCAGTTAGCATGGAACCTTTGGAAAGCATAGGGTGCAAGTTGAGCCCCTTGAATAGGTTTATAGGGGTTACACATGGGTCATGCCACTGGGACAAAACTCTAGGCCTATGATGCTAGGGTTTCATAAAAAAAATTTCAATACAAATTTTATAACATAAGCTTCAAAACACTTGGGCTATGTTTGGTTCCCGGAAAATGCTAAGGAAAGGAAAAAAAATCATGTGGAAAATTATTTTCTTTAGGTTGGATGACATGGAAAATATGATGGAAAAAAAATATAAAGGAAAATATTAAAGAAAATATCATGATATTTTCCCTACCATTTTCCTTAAAAAATAATGAGAAAAATAAGAGAAAAAAAAGAAGGGAAAAGTTGGGGGAAATTTTATCGGGCTCATGTATTGTCCTCACCGAGCATCTCCTCCCTCTCCCCCACCTCCCTGGTTAGCTTCTCCACCCTGGCCTTCTGCTCCGCCTCGAACCGCTCCATCCCTGCCACCTTGGCCCTTAGGCAGGTGATCTCCTCTGCGGCAACATGGATCTAGACTCACCATATGCTTCTCTTCCCTGCTCCAGGCTTCGCGGTGGCCGGTGAAGATTTCAACAAGTCTGGCGTTCTTCAAATCAAGTTCCCATGGATAAAATGAATTCTTCAAAATAGATGGTTATTTTCTTTTCCAAATTTTCTCATCTCCCATGCTTTTCTCAACAAAAAACTATAGTGTCAACCTAATTTACCAAACCCTCAATCCATTTAAGTTCATCACCATCATTTGGCTACCTAGAAATGAGAGGAAAAATCCTTTTTTTTTTTTTTACATTTTTTTCCCCTCTCTTTCTCCAAATCTCCTCACTCTCATTCTTTACCCTAACTTTTTCTCACGAGACAAACAGAGCATCAATACAGATATTTCAAAGAAGAAAGATACCTGCTTCTTCGATATAAGGGCTTAGGAAATTTCGCAAGGTTTCGAGCGAAACTTCTGAAACGTCTCTGATGGGCGACGTTATAAAATGAAAGCCGAGGCGAAATCTCAGAGATCAACAAGCGTTTTGAATGAAACGCTTTCATTTTCCGTTCGGTTTTCGGACAGTCCAATAGTAAAATAGTTGAAGGCAAGTTTGAATGGAAGAGCACATGCCCCTTTGTAAACCCACTCTATTTGGCCTTTTTTTTTTCTTTTATATATATATATATATTTACTGTATATTTTTTCAATAAGGGTGTGTTTGCAAATCGTTTTTAAAAACTATGTTTTAATGTTTTTGGAAAACCAAATTGGGTATGGAATTGTTTTAATCTATATTTAATGTTTTAAAATATATTTTAAAATAAATTTTGTATTTAATATTTTATTTTTAATTATTTTTTATATTTATATAATTATTTTTTAAAACAATCAACTTAAAAAAATTTAGATTAAATAAAAAAATTAAATTAAATCATTAAGTCACTTTAAGTCGTTATGCCAAACTCTTATATGCCAATAGAGATTTTACCTGTTTCTTTATTTTATTTTTCATGTGATTTGCATTTTCTGTTTCTTTGTTGATGTTGTTTTAACATTACTTCAATTCTCCATGGCTATAATTTAACAATAATAAATGTAAATTTTGTACTAGGTCATGCTACTTCAATCTAGATATATCATATAGATTATCGAAGCATTAATATAGCAATAGATTTTTAGAAAATAAGAGCACAAAATTTATTTTATTATTCAACAAATTGATAAACTATCTAAGACAAATTGTTGATTTTATTTTTCTTCCATTCTTCCTTGACTTTTTTTCATGATTAACCAAACAAAAGAAAATGAATTCTTTTTTTTTTTCCTTGAATTTTCCATGGATAACCAAACAAGTAAAAAAAGTTATATTCATTTCCTTAGCTTTTTCTTTCCTTCCATTTTTCCTCCCAATTTTCTTTCTTTCGCATTTTCTGAGAACCAAACATAGCCTTGGGTAAAATGTTTTTCCAATGTCCATCTACCATGAATTTTTCAATATTAGCCAAAGTTTTGAGAAATTTTTAGTTCAATGAGAAACAATTTTTATGAAGTTATGAACGCGATGAAATAAAAAAAAAAAAAATTAATCTCAACTCACTCTAACAGCCAACTTTAGAAAGAAGATGAACTTTTAGAACCTTGAAGGAGGACTACCAAATCATAATGACTTGAGACAAAATCCTTAACAATGCTTTTCAAATAACTTGAGTCAATTTTTAATATAGATTTTTCCAGAATGATTTTTAGAATCATTTGAAAATATGGAGAAGAATTAAAAAAATAGACTTGGAAAGGTGGGTTATACTCTTTTCCATGAAAAGATAATAGAGAATAGAGAATATCTCTCAAACAACTTTTGAAAAATGGTCTTTAGAACATGAAAGAATTTTAGTGAAAAAGATGTACAGAACAAAAGAGTTTAGAAAAAAAGAACCCTTCAGACAAGCAAGTTTTCTTTAAAATAATGTAAGGTAGTGACTAATGAGATTAGTTTTTCATGGTGATGAAGTCTCAAAATGACAATCACTAATGCCGCATTATTTTAATACAAAACGCTAGAATGCATTAACAAAGTGTTTCTCTTTTCCTAGTCATCCACAGCTACTTGAAAAGTTTTTTAACAGGTTCCTGTAACCTATTTTGCTTCACTATTTCATCCCACTAAACACTTGTTTTTGATCAAAAATCATAAAGATTATTTCATGGTCTCATTCTAGAAAATTGGTTTTGTTAATATACAATCAAACATGCTCACACGATCCGTCCAGAAACTAACAGCTATTGACCCTCCACCTTGAGCTCTATCCATCTTTCCCCCACCAAAAGAGTTCAAAATTATAAAAATGCAACATATCTTGCAATTAAATTTAATATGGGCTTGACAAAAATAAATAAATAAATATATAATCAGAATTTCTTATATCATTTATTTTCTTGAGCTAATAAATCTCTTCCAAAATTGTGGGAGGAACTGCTTTCGTCATGTGGAAGGACATAATTTCAAATTTTTTACAAGGTTCCTGTGACTTTGCTAAGCTTATTAGGGTAATCTAGTTGTAATTTTTCTCTTCATTTTTTCTAGTAGGCAAATTGGGATAATTCTATTAGTATTAGTGTCCAACAAAAGGGGGTTCAACCCAAGTAATTTAATTTTTCTTATCATAAATCTTCCTAGGATATGGAAGGTTACTACAAATGTGAAACACAAGGCTATAGAAAAAATCATTTAAGCAACAAAAAATGTGCTAGTCAATGTGGTACAAGTTATCAATATCTTGTAAATGTTCAAAAACCTTACTCTGGACATTGTGACACAATAGTGCATCCATCAGGCAATTTATACAACTATAATTCATAAAACTATACAAAGAATGCAAGGACATTACGCCAACTTCGAATAGAATGATGTTTAGGCATATATCAAGAATCTACAAAAGCAAATTCAACGATTCATATACTTGCAATATTCGTAGAATATAGTAAGAAAATTACAAAGAATTACAAACTAACAGAAGAAAGCTCATCAACTGAGATTATGCAACTTCTGCAAACAAAATATAACATTCCTCATAAATATTTTCCATTCAAATAATTGTCAAAACAGATAATTTTCAGACTAAGCATTTTAGATTTCTCTATTGTAAAAGAAGCATAAGCAAGAAAAAGGACTGCTTGAGAAAAATAGTAAATACTATTTCGTAAGGTGGCAAGTTACTTTGATTTCTTGTTTCTCTGTAGAGATGAGGTTGGAGGAACTACTCGCTTCTTGCTAAATGATTTGGTTCTGCTCTCTAGATCCTCATCACTATCATCACTATTGTCACTTCCATTTCTTGCAGATAGAGTAGACTCCTTGCTACTTTTGGAAGATTTTCTTTTCCCAGCATCCAACTTAGCATATAATTTTCTTTCAATGGGATCATTTGAAGGCCCAATTTTGGATTGACGTGAAACTTTAGCACCCAGTCCAAGCCTGTAGAAATATATTAAATACATCTTTTGAAAAATAATAGGGAACCAAAATAATATCCAATGTGCAGTTACTAAAGGCAGATGACTCACCTAGAAGGTCGGGCTTCTAACTTAACTTCAGTTGGTTCATCCTCTAAAGGTGTGGACATATTCTTAACCCATTGCTCAGCCTGCATATACAAAAAGGCATAAAATCATGCACAAAGCACACTTTAAACCTAATAAGTAGGGGGAAAAGAAGTTGGTAGTGAATACTGGTACAATTGAGGCATCTAATATACCTTTAAAGAGTAGCTAGAGTAATTTTAATTTAAGCACACACACTCTCCCTCTCTCTCTCTCTCTCTCTCTCTCTCTCTCTCACTCACACACACACACACACACACACACACATATACACACACTTATGGGATTATGCCTACAAGGGCATGCGTATGAGAGAGAGAGAACAAAATGCATAACAAATTGATATAAAGAAATAAAGCAGCCATAAATGGAGCAAAGCAGTTTAGTGCTCAAAGCAATTTCAGTTAGAACACCAAAATTTTCAGATAGGCCTTCCTCTATCTTCCTTTCATTGTTATCAAAGTTATCAACACAAGCCACTATTATATCACATTGGCGGGATAATAACCTTAGAAAATAGACACAATAACATACTTTAGGCCTTCAATCCAAGAATTGTTTGAATCATGATTCTCATAGCAGCACCATGGCAGTACAAGTTCAGGGAGGTCCAATCTTGCAGAGATTGGTTGGCAAGGTAGAGCCTCAGTTTTGTGCTGGTTTGTACCATGTTGAGGGATTCTCCCAAAGGGATTCATCCTCTTCTGCATAATGATATTAGCAGGTTACTTTGCCTTGTTTGAGCATGGAGAAAACACCTCCATAGAAATAGATAGACACACAAATAACACATACACAAAGTGATGTCCTTTTGATTCGTATGATGTGCAATCAGCTGATGCCTTTCCCTGTCATTAGAGACACGCCTAGTCTCACTTCTCTATATTGGCTAATACCAATTGATCCACACACCTTCAGATATTTCTTCCTTGTTTGGTTTCTCTTTTCAAGTTTCAGTGAGGTGCTGAAGGTAGATGCTTGCAGAGAATAGAGGAATAAAGAACTGTAAAAGATGTCCATTGAAAAACCAAATTCACTTGTATCTTATCAGGCTTTAGCATCCTCTAACTTCAAGGATATCTTCTCCTCATCTCTTATACATGGGGATTCTTGCTTTCAGTTGTTAAAATGACTCTTTTTTTTTTTTATGTTGTAGGCAACACCATTGAGAGGTCTCCTGAAAATATCCCATTTTCAGCAAATTTTTCCAATCAACCCAAAGACTTTTGTGCTAACTATAATTTTAAATATTTTCAGAATAAATAAACAAAAAGGTGGGGGGAGGGGCAGGGGGATGGGGAGGGGTGGTGTGGGAATTTACCAATTTGAATGCTTTGTTTAAAACGACCAATTGAGAAGGACAAGTCTTCGGTGGAGTAGCCGTGCTCATTGAAATTTTTTTGTCGCCCTAAACAATCAACACAGGACAGAACATAATCAAACAAAGCCGTGAGATGTAATCAAACATCATTCATATTTCATGGAAGAAAGGAACAGGGAAAAAAAAAACCAAATAAGAAGAGTGTCATTGAAAAGCAAAAAGGAAAAAAAAAAAAACAAAATAATTTTCAGAATCAGATCTTCAAACATTTGGTGTGCAATTCAATCAGCCCCAACTCTAGGCCTTAAAGAATTAATGGGCATCATATTCATCTTAGGCACTTCAAACTAACCCTAACAGTAATCACTTTCATCAAATAACAACTACTACAAACAAGTGGACTACAGTGCACCAATTAGACAATCAGCACCAAGAAAGGCCCAAACCCAAAGCTGGATCATCAATGTTCAGTTTTTCAAACCAATCTATATCAATACTAAATATAAAAGTACAAAAAGTTTGTAGCCTTTTTCTTTCCCAAAGTGTCCATAATATTATATTCATTATACTTATTTTGCACTTTAAAGTTCTTTATGTTCCTTTAAGATAAAGATTTTTTTTTTCCAAAGGCTTACATTTACATGAGGTATCCATTTATGTTTCCATGGTAAAATTTGCCCCTTAGTGCTCTTGTATACATCTTGTGCACTTTGTGCACCCTTCTTTTGGCGCTTTTTAATATATTGTTTCCTTATCAAAAAATTGTTTCCATGTTAAAATTAGTGAACGTCAGTTCAACCTAATTTTTTTATATACAATGGTACAAGATAATGTTCCCAAAATTATAGCTTGAGCAGTAGTCCAAAATGAAATCCTAGAATTCAAAATTTTTACCAATAGCATTGAGGAGTTAAAAGCATTCAAAAAGAAACCCTAACCCTATGTTTGGTTTCCAAGAAAATAGGGCCAAAAAAGAAAACAACATCTTCATTATTTTGCTATCTCTTATCTATTGCTTCGAAAAAATAATAATAAAAAATAAATAAATAAATAAATAAACCCATTTCAACAAGGCCAAATAGTACGTGTGAGTTTTAAGTAAGAGGCACTTTTTCTATTATCCCTAATTCTAAGTGGTGAAAAATTCCCAATCAAAACTTTAATTACTTTTCTCATATTTTCTCTGCATCTAAACTGAATCTATTTTTTCAGAAGAAAATATTCCCAAACAGAAAATACCCTCAATCTAACAAAAATTTCAATCTTAGCTATGATCCAAACCACGTCTGTTCAACCTTAGATTTCAAAACTTCCAGCAATAGCATTCCCAAGTCATAAATCTCTAAGAATGAAATCTGACCCTCTGCTCGGGTACTAAGAAAAGGAAGAAAAATAAAACAAAACCACATTTTTATTCCTCTGTTATCTCTCTCACTTTCCTTGCTGCCAAAAATCCAAAATAATAAAAACAACAACAAAAAAGAGAAAAAAAAATCAGATCAACTAAGTAAAAAGAGTCATAAGATTCTTGTGTAAATCGTCGTTTTCTGTATTCTCGAGCCCTAGATGGTGAAAATTTTACGATTCAAAAAAAAAAAAAAAAAAAATTATCAGCATCCAAACGATTGTATCTAATAACCTAGAAGTCGATTGATTGAATTGAGAATAGAGACTGGAGCAGTACCTTGAACTCAGAGATTGATAGAAAAGCAGTGTTTGGAGAAAAATATCGATTGCTTTTGTGCAGATGGAGATCGGGCCTTATGCACTGCTAGCAAACCCTATGGGGTGTACAGAGCCACTTTAGCATTAGTCAGGTGATCAGCCAATCGCCCAACATCACTTTGCTTTGGAGTGATGATTTTAGAGTGTGTTTGGGATTCATTCTTGAACTGTATTTAAACTTTATAATACTTCAAATGTTAAAGTTTTATATTGTTAGAATTAGAATTATCAGCAAACACGCTCCTAATCATACAAAGTTATAAATTTGACAAATAATTTGATTTTCAATTCATGATCAATTTAATCAAATTTAATCAACTATAAGCCCGAATCGAGCTTCAAAATTTTGATAAATAAATAATTTTTTAAATGTATAGAACAATTATATTTAATGTCATATCAATTTTATAATTAATTAATTAAGTATACCTTAAAATAATTTAGATTAATTTTATATCATTTTATTTACTCAATCAATACTACTAACCTTTAACATTTTTCTACCTTAAAACAAAGCTCTTATATAAAATATTTTGAATTTAATAGGAGCTTCCATGAACAAAAGGATCATCATAATATGATTTATATATAGGAATGACAATGGGACGGGTTTTTTCAATTACCTACCTTGCCTTGCCCCTACTGGGATGAGTCTGAAATTTAAATAAACCGGGTTGAGTTGGGTTTGAGATTTTTTTAAAAACCCTAGACAGGTTCGAGACGTGTTTGGGTATTGTTTTGTTCCACACCGATTATATGTAAAATTTAATTTAACTTTTATTTTCCTATTTTTTATATATTTATTATATAATAATAAAATAATTTTAAAATAAGTTATAAAAATTATAAGGTTTTAATTATTTATAATATATTTATTTTAATATAATTAAGAATATTTAAAAATATTTAAAAAAAACTTTAAAAAAATTCAAAAAAAGTGTTAAACGTGATGGGGCAAGTATAAAATTTTCATACTTCGTCCCAAACCCTCCTTGTTATCATCCCTATATATATATATATATATATATATATATATATCATGCTTTCTTTTGGAATTAAAATATTACTAATTCCATTAATTTTGTTTTCAAACTTATTGTCTTTTTTATATATGTATTTAATTTTTACTAGTCTATTTATAAACCATTTCTTTTGTTTCATCCTTCTTATATTATCATTTTATATATACATAAAATTATATTACATTTAGAAGAATTTCATTTTACTAATAACAATTAAATTGTAATTTTTTAGTAATTATAACACATAACAATTAAAATTGTACTCTTTTTTTTTTTTTTTTTTTTGTTCAATTTGATTCCAATGGTTATTGTAAAAATTTTCATTAGTACATATTTTTCATCTTCCTTATTTATACATGATGTATTCATATAAATTCTTAAAATATTGGTTGGAAACAAGTTGGTACAACCTAAGTATACATCCAAATGAGGGAGGGGAAGGGGGGAATTGAATTTGATGTTGGGCAATTTTCAAAAACCTTGATCAATTTTTAAATTATAAATTATATGGGTGCAATGCAATAGTTAAAATAAATAGTAGATAAAGGGAGAAAAGGGGAGATATTGCAAAAGATATTTATAATGGTTCGACAAACTATATACATCCACTCCCTTTCGTTGCAATCTCAAGTTAGGAGGTTATCCACTATTCTTCAAAACCTCTTATAAGTAAGGTTCTTTCTTTATACTTAGATTTGCTATGTAGAGTTCACCTAGGAGCATCCCTCAATCCCTTAGGCTATGTTTAGTTCCCGAAAAATTTAAAGAAAAATGCAAAGGAAAGAAAATATAAAAGAAAAGAAAAAGTGAACAAAAATAAAAAATAGATTAAAAGTCGATAAATTAGTTTTATTTGTTACTTCAAACTCATTGATATAAAGATTAAATAATTTAAACATACATAAAATTTTAATTAATTTTAATTATATTTAATTTTCTTTTATATTTTTCATAGGACAACCAAACATGAAAAAACCATTTTCCTTTATATATTTTTTTCTTTCCTTAGTATTTATCGGAACCAAACACAACCTAAATCTCTTCTTCACAATTCCACAATGATAAAAGTGAAAAGAAATTACTCCAAGGTGATATTTCAAGACCCAATAGTTAGATAAGGGTCACAAGAATGGAAATGAGGCTGGGATTTTAAAGTACAATCAAGGAGAGAATAAATGCATTTTTGGATTGTTTTTGTACTCTCACAATGAATGTAATTAAATGTTATGTTGCTGGAAGAACATAAATGTGGGTTAAGAAGTCTTTTTATATGAAATGGAAGTCAACTAGCCATTAGAAACAATATCTTGAAGTGATGGTTGACTACTTATTTGGCCTCCTAACTAGTTATGCATTAAGCACACTTGCAAGTGACCTCAAAGAAACAAAACTATACTATAGTTTAATGTCCTAGTTGAATCAGAAAAGTCTCCACAACTCACTACCAAGAGAACAATGAATAAATTGTAGGGACCCATCTAAGCAATCACTTGTTGGAGTACCTAGAAAAATCTATTCTAAGCCTAGGATCTCAAGTGTGTATGCATCTACAATATTCAGATGCTATATCTAAGGCAACAAAAACATTTAAAGAGAAAAGTTTAAATCTAGGACTAAAAAAAGCTTTACCTTCAATTTAGTTGTTTTTAGATTAAATCCAATCAATGAAGAAGATCTTTAAATCCATGGATCTTCCACTTGATAACTTTATCTTTAATCCTTAGCACATGTGTAAACTAGCTACATAATCGAGAGAAAGAGAGATGGAGGCTAAGGCTCTCATTTTGGAAAAACAAAATGGATGAGTTGGCTAATCTAAAACCCTAAGAGGGTTTATATGACCACTATTGTGACTTTAACCCAACTTGCACTTGGCCACTTAATTTAGCTCACTAAGTTCTAATTAATTACTTAATCCTATTGAGCTTCAATTATTAATTAGTCAAATCCAAAAAAAACCCCAAAATAATTAATCATTAAATCTTATGCAAACTTGTACTTTCACTAAAATGCCCTTATGCATATAAATAATTAATTCTCCATAGAATCTCAAAATAAATAATCATAAGTTCTTATGCAACTTTGTGCTTTTACCAAAACCCCTTTATGCACATATATGATTAAATCTTCAATTCTCCTTAAACCTTTGTGCTAACAAAAACCATGAGATTGAGTGGGAACTACTAGAACTCATAAGAAAATACTGGCTCCTTCATAATCATGTTCTAAAGTTGACTCAACACTCCACTAAACAGAGTCATTTGCACTCTATTACCACATGAAATTACATTGAGATGAAAATTGATTAAATCAAATTCAATCAATTCTTAGGTTTGTGATTTACTATTCACAACATGTAGACTCCCCATAAATTGGTGTTTATAATTTAACAACGTAGAAGCTATTAACCTTTTAAGATTACCTTTGTGTAGACCCCTCTTTGGACTAAGAGGAACTAGGATTTTTTTGTTTTCATTTGGAGGAGTGGGGGACAACCTTCATAAGTGTTCAAAGCTGCATGCATGGGACGTGTGGCAAAGACATGACCACCTTGCCATGGTGGTGGTTAGGGATGAAGACTTTTTTTCTGAATAGAAGGCGGGAGAGAAGAAGGTAAGTAGTAAATATGGTGGAAGCTTGAGGGTGAAGCAATAGGAGTTGGGTGTTATGAAGCAGTGAGGGGACTGAATAAAAGAGAGGGAAAAAAAACACTTACTAGCTCTCGGGTAGATAGAGTGGGGAAGATGGAGGAGAAACGGGAGGGTTACTGATTGATTTCGGAGGAGAATGGATAGTTGGAAGCTGATATTCCACATGTCCGGAGAGGAGTCTTCCAAGTATGGATATTTCGTTTCTATTGTTTAGTTTGCTGGCCATACTGCCATTCTTTCTCTCTTATTGATTTCTAGATATTTTAACTTGTTTGGGAGTAGATGGTGATGACCACTTGTTACTCGTTGGAATCTAGTTCTAATATTTTTGCCATTGTTATGCTCATCTCTGTTTTCTTCGACTTTGCGCAGAAAATAATGTGAATATGTCGTTTTCCTAGTTGTTTGATATTTTTGCTTTATGCCTCTGCTTGGTTTTGAATCTACTTCTTTCTCCCACCAATCTTAGCCCATTGATTATAACATGAAATGTTGGCTATGGTTGGTTCATTTTGTTTCTTGCATTTGTACTATGTTTTCTTATTGCTTTTCCCCTATTTATGATGTCTGTCTATGGGGAACTGGGCATTGCAAATATAAAGCATTAAGAGGTTGTGAGTGATCATGGGATGAAGGAGTTTATGGAATATAGGTTTGGGAAGCATTTGTGGTAGTCTAATGCATTGAAACCTCCATGGGATTATTGTGTTGATCATTTCTTGGCCAAATCTATTGGAATTCAAACCATCGTTTTGATCACAAATGATAATGGAGATGAGGAGTAAGGTTCTGTGAAGTCAATACATGAAAGCTTAGCAACATTTGAGACATGATAGAGGTATATAACTCCCATGTGCATGCAATTTCGGCCATGTATGGCCACCTTTCCTAAGCTCAGTACAACATCCTAAGCTCCAATTGCCACCTAATGAGACTTGTGTCAGAGGATGAGCAAATAACCGGGAAACATAGGAATTAAGAGATGACAGAAACTGAGGATGTTCAGCTTCTTGTCTACGATAATGGAATCAGAATGGCCAAGACTAGATTTGCTGGAAATGATGCTCTGAGGGTCATGTTTCCTAGCATTGCGGGTATGCCATCCCATATGATATCCTCTGTTTTGACCTTGATGGGTGTGACCTAACAAGTGTTCTGATGAAGATTCCAATAGAGAGAGGAAAGCTAAAGCCAAGAAAGTTGAGCAATCCTCAGCTCGATACAATTGATAGAAAGATGAAGTGCGAGACCTGCGCAACGAATATGGCCCAATGTCCTGGGCATTTCGAGCACCTAGAACTTGCTAAACCTATGTTCCACATTGGGTTTATGAAAACTGTCCTCAGTATTATGCGGTGTGTTTGCTTCAATTGTTCGAAAATCCTCGCAAATAAGGAGGATCACAAGTTTAAGCAAACAAAAAAAAATCAGAAATCCCAAAAATAGACTCACACATATTTTGGATACTTGTAAGAACAAAAGCAAATGTAAAGGTGGAAACAAAAAAATGACTGAAACAACAATGGGGACAACTAGCTTAAATGAGATCAGCCTCAATCACAACTTGGTAGACACCCACCTCTTCTTGAACGCTCTGCTGCGAATAAGGCTCCAATGTCAAAGTCCTTGCCAGCAAGCCAAAATGTAAATGTTAGACCCTGTGCACCACAAAAGAAATTTGCTTATGGGAGTGGTTCAAAATAGTGTAGAACTTCAAGTCAAGCCAAAGGATTGGTCAGACAGAGACTGCATCCAGGGATGTTGTCTAGTCAGAACCATGCCATTGCTCATTATGGTGCTGTTACTAAATCTTCAGAGTGCAGATTCTGATTCAAGATTAAGGTTGTGGGATATTGTGTCAATGTAATACACTAGTGAACTTTGAAATTGTGTGGCTACAAACCAGCAAAGCAATGCAGTTGGCTATAACTAATGATCCAACACTTGTCTTATCTCCCTAGGCCCATTCCTGCATGGCCACCCCCCAATACACCACCCAAAGGCCGAGTGTCATCCTCTTAATTCTTCATTTTATAATTTTCAAAATTCCAATTGTCAAAATGTAATCTTTAAAACTCCAATTTTCAAGTTTAATTTTCAAAATTTAATTTTCCACTACTTCAATTTCCAAATAATTTTCAAAACTTCAGTTTTTTTTTCAAATATAATCTTTAAAACTCCAATTTTCAAGTTTAATTTTCAAATTTCCAATTTTCAAAACTCCAATTTCCAAATAATTTTCAAAACTCCAGTTTTTTTTTTTTCAAATTAAATCTTCATAACTCCAATTTTAAATTTTAATTTTCAAAACTTTAATTTTCAAAATTCCAATTTTCAAAATTCCAATTTTCAAAATTCCAATTTTTAAAATTTAATTTTCAAAACTCCAATTTTTGAATAATTTTCAAAACTCCAATTTATCAAATAATTTTAATTTCACTCCGGTTTTCAAAATATTTTTCATGCCACTCCAGTATTTCAAATAATTCTAACTCCACAACTTTTCATTCTTCCTTAGATTTTTTTTAGGTCCCAAAAATTCCATTTTCAATAAAATTTGCTGCCATTTTCTTCCCAGTAAGCATTTTTCATAATTTTCCTTGATTTTAAATGTCTTCAAATAAACATTAATTAAATTCTATAATTCCAAATAATGGAATTTATGAAATTAATTCATGCAAAAATAAATTGGGCTTTTGGTGGGGACCCAACATCCATGATTTTATTTTCTTTAAAAATGTTTTGAGTGTAGTGTTTAAATTGATATTGATTGGTTTCACTCCATTTTGTGAAACATGTGATATATTTTATACTCATTATTGTGCACTAACTTTGTTTCATGATAGCACATTATTGCTTGCTAGCAAGGTATGCTATCGCACTCACTTTGTTTATTTCTTTTCCATGCATGACCTACTTTTTATCATGAGATTAATTCTTAGTATCCATTGATTTCCTTACCAATTGTCATGTTTACATCATCTTATTTAGTAGAGACTCATTTTTTAGGGACCTAGAGGGGTGTTATGATCTTTCATTGTATCTTCTCGATAAGTAACCTGACCCTCAGATCTGTCTCTATTTTCACAGACTGTCTTTTCCAAATAAGGAGTGACACTTAGTTTTCTTTCTTATTTTGTTTTCATTTTAAAAATAAAACAAAAATAAGTGGCGACTCCAAGTCTTTTCTAAAAATAATTTTTTTCACAAATAAAAAACGAGTTTGCCATCGAGTAGGAACGCATCGTGCAAAATATGGGGTCCACACTTTATTATTCTTGAGTCTTAGATCCTCCTATTTTATGATCAATATACATAAATGGAAACTAAAAATCATAATAAAGAAATTTCTTAATGAAATATTATAAGGTTACATCATGTCATGCTTCATGTAATCTTTCTTCTTAGATGTCTTAGGACATTAATCTTGAGAAAGAGGTACTCCATGCTTGAAGGATGGTAAACCCTTCTTAGAGTTCTACATCACATACTTGACCAAAACTTGTTAATATATATGGTTTGAGATAACACAATTTTCCTATTCTTGAGGTCCTTAAGTACCTTAATCCTAAGAATATATTGCCCTTCTCTTAGATATTTCATATTGAATTGAGTAGATAACCAGATCTTGATTGAAGATAGTAATCCTACATCATTCCTAATGTATAGAATGTCATCAACATATAAGAAAATAACACCATCATGTTTTTCTACATCTTCTTATACACAAAGGCTTATCCTCGTTTTTATCAAAATCAAGAGTTGTGATTCTTGATAAAAACTCTTGTTCCATGAGTGAGATGCTTGTTTTAATCCATAAATGAATTTGTGCAACTTGAATACTCGATGCTCTTGGACCTAGATGTTATGAAACCATCTGGTTGCATCATATAAATGCTCTCATCAAGATAGTCACTCAATAACATTGTCTTAACATTCATTTTATCATACATCATAATCGAGATGTGTCGTAAAAGATAGGAGTACTCTAATGGATTTGAGTATAGCTATCTATAAAAAAGGTTCCCCCATAGTTGAAACTAGGTTTCTTAATATAGCTTTTAGCTACAAACCTAACCTTATATGTCTCAACATTTTCATTTACTCTTTCTTCTCTTGTGGATTTACATGCACCCTATGGATTTTATCTCTTTATGTGCCCTACAAGATCCCAAACTTTGTTAGAATACATGGGTTCTAACTCTAACCCCATACATCCTATTCATAGTTATGTTGGGATTGAACCCTTGAAAGCATGAGATGATATAATAGATAAGGATACATTTATAAATTTATTTATTTATGTTTCTTGGTTTTCCTTTATCCCTTTTTACACTATTGGGTATTTGAGCATACATACCTCATGTCACTTGAATTATACACAATTTGGATGCATTAGGAGTTATACAAAAGTTCCAAGTCATAGGTTCCTTGCAAAATGATGAGTTATCCATAATCGATTCATGGATTTGAGCAATCCATTTGAGACTATAGTGCACTACCTCCTAATTAGAGCAGTGACTTGTGTTGGTTGTTGGGATGGTTTTCCCATGGTGAGTGCACTAGTACATGTAATACACACTGGACTAGACCTATGGTGAATTATGACGTAAGACTATCAATTGTCATGATTCATCAAACTACTATATTGCATGGATTCTCAACTTTGATAGGATATTGAGCTTATGCCAAAGTCAACAAGAGGTTTTGACATATGCGTGAGACCTTAAGGTGATCATCTATCCTTATGGATTGGTTCACTATTGATGGAGGCTGGTGGCAATAGGTATTCTCAATAGATACACCATAGTATCTCATGAATTGATAGTGTGTCCCCTTGGGTGATCCTAAGAATATGTGATATAAGAGATTATGGCCATAACATTTCCTTTAAAGGAAATTTGACATATGCTTGTTGGAGCTAGAATATATCAATTGATTACATAATAAATGTGATTTGTAACTCAAAGATTAGAAAGGTAATCTTGATAGGTGATAACACTACTGTTAGCCCAAGGGTTCTCTTAATCAAGTTTTGATGATAACAAATCGTGGTTAAGTGGCTAATTGGTTTGAATAGTAAAGAATCTCAGGTATAAATTCGAAAATTTTTCAAATGACCAAATAGATACAAGATCGAGACTTTTGGTCATAGGAAACGAATGTAAAATGAATGCATGGGTGTACTTAGGTTTTTCATATCTTTTCATGCATTTTTGAAAACTTAGTTTATTCTCTAAAATTTCGATTTCATTAAAACCTGAGTTTTATCAAATGTACCTTAAGCAAAACGTTTCAAAATTGGCATATTAATTTACCTAAAGACCTTGCCTAAGTGTTAGAAAAGAAAGGAATTGAAAAATATAGGTTTTCGAGGTCAAAAGGCTTAACCGGTCGAAACTCTGGCCAACCAGCTCAATTGGTTGGGGAACCGGTCGATCGGCTGCCCTTGTCCGGTCGAGGTCCGGTCGAGGAGTGACAAAAACACTTTCTCTCATCCAGTAGCTTCCTCTTCCCAATTGAGGTTTCCTCCTTCCCGGTCGACCTCCGATCGAGGTCCGGTTGAGGCAACGGTAACCTGCCAAAGCATTAAATGCTCCAACAGCTAGTGAACCGGTCGACCCCCAGCTCGACCGGTTGAGGCTGCCTTTGGCTTTTCTTGGTTCCCGAGCTTAGAAACCTATAAATTGAGAGCTCCATTTCATTTATGACATAGAGAACACCTGCAATCAATTGTTTACCTACTTGTTATTGCCTTAAAAGCTCTCATTTCTTTCCAAGTGCATTAAATATTCACTTGCATATCTTTTAATGCACCCTTCTGAATCATCCTAGCTTTGATTTGTATTTGAGCTATCTTTGAGCTAGGTTGAGGGATTCATTCTTGTAAAACTTGAGTGTTAAAGCCTTCAAGATGTTTGAATCTTGAAGAGATTGTGTAAGAGCCCATTGGAACCGAAATCCAAGTGTAAAGGATTGGAAGCTTGGTTGAAGCTTCAAGCTAATGGAACCCTCACTCAGTTAGGAGCTTGAGGAGAGTGGACATAGGCAAGGAAGTGTTGAACCACTATAAAATCCTGAGTTTGAATTCTCTAACTCTATCTCTTTATTTTTTATTATATTGTGCTTAAATTTGTTGTGTTGAAAAAGTTTTTTGAAAAACCCAATTCCCCTCTTGGGTGTTTTTCTCATTTAAGCATAGCCTTTATTTTCTCAACTACCTTGTTAGATTACAAACAGCAATTTATGGGGAGTTTGCATGCAGTGAATATAGGTCATAGGCCCCAACTTCATCTCATTGTTATCACATAGGGTATTGGAATGTAGTTTATTCTCTTTAGTTGAATGTTGAATCAACTTCAGAATTGAATTTTGAGGGAGCCAATATTCCTATAAGTACTAATGGTCCTTACTCTGAGCTCATATACCATGATAGTATGATTTTTTTTTAAGGTTGGATTAACTCTAAGTTTACTCTTGTGCATAAGGGCGTTTTGGTAATTACATAAAATTGCATAAAGGATAGTGAATAGGTTTTCTGGATTGGGTTAATTGATTAATTAAATGGTCCTATACAGTTAATTAATCAATTAAAATAAATTTTTTACTATATTAAGTGACCCAAACATTGGTGGGCTCAAGTCATTTAAGCGTAATAGGAGAGCCCTATAAATACCCCTTTAAGGGTTAGGGTTTTCATTACCTTTTGATGTGAGTTGTCTTCCACCTCTAGAGAAAGAGAGACTCAAGGATTCTTCCCTTCCAAAGCGCACACTTTAGAATGCCAAGATTATGGTTCAAGTTATCAAGTGAAAGATCTTAGATGTATGAGACTTTCAAACTCTTCAAGCTTCATCTTCATCAAGCAAAATTGATTTGGGAACATCCCAATCAAAGGTGAAGTTTTCTAATGTTTTTCACCTTGATCCGAGATTGTTAAAAATATGAGTTTTGCTTTCATTACATAGGATCCAACGGCCTAGGGTAGTTTGCATGCACCTATATGATTTAGGTTATGTGAACAAAGAAATCAAGGGTTCCCAACAAGTTAAGCATTAACATCGCTCATAGCTTCATCATGATATGTGAGATCAGTCTCATGTTCCTCTGGAATTGACTTGAAAGACTTTATTAAATACATGAACCTATCTAATTGTATAACAACCCTCCCACTATGACAAGTCTCTTATGTACTAGAACTACATGTAAAGGTAGGTGTAGAAACCTTTAGATCCATAGTTTTTATGCTATTGTGGGAATGTCTTCAGGTGTTCTCTAGTCTATATCACATTTGGCCTTATTACTTATCATATAGTTTTTTTCTATAAACTTGACATTTGTGCTAACAAATATTGTTTTTGATCGACTTGACTATAAAAGTAATGACCTTTTGGTTCCTTTTAGATATCCTAAAAATTGACACACCTCCATATGTGAGAATATGCCACAAACTAGGTTTATGACATGTTCACATCTTTGTGGGAGTCAAAGGTACTAACTTGGAAGGCACTAGGTTAAGCAGGTAAGTTGTAGTCTCCAAGGCATATCCCCAAAAAGATATCAGAAGTGATTAAAAACTCATCATAGATTTCACTATATTCATTAAAGTTCAATTTATTCTTTTCGCTACACCATTTTGCCATGGAGTTCTAGGTGCACTCAACTAGGATATAATCACATCCTTCTTTAATGAAATAATATATATATATATATATAAATGCCTTAATATGTTTACCTAATTGTTTCTTTAATTTTGCCTTAGATTCAACTTTATCTAAAGAATCAGATTTCCTATGCATTAGGTAAATATATTCAAACATAGAGTAATCATTTATAAAGGTGATGAGGTACTCATAGTGTATTAACTCTAAACATTCTTTGGCTCTATATCCTTTAAGATTAAAGAACCTCTTAGTTATTTTATTTCTATATGGGATTCACAAGCTAGAAGTTCTTCTAGAATCAAAGTGTCTAATGCCCCAAACATCCAATTTTTGGATCCTATTTAAATTAATAACCTAGGCTTTGATGCCAAATGTTTTATTAGTATTAGGTTATTTCCTTTTTAGTGAGATGGGACTATTCTTATTACTTGAAAAAAGTGGCAATAGAGTAATAGACAAAAGAAGGTTATACCTCCCACTAGCTTGTACAGCTAACTTTGTAACTAAAGTTAAGGTAAGTACATTCCCATCATATAAGCTTCTCACTTGTTGAAAACCTTGTAAATAATCACAAATAGTGGGATCAAAATGTATCCAACACTATATATTCAACAATAATAATATGATGTGTACTTTCCTATTCATTAAGTAATCCAAGCATTCATTTTTCAATGTTTTAAAAGGCCACAAAGGAGTTACTTGCCCCTAAGCTTGTTATCTCATTTCATCTCTTAAAACTTTCTTTATTTGGTGTTTTTTTTCTTCTTGGTAGAAGAACCTAAAGAATCCATGACTCCCATATAAACACTCTTCTAATCTCTAAGAATCCCCTTAGTCATCCTAACGGAATCCAGTAAGGTCTGAGTTACTCATTTTAACTCCTTTGATGTGAGAACTATGTCCAAATTTCTTTTTTAATCTGCATAGTTAGATCTAGTCAATTTATTACTTGTGAGAATGAGGGTGATTAGATTATACAACATGATTGTTGTAATATAAAACAATAACATGCTTTAATAATTGAGCATTCATCATTAAATAAAATAAGAGTTTAGCAAAAATATAGAGCTCTTAGTGCTACATGTCTCTTGCTAGGTATCCCAATATTAATACAAGAGTAAAGCTTACATTGGGTAGGTCATGATCTTATCTCTACATAGAGACTGTTTTAGTTTAGAACTTATTTTATGAAAATGCCTATGTTGGGTAAGTCACTTTCATATTCCAAGTTAAGTGTAGAACCATAATCCTTGACATCAATGTTACTAAGTGAAGAATCTCACCATTGAGATGGTTGCTCCCACTACAAACATGTCTAGCTAAAATTCTCAAAGAAATATTCTATTTTGGTAAAAATATTATTTTCCATACATTATTTCCAACTTAATAAATATTCTATTTTGGAACTTATTTTCAAAGAATTATATTCCGATTACGTTGTTAAGTTTCCAAAATTGTTTTGGTAACCATCCAACAATAAATCACTATCATGAATCCCCTCCTCCCACCCTCCCCCACCAAAAAAAAAGAAAAAATATTTAAAAACTTCTCTTAAATTAGTATCCTATACAAAAGGAAAACTTCTATTCTTTAAAGAAGACTTTAAAAATAAAATCTTTAAGAATTAATTTTGAAAAAAAGAAAGAAAATGCTCTTAGTATTTTCATAAAATCTTTCTATAAAAATTATTTCCTTATTTCTTGCACTTTTCAATTTAAATAAGTACTGTATTTTGGAAAGATGATTCATGAAAATTTATTTTCCCTTTTTTAAGATAAAGCAAAAACTTGGTTATATGCCAAACATGTCATATATAACAAAATATACATAAAAGGGCATAAAAGCATATACATGTAAATTTTATTAAAAAAAAAAAATCTCATCGCATTTAGGGATCTTGTTACAAATTTGGGTAATAAAAATATGACATTTAAAAATTCCAAAAATCATCAAAATGCCGAAATGACCCTACAACAAAAATTAAGAATAAAAAAAAATCAAAAACCCTAAAATTTACACATAAAAAAGAAAAAAAGAAAAAAAAAAAAGGTTTTCAAATGCATATTGTATAAGTTACATGCAATTTCTTACTATTTTGAAATGGTTTTCCTCCATGAAAGCCTTTAAACCATTTGAGCCTTTGTTTTCTTCTCTTAAGTCACCACATATGGATTAAAAAAAATTACAATAAGACAAAAAACTTATGCTCTGCAAACCAAGCTTACAATCCATCTAAAAAAATTTATATTGGAATAAAAAGTCTATACTCATTAGGGAGTTTACAACCCAATCTAAGAAAAAGGAAAACAAATTCAACATTCAATATTTATATTATAAAAAAAGATAAGCATCCAAACATTCATCCATTTTGGCTATAAGATGAATCAAACTGCCTTGAAAAACAGAGCTAACACACCTTAGATTAGATCTAACATGTTTTTTCTATCCTAGGACTCTGATACTGGTTGTTGGGATAAGCCCTAAATCATAAGTGCATTCTCTCTACCAACCTAGGAACTCCAGATCTATGAAACAAAAGCAAATACTATTCTAAAACTATAGATCTATGGCTTTAAAATGTATCTTTGATCTAAACGTTTCTAGATCAAGATTCCAACCAAAGGAAGAGGACGATATTTCATTTATCATGATGATCTTCCACCCAATCTCTTGTTTGCTTAACCATGACACTTGTGTAGAGTGGCTACACAATCTTCTTGAGAGAGAGAAGGGTGAAAGTTCTCTAGAAATTAGGTGTTTGAAATATCTAAATAATAAAATCATAAACCCCTAAGGAGGTTTATATAGTCCTCCTAATGGGATTAAGTGACATGAGCCCACCTTGGGCTTAGGCTAATTAATTTAGTCCATTATGTCCTAATTAATTAATGGATTAATTGATTAAAAGGGATGAAAATATCCTAAATTTGTAAAATTAACCTCTCTCATTTTTTAACTTGAAGTGTAACCCATTTTTGACACAAATACCCTTCACCACTTCCATTAATTACATGTGTGTTTTGAAAGAAAGAGTTATTTTTGCAAGAAAAAGTGAGAGCATTCTTGTCCAAAATGGGTATTTTTTTTTTTAGGGTGAAAAAAAGTGGAGGGTTAATTTTACAAGGTAGGGATGATTTCATTCTTTTTATTCAAGTAACCCTTAATTAATTAGCCCAATTAGGTTTCAATTAATTAATTAGTCTAATATATATAAATAACTAATCATAAAATCTTGTGCAATCTTATATTTTTTACTCTTATGAGCTCAAGTGGAGACCATTAGAACCCATAGGAAAATATTGGTTTACTTTGAATTGAATTTTAGAGTTGACTCAACACTCCACTAAAGACAATTAATTGCACTCTAGTATCCTATGAAATTACATCAAGATATTAACCTTGAGTTTGTGACCTACTAATCAATTGCATGCAAACTCTCAATGATTGGTGTTTGTAATCTAACGAGGTGAAAGTTATGAACTTCTCAAGATTACCTTTATAATTCTTAAGTTTCAAGTCCTTTTATTATGTAATCAATTGACGTAATCTAACTTACAAAGAGCATATCTCAAATTCCATGAAAGGAACCATAATTTACATGATAACAAATTCTTAAGATCACCAAAAATGACACACTGTCTTAATCCCATGAGATATATCATGATGTTTATATTGAGAATATATGTTGTTACTAGCCTTAATAAATGGTGACCTAATTTGTAGGGAATATTTGACCACTTTAAGGTCTCACTCATAGGTCTAAGTCACTGAAGATCTTAGGACTAACTCAATATTCTCTCAAGGTTGAGAGTCTATGCAATATAGTTGCTTGGTAAATCATGACTACCCGATAGTTAATGTCATGATTTATCGTAGCTTCTGTCTAATGTATAATCATACAAACTAGTACACTCACCATTGGAAAACCATCTTGATGACCTAGAAAAGTCATTCCTCCAATTAGAAAGTAATGCATTATAATCTCTACTGGATTGTTGAATTCCATGAATCAATTGTGAACAATTTATCATCTTGTAAGGAACCTAGGACATGTATCTTTTATGCAAGTCTTAATACACTTAAATCATGTACAATGCAATATAGATATGAATGCTCAAACAACAAATAATGCAATCAAGGATATAAGTGGGGGCTAAAAATCATAATAAAGAAATTTATTAATGAAATCTTATTATGTTACGTCATCTCATGCTTTTTGGGGCTCTATCTTAACACTTAGAAACCCCTTTTAACCCTTGCTTTCCTTCAATGCATCTTTGAAGCCTTGCCGCCAAAATGGAGGAAGGAAGAACTCAAAGGGTTAGTAAAAGAAGAGAAAAAAATGATGATTTTTTTTCATTTAGTGTATGCCCTTCTCATCCCCGTAGAGTACCAAAAATACCCTTAATAGATACAAGAATAACAATATTGACCTTAAAATCTCTACACTCTAGATGTTCCATGTATCCCCTAAAATTATTTATTTTAATTTAATTAACTATATCCTTGATTTCCCAGTTACTTTTAATTACATAAATTAAGTTTCAAATTTTAATAAAAGTTATGAAATTTATGATTTTAGGAGAATTAATTCAACTATAAGAGTTAGGAAAATTTACTAAAATTATATTTAGAAAAACGTATTCAATTATTAAAATCTAATATAATACTTCAATCCTCAACATTAACCTTCCTTAACAAAAATTTAGTCCTTGCATTTTCTCCAAGCTTTGCTATACAACCTTACTAATGTAATTAAAGTTTTTTTCCTTAATTGTTTTGAGTTTATTTGAATTTTTAATTATTTTATTTACATTTTTTATTCAAAAAAAAAAAAAATCTATCCAAAAATCTAGGATGTTAGGGAGAGAAACCCATCAATTGGGTAAATATGCACCTAATTGCTAAAATAAAAGAAGTCTCAAAATGATTTGAAAGATAGAAAAATTTATAAGGAAAGTTTGCTGCAATTGCCTCTTTTCAAAATATACATCCTACATTAATAACATTGTATGACAAAAATAGATTTACACCCTCCACATGAACAAGGTTTCATTCCAGTGATTACTTCATAAATAATTATACTATCGATTCAATTAACATATTAATATATTTATATTTATATTTTCTTTTGTTGTTTCTTTTTATCCCTTTAGTAAAATTTATTGCTTCATATGCATTGTAATAAATGTTATCATAATTTTTAAAAGTAAAATAGTAAAATAAGGTAATTAATTGAACCAACAAATATCATGTTCTAAAATAAAAATAAAATATAAAAATAGAATTTAAAAAAAAAAAAAAAAAAAACCCTGAGTGCACAAATTCTTCTGCTATTATAAATTTATAACTGAATTTTCTTGTTTCCCAATCGGTTTCTGCGGAAACCCAGAAATACCCCAAACAAGGTAGTTCACAGAAAGGAATATTGACTCAATTTTCACCCAGAATTATTTTTTCATAAGCAATTTCACATAAAATTATACCAGAAGGCGTAATACTTAGCCAAAGATGTGTGTAAAAGATTTTAAGTTTTAATCATGCAAGATAAAAGCTCAACCTCTGGTTCTCTACACAAGTTTCGGAAGCAGTGAAAGACACAAGCTGAGTTGATTTAGTATTTTTCTAAGCAGATGCTGGGCCTGTCACGCCTGCACGAACTCTCAACATTTCGGTTCTCTTGCTTCTCTCCATAACCTCCACCAGCCAGTCCATGCTCTCTTTAATCCCCATCCTGCAATCAAGTTGCAATTCTCATGTTACTCTCTATTGTTTGTCCCATTTTGGTTTCAGGAACACTTCAATCTCAGATATTGTAAGAACTTTTATTTCTATAGTACTTCTATTATACTAGGAGAAATAACAATCATAAACATTTTAGCAGGGTGAAGAAAATTCGTAAGTTGTCTACTGACCCATCAAATGTTGAAACAGCTTCAAACATGTAAATCCTTTCATCCAAATTTTTGAGATCTAGATACCGAGCTAATTCGTCAGAAGATGCAGCATTGTCAAGATCCTGCCATATTATTTAAAGCACAATATGAAAGCTGAATAAGAAAACAGTATCACGAAGTCTGGTTCTCTAAAGTGATTGACAATAATGTGACTATTTTTGTTTGAAGCACAAAGGAAAGACATGAGAAAATGGAATCACATTGTTTGGTTTTCAGAAGAAAAGAAATGAAATGATTAGAATATTTAACAAATAAAGAATTTGTAACCATTTGTTAAGCACCTTCTTTTCCATCTCATCAGCCACCAGATTACCGGGAGTATAGCAGATTTAAATAAATGTTGCAAATAAAAGGAAATAAAAATATTCATAAATGTAAAGTAATATATTATAACTCCTAGTTAAGGTTTTGGTGAATTGAATGAAAAAGGTGATTGGTAAGGTGGGTATTTTGGGGCCTCAAAATGCATTTGTGGATGGCAGACAAATCTTAGAAGCAGCCTTGATCACCAATAAGACTATAGACTCGAGAAAAGAAGCTCTAGGCTAGGCTTAGTGTGCAAGCTGGATATAGAAAAGCCTAGTCATTTAAATTGCAATCTTCTCCAATCAGTCATGGAAAAAATGGGTTTTGGGTTAAGGTAGTTGAGGTGGATTCACTTCTCCATTTCTTTAGTGAGAATGTTTGTTCTAGTAAATGGTTCCCCTATGAAGTTTTTTCACATATCTAGACATTTAAGGCAACAGAACCCTCTCCCCCTTTACCTGTTTGTTCTAGTTATGGAGGATCTCAGTTGCCTGATCCCCAAGCAGTCAAGGAGCTTATTAAGTGGCTTCAAGGTATCAGGTAAGGTGGAGTAGAGATGGATGTCCCTCATTTACTACTTTCAGATGACACTTTTTTTGTGAGGCTAAAATTAAGCAGCTGAGATATTGGATATTGGTGCTCATATGTTCTGCACACATATTAGGTTTGAAAGTCAAATCTGCAGAAGGGTGACATGACTCTGGTTGGTGATGACAAATGGGCTTCCTTGTTTTGGTTGTAAAGTTAGACACCTCCCTTCCACCTGCCTTGAGCAACCTCTGGGAGCATTTCATATGTCTTATATAGGGTGGGATTCAGTTGAGAGATTTAAGAGGAGATTGACCTCTTAGAAGATATAGCACCTGAAGAAGGAAGAAAGATTAACCCTCATTTAGAGTACTCTCTCAAGATTTCCCATATATTTCATGTCCTTTTTGTGATGACCAGGAAAGTAAGGAGCAGATAAGAAAAATATCAAAGAACTTTGTGGGAGAATCATTCCAAGGAGAGAATTGTACTTCATGAACTGGGGGGACAGTGAGCAAGGATAAGAGGATCGGAGGCTTGGGCATCAGAAAGATGGATGTTCTTAATAAAGGATTGTAATGCTAATGGAGCCTGTGGAGGAGGATAATCCAAGGCAATTATGGAGAAGTGGAAGGAGTGGGCTTATGGAAAGTAATTAAAGGAGGACAGGAAGAATTCAACCTCAGAACTTCTATTCTAGTTAGGAATGGTGTCAGACTAAGTTCTAGCTGGATAGATGGGTGGGTGAGTGCCACAATGGAGGCATCCTCAGCTGTTCAAGCTTCCCTCTTCCAAGAATGCAACAATAGCTAACTTGTGGGTGGCAGGGAAGGGGGTAAACTCTTGGTCCCTTCTTTTTAGAAAATATTTTTAGGATTGGGAATAAGGGGAAGTAGATCAGTATAAGGAGCTCATCAATGAGGTGAGATTGCAAGAAGAAAGGAAGGATAATTTACTTTGAAGGGAGGAAAAAAGGAGGATTGTCCATGTGCAATCTTTCTACAATTTGTTATGTGATAAGAATCTAGTGCTATTCCTTGCCAAAGAAATTTGGGCCACCTGTGTCCCATTGGAACCTGTTTCTTTACTTGGGAGGTAGTGCAGAGAAAGATCCTAGCCATTGATCCCCTTATAAGGAGAGGATGATCAGTGGCAACACATGCAGTCTTTGTAAAATGAGAATATGTAAATCACATCCTCACCCAATGGTTTAGGGCTAGAAAGTTGTGGGAGCTATTATTAGCAATTTTTGACTGCAGTGGGCATTCCCAGATTTTTCGAAAGAGCTCCTTTTAGATTACAAGGTTATGGGTATAGGTAAAAGACGGAGGAAGGAATGGAGCATGGCTCCATACTGCTTGTTTTTGTGCATGTGGCGTGAGAAAAATAGAAGGATCTTAAACAAGGAAGAGCTTCCAAACCAAAACTTGTAGGAGATCCTTATTAAATCCCTTTTGGAGTGGTCTGAAGTCCCATTGGGGAGGAAGAATTGTTCTTTATAGAATTATATTGATAACATAAATTGTAAATACTGGCTCATGTTTTTGTTGTTTACATCTAGGTGTCACTGGGTTTTTCTCTTCAAGTGGTGCCTCTTGGATACCCCAATATACATTGGGTGCATCCCCTTTTATTGATGGCATTCTTTAATACTTTTTTTGTTTGCCTACCAAAAAATAAATAAAAATAAGGATTTCTGTAGAAAGAACAAAGAAACTAACACACACACACACGCGCGTATAAAGTTCACCTAAGAAGATTCATGCACACAGAAGAAATGCCCACTACAAAATAAAATCTCGATATGGTTCAAATTCTTGTCTTGTTACACACTCAAGTTCAAATTCACCATTATATATGATTATATAAGCATAAAGATTCATAATGACTTTCTTTGATCCAAAAAGGTCCAAGAGTTTATTTCACCTGCTTGTTTGCCAGTATTAAAAGTGGAGCTCCTTGCAAATCCTCATGCCGGATAACTTTTCTGATAATCAAATTGAATATCTAATGCATCATTGTAATTTCAATTCAAAACTCCTAAGTAGTGGTAAAATTGATCAGTATTAAAACAGTACCATATGTTCTACAACATTAAATAATTGCAAATTACTTACCCAATGCTGATTTTGAATCTTCAAAACGCAACGGGCAAGAAGCATCAATTACAAATACCACAGCATGTGCCTCTTCATAATATTTCTCCCAAATTGAGCGAAGACTGGGCTGACAAAAAAAAAAAAAAAAAAAATCTTGTATCAGTGAAAAGAACTTCAAAGTAACCCCAAAACATAATACTTGAAACAGTTTTTTTCGTTTAGCTCCGTGTTTTGAATCATAGACATTCAGAAACCTAGAATCTAGCAGATACAGGCTTGCTGAAGCCTGGAATTTTTATTGCTCACTACATTTCAACAGTTTCTAGTAAAGGGAGCTTATGTAGATCAAAAGAAAGAAATTGTCTTTGAAGAGTATAAGAAAGACCTATGTAGTACATACATTTTCCTTTATATTGTCTTGAGATCCAAGGCCGTTTTGCATTGCATACAACCATGCAACTTTGATACCTTTTATAGAACACTGTACTGTCAAACCCATTTCTCATCCCTCCTTTTCATGTGAGCTCATTTTCGATTATACAACAAAAGCAGTTAAGTTTACCATGAAGAAACTAATCATTTCCTGTTACTCAAGGATGAAAATGTTGCCCAGTATTTGGCGATATTTCTACAAAATATTGTATGTCAGTGGACCTTGACATAATATACAAATAGGAAATATCCAAAGACCTATTTTTTGGTTTTTTTTTTTTTTTTTTTTGGAAATTTCAGCAAATTTTCAGTTTTATCCCAATTTTATTGGGATTTTCAGCAATTTTATCACCATGTTTGACTAGTCATTGCAGGTCAACACTAACAAAATTTGTTCAACACCATAAAATGAAAGAAGAGAGAGCCAGGACCATGAATCAAACCCAGTCTTCTATGTGATCAATGGGTAGCTAACCAACTGACCAACTTAGCCCTTTAAAATATGTATTAATAAAATCATACGTATTATTTGTCCCCTAGGCTTTGGATTTAATTAAATCAATTTCAATAAATATGTAATTGGCTGAGTCATGCCTTCGGTGCTATTACTTTGAAGAAATTAGAGTTTTCAAAGCAAACCTATTGGTACGGACTTAGGTGTTTCCTAAACTCACAAGTGACACTTAGACAACTCAAGCCACTCGACGTTACTAAGTTAACCTTCCCCAATCCTTAGCTTGTTATGCTAAGCAATGCATACGACTTGGAAGTTAAGAACAACAAAGGGAGCAACAGTTAGAGAGTTTGGAAGAATGAAACTTGAATTCAACAAGAATGCTTTACATTGCTAGGAATGCTCTCAAGTGCTTGGTGTCTTGGTCAAATGAGGTCATCTTATATTTATAGACACCTATGGAGCTCTTAGACCCTCAAAGGTTCCCCTCTACTCTAGAATTCTCTAAAATATCCTACACAAAAGCTATGAACATGATATGTACAAGAGATCTTTGGAACTTTCTAGACTACTTCACACCTTTCCCTTATCTTTCCTTTTTCTATAGAGATGTATGGATGTCTTTAGGCTTCTCTAGAATCTTCTACACTCCACCAATAAAGATGTGTAGATGACTCCACATAATTACAAACTTCCTACTCTCCTTTAAAAGCTAAGCAATGGTTATTTTGAGCAGGTTGTGATATTATGCTTTGGAAACATTAGAAAGGAATAACATCATAGGATTTCGGTCCTATTATGTTGACCTCTAGGATCGAAGTAATGATTATTAGAGATAATCAGGGGCATTTGTATTTAATAGTCGAGATGAATTTTTAGATTCATGAAAGACATATAACTACGAAATCATTTTCCAAGGATTTTTTCATTAATCAAAAACGAAAGTTGGGAGCTTAAAGACAATTAGGTATCATCCAAGTCTCAACCATATATATATTGGGATAAAGCCTTGAAAGCATGATATGATGTAACAATTTTAGACTCATTAATATATTTATTTATTTATAAATCTTATTCCTTTTATTATCCCTTATGCATTAATTGTTTATCTAAGCATAAACGTTCATATTTCTTACATTGTGTACATGACTTGGATACATTATGTATTGTACATAAGATATAAGTCATGGTTTCCTTGTAAGTTGATACGTAGTTCACAGTCGGTTCTGGACTTGGACAATCCAATAAAGATTGTAGTATACTACCTCCTAGTTGGAAGGGTGGTTTGTCTTGGCCGCCGAGATAGGTTTTTCATGGTGAAGGCACAAGTATATGCGGTTATGCATTGGATAGGATCTATGGTGAATCATGATGTAAGACTATCAATTGTCATGATTCACCAAGATACTATGCTAAAAGGACTCTTAACCTTGAAAGGATATTCAACTTGTGCTAAAGTTAGCAACAGATTTTGACCTATGGGTGAGACCCTAATGTGGTCATATATTTATATGAATTGGGTCACTATTGATTGAGGCCGATGGCAATAAATATTCTTAATAAAGGCACCATGATATCTCATAGGATTGAAACTGTGTGACCCATTGGGGTGATCCAAAAGACATGATCTAGAAGACTATGGTCATAGCATTTCATTTAGTGGAATTTGATATATGCTCCTTGGAGCTAGAGTATGTCAATTGATCACATAATACATGGATCTTGTATTTGTAACTCAAGGATTGAAGAGGTAATCTTTATAAGTGATAATACTACCTTATTAGACTATGGACATCAGTTCATGGAGAGTCTGCATGTAGTAGATGGTAAGTCACGAACCCAAACATTCGTTTCGTTGTAATTATATAAGATACTGAAGTGTAGTTGATTCTCTTTGGTGGAATGTTGAATCAATTTCAAAATTGGATTATGAGGGAACTAACATTTCCTTATGGGTCCCAATGGTCCTTGCTCGAGCTCCTAAATCATAGTTGCACTTTTGTTTTGAGGGATTTAGGTTTTAAGTTCATAAGTGTGTTTTGATAAAAATGCAAGGTTACACTAAATCTTATGAATTGTCTTTTTGGATTGAGCTAATTAATTAATTAAAACCTAATACAATTAATTAATTAGGACCAAGTGGACTGAATTAGGTGACTCAAGCTCAATTTAGGCACAAATTACTTAAACCCACAAGGAAGCCTATAAATACCCCCATAGGGGTTAAGGCTTCAAGTTTTTGCCATTCTGTCTTCCAGATAGCTTCAAGAGAGAGTAACCCTAGCCCCTCTCTAGAAAGAAAAGCCCATCCTTTTCTCATGCCTAGATCCTTGTGAAGAATGATCGAGTAGAAGAGCATCAGGTAGACAAGCTCCAAAGAGTTTTCTACTGTTTCGGATTCCTCTATGACGTCTTCATTGGATTAGAGACAATCTGGAAACATCCAGATCAAAGGTATGATCTCTATACTCTCTAAATCTATTGTTTTTGGTATTTATAGCCATGTTATTCCATTGTGATAGATTTAGAGATGCCTATGGTAAGAAGCATACACCTATGATCCAGGGCTAGATTCAAAGTTCCCAAAAACTAGTGGCAAAGCCTTAGGATGTGTTTTTGCATGTTCGATCTGCTCCAAGGTATGCTAACTCTGTTTTGAAGGGTTATTTAACTCATCTTATGGCCCTAGGGATGAATGTATGTGATGGTTAATGGTCCACATATTGAATGTAATTGTTGTTTCTTATGAAAAATTGTTTATTTATCTAGATTGGGTTGTAAGTTCCATGGTTAGGAGCATAGGAATATCTTTCATTTGTAAAAAGTTTTTCCTTTTGATAGATGGATTGTAGGCCCCGAATGGATGGAGCATAGGTTTTGTTTCCTATGTAAAATTTGTATTTTTCCCATCTTTGTAACCCAAAAGAAGATGAAGAAGCAGCCCATGACTTCAATAATGTCCATGGTGGAGAAAACAAGCAGTCAGGGTATGTTTTCTGAAGGAAAAACAGCCGGAATCCATGGCATAAATAACCACAAGTGTGCTGCAATAGGGGGAGTAGGGCTTGAGCGCTTAGATTAGCCCTTGAGTTGTCACTTTTAGCACTAAAGCATTCAAGGCGCTAGAGGCAACAGTAAGGAAAGGGGCAATGACAAAAATGGCAATTTTGGATTTTTGTAATAGTTTTCGAGTTTTTGGTTAACTAATCCTAATTTTTTGTTACAGGATTATTATGGTAATTTTAGTAATTTGGATTTGGTTAAAATCTAATTACCAAATATGCAACTGGATCCCTAAGGGCATCAGAAATATTTTGTTCTATTTCCTTTTGTGATTACTATGCTAAATATATGTTTTTGGCATAATTTGGACATTTTGGTATTCTCAAGGAGATAATTTTTCATGCAATTTTTCCAAAATAAGTGACTTGTTTATTTGGAATGTGTATAGTTGGAAATCCTTAAAGATTTTAATTAATCTTTTTAGGAAAAGGATAAGAGGTTACTTTCTTTTTTAAATTAATCCTTAAGGATTTTAATTTTACTTAGAATCTTATCAAAATTTTGAAATCTCTAAGAATGAAAATTTTCCATTTTATGAAAGGGCTCTTATTTTTCTAAATCTTTATAAAACAATATTTTCCTTTTTGCACAAGATTCCAATTTAGAAAAATAAGTTAATTTTAGCAATTTCATGATAGACAAATTATTTATATATATATATATATATATATATATATTTTAAATTTATGATTGACAAATTATAATTAAGAAGGATTACCAAAATGGGTAAATAGTAATTAATAGAAATAAAATATTTTGAAATTTTTTTCAATTTTTGTAGTGTTTATTTAAATTGTAAATAATGAATAGAAAAGGAAGACTTTTCATTTTGAAAAGGTTTTTCTAAATTCTATTCTCCTCTTTACATTAAGCTTCCAATTTAGGAAATAAACATATTTGAGAAATTTTTCATAGAGAATATTTAATCCATTAAAGATTTACTATTTCTAAACAAAGTTCTTAACTCTAAAAGATTAAATGGGAGAGGGCCCTAAGTAAGCCCATGGCCTCCATTGTCGAACCCGTCTTGATTTTGGTTCATCATCACCCCACTGATGGATTAGGCCCCAGGAATAAAGGGATATGGACTATACATTAAAATGAGACTAGACATGTCTGTAGTGGGAGCTACCAACCCCCTAGTGGAGTTCTTTACTTAGTGACATGGATGTCAAGGACAATGAGTACACACTTGAGTTGGATAGTCCATGGGCTAAATGAAAGGCATGTTGATCTTGCCTTAAAATACCTTTATAGCTAAGGCAATGAGATCAATTTGAAGGCGTGGTGTCTAATAACAAGGTCATGACTACCCCACCATAGGCTTGATTCTTATGATAGTAGGATACCTTGTAAATAGATATGTAGTTTTAAGAGCTCTACATTTTTGCGAAATTATTACTTGCTTGTTGTGAGTGTTCAATTAATTAATGCATGATTTATTTTTGTTATAGATATCATGTCATACAATCCAATTAATCTGATTCTCATTACTAACAAATTGATCGGACCAAATTATGTGGATTGAAAAAGGAATTTGGATATAGAATGCATTTCAAATAAGCTAAAATGGGTAACTCAAGAATTTGCTTCATCTCCCTCTAATGAACATTCCATTTAGGAGGACAAGGATGGTTATCAGAGTTGACAAAAGGCAAATCAGAAGACCAAGTACATCATACTTGGGTCTTTGTATAATGTGTTACAGCACCGACATGTGTCTATGCCAACAACTTATGATATTTTTACCAATTTCCATGAGATGTTTGGGGGTAAAGGTAGGCCAATTAGACAAACTACTCTTAAGACTATTATGAATGTTAAGATGTGAGAAGGAACTCCTATTAGAGATAATATGATTCGTATGATTGACTCTTTAACGAGATGGAGATCTTTCAAACTAAGATCAATGGGGAAACCTAAGTTGACATGGTTCTAAAGACCTTGTCGGATTCTTTCAAGCAATGCAAGCTCAACTATTCTATGAATAAGTTGGTGATGAGCATACTTGAACTGATGAGAAACTCCAAATAATAGAGGAGATTCTCAAGAAATAAAGGGACATTCATATGGCAATCATGGGTTCTTCAAGATCTTCTAGCTAGAAGAAGAAGACCACTTTAGAGACTACAAAGGAAAAAGGAAAGTTCAAGGGCAAGGGGAAGAAGAAAAAGAGCAAGTGTCAGGGCAAGTGCTTCCTCTATGATAAGAAAGCTCAATGGAAAAAGGAGTGCCCAATTTTCCTGAAGAGACAGTCATGCATCCATTAATCTCTTTTGGCTGAATCATGTTTAGTGGTGGATTCCACTAATTCTTAATGGATACATTTCGAGGCCACTGACCATGTCTATAATTCTTTATAAGGGTTTCAACTAAGGAGAAGGTTGAATGATGGGGACATGTACCTTACATTAGCTTCTAAAGCGAGGATTGTTGTGCAGGCAATCGGACATGCTACCTTTATCTTAGATGATAGTTGTTTTCTGGAATTCAAAGATTGATGTTCTTGAATCTAGAAAGAACTTAATTTTGGTTTCTAGTTTATTAAACTAAATTATTCAATGGTTTTTTATAATAAACATGTTTTTATTAATTTAAATGATTCATTTATATGCTTTGGATTACTGATAAATAATCTTTATTGTGTGACCCCATTATCTAATTTGTTAAGTAATGAGAATTATCATAACTCACTTAAGAGAAAGAAACCTATCATTAATTTTTTTTTTGATAAGTAAAAGAAACCTATCATTAATCAAACACAGCTTTGACACTTGATCCTAGGTCATATTAATCTAAATAGGATCCAAACTGGTTAAATTTGGAATATTACCCTCTTTGATTCCAAAAGATCTTTTAATCTGTGAATCCTGTATAGAAGGCAAAATGACCAAGAAGCTCTTTACTATTAAAGGATATAGAGCCAAGAAGTGTTTGGAGTTGGTGCATATTGACGTGTGTAAGCCTTTTAATGTCTATGCACGTGGTGGGTATGAGTACTTCATCACGTTTACGGATGATTACTCTAGGTTCAGGTATGTTTACCTGATGCATAGGAAGTTTGATACCTTGGATAAATTCATTGAATTTAAGGAGGAATCGGAAAACCAATTGAGTAAACACATCAGACACTTTGATCTTATCAAGGTGGTAAGTACATGTCTACTCAGTTCAATTCTTTCCTTAAGAAGCATGAGATTATTTCCTAGTTGAGTGCACCTAGAACTCCACAGTAAAATGGAGTAGCAAAAAGAAAAAATCAAACATTGATGGATATACTAAGATCTATGATGAGTTTCTCATCACTTCTTGTATCCTTTTAGGGATATGCCTTAAGAGCTGGAATGGGGCCCAGTTAGGAAATAGGTGGCTAAAAGCTTGGTTAGCTGCCCCTTCGTGTCTTTTCTAGCCCATTTGGCGCAAAAGAAATTGAAGGGCTTTTGAAGACGTGGATCTTTTGCTAAAATCCTCTTTTCTACTTTCCTTTATGGATTATGTTAGGCCTCTTTTAGAAGGAAAGTCTATGTCCATCAATTTTATTGATTGGTTAAGTGCTAAGTAATTGTTGGGCAGGTGGTTTTTCCATTTTTTGTCCTCTCCACTCCTTTCTTTTTTCACTTGAAGCCCTTTGTATACTTCCGGTGTACTTTAGCGAGCTTTAGCTATTCTACTTTGTAAAAACCTTATATATATATATATTGCTTATAAGAAAAAAAAAAAAAAAAGGTCAGAAGCGACACTAGTTTGAATAGTTGTAAATATCACATATATTCATAATCCCACTCATGTTTGTTCTAGCGGCTATTAACAGTAAAATAACAAAGCACTATTATGTTGCAAAAGAACCAAGTGCTAGAAAAATGGTGTAGTATTTTAACAATAATTATTACAAAAGTGAAAAACCTAGTAAATAGCCTAACCCAGAAACTGTTATCAATGCAGATGATTACATGAGATCCTATTGTTGTAGTTCAAGAGAACAGTGTTGGGACTTTTATAAAGTAATAAGAGAAACTCTAAGAGTATCCACTTGATTGTCAGTTGTAGAATGCCTTTTACATACCTGACCTCCCAGGTCCCAGAATACAAGTTTTGTATTTGACAATTCAACACGACCAATATTGAGTCCCACAGTTGGAACAATTCGATCAGGGGGGAGACCTTCCAAGTTCGTGTATAGGGCCTTCAACTTCTCTAGTAAAGTCTACAAATTCATATATGTTAGTAGGTACTAATAGAGTTTCCAGAGACATGTGCAACATTTTAAAGAAAATGAAAAAATAAATTTATTAATAATATTAAAGATGAATCAGAAATAGACAGTTAAAAGAAGACTTTTGAACTTATATGCTTCAAACAAGAATAATGCTCCTTTAAACTACAAACAAAAAGGAAAACTCTGCTCCTTTCTTAGCAAACACAGAGAGCACATACTACAGATAAAAAATTAAAATATTAAAAGTAATGAAGAACTTAAAAGCCAAAGTCATCTAACTTTTGGTCGATCAAGGGCCTAAACAGTTTGTAGAAAGGTAACCAAATTTTAGCAATTAATGATAAAACTGAGCTTTATGTCATTCCACACAAGACAAAGAAGCATGCATAGGCAACTTTTCATTTCCACATAAGAAGATAAGATGATGATATATTACTGTTTTCCCAGCCTTGTCAATTCCAAGAATAAGAACATGAAACTCTGCCTTACTGAAGAGATACTTCCAAAGTCCATGAAACAGGGAGAACATGTCTGGCTTTTAATCTTGTTTATTATTCGTTCCCTTTAACGTTCAAGTGTAGCAAGAGGATTTCCTGATGTCTAACTTTGTCCTTCTCATGCTCACCATTTTAAAATCCTGAAAACACAAAAAGACAAATCAACATTCAAGACAGAGAAGATGTCCAATTTAAATGGTTTGATTTCCATTTCTTTTTCTATCTTTTAGTTTTAACAGACTAGAATGTGATTAGATGTAATCTTTGCAGGTACAGTAGTAAAAGTAAAGCAAATTCATGATCTGAAATAGACTATCCCATTTCTTCAACCATCACAGTTTTCTTCTTGCTAATTCCAATTTAGATCCATTCTACCTTAATCAATTTTCCTTCTCAATCCTTGAACTTGCATGTTGATAATGCATTTCAAGTTGGATAGCTTATCATCATACTTAATTTTAACATGGTTTCCTATCAAAAAAAAAAAAAAAAAAAAAAAAAAAAAAAAAAAAACTTAATTTAACATGTTTAAATCACCCCAATTACCACTCATTTTCTTTTCTTTTAAGGAAAAACACAATACACCAGAAAATGTTGCAGTGGCCTGAAGCAATGCATATACAAAGCATACACCTAAACTAGGCAAGAAAGAGAGTTTTTTTTTTGGTCAATATTAGATAAATAAATTAAAAAAAAAAAAAAACCATCGCCCCCTGCTAACAACACAGGCTATTGATTCAATAAGGAGCTCCTCTCATATGAAGATGATCTCACCAAACATTTCCTCACCATTCTTATTCCTTTCCGCTAATCCATCTTGACATCCGTATTGTGGCCAATTGTTTTCACGAAATATATAAGATTAATAACAGAGTAGAATTTCTATTTCAGAAATGAAATATGCAAAATTATTCAGCGAAAAAGAAAAGAAAAGAAAAGAAGAGAAAAGAAAATGAGTCCCTCAAAGTATTGACAAAAAACTGGTGTCAGATATAAATCTTAAAATATCAAGATACCCTTTAATGAAATCATAGACCTAACTTTTTAATGGAACATTCACTTGAATACGCATCAAAATTTCACTTTCTCTCAAATATTTTAGTTCACTGAAACACAACTAATCCTCCTAGACAACAAAAAATAAATCATTCAAAATTATGAATTTAAATTGTTAAATACAATGACAATCAATATCATAATGAAGTGTTGTGATTTTCTTCAAATTACATTAAGTCTCAAAAAAAACCAAAGACAACTTTGAAGTAACTTTACATATCACAAAAAGTAGATAAATAAAAAAGAAAAAGGTTGTTGTCAATGTGTATCACACACAAAATAAATTGTATGTCAATACATCATGCATAAGTGGATGCTCGCTCATACTCTAAATTACACTTTCTACTGCATCTGCAGGTCATTAGTTTTAGTATTCTGTAACACATTGAATTTTTCAGTATTGCTATTTGTTTCAATGATTTCTAGAGTTGAACCACCACTTAATCTTTACAAGCCTTAATTTGTTGGTATCCATAAAAAAATAGAAGGCTGTATCTAGTTTTGCCAATAACAGAAAAAGATAAAAATAAAAAAATAAAAAATAAAAAGATGCCCCCTTTCTTGTTTTTAGTACCAAAACACTAAAGAACCAGCCCTCCTAGTCCATATGTCAAGCCTCAATGGCTTTCTATTAGACTATTGCTGCTTAGGAAAAAACCATTTCATTTGAATACCTTCATCTAAAAGACCTATATTTGCAATGAATGATATGATATGGAAATGGGACAACAACAGCAATGGATGCATGTGACATAAAAAAAAAAAATTAAGAATTCAGAGGTTTTGAGCTAGATTTTACTTTTTTTGATGCAAAGTTAAAGAGGATGCTGCATTTTATGCAATCTCGAATGGATTGAGTTCCTGCAGTAACAATCTAATACTCTGCTCAGGCCTAGATGGACTTTGTCATTTTTCCTTTTTCTCTTTTCTACTTTTCAATAGGTGATGTGAGCTAGATGAGGTTTGTAGAACTTACTTTACGTTCACAGGTCCCACATCATTCACACCAGTGAGAAATGGTAGCATGATTGCTGATGATTGCAGAAAAGGATCTAGTTCTCATCCAAGATCCAAATACACGGCTGCTGCTTGCCAAAAATTTAAATGACAGCAAGGATTTCAGAGGTGAGATGACTCAGAGTGGAGAAGAAACATCTAACATAGAATGATGGTTTTAAGGATTAAAATGACAGAGGAAGAATGATGGTTTATTGTTGGAGATGGAAATGAATGAACCACACACATTATGGCAAATACTGCATTGTTGTTCACTTAGGAAGTCAAGGGAATTTTCCAGAAGAGCAATAAAGGGTAGAGATGGATGAGGTTCCTATCTTTTGCTAGTGTCATATTTGCATTGTACAAAATGATAAGTTCCCGACAAAGAGAAAAGGAAACTTAAATACCAAAGCCCATCAAATATTCAACAACCTAAAGCAGTTCCCAGAGCATTTTCCCCTTTTAGCTCCCAAAACTCAAACTTATAAGAACCAAAGACTTAAGCATTTTGTGTAACTTCAGAAATACTAAGCACCAAGTGCCATGCATGGGCCTGGGCAAGTCCATTAATTTTTGCATTAAAAATGTTTATTTTAATTTGTATAATCCCTTTAGGAAACAAATGGTTCAATGTCAAACAAAATCCGAAAGATAATCAAGAAATAAAAATCACAGACACTGAACATAATTTAAACTACATTCTGTATAAAAAAAAACCATTCAAAGATAACCAGGGGGCTAGAGAAATTTAATGAACCATAAAATTAATAGATTTGCAAGGGCATATCTCGACATCAAATGAAAATTATACTGCCTCATTATCTTTTAAGTTTTATCTACACTTCTACATACAAATACAACACCTGAAAATAAGAATTTTCACAAACCAGAATCTGCCAGCACGACTGAGGATAAAATTTCAAAATGGTGCCTCTTCAGTGAAATCCCTAAAACTGATTCCATCAACGTATGCAACATCCCCTCAAATTGCCTTTAACAGCAGGTAGCATGCAATGGGCCACTCAATTTTCACAGGATGACAGAATGTAATCTAATTTTTCAAGAATTGCTATTGATTTTGAATATCTAAATCTGAATCACCCACCAGATCCAACAGTCATTTTTTCCTAACAAAAAGGATCTATATAAACTAGAGTGTAAACCAATTAAATTCACAAATTAAACCCCACTTAACCTTCCATCAATAACATAACACCAATTTCATATACGAAACTTCGAAACTATGATATTGCACAAAGCATAAGCCAAATCACAACTCATTGACCAATAATTAGCAACCGAATAATCCAATAATCAAATATTCTAATTTAAATCACAGATTTGGAAACCTTTATCACAAAAACGAATCTCACAAAGTGGAAATATCAGAAACTATGACTTTTGAATTGATGACAATAACAGATCCTAAAACCTTCGTCTGGTTCACGAGAAAATGAAGAAAGTGAAAGAAAGTTGCAATCTTCGCAAAAGCCAATTCAATCATAATACTACATTAAAAAAACAAAGCTTTGTTTCATTTTCTAGGAGTTTCTCGGCAAACAAACAGCATGAGAATACTAATTCGAAAAGGAAAATTGTTCATGCCTGAGCGATATGGACTGGGGGACTCTGAATTCTGAGTCACATTGAGGAGTTTCTGAAGTTTTGTGCGTTTTTTTGTGTTTTCCAAGAATACCCTTGTGAACATTTCAACTTGATTACGTGCAATACAAGGATCAAAATGTTGGTTTCATGGATGTATCGATAACTCAATTTTAGTACAAAGTATCCATGGTTGAAATTTGATAAAAAAAAATTAGAAATATTAAAAAACTTCAAAAATAATAATGCATATATATTATTTTAACAAAAAAATTGATATATATTAAAAGATATACTGTATGTAATTATGATATATTAAATAATATAAAATAAATATATATATTTATTTATAAATTTATATTTCTCTTGTATTTGATTATTAAAATTAAAGTTAATTTATTTATAATAAATTTATTTTAATTAATTTATAATTTATAATATAAAAATTTTATATATATTACTAGCAGGCCTCATATGATAGAAAGGCAAGGTTAGGCTATTAGTTAAGGCTTTGCATTCCACGTGCAAGGCCAAGGTTTAAATCTTGTGGGGTGCGTTTTTAGGTTTTTGATTACTAATATCCCGGTGAAATTGAATCCCACATCGGAAAAGCTTAGAGGAAATTATCCTTGTATTTAACAAGGGACTGTTGTGTTATTTGTTATAGGCAAAATGGGTTGGGTTGAGTTTAGTCGTATTAGACATGAATCAGACTAGGATTTTTGCACAAGTGCCATAATTATGTATGCCAGTAATAGCTTTTTGTACATGTGCCATAATTATATATACTAGCAATAAAACATGTTCGGTGCACGTGGATGATGTTACTTAACTTGCTTTTCACAATTTAATCTCTTATTCAAATGTAGCTTGCATTCATTTTGTCAGTCATGTAAATTTTTAGTTTATTTCTTATAGCTCTAAAAACCAACTTCATAGAATATCTTTTTTTTTTTTTAATATTTAAAAAAAAGTTTTTTTTTTCCCTTTTGACTTTATTATTTTGAATCTCACGTATGAATTTATTTTTAATGGTTATCCAAAATTTTCTATCTATCATGGTTTCATGTAAATTCTTTTAACTTTTATTATGACTAACAGAAAGCACATGTAATGCACATGAAGGTGTATGTAGATTGGTGATTGTCGGAATTAATGGAATATGAGATATAACACTTGGAAAGGTAATTAGTGAGCAAATTTAAATTTGTTTGATTTAAATTATTTGCAAATAATTTTACATTGATTAAAATAATATTTAAAATGATGTAACATACCTATAATTTAATTAATCCATAAATAGAATATATGATTATATATGATTATAGCAATAGATAATATATTATTTTAATATAATATGATGTTTATGGTTGCTTTAAATTCTTTATATCTTTTATTTAGTAATTAAGTTATATATGAAACTCATCTTAAATGTCATATATTTGTTTTTTGAATTTGTTGTTCATCACAATTTGAAATACATTATTTAAATCGATATTTACTATTGTAACTCTAAGATGTTATACTTATAGAAAAATAGATAAAATATAAAATTGCACAACGGATATATTTGTATCATAATCTTTATGTTTTGTAATCCACCTTGGTTGTGATGTATCATTTGAAATAATTAACTTAGTTGTCCTCTTGCAAAAGTTTGGAGAAATCATCACTATAATAATCATTAACTACTTGTTTGTTTTTGTAGTAGTCTAGGTTATATTCTTTTCTTTTTTTTCTCTTATAGAAAAGTTACACACATTTGAAAAAGTATTTGTTGAAATAGAAAAATGATGTTTTAAAAAATATGAGTAAATTTTTTTTACATAAGCTAAGGGTACATTACCTTATATTATTTTTTAATATATTTTTTTTTTTGTTCATTTTTCTCTTGATATTTAAAAAATCGCATAATTTGCATTGAAGAAATAATTAAGTTTTATTATTTTGGATGTGTTGATATATGAATACCCACATTTCGCTATTTGTTCTTTTCAATTGGAGGTGCAATCTCATGGAAGAGTATGAAGTAGTTTGTCATTATCACACCCACTATGGAAGTTGAGTTTGTGGCATGCTTTGAGATCATTGTTCATGGATTATGACTATGAAACTTTATCGCAAGACTTGAAATTATCAATAATATTCCTAAGTCAATGAAAATTTATTATGATAACTCCACAACCATCTTCTTTTCAAAAAATGATAAGTATTCAAAGGGTGCTAAACGTGTGGAAGTGAAATACTTTGCCCTTAAAGAACAACTTTTGAAACAAAGGGTATCAATCAAATACATTAGCACTAACCTTATGATTGCAAATCCATTAACAAAAGGATTATTGCCAAAGACATTTAATGAACATGTCAAAAGAATGAACATTATTAGGTATCGTTATTGACATTATGTTATTATTTTATATATGTTTTTATGTATTTAACACTTTGAGCTCATTTAAATATTGTTTATGATATTTGAATATCCAATTTCTTATCATTAGCATTTACGTGAATGATTTATGTGAGTTTTAATTGGATTTGTCTTTGATAAAAACATTATTATTGGACTATTATGATATATCTCGTTACAAGTCGTGTTAAGTTTGAAGCTAAATATTGTGATACATGGAAGAGACTGTGTCAAGATAATAACATATGACCATTATGACCCTTATTAGTTTTTACTTGATGATAATTTATGATGTGACCAATGTAAAAAAGGTTTTAGCTTATACTATTGTGGACCCCGCATTTCGGCTCATGCGTTTCCCACTCGATAGCGAGCTCAATTTTATTTCAAAAAATTGATTTTTTATTGATTATTTGAAAATGACTTGGAGTCGCCACTTATTTTTGTTTTATTTTTAAAAGGGTAAACAAAATAAGAAAGAAAAACCCTAAGTGTGACTCCTTATTTGGAAAAGGTGATCTACGAAAAACTGGATCGGGTTCGGGGGTCAGGTTACTTATCGGGAAGGTACGGTAGAGACCGTAGCACCCCTCTAAGCCCCTAAAGTTGGGTCTCTACTAATAGAATGAAGCAATCATGGCAATGGACGAGTAAATCAATGAGTACCCAGAATAAAATCATACACACGTGAGAATCAAAATATGCTTAGATAATTACCAGAGTGAAAGTAGGTGCGTACCTGGGCAGCGATCTATAAAGCGCTATCAAGAAATGAGGTTAGTGCACAACTAAGGAATAATTTCGAGCATGTCATAGAGCAGAAAAAAAATCAATCATGCATGGCAATTAAATCAATCAATCCTCCAATCGATCATAAAATCACGTATGTGGGGCCCCCACCAAAGCCCGATCGATCTTGCATGAATTAATCTCACAAATTCCATTATTCTGAAATTATGAAAATGACATTCACGCTTATATAAAATTAAGAGAAAAAAAAGAAGATTATTTGAAAATTGAAGTCCCGAAGATTATCTGATAATTGGAGTTTTAGAGATTATTTGAAAATTGGATTTTTAGAAATTAAATATAAGAATGAGAATTTTAGAAATTAAATTTGAAAGGAATTGGAATTTCAGATATTAAATTTGAGAATCGGAATTTTGAAAATTTATTTAAAGAAGGAATTTTAATAAACAAATAAGTGGATAAATAAAGGAATGAAATAATAATAATGATGAAATAAATCATTAAACAACTGAATGTGAATAGTGGAATTTCTAAGATTGAAAATTAAATTTAGAAAACGGAATTTTGAAAAATTGAACTTTAATTATTGGAATTTGTAAAATAAATGAATGGAATAATAATAATAATAAGGAGAATAATATTTAGACGAACGAACGTGAATAGTGGAATTTTTGAGATTGAAAGTTTGAAGAGTTATTTAGAAATGAGATTTTAAATAAAAGAATAAGTGAATAGATAAACGAATGGAAATAATAGTAATAATGATTAGGTAAATAATTGTGAAAATTGGGAAGTGAACTTAGGAATTGGAAAATTGAAGAATTATTTAGAGATGGAATGTCGGAAAGTTAAATTTCGAAAACTGGAAACCCAAAAAATTATTTTAAGGATGGAACGTCGGAAAATTAAATTTCGAAAAGTGGAGACCCGAAAAATTATTTTAAGGATGGAATATCGGAAAATTAAATTTCGAAAAGTGGAAACCCGAAAAAATATTTTAAGGATGGAATGCCGGAAAATTAAATTTCGAAAAGTGAAAACCCGAAAAATTATTTTAAGGATGGAACGCCGGAGAACTAAATTTCGAAAAGTGGAGACCCGAAAAATTATTTTAAGGATGGAATATCGGAAAATTAAATTTCGAAAAGTGAAAACCCGAAAAATTATTTTAAGGATGGAATGTCGGAAAATTAAATTTCGAAAAGTGGAAACCCGAAAAAATTAGTTTAAGGATGGGATGAAAATTAAATTTGGAAAACGGAATTTTAAAAATATTGCATTTTTTTTTAAATAAAAAAAACAGAATTTGGAAAATAAATAAATAAATAAATAAAATAATAGTAATGTTGGAAATAATAAAGATTAAATAAATGAATGAAAAAAATGGAATCTTGGAAATTATAAATTGAATTAGGAATTAGGAATTATGGAGAATTGAACTTTAATATTAAAACATGAAGGAATAAATAAATAGATAAATAAAGTGGTGAGTGGTGGAATAAATAAATAGGTAGATAAAATGGTGAGTGGTGGAATAAATAAATAGGTAGATAAAATGGTGAGTGGTGTTGGCAGCTTGCATGCCAAAATGGCCATGCAACGTGTTACCCAGCGAACATTCATCACTCTGGGGCTTATGGTAGTTTCCCAGCAAAGTGAGCAAACAATCATCACTTGATCAATCATCGATATTTACATAACATCATGGACGGAAGCTAAATCATTCAAACTCATCACCGCCTTAGATGGGTTGGGACTCAAACGCTTCATTACCGGAGGTCTCAATGACGGCATCTGAAGTGGGCTTTGTTCAGGCTGGGTGTGAGCATTTTTTCTGACCTCATCACAGCTTCTATAAGCTCAACATGCGGCTGGTCTGGTTTATTCACTTTAGCAGCTAAGTAGCGTGCCAAACAGTCTCACAATGTCCACATCAGCGCCATCAACCGAAGCTTTCATGGATTCTTCATGAGGGGTATGTGGTGTGGGAATACGGGTATGGGACTAAGAAGGGTGATGACACACATGGGAGGTGAGATATGGGTGTAAGGAGGAGTGAGTGAGGACGTGGGCATGGTGGATACGTGATAGGCATGGGCGTAATGGAAATATGGGTAAAGGCGTGAAAGATTTAATGGGTATGAGGTACGGTTTAGTGAGAGAAATGATGGTGAGAGGGTGTAGAAAGTGGCTGACATGGGTATGAGGGGGATGAGCAATGGCATTGACGTAATGAACCTCCCATTATAGCCATACATTGAAATCCAACCTCGTGCATACATCTTGAACACGGTCAAAATACCTTCTGTCACAGAACCATGAACTCCTCCAATCTGCTTGCCCAATCAGTCTTGTCTTCATATCCACAGCTAATGACATGGTTCGTCTCTCTTAAAAGGGTTTCAAGTTTAGTTAACGGAAGAATGCCGCCTCTATGGATAGATTTGAGTCACCAGTACAAAACAAGCTAGATGTCTCATTTACAGATGAAATGAGTGGAGCATAGCCATGGCCTTTCTAGTACTCACAGACAGGGAGCATATCTCTTGGGTCCTCTTACTCCTTCAAGCTGAGATGGAAAGTCTGATCCCCTCTATGGCCGAGCACCAATGACAAAGGGAGAACAGCAAAAACAGAGCACAAGCAATAGACACAAAATCCCTTTACACGCATCATTTCATATAACGATCCATGGGCTCACATACAGGAGGTGTGTCAAAATGTATTTCAAACAGATTTCTAAGAGAAAACCAGATGAGCATGACTAACAACTCACAAACAAAAAAAAAAAAAACGCAGAACAGAGTCTGAAGGATAAGTCAGAAAACCAGATGCAGAATATGAGTGAGCAAAATTAGATACTAAAAAAAGTAAGCATCTTAGTTGGTCGCCTCTAAAAAATGAGGTAGCATCTCATGCTAGCTAGAAAGCATAATAGAATGTGATGAACACAAAAAGATCCTCAGCTAGCAGGAAGAATACTTGTATCGCCCTCCTGCAAGGTGTTTCCCAGCGTGTTTTTCTTCTTCCTCTTTTTTCGTTTTTTTTTTTTTTTGTTTCCTCTCAGCTATCCTTTTCTCTTCTCCCTTCTCTGAAAAATCCCCCCTCCTTTTGCTCTAGTCCTGCCTGCCTGAAGAAAAGCCCCAGATATCCCTTTTCTTTTCCTCTGTTTGTGTCTTCCTCAACAAGCCATCCTCGGCTCCACTGCTCCTCTCGTCAGCAAGGATGGAGTCTCTGACCATCAGCATGGCCCGTGATATGCCCAGGCAGCTGATTTCCCGGTCATAAGGAAAAGGGGGCCCCACTTACCTCAACTGCTGCCCGGCTCCTCTAATGCTATAAAAAAAAACTAACATCTCCCAAAATGGGGGTCTACAACTATGTATATTATGTTTTATTATTAAACCAAGATAATGTCACGTGAGCTAAGTATGAGAATGTTAGTTTTTTTTCTTTAATGTGGGCCACTTAGCTTGTTTTATTATTAATAATCTTTCCTTTAATTTAATATTTTTTTTATTTAATTTAAAAGATAATTATGGTAGGCTTATTTTATTATTAATTATCTTTTATTTAATTTAAAAGGTAATTATGGTTAAGGTGCTAAAATCCTATTGGTCCGTTGAGAATATGTTTTCTACACAACTGTTCATGTTGATGGAATGTGAAAGGAGACTATTTGGATTTGGTCCTCTCTTTACCCAATATATATACAATTTTCTCACCATTAAGATACGTATGTCAAACTAAAGGGGGCCAAGAAAGAGAACCGGGTTTTTTTCTAATTTGTAAAGCTATCATTAAATAAAGGGTTGCCAAAGCGCTTAAAGAGAAGGCTACAGGAAAAGTTGCACACGCTACATTGGGAGGGAATGAAAATGGAGGACGTAAAGTTGTACAAAAGTAATTGTAGGGAAACTATTTTGTCTTAATCACTTAACGTTTGTTTTTTTGAAGGCATCTTTACTTCTTCTTTCTTATTTTATTTCAGATTTATTTGGGTGGTCGCCGTATTATTACAATTTTGCTAAATTGAATGTAGCATACAAAATTCAAATTTAAAGAAAAAATTACTAAGAAAACTAATTGGTTTTGTTATAAAAAAACATAAAAGGAAAATCTAATATAATATAAATTAGGTAGGATTTTTAAATTATTTAAGTTATATTTGGTTATTAGAAAATACTAAGGAAAGAAAAAAAAATATAAAGGAAAATGATATTTTTATATTTGGTTATATTATGGAAAATATCAAAGAAAATCAAATATAATTAAAGTTAGTTAAAAACTTATATATTTTTAAATTATTTAATATTGATATCAATGAGTTAAAATAAGTAAAATGAATTTGAAATAGAAACTAAAATAATTATTTGACTTTTATTCTATTTATTTTTCCTTCACTTTTTCTTTAACTTTTTTTTTTTACTTTTTCTTTGTATTTTCTTTCCTTTACACTTTCCCTTAAATTTTTCGAGAACCAAATATAGCTTTAATCCTATATAAAAAAAATTATAATAAGCAAAATGAATCTAAGGTAGCATATTAAAATAATTTATTTACTACAAATCGTTTCTTATTTATTATTATTATTATTATTATTATTATTATTTTACTTTTCTTCTTTATTTCTTCCTCTTATATTTTTTCCTCAATTTTTTTCGAGAACGAATCATAACCTTAGAGTGGTGAAATGGTGAAAGAATCATTCCATATTTTTTTCACCCTGTAAGATCCTAAATACAAAATGATTGGCTAGGAATAAGAGGACTCATGAGAGTGAGTTTCACTAAGGGTATAGTACTCACACCTTTCTTCAATGTTCTCGTTATTTGATTTATATAGGGCCCATATGTAACAAAAGAAAAGTTAAGGTCAAAGCCTATATGACTATAGCATTGTATTAAGGTTGACGCAAATTTCAAATTTAATTGAGATATACATGGGTGATGAATCAAGTATAAAACCTACCCAAATTTAACATAGATCTATCACTCATTTACATTGAAGGTTTTCATTCTCTATCTTACATCCATTCCTTTTCTCATACTGAAAATGAAGTTTAATTAAGACATTACAAGAAGGTATAGGATAGGGTGCATATGTTAAGTTACTATCTAATTAACAAAGCAGATCACTTGAAAGAATCTTGTTTATACCCCAAACTAATCACATTAAGTCAAATTTTAATCTCGCGAGTCATAACTTAAAAGACATGTTTGTTTTCCATGAAAATATTTTGTATTCATCATCATATCAAAAACAAATCTCGTTATAATTATCCATATTATGAGTTATATTACTGACAATCTTTTCTAGTAACTCAGGTCAATCCAATCATACCGCTTCCTTAGCACACTCCACTAAATTGTATCAATCATTACCCTTATATATCATGCTAAAGGAGCAACATCTAATTCTTCATGGCATAGTCTTAGGTTTAAGTATGTAGTATGAATTATCTAGTGGTTCACTAAGACTCACATGGGATAAAGAGGAAACAATACGAAAGGAGAGAGAGAGTTTTGCTATTTTTGAAGGTCTTAAATAAAAAGGTAAAATGTTTACCCTAGATTTAAGCTTCACAATTCTTTACTCATTTATATGACAATAGAAAGTCTTATTTTCTTGCATATTCTTAGCAATCAAACATTCATAATTGAAAATTTATGGAGAAAAGATATTTACCTTTTTCCTTAGTTCAAAGTAAACTAAAGTCTATGAAAGTGTCATGGTTGTAGAAATGTGTAAAAATAATAATGTATCTTAAAGAATTAAAGACATGTGAAAAGAAGCATGGAACATTTATCAATTTTTAGTAAATAAATTATCTAGTTTGTACAAAAGTTTAAGATAAATATGAAAATAGAAGGCCTAAAAAGAATTCAAGGAATATATTAGGAATTCTTAGTAAATAGATTTCTACTTTTTTTATACAAATTAATGAAAATATATATTAATATATTAAATAATAAGGAAATATGGGAAAGAAGGTTCGATAAATAAATTGTTTAAATATTAAATAGGGAAATAATAGGTTTAGAGCAGTATGGAAATAAAAGGATAAGTAAATACAAAAAAGGTTGACAAAATGAGAAAGATGCATGAAACATTAGGAATTTTTAGTAAATAAATTATTTAATTTTTATAAAAGGTTATGAAAATATTTATCTTAATGTATTGAATGATAAAAAAAAAAAAAAGAGAAAAAAATACAATAGGAGTTTTTAATATATAAGTTATTTATTTTTTATAAAAAATAGTATAAATTAAAGAGTAAAGAAATATGGACAAAAAAATAAAGTAATAGAAGATTTAGATAATTATGGAAATGGAAGAATAAGAAAATAAATAAGTAATAAAAGGAATAAAATACTAAAGATTAAAGAGATATGGAAAAAGTTAAAGAAAAAAAGGGAAAGAGAATGAAGGCATTAGGAAGTTTGAGTAAAAACATATTTTGCTAGCTATGGAAATGCCATGGTGATTTTCAAAGTTTTTTCTAATCATAGGAATGCCTTGGCGATGACCCTTTCAACCATAAATGCAAAATGAGTATGTAAGATTAATTTCCTATCGTGGAAATGGGGCATATCTTGTATAAATGTGGGTTTTAGGGTGCAAATTCTTAACATACATTTCTAAGAAAAAGGTTTCAAAAATGGCTCAATCTTCCAAGCTTCAATCTATTTTCCTCCTCCTCCTTGTTGCTTTCATGTTGCTTGTAGATGTCTCAATTGTAAGTATACTATTTGCTTGTTATCCATGATAATTTTCTTGAAGATTTCAAATGATTCTCCAAAATTTTGATAGAATTTAAAATACTAGTTTGGATCTATCGATTTTTCCTCTATTAATTTAAACTTTTTAACCATTTTTTCCAAACAAAAAATAAGAAGTAACAAAATATATGAATCTTTAGGTTATTTTTGGTTCCCGAAAAATACTAAGGAAAGAAAACAAATGTAAAGGAAAATGATTTTTTTCATGTTTGGTTGTCTTATGAAAAATATAAAGAAAATCAAATATAATTAAAACTAATTAAAAACTTATGTATTTTTAAATTATTTAATCTTTATATTGATAAGTTAAAATAAATAAAGTAAGTTTGAAGTAACAAAAAAAATTAATTTATCAATTTTTAATCTATTTTTTATTTTCCTTCACTTTTTCTTTCCTTTTATTTTTTCTTTGTATTTTCTTTCCTTTGCATTTTCCCTCAAATTTTCTGGAAACCAAACAGAGCCTTAATTTATTTTTTTTATTTTTTATAATTTTTCCTTTTACTCATTCTTTATACTTAAATTACTTGAATAACAATTCAGAAGAATTATCAAGTTTAAAGAAAACATTTTCTACCAAACATGTTCTATGACTTACATTTATTTCCTTGTGTGTTATATTGATAGGCTGGTGGGGAAGGATCTCTTACCAAAGCAGGTATATATATTTATTATTTTTTTCTTTTTGTTTTTAAAAAACACTTTATTTGTTTTAGCAAATGTAGAACTGTTAATGGAGAAAAATACTGAATCTTGGATATGATTTAATTTTCAGAATGCCCTAAAGCATGCAAGTATCGATGCTCAGACACACAATATCTGAATGCATGCCTGGAATTCTGCAACTTGTGTTGTCAGAAATGTCTGTGTGTTCCTTCTGGAACATATGGTCATAAAGAGGAATGCCCATGCTATAACAATTGGAAGACCAAGGAGGGTGGTCCAAAGTGCCCTTGAATCAACCCATCCATTTGGTTGACTGTATCAACTTGATCTTAGCCTATGGTGTGGTTGTTTACATGCGAATAAATTGTTCTCTATTCCTTCTCAATTATGAGGATCTCATGCTTCTTTCTCAATTGGATGATAATTTTCTAAAAATTGTAAGGTAAAGTGTTTTTGAAAGATATGCAAGAAATCCTATTTTGGTGTAACTTCATCTCACATTACATCAATATCTTAGAAAAATAAATTTAACTTAAAGTCGTTCTCTTGTAGCATGCTCGTACATCCTTTGCTTCATTTAATCTTCGAAGAAATTGATTTATAACTTTATAACCTACTCAAGGAACTTAAAAATATGATTAAACAAATTTTCTTTGTTTTATGAATGTGAAAATATGTGGGATGAAACCTTGAGCTAATATTCTACCTATTTTTTTATGATAATAAAACTAAGGATATATAAACGAAGCTCTTCCTCAAAATATGTAATAATGTAACTAGTGAAATTCACACGTAATAACTAGTAAATAATCATAGAACATGAAACCATAAGAATTGAAGCTTATGACACATGTAAGAATCAACAATCCAAATTATAGCATGAAGTATACAAAAAAGAACTACATCTAAAGCATATCATGCCCAAAATAACCAAAAAAGAACTATTCATTAGGAATATATCATTTAAACTCTAACTATATCAACATGCATGCTTGTAGTAAAGTCATAATAACATATCCAAATGTTAAGTGTAAATACACTTAAATGTCCTAAAATATCTCCTCCTTTTTGCAAACTTTAAAGAGTGAGAATGTAGCATGAGCTATGGCAGGGCTAAGAAGGAATGGAAGTGGAAAATTATAGCAAAGCAAAGTTAGAATTTTAAGGTGTTAAGCTTCAATTTGTGTGATGATGACACCAAGTTAAAAGCATATCTAAGTTACCTAAGCATGAAGTGTAGTCATCATAAGATACAAATAATGCGATTTATGATGTGTGTTGGAAGCTCCAGTACTCTTATGACTCCCTAAAGCATCATTTGATGTAGAAAATGAGACTAGCTAGAGTTGGAGACATTAATATAATGGGGCTAAGGTAGTAGCATAAGCCACTAGAAGAAGGATATCCTCATATGTACTATCTCAACCACCACATCATCCCTCTATAATATCTAACAAATCAAATAGTATTTCCTCTTAATCTATTTACCCTTATGATGATCTCTTAGTTCTTTAGACTGTGGCACTACCCTAATGTTATCATAGAACAATGTCATGGGTTATACAACCAAGGGTATGACCTTAAGTCCCATAGGGAACTTTTTGTTAGGATTGAGTCCCCTAAAAGCAAGACATGATATAACAAAGTTAGACTTAACTGTCCCATTGCTATCCTTTTGGTGCATTGATATTGATATGAACATTTAACTCATGCCTCTTACATTACACATGACTTAGGTGCATTAAGAGTTGCATAAAAGATACAAATCATGAGTTCCTTGTAAGTGGATAAATTATTCACAGTCGGTTCATAAATTTAAGCAATCTAGTAGAGATTGTAGTGCACCACTTCCTAATTAGAGGGATGACTTGTCTTAGCTATCGAGATGAGTTTCTCATGGTGAGTGCAATAGTGTATGTGATCACACTTGACAAGACTTACCGTGAATCATGACACAAGGATATCAATTGTCATGATTCACTAAACTACTATACTGTATGTACTCTTAACCTTGAGAGGATGTTGAGCTTGTGCCAAAGTCAACAAGAGGCTTTGACCTATAGGTGAGACCCTAAAGTAGTCATATGTCCCTATGGATTTGGTCACTATTAATAGAGGTTGGTGGCAACAGGTATTCTTAATAAAGATATCAAGATATCTCATGAGATTGAGATAGTGTATCCTATTGGGTGATCCAAAGGACATGTGATCATGAAATATATGACCATAGTACTTCCTTTAATGAAATTTGACATATGCCCTTGAAGTTAAGAGTATATCATTTGATCATATAATAAGTGAGATCTATAACTCAAAATTTTGAGAGGTAATCTTGATAAGTGATAACACTACCTTGTTAGATTACGGATACTAGCTCATAGGGAGTCTACATGCGTGACCTAAACACTTGGTATCTCATTGTAATATACATAGGATACTAGAGTGCAGTTGACTCTCTATAGTGGGATGTTAAGTCAATTTCAAAATGTGATTATGAGAGAGCCAGTACTCTTGTGGGTCCCAATGGTCATTACTTACTATTAGCTCAAATTCCTTGATGACATGGTTTATGATGGTTGGATGAGTTTTTAGTTCACTTTTATGCATAAAAGGGCATTTAGGTAATTACACAAGGTTGCATAGGAATAAGTGAATGGTATTTATGGATTAGACTAATTGATTAATTAGGCCTTATATGGTTAATTAATCAATTAGCAATCTTTTTGGGCTAGATTAAGTGACCTAAGCCCATGGTGGGCTTAAGTGACTTAAACCTAGTAGGAAACCTATAAATACCCCTTTAAGGGTTAGGGTTTCCATGTCTTGCCATTTTCTCCCTACAGTTTAGAGAGAACCTTAGTCTCAGTGCCTAGACACAAGGAAGAGTCAATGAGTAGAAGATCATGGTGTTTACGAGATCCATAATGTCTTTGGGGTTATCTACATCGATTAGAATCGATTTGGGAACATTTAGATCAAAGGTATATGGCTTTATTATCTAGATTTATGATCTTTATGGTATCAATATGGACTTTAGATCTATTATAGGGTGTGCTAACTCTATTTTGCAGGGTTGTTTTATTCATCACATGGCCTTAAGGTCATGGTGCTTGTCTCATTCTCATTCATAGGTCAAAGTCTTCTGTTGATTTTAGCATGAGCTCAATATCATCTTAAGGTTAAGAGTTCATGTAGTATAATAGCTTGGTAAAATATGACACAATTGATAGCCTCACATCATGATTCATAGTAGGTCATGTCCAATGTGAAACCATACTAGTGCACTCACCATGGGAAGCCTATCTTAACAACCAAGACAAGTTATCCCTCAAATTAGGAGGTAGTGCACTCTATTGGATTGCCCAAATTTATGAATTAACTATGAACAACTTATTATCTTATAAGGAATTAACCCATAACTTATATCTTCTATGTAACTCCTAATACAATCAAGTCGTATACAATGTAAGTGATATAGGTGTATATGTTTAAATAACCAAACTTGCATAAATAAATGAGATAAAAAAGTGAACTAGAAACATAAATAAATAAATTTATAAATGAATCTAAAACTATTACATCATGTCGTGCTTTCTAAGGCTTTATTCCAACACTCTCCACCTTGATTAAATCAAAGTACCTTGGGGCCTTGACCTAATTAGTTATCCAATTATATATTAAATTCCTTGAATTTATCTAAGACATCAAATTTCCTATACATAAGGTAAACATAACCACATCTAAAGCAATCATTAGTAAAAGTGATGAAAGACTCATACCCTTCATGAGTTTAGATGAAGAGATTTGAATACATCAATATGCATTAACTCCAGACATTCTTTGGCTTTAACCCGTTTAGTAGTAAAAGGCTTCTTGGTCATTTTACCTTCAATATAGGATTTGTAGACTAGAAGGTCTTCCAGAACTATTGAGTACAATGTTCTAGACTTACTAGTCTTTTAATCCTATTTAGATTTATATGATCGAAGTGTAGATGCCATAAATGTGTTTGATTAGGCATTTTCCTTTTTAGTGAGACATGATGATTTTCAACAACAGAAAAATAGAAATAAGGGTAATATGAAAGAGATTGTCAACCAATGGACTTGAGCAAAGAAATTAATTATTCTTTCTAATAAAAACACTTTTATTGAAATAAATTGAATAATTGCATTTAGTTAAACTAAAAAATGAAATCAAATTCTTTATAAACACAGGTACATAAAGACATTCCTTGAATTCTAGATGTTTATTTATTCTTTAATACTAGGGCAATATCTCTCACTACTTGCATAACTATCCTCACAACAAATGCTAAAGTCAAGCACATCTCTCTTTCATTCAATCTTTGTTCTAGTTGAAACCCTTGTAAAGAATTATAGTTATGATTAGTGACTCTAAAATCTATCCACAAAGAATTGGTGGAATCTAATACTAAATATGATTCAACTAAAAGTGGATGAAACATACCTTTTTAACTCATCAATAATTTAGGACATTCCTTCTTCTAGTGACCCTTCTTACCATAAAAAACACATGTTTTTTCCCTTACTCTGTCCTTTCCTTACCTTGGCCTTCCCTTACTTAGTATTCTTGAAAGTGTTTGTCTTCTTCTTATTGTGGGAAGAACTTAAAGAGCCCTTCATTGCCTTATGAATACCTTTAGAATCCTCAAAAATGCCCTCAACTATCTAGGGTTCCCCCGACGATTCAAACAAACTCATCATTAACTTATTCATAGTGTAATTAAACTTAAATTGCTTGAAAGAATTTGATAAGTCCTAGCGGTCCTCTACAAAGAAAACTATTGAAAAGCTTTTCACAAAAATGTTTTGGCTCTTAAAAATTTCAATCAAGATTTTTAAGTCATAACCTTATGTTTGGTTTTTAGAAATTTATGGAAAAATGTGAGTAAAAGAAAACCAAAAAGAAAAGTAGAAAGAAAAGAAGAATGGAAAAAAAAAAAGTGGATTTAGAGTTAATAAATTATTTTTATATATTACTTAATATTTATTTCACTTATTTTAATGTTTTTATATAAATATTAAATAATTTTAAAATGGATAAGTTTCTAGCTAATTTTAAGATTTTTTTTTATATTTCTTATGGTAAAGTCAAACATAAGAATTTTTTTTTTTCTCAATATTTTTTCTTCATAAATACTTTTTGAAAATAAAAAATTGCTTGAGTTTTATAAAATTTGCATTATTAGGAATGTTTTTAGTTCAAAATGAAACATTTTTTTTATTTCATTTTGTAAATCAAATGTTAAAAAATAGAAAAAAAGAAAAAGAAAAAGAAAAAGAAAATAGTGTTAATTTAATGAAAAGTAATAATTTATTTAAGTCCTTTAAATAATTTTTAAACATTATTAATTTGAATATATTATTTTTATATTCTTTTCAATGATGATTTCAACTTGTATGATATTTCTTAATTTTTATATGTTACTTTTATAATTTTCTAGGCATAAAATAGAAAACCTGAACAAGTGAGTGCCCTACCACTAATAGCACGCCACCTGGTAGTCTCGTTAGTGACTGATTTAACTTCAGTCCTTATATCAAACGGCTGGCATGCAGCTGACAACCCTTTCAGAATAATAAGTTACATTGCGGAAGTACCCTATAAGGTCACGAGATTCTTTCGCGGCTTCTCGATCCTTCTGGGCATATGGACTCTGTATATATTTACCCATTCGCACCCATATTGATAGCTATTCCCTAAAATAGCCTCTCTTGGATTGAGGAGTTGCTTCTGATATCAAATTCAAGGATCAACAATGAGTCATATCCTTTGATCTCTTGCTTTTTCTTTGCTATTTGGTGGATTTTCATCTTACCTTCTGTTTGGCTGCCGAGAAAATTGAACAAGAGCTTAAAAAATCCCTCTCCCTGCCTTTTCTCGGCAACCAAACGAAGTTTTCCGGTTTTTTCGTTTTTTTTTTTTTCCTTTTTCTCTGGATATTGAGTGAGTTGGATCTTGACGAAAAGCGAACGCGGAAACCAAAGAGATCGCGATCGAGAAAGGGCTCAAGCAAGGAGCGGCCACAAGTCAAAGCAGGGTAAAGACGATGGATTGACCCCAGAGCAACGCCGAGAAAGGTGCCTCTCATTTCTCTCCCAACACAGATTTTATTTTATTTTATTTTAAAAGAAATAATATTTCACATTTTCCCAAAATTTTAAGTTTAAAACATACATAAAATTTCGTAAATAAAATATACAGACAGAAATACTCAATGAATGAGTCATTTTTTCTTTGATTTAAGAGTTGATCTGGTTAAAACATTTAGCCTGCGTTCTGTTTTTAAGGGATATATACAAATGAAATTTTACAATTATCACCCCACAAATACAAGAGATCCAAATATCGGATATGATAGTCATACAATTTCTAGTAATAATAATCATATCACATCATAATTACATAATATGGACTTATTCTCATTCACCAACTTGATAGGAGATTCACTAAACACCCTGCTAGCTACTGCTTTAGTAAAAACATTAGTTAGTTGATCTTTAGGCTTCATAAGCGGAAAAATAATAATTCAAACTTTTAAGTGTTTCTTTGATAAAATGTCTTGTCAATCTTTACATGTGAGCAAATTTCTATAGTTAACATGATTCATTGCCACTTTAGGTTTGAAAGCTAAATCTTTTAACAAATTTGTAAACCAAAGCAATTCACATATTCCAAATGTCGTACCTCTATACTCAACCTCAACCCTTGATCTTGTTACTAGTTTTTTACTTCTTCAAGTCACAAGATTTCTACCCACGACGGTTAAGTATCCTGGATTAGATGTTGTCAGTCTAATACTAAGAATTTTCTTGGTTGGTCCCAAATCCTTCATGGAAAAGGATTTTGCTTAATTGCTTCTTCAGCTTATCAATTATTGAATGCTCTGATACCACTTTAACAACTAATCTAACTTTGTAACGTGGCTGTGAAATGTGTTTTTCTTGCTTCACTATGTAAACCCACCTGTTCTTCAAAGTTTTTTTTTCCTTTTGGCAACTTGACAAGCTCAAAAGAATTATTCTCATGCAATGACTTCATCTCATCTTGCATAACGTCAACCCATTTTCATCTCCCATGGCTTCCTCATAACTTTCAGGTTCAAGATTATTTGTGCCTTATGTAAAACAACAGAAAACAATACAAGTAGAATAATTACTCTGAATGGCTCAAATTATTACTCTGGATGACTCAAATTATCATGTTTGGAAAGGAAAGATATAAGACTTATTATATGTGAAGGATTATTATTTACCTGTGTATGCTTCTGAAAAGCCAGAAAATAAAACTAATACAAAATGAAATTTATATCATCGACAAGTTTGTGGTTATATCAGATAATGGATAGATGATAATGTTCTCAATCATGTTAGTGAAAAGAAACATGCACGGAGTTTATGGAACAAGCTCGAACAGTTATATGCCCAAAAGACTGGTAACAATAAATTGTTTCTAATCAAGAAGATGATTAAATTGAAATTTGTTGTTCAATCGTCGGGATGACGAGTCCCTCCACATAATTGGAAAGGAGGAGATTTGTTGGGTTTTTCCTTATGTAGAAGACCTAAATTAAGAGCCCAAAATTTAAGGCTTCTTAAGTCTTTATATAAAAGGGTTAGAAGAAAAATCCCTTTTCTTTTTTTTCTTTTTCCAATTTTTTTGCAGCCACCGGAGGTAGAAGAAAAAGATAGTAGAAGGAGAAAAGAGAGAGAAGGGGAGAACCACAATTTTTGAAGTTAGAGAGAAAGACTCAGTATTTCTTCACTGTCCAGATTTCATCAAAGGTTCGATCCCACTTCGTCTGTGGGCCAATTGACTTGAAATTTGGAGGAGAGGTTCGTGATTCATTGATCTTCAATCTGAATGGTGGAGATCGGATTTGGAGTTCCGGATGGTCATCTTTCAGTCCAAGAACAGAGCCTCTATTTTGGTGAGTTTTCTATCCGAAAAGTTTTGATCATGAGCTTTGATCAAGGTTAATCCGTGGTTCGATTAAGCTGATTTTTGGTGAGCACGTCCAGAACTCATTGATCTTCATTCTGAATGGTGGAGATTGGATTTGGAGTTTAAAACAATTATATTTCAGTCCGAGAACAATGGTTGTGTTTGGTGAGATTTCTCCATTGTCTTTATGCAAAGTTGTTGAAATTGCCAAGATTAATTTGTCTTGAGATATGGTTGATGTATGCCTCTAGTTTTATTTAGAGAGAATTGTGTAATCCATGGGACCCTTAGGCCACTTAAAAACTCCACTAATATAATCAATGGGTTAGACAATTTTCTCTAGATAAAACTAGAGGCACACATCAACCATATCTCAATACAAATTAATCTTGGCAATTTTAATAACTTTGCATAAAGACAATGAAGAAATCTCACCAAACACAACCACTTTTCTCGGACTAAAATATAATTGTTTCGAACTCCAAATTCAATCTCCACCGTTCAGAATGAAGATCAATGAATTTTGAACGTGTTCACTAAAAATCAGCTCAATCGAACCATAGATTAACCTTGATCGTAGCTCATGATCAAAATTATCTGGATAAAAAACTCACCAAAATAGAGGCTCTGTTCTCAGACTGAAAGACGGCCGTCCATAACTCCAAATCCGATCTCCACCGTTCAGATTGAAGATCAATGAGTCACGAAGCTCTCCTTCAAATTTTAGGTCGATCGACCCACAAACAAAGTGGGATTGGACCTATGATGAAATCTGGACAGTGAAGAAAAATTGAGTTTTTCTCTCTAACTTCAAAAATGGTGGTTCTCTCCTTCTCTCTCTTTTCTCATTCTACTATCTTTTTCTTCTACCTCTGATGATTGCAAAAAAAATTGGAAGAAGAAGAAGAAGAGGGATTCTTCTTTTAATGCTTTTATATAAAGACCCAAGAGGCCTTAAATTTTGGGCTGTTAATTTGGGCCTTTCACATGAGGAAAAACCCAACAAATCTCTCCATTTTCGATTATGTGGAGGGACTCGTCATCCCGACGATTGAACAACAAACTTCAAGCTAATCATCTTCTTGATCATAAACCATTTATTTTTAATAGTCTTTTGAGCATATAACTGTTTGAGCTTGTTCCATAGATTCCGTGCATGTTTCTCTTCACTAATATGATTGAAAACATTATCACCTACCCATTGTCTCATATAACCACAAACCTGCCGATGAAGTAAATTCCATTCTGCGTCAGTTTTATTTTCTGGCTTTTTAGAAGCAAACACAAACAAATAATAATCCTTGACATACAATAAGTCTTCCATCTTTCATTTCCAAACATGATAATTGGAGCCATTCAAAGTAATCATTCTACTTGTATTGCTTTCCATTGTTCTACACAAGATACAAATTATCTTGAACCTATGTTTTGATACCATTTTGATGGGATAAACACAAACAATGTACAACCAGATTTTATTCCCTCTTGTGAGAACTTAATAGGAATCAATTAAATAAAACAACAAGAATTCACCCAATCAACAAGTATATGAACACCAACAATTTTTAGCGTGGAAAACCTTCTCCAATGTGAGAAGTAAAAACCACGAGACCCTTTGGCTACTTAAAAACTCTACTAATATAATCAATGGGTTACACAATTCTCTCTAGATAAAACTAGAGACATACATCAACCATATCTCAAGACAAATTAATCTTGGCAATTTCAACAACTTTGCATAAAGACAATGGATAAATCTCACCAAACACAACCATTGTTCTCGGATTGAAATATAACTGTTCCGAACTCCAAATCCAATCTCCACCGTTCAGAATGAAGATCAATGAGTTCTGAACGTGCTCTTAAAAAATAAGCTCAATCGAATCATAGATTAACCTTGATCGAAGCTCATGATCAAAACTGTCTAAATAGAAAACTCACCAAAACAAAAGCTCTGTTCTCGGACTAAAAGACGACCATTCGGAACTCCAAATCCGATCTCCACCGTTCAGATTGAAGATCAATGAATCAAAAATCTTTTCTCCAAATTTCAGGTTGATTAGCCCATAGACGAAGCGAATCGTACCTTTGATGAAATCTAGACAATGAAGAAAAACTGAGTTTTTCTCTTTAGCTTCAAAAATGGTAGTTCTTCCCTTCTCTTTCTTTTCCGTTTTTACTCTATATTTCTTTTACCTCTGGCGGTTGCAAAAAAATTGGAAGAAGAAGAAGAGAGATTCTTCTTCTAACCTTTTTATATAAAGGCCTAAGAGGCTTTTAATTTTAGGCTACTAATTTGGGCCTTCCACATGAGAAAAAACCCAACAGTCAGTTCAATTTTGCCTAATCAGCATTTATGTAGCCTTAAACTTTTAAGGGATCATGATTTGAACAATAAACTTTTTCTTGGAGCAAACTTCAAATATCTTATAGATGCACTCTACAACATCCATATGAAGTTTATGATTCATGCATGATTGACTCACTATATTAACTGCAAATGTAATATCTAGTTTGGTATGAGATAAGTAAATCATTTTTCCCACAATCTTTTGGTATCTCCTTTATTTGTAGAAGTTGCACTCCCACAATTAAACACCTTTTGATTTTGCTCGGTAGGAGTGTCAATGACTAACAATCTAGCATTCCTATCTCAAATAATAAATCAAGAATATGTTTACATAAGACAAGCAAATTTCATGTTGAGACCGGGCTATCTCAATCCAAGGAAAGTATTTAAGGTCTCCAAGTTGTTTCATGTCAAACTCAAAAGCCAAATATTGTTGTTAATTAGAAATCTCATCATAATCATCACTTGTCACCATCATAGCATTGACATAGATTATCAAAGTAGTGGTTTTACCTCCTCTTATGTTTTAAAAACAAAATGTGATATAAGTTATTTTGTTTGTAGCCAAAATTCTTCATAGATGTGATGAACTTGCCAAAGCAAGCTCTTTGGGACTATTTCAACCTATATAGAGCCTTCTTTAGTTTATAAACCATTGTTGTGTCGGAGTATTTTAGTATACCTAAAGGAGGATCATTATACTTCTTCAATAAGATCTCCATGTAAGAAAGCATTCTTTTACATCAAATTGAAGAAGTGGTCAATCTTGATTAGTTGCTAATGACAAAAGTATTCTCACAATGTTGAGTTTGGCAACAAGTGTGAAGGTTTATTAGTAAGTTATACCATAAGATTGTGTATACCCTTTCGTAACTAGCTGAGCTTTATATTTCTCAATTGTTCCATCTGCTTTGCTTAATTTCAAATACCCATTTACACCCCATAAGTCTTCTTCCCTTTTGGTACGAATACAAGATCCTAAGTGGCATTTTTTTCTTCTAGAGCTTCCATATTTTTTGGCAGAGCTTTGGTTCGTCTAGAATCTGTTTAATCTTCTTGTGTGTTACTAGGAATAGGGATAGATGACAATTGGCATAAATAAGATGCATGAGACTTAGATAACTTGTGAGATGGCACATGGTTGTTTATGAGATATTCACTTTAGCTTTGGGATTAGGTTCACATCTAATGGATGGTTGGTCATGGTTAGATTGAGGTGGAAGATGATAGTGATATGGTTTAGGATCAATATTAGATGAATTAACAACATCATAAACATTAGAATCAATAAGGGTAGAATGAGAATCAAGTGATACCTCTAATAAGTCCTTTAGCGAAGATTGTATTAGTGGATTAAGAGGTAATGTACTATCATGGTCTCATTCTTCACTTTTTTCAACTGATCAATCTATGGAGGTTGAACTAACATTTACTATTGAGTTCTCATCATTAAGTGTTTTGGATATATCCAATAACCTTACATCATCATGATTTGTACTTCATTCCTAGTATCCCCTTAAAGTGATGAATATGGTATCATGGAATATATCATCCATAGAGGCATAAAACTTATTTGAAAATAGGTGATAACATTGATAACCCTTTTCTATACCTAATAAATACACACTTCAATGCCTACGAGCAAAGCTTGGTATGTAAATGTGGATGTAAGTGAACATATACTACACACCATAAGATTTGAGGTGCCATATGAACAATTAAAGGAAGCTTACAATATTGAGAAATCACATCTAAAGATTTCAAGAATTTGAGAACACTAGAAGGTATACAATTAATCAAATAGATTACAAAACTTAAGGTTTCACCCTATAAGTGAGATGGAACATAACCACCGATTAATAAAGATTGAGTGACCTATAAAAGATGTCTATTTTTTTGCTTAGCCATTCCATTCTGTTGAGGAGAATGAGCACAGGATATTTGATGAAGGGTACTAGCAGAATCTATAAATTCAGTCAATTCTGTTTTGAAGTATTCACCTCTATTATCAGAACGAACAATCTTTATAGAGATCACAAATGATGTTGTTGGCTCACTCCATAGTGCAATGTTGAATAACATCATATTCCGGTCATAACTTTTGTAGCTTGATGAAATATGAAATTATAGAACCTGTATTTTGATGGATAGAAATCATCTCCCGATATGACTAATATGTCCTCAATGCATCTTGACTAACATAGTAAGAGTGCGTTTGACAATGATTCTAACAAGTGTTTTTAACCTTTCTCACACTTGAAATTTTTTATTTTTTAAGTATTAAAAATATTAGAAACACTTCTCAGAATCACTATCAAACACACTCAGTATGTTTGGTGGTTTCCTACATTTGCCTAGTTGTAGGTAAGCAAAGGAAAAAAATACTTGATATCCTTAACCATAGCATTAAGAAGCCAAGACTTGACCATGCAATTTTTATCCTCCTAAGCTCTATATTCCTTAGAACTTTGTCTTTTGAAGCAACTTTAGCACTTGGAGCAACTTTAGCACTATAAATGTAGCCCCATCGCCCCTGATTTTATTATGAGAATTCAAAGACTATTCGATGCAGTTGGTACCATCAAGTTTTTCTAAAGTAAGGACATTTCTTCCATATGAATGGTAGGCAAGGTAGCAAGATCAGCATTTGCTTTCTCCATCAAAGATCCTAGGTTGTTGTTTTTTGAGTTAGCCATTATGATATAAACAAAACGGTGAGTAAAAAAAACAAAGCAATAAAAAAAATACAATCTTTAGCAGCATGATTATGGAAAAAGAGAAAAATCTAAACACGAAACCATGCTTTGATTTCTATAGTAATGGAGAGATAATTGGAGTTGGTTTTGATACCATATCAAACACACGGTTTAGGATAATAATTTCTTATGATTTCTATTGAAAAACCCAAAGCATTATATATGAAGGAAATTTTACAATTACATGGGATTTCCCACAATTATAGGAAACCAAAATATGGGAAATCATAGTAGCAGAATCTCTAATAATAATAATAATAATAATAATACTCGTATCAAGCTAGCCATAATTACAAAATATTGACTTATTTCAACAAAAACAAGTTCATGAAGTTTAATATTTTATCATTTTCAAATCAAGAATTTATATATTGGTATATCCATGTATTTTCAATGATTCATTTAAGAATTATGGTTTATTAAGCCCATCCGATGATTGAAATCACTTACTATTTTCTTCATAATTATACTAAGGAAAATAATAGCTTTACTTAATTGAATTTTAGTATCTAAATGGTAAACATTTTAATTTTTATATCAAGGGATGCCAAAGCTCTTCAGGAGAAGGCCGCTAGAAAAGCTGCACAAGCTGCATCGGGAGGAGGGAATGATAATGGAGGACGTAAAGCAGTTAAAAAGTAATTGTAGGGAACCCTTGTGTCTCATTTCATCGCTTAACGCTTGTTTGTTTGAAGGCATCTTTGTTTTCAGACTTATTTGGGGGGTTGTCATATTATTACGAAGCAAAGGTCGAGTTTTTCAAATATCAAGTGTAATCCTTAGAAATATTTTTAGTGGCAGCCTTATTAATGAAGGTGTTAACTTTAACCAAATTTACTTTTTTAAGTGTTTTATTTATAAGATCATTTTAAAGTGGATTAATTAAAATCGTGTTGGGAATATTTCCTAAGATCGTGATCAAGTTGAGAATTTTTAACCCCCATCTAACCCATAGGCAATTCGAGTTTTCATGGTCTTAGTGTTATCAAATAAAATAATTATATTAAAGCTAAGTATCTCAAAGTTATCAAATAAATCATTACTATGAATTTAATGTAAATTAAGATTCATAAACTCAAATTTCAACTATCAAAGATGTTTTAATTATTAAAGAAAAATAATAAACTCATTAATATAATATAATTAAAAAGTAATCTAATATAATTAAAAAGCAAAAAATGTTAAAGAGTTCTTTTTATATGTTTTGTATATTTAAATAAGACAATCTATAATGTAATTATAAATAAATAAGTAAATAATAACTTGGACGTACGGATTTTGGCGAATCACCCACATTTTCAACCCATGCCAATCCTAACATTTGTAGGTTTGTATTTTTCTAACTTAAATTCCACCTTGACTTATTCAAACTTTGCTCATGCTAAACCAAACATCCTAGTCATGGGTTGTGGGCAACGTGGACTAGCCCGAGGTGCGGCGGAGCATATTACTCGTAAAAGTCATTGTTAGTGTTTTAAAACTTTTCTAATTGATGTTATAAGTATTTTTTTTTTTGTTTTATTTACTCACTGTATGTTTGGTTCTAAGAAAATACCGAGAAAAAAATATTATAAAATAACTATAAGCCTAAAATAATCTTATAAAATTAGGCTTACACATGAAAATTTTAAGAATAAAATATTGTTATGCACGAAGCATGTTAAATAAAATGTGAGTCAATATGATTTCATTTTATATTTGTACTAAAATTTTATTTAAGGTTAAAAATTTAATGTAATTATATATACATGCAAAATACTTAAGAAAAAAAAAGAGGAAGCTACATGTGTTAATCTCCTAAAATAGGAATGTATTATAGTAATGGATATGCATATCATTAACTTTATTTTTCATTTAACTTTTATTAAAAATTTATAAATAAGAATAAAATTAATAAAAATAAATTAAAATTATTTAGTTTAATGTTCATAAATAAAATATAAAATTTTAATATGTAATAATGAACCTAAAAAAAGCATGTATTGTCAAATGGAGAGCATATTGTGAATAATACTTGAAATTATAACTATTATTTTATAGAATAAATGTGGAAAAAGCTATGTGAAAAATGTTCTTAAAAAGGGAAAAAAAGGCATGCTTGTAGAGTGTATTTTGAACAAAAAGTTTGAAAAAGGGGTAGACATATGGAGAAGAGTTGAGAGTGTGTTTGACAATAATTTTAAGAGACACTTTTAACCAAAAAAGTATTTTTAAAAAATGAAAAACATTTGATAAAATTTAAGAAACACTTTTAGAAATCTAAAAAATCACTTGTAGTGTTGAAAAATCACTTAGGTGGTGTTTGTTTTTTGGTTGAATAGAAAAAGTCAAATATTTGGTTTTTGCTATTCAACTAAAAGTAACCTATTGACATTGTCCAACATAACTAAACTAAACCTATTGATAACAAGTTCACTTTAATTATGTTGGATGATGTCAACAGATTACTTTTAGCTTAATAGAAAAAGCCAAATATTTTGGTTTTTTCTATTTAGCCAAAAAACAAACACCACCTTAGTGTTTTTTTGAAGAAAAAAATGCTTCATAGGTGTTCTCCTAAAAATAATTTTAGAAAAAATGCTTCAAATAAAAGCACTTCAAGTAGAAATACTACTAAATATACTCTTAAAGTGCATTTGACAGCGATTCAAAAAAATATTTTGTCTTTTTAATACTTGAAATTTTTTATCTTTCAAGTATTAGAAAGATTAGAAACGTTTCTTAGAATCACTATTAAACATATCGTTAATGTTAAAGGATGTCAAAAATGTCATTTGATTATATCAAAATTTTTAATTAGCCAAACTACTAGAATAAAATATTTAAAAACCTCTTTATCTAAAAAAGGAGGTGAATAAGGTAAGCATGGTATTAACAACTAATAAAAAATAAGACAAAACATATAAATATTTCTTCATACATATAATATTTCTAGAACCTTTATGTCATTTTGACAGTGAAGTGGCTACGGGAGTCACAAATTTCCACCCTCCAAGATCTTAGTTACAAAATGCTTGTCTAAGAACAAACCCTCATTAGGGTAGGAGTTTCACCAAGACTTATTTGTTTACCGATTTTTATTTTATTTTATTTTTTAAGCCTTAAAAACAACTTGATTTTAAGACTTAAATCAATTTTAAAGTTATCTATTTTTTGTCTTAATAAAAAAACATGAATATTTTTTTTTAACTTTATCTTCATGGAAAAAAATAACTTGAAATTATCAAATTGGAATAACCTTTATTTATTTATTTTTATGTAAATAAACTTTTTTTTTAATACTTTGAAAAATATGTTGTATTTTGGAAATAAGTAAACCCATCTCTCTAATTAGTTTAATAAATCAACTCATACAATTCTCTTATAATTTATTTTGTATATTCTTATATTTTGGTTTTCACCATGACTTGTATATATTTATGATATTCTTTTGCTTAGTATCCATTGTGTTCGCACCTTGGATCTAAGCAATGGAAACAATACCATTTTTTTTTTAAATTGATCTTTTAGGGTTAAAACACTAACTTTTAGGTATGGACGTTCCCAAACCTCAAATTCCAAGTGTTGAAGACGAACTTGAAATTGTTGGAAGTCTCGTAAATCTATGATCTTCCACCCGATGACTCAACCTTATTCTTGGCACACTTCTGGTGGGGAGAAAAGGAGGGTAGAAACTATGACTCTCTTTCTCTCTGGATGATAGAAGACAAAAGTTATGAAAATCCTAACTCCTAGGGGGTATTTATTAGGTTCCTAATTAAGGTTAAGTGATGTGAGCCCACATGGGCTTGGGTCACTTAATCTAGCCTAAAATGGGTCTTAATTGATTAATTAACCCAATAGGGCTCACTAATTAATCAATTAGCCAAATCTAGAGACCTTGTATTAAAAATTTATCACTTAACCCTATGCAATTTTGCATAATTACCAAAACACCCTTATGCATAAAAGTGAATCTAGAGCTAATCCAACCCTTATAATCTATGTCAACAAGGTATATGAGCTTAGAGCGGGGGCCACTAGGACCCATAGGAGTATTGACTCCCTCATAATCTAATTCTAAAGTGGATTCAACATCCCACTATAGAGAATCAACTTAACTCTAGTATCCTATGTAAAACAAGACACTACGTGTTCGGGGTCGTGACCTGCTATCCATTGTGTTCAGTCTTCCCATGAACTAATGTCCATAGTCTAACAAGGTGAAAACTATTAGCCCTTTAAGATTACCTCTACAATCCTTGAGTTATAGGTCCTCCTATTATATATTCAACTGACATGTCTTAGCTCTCAAAGAGCTTATGTCAAGTTCCATTTAAGGAACTACTATGTTCATAGTTTCCATGAACACACCTTTTTAGGATCACCTAAAAGGACACACGGTCTCAATCCCATGAGATATCATGGTGCCTTTATTGAGAATACTAATTGCTACTGACTTCCATCAACAATGACCCAATCTATAAGGAATACATGATCAACTTACAATCTCACATGTAGGTCAAAGCCACTGCTAACTTTAGCATAAGATTAATATTCTCTCAAGGTTGAGAAACAACACAATGAAACAACTTGGTGAGGTCATGACTATTTCACAACCTTCAGTCATGACTCACCGCAGGTCCTGTCCAATGTGTAACATACACACTAGTACACTCACCATGGGAAAACCATCCCAATAGTTAAGACCAACCATCTCTCCAATTAGGAGGTGGTGTACTACAACCTCTAATGGGTTGTTGTTGATGGGAAAAACTCGGATCTCTCCATTTCCCAAGCTCGAATCAAGTTAGGAACTTGCATAACTATCTTAAGCTTTTTCGAAATCCTATGCACATAGGAAAAATGAAATTTTTATATTTTAAAAGGATTTAGAAAGTGCTAATGAAAACCATACCCCAAATTTGGATGTTCCTGAATCAAATCCACATGGTGAATATGAAAAAGGAAATTGCAGAAGTCTCGTAAACCCACGATCTTCCGTCCAATGACTCAAACCTTGATCTTGGCACACTTCTAGTTGGGAGGAAAAGAGGGTGAAAGCTTTGACTCTTTATCTCTTTAGATGGTGGAAGACAAAAGGTATGGAAACCCTAACTCTTAGGGGGTATTTATAGGGTTCCTAAGTGGGCTTAAGTGACTTGAGTCCACATGGGCTTGAGTCACTTAATCTAGCCCAAAACGTGTCTTAATTGATTAATTAAGCCAATAGGACCTACTAATTAATCAATTAGCTCAATCCAGAGACTTTGTTTACTTACCCTTGTGCAACCTTGCATAATTACCAAAATGCCCTTATGAACAAAAGTGAACCTAGAGCCAATCTGATCCTCATAACCCATGCCAACAAGGTAAATGAGCTCAGAGTAGGAACCATTGGGACCCATAGGAATACTGGCTCCCTCAGAATCCAATTCTAAAGTTGATTCAATATCCCACTATAGAGGATCAATTGAACTCCAATATCATTTATAAATAATAACGAGACACCAAGTGCTTGGGTTTGTGACTTGCTATCCATTGTGTTCAGTCTCTCCATGAACTGGTGTCCGTAGTCTAACTAAGTGAAAACTATCAGCCTTTCGAGATTGCCTTTACCATCCTTTAGTTATAGATCCTCTTATTGTGTGTTCAATTGACATATCTTAACTCTCAAAGAGCTTATGTCAAGTTCCACTTAAGGAACTACTATGACCATAGTTTCCATGAACAAACCTTCTTAGGATCACCCAATGGGAGACACTGTCTCAATCCCAAGAGATATCATGGTGCCTTTATTGAGAATATCTATTATTACCGACTTCCATCAACAATGACCCAATCTATAGAGAATATATAATTAGCTTACAATCTCACATGTGAGTTAACTCATTGCTAACTTTAGCACAAACTTAATATTCTTTCAATGTTGAGAGACAACACAATAAAATAGCATGGTGAGGTCATGACTGCTTGATAGCCTTAAGTTATGACTCATTGTAGGTCTTGTCCAATGTGTAATCATACACACACTAGTGCACTCACCATAGGAAACCCATCCCGATAGCCAAGACTAACCATTCCTCCAATTAGGAGGTGGTGCAATACAACCTCTAATGGGTTGCCTAGACCCATGAACCGATTGTGAACAAGTCATCTATTTGTAAGGAATTCATGACTTAGATATTTTGTGCAACTCCTAATGCACGTAAGTCACATACAATGTAAAAGATGTAGACAAGAATGCTCATAAAGTATAATACATGGAATAAGGATAGATAAAAGTGAAACTGGAACATCATTAAATAAATAATGAATTCCAAATTTATTATATCATGTCATACTTTTAAGGGTTCTATCCTAATAGCTTAGACCCATGAATCGATTGTGAATTAAGTCATTTATTTGCAAGAAACCTATGACTTAGATCTTCTGTGCAATTCTTAATACACCTAAGTCATGTACAATGCAAAAGATGCAGACAAGAATGCTTATAATGTATAATACATGGAATAAATATAGATAAAAGTAAAATTGGAACATCATTAAATAAATAACAAATTCTAAAATTATTACATCATGTTATACTTTTAAGGGCTTTGTCCTAACACATTGATTAATTAATTGAATGCCAGAGTTTTCTCTACTTGTATATTAGAGACGATAGATATAAGGACTTAGGGAGGTGTTATGGTTTATCCACATACTTTCTAATATAGACAACCTGACCCCCAAATACATTCTTGGTTCATGAACTTGTTTTTTTTTTTTTTTCAAATAAGGAGTCACACATGGTTTTCTTTCTTATTTTTTTCCCTTTTTAAAAATAAATAAAATAAGTGGCAACTCCAAAAACCAATTTTTTGTTTTTTTTTTAGGAATAAAAAGTCTCGCCATTGAGTGAGAATGCACATGAAAAATACAAGTCCAAAAAATGGCGACTCTATTGGGAAAGCCATTTAAAGGGTTAAACTCGAAATCAAAATGAGGGAAATGTGGCGTTTGATTAGTTGATCAGTGGATAATTAATCATTGTGCCTTTGTTGTATGCTTTGGGCATATTAAGAGTTTTGACATGGTAACTATTCTTATCGTATAACTTATTTATGTTGTTTATCTTAGTCTAATTTATCATGTATATATACCTTTCTTCTGCATGATGAATGTTTTGCCTATGCATGTGGAATGCACATATATCCCTTCCAAATCGCTTAACTTGGTCAACCCATTTCCTTGTACTCATTTATTAATGTATTTTAGATTTTTTGATGTATTCCTATTTTGAGTTGTATTTTATTTGATTGGGTTGTATATTGGTCCACCAGGGCTTTTGATTGTATTATGTTTGCTTTCCAGCAAATTTAGTGGTTAGGAATGAAGTTGAGTTTTGGGTTATGCGAGTATTTTGGAGCATTGCCACATCAAAGAAGATCTTAACACATCTTATCACTTTGGAAGAGCTTGCCTCATCATTACCTTTGTTACCATGTCATTATCACCTTGATATTAGAGGACATAGTTACATCTTTAGAAGATCATTGCATTGTCGAAGTATCACCGCATCATCATCATCCATGGAGGATTGACTTTGTCGAAGAATCGCCACATTATCATCATCCATAGAGGATCGATTGATGCATTAGTTTTTCATCACCTTACAAAGTTTGATCATAGAAAATCTTTATAACCCAAAAATCAATTAAGATATGTGTGTGTTCAATGTGTTTATGTTTCTAGTTCATGCTTTGGCAAAATGGTCGAATGTACATACACTATACACTATGTAACCTTAGACTGATGTGGTTGAATGTGGGAGACATAAGGTATTTTAACTAGTAGGAAGCCTTCACCATTAGGAAACCTCCCTAGGATGTAGATGGACACTTGACATGGGATGTGATAACCCATTCTTGTATAAAGTGTCTCATCTCTTTGGAGCCATGAAGGAGGTTGCATACCATCGATAGGTGCGATCGCTTTTACTATGGTACCCTTTTAGCCTACCTTGATAAAGTCACCTTGATGTTATAGGATGAGAATTAGATCAATGGATTAGGATACTCACCTGCACATAAGTGCATTTCTGTATAAGATGTTAGAATTTACACCAGCATCAACATTTGGGTTTTTTAGCATCAATAAGTGCAGTATGGTATTATCTAGTCACTTTAAAGGCAATGTTGTTGTATAAATATATTCTGATTTGATTATGGGTTCCATCAATGGGCAAAAAAAGATTCATTGTTTGGTTTTCCTATAATTGTATAGTAGGCTTGGCATGTTGGAGTTCCTTTATTGTTTCTTCTTTGTATTTGTACACTTATGTTTTGTTGTGTAATTTAATAAATTGAAGGCTTGTCATGGGCCTAACACTATTTTCTTCTTGGTCATTACATTTGATTTGATTTTCAATCCAAGACTTAGCACTTTTTGAATGAGTTGGGTGAAAGGTTTGTTTTTTATATTATTATTTTTCTTAAAATGGCCTTAGTCACTTGGTTTTTCTTTTGAATAGTTTAGATTAAGGATCAAAACACATGTACCTATTTAGAGTTAGGAGTATTAGATCCATGATAAAGTCATTTATTACCCTTTTCACCTTGGAATTTTGATAAAAAAAAACTTAATAGTTACACTTGTGACCATTTTAGAGGCATTTATGAATCTTGAGTTTTTGTCATGAATCCAAGTCTTTGCATTGCCATCTTAGGACCACTTAGTGTCATTTTGTATTTTGTTTATTATTTATTTTATAAGAGTTAGTCTAGTTATGAGTCTGTTGAGTCTAGAGTCTTAGATTTGGAAGAGGCTAGGGGGCAGATTAGTCAGATCATTTTTAGATCAAAGTTAGGAAAAATTAGTTGATATGGAAAAAAAGTTAACTTTCACATTAGATTCCCCTCAAGAGATTATGGTAGGGATAAGTCGACATTTAGATCAAATAGAGAGTTACAAATGAGATGACTTTACTTGCATCATAGACAAATTTTGCCACTTGGGGTTTCACATGGTGCTCCATTTTGCTTGGCATATCATTCTGAGACATTCCACCACCTAGTACCTTGGTCTTACCACCTATTGTTTTTACTATTGATGACAAGAGCCTAGCTAAGCAAGAGGCTATAGTGGAGACACTTGGGAGTATGGTATGATAGATGGGGTTATAGGAGGGGATTATGGCTTAGGATGATAGCAATGGTATCTTACTTGCCCACCAAGTTCTACATGCCAGATATAGAGTGTTATGGTGGGGTAGGCTACCCAAAGATCCATTTGAGGCTTTATTCCATAATTATGAGAGCACATAGACTAGATGATGCACAATTGGTGACCTTTGTTCCCACGTTTCTTAGCACAACAACATAGAGGTGGTTCACATTAGTTGAGCCTTCGAGGCTTCGTACTTAAGGGAATGTAGACCATGAGTTTATGATAGAGTTTACTTTGTGCTAATGTTAACATTTCTAGACAAGAGTTAGAGGTTATGAGATGGAAGCCAAAGAAGACCATTTCTTCATTTATTAGTCAATGGAGGGCAAAGGTGGTTGGTATGATACACCAATATAAGGAATAAGATTAGATTGACATGGTTCTTTGGAACTTTTAGATACTCAAGGAAAGAAGTCTATTAAGTCATTTGGGAGATCTAAAGAGGTTAACTCCATTAATTATCAACCTCAAGGGCCTGCTCATAATTTGTATCACACATCGTCAATAATAAGAACTTGCTTTCCCCATCCACAATATTAGTACCAACCATCCTTTATTCAACAACCTTTCATTGGTCAGACTAAAATTTAGCCATGATTGCCATATTTGAGAGTTGTTACTATCGAGACCATATGTTTAGAGGCCTATGAGACAATATACTCCACTTGGCATGACTTTGACTCAAGCTTTCCAAATGGTTAGAGATGTCAAATTTTTTACCCCCATTAGTACCATGACCCTTTCCATAACCTCTTTCGCAATATTTATATTTACACAAGCATTGCTTATTTCATCATACTCAAGGACATAATATTGATTATTGCTCAAAACTTCACAATGCCATCCATGACTTGATAGATCAAGGAATGGTTAATTTATCTGGCTTAAATGTCACCACTAATTCCCTTCCCCTACATATTACTCTTGTGTTTCCCCTTCTTCCAAATCTTTCTTAGACTGTTATGAATTTAGGAGATACTAATGATCATGTGACACTTTGAGATATTTTAGGTTGCAACTCTATTTTGGCTGACATGGGTACATCATTTTGTAACTTTTTAACTTAGGGACCTGTTTAGTTTGGTTATAATCATCATCAAAGGCATCTTTGTTTTATCTAGTGTAGTCTTAGTCTAGTGTTGAGTTTATGGTCCATGTTGAGAGTCCAGTCACATATGTGATCGTTTTTATTTTGAATATGATATACTCATTAGTTTGTTTAGTGATATTTATTTTTTATTTTTTATGAGCACACGTGTTTATGTCTTGTGATGGTATATGTTAAACTTTCAGTATGAAGATATTTATTCACTTGCATATCATGATCATTAGGCCTAACCCATCATGGAGGATATTGAGCTTGATAACCTAGGAATAGATGATTGACTTAGGGAGTTTGAAATTGTGACCCATTTTGTCTTATGATCAAAGTAGTACTTGTAAACGTTGACCCTTGAGACCTAGACCTATCCATTTTGAGTCTCGTCCAGTATCACCTTTTGCTATTGACTTATGACCTTTACATCCCTATGCATTCTAGTCTTGCACAATACTATTCTCTCTTTTTTGTATTCTTTCTATGATTTGACCAAGTAGATTTGAAAAGATTGAACTTGAGGCGAGTCTTGCATGATAAGGGTTGGCTTGTGATGAGAGAGTTAGTCGATTTCACAATGAGATTATTGACTATTTTATGGTTGAGAAAATCATTTTTGAGGTTATACAATGTGTTTGGTGTGAGGCCTTTCACATGATTCTAGAGACATTAGTATGACTATATTTGGATGAATACCTAATCTTTAGTGCTAATAATGTGAATGTTTGAGAGCACGATGTTTGAGGTTATGGTCAAATGATAGGTGGCCATCATTTCATGAGCCTGATATTCCACCTTGGTTTGATTTAGATTTTTACTTACATTTCGTTTATACCTAGATATTCCACATTTGATATCTTCACACTTGTATCTATAATATTAGAGCTTGGCTGATATGTTCTTTTGAGCCTACCCATTTCATTGTGATATGTGACCTTATATCACTTTATTGATTAGAGAAGGATGTGGGCTAGCAGTCGAACTTTCATGTGCCTTTTGGACATTGATTTTAGTATCTTCCATCATGGTAGGGCCTGATAGATTATTGGTAAATTTGTGATGACCTGTTATTTTGATAGTTGACTTGTCTTATTTTGACTTACTTGTATTTAGACTCAAAGGCTTTATTAGTAATTTTTTTTGTTGTCTATTATTTAGTTTTGTTTTATTAACACAGTTTCCAATATGCATGATCCTGTTTGGCAATATTGATTGAGGTTAAGACTTTTTTATTGCATGGCTGATGAGCATATTCCAGAATGTAGTGGTCTTATGACCTTTATGTCTTGTGCTTGATACCTTTGTAGTCTATTCATCTTAGATTCATTGTCTTGATAATATATTTTCTTATTTTAGTTTCATGTAAGCTAATTTTGGTTGTAGACCGCATCCTTTCATTATGAGCATGTTTTAAGTGATTTCGATCATAGATTGCATAATCTCTTCCTATTTATATTTTAGGTGATTTTGGTCATGGTGACCATGTCTTAGGTTTTATCTCTTCTATCCTTCAAGTTTGGTCATGGCGACTACATCTCAAGTTTAATCTCTTATCATCCTTTGATTTTGGTTATGGCAATCACATCCTAGGTTTTCTCTTGTAATCCTTTAATTTCTGTCATGACGATCACGCTTAGGTCTTATCTCTTATCATTCTTTAATTTTGGTAATGGTGATCACGTCATAGGTTTTTCTTTGTCATTCTTCGAATTTGATAGTGGTGCTTGCGTCCTAGATCTTATATGGTTATGTCATTTGTAATGTTTTGGTTTTGTCTTGTAATATTCTCTATTGTATAGTGGAATGATTCTCTCTCATCCGTGGATGTAGGCATGGTTGGTCGAACCATGTTAAAACCTCATGTACCGTTTGTGTTGATTATTTTATCTTTGTGTTCTTAATTAGATGTTTGCATCAAAGCTTTTGTCCTTGTAAAAAACTAGTATCAAAGCTTGGGTTGAAGATTTCTAGAAGAGCAAAAGATTACAAAGAACACAAAATGAAAACAAAAGGAATTTTAGTTGAAGATGGAGTAGATTACTCTCTCGTGGTGATATGATACAAAAAGCTTCTGTCATGGAAAAATTGAAGGTTGACTTTATGGAATTTGGTCCAAGGTGGAGATTGTTGGGAATTGTCCCAAATTTCTAATTAGTAAAGATTCATTTTTGTAAAGAATATTGTATATAATATTTTCTAAGTTTAATACATTATTATAATATTAGATTTCTTTATAGAATAAGGAAAGTTGTTGGAAATATCTCTATAAATATTCTAGGTTATGAGGGGAAAAATGTTATGAGATGAAGATAGGATTGTAAAGACCATACGAGGTGAATACAGATGTGAGGAAGAACAGGAGGTACCTAATGGAGTGAGAGGGCTCATAGTAGGGTAGCGATACGAAGAGTGGGAAACATGGGATATTTCAAGAACCCAATAGTTGTATCTGGTTATGTTGTAATGTTTTGGTTTTATCTTGTAATATTCTCTATTGTATAGTGGAATGATTCTCTCTCATCCGTGGATGTAGGCATGGTTGGTCGAACCACGTTAAAACCTCATGTAGCGTTTGTGTTGATTATTTTATCTTTGCGTTCTTAATTAATGATGTTTGCATCAAAGCTTTCGTCTTTGTAAAAAACTAGTATCAAAGCTTGGGTTGAAGATTTTTAGAAGAGCAAAAAATTACAAAGAACATAAAATGAAAACAAAAGGAATTTTAGTTGAAGATGGAGTAGATTACTCTCTCATGGTGATATGATACAAAAAGCCTATGTCATGGAGAAATTGAAGATTGACTTTATGGAATTTGGTCCAAGGTGGAGATTGTTGGGAGTTGTCCCAAATTTCTAATTAGTAAAGATTCATTTTTGTAAAAAATATTGTATAAAATATTTCCGAAGTTTAATATATTATTGTAATATTATATTTCCTTATAAAATAAGGAAAGTTTTTGGAAATATCTCTATAAATATTTTAGGTCATGAGAGGAAAAATGTTTTGAGATGAAAATGGGTATGTAAAGACTATATGAGGTGAATAGAGATGTGAGGAAGAACTGGAGGTACCCAATAGAGCGAAAGGGCTCATGGTAGGGTAAGGATACGAAGAATGGGGAAATAGGGGATGTTTCAAGAACCTAATAGTTGTATTTGGTTATGTCCTTTGTAATGTTCTGGTTATACCATGTAATATTCTCTATTGTATAGTGGAATGATTCTCTCTCATCCATGGACATAGGCAGGGTTGGTCAAACCACATTAAAACCTCATAAACGGTTTGTGCTGATTATTTTATCTTTGTGTTCTTAATTTATAATGTTTGCATCAAAGCTTTTGTCGTTGTATCAGAGCTTGGGTTGAAGATTTCTAGAAGAGTAAAAGATTACAAAAGCACACAAAATGAAAACAAAAAGAATTTTAGTTGAAGATGAAGTCAATCACTCTCTCGTGGTGATATGATACAAAAAGCCTATGTCATGGAGAAATTGGAGATTGACTTTATGGAATTTGGTCCAAGGTGGAGATTGCTGGGAATTGTCCCAAATTTCTAATTAGTAAAGATTCCTTTTTGTAAATAATATTGTATAGAATATTTCCTAAGTTTAATATATTATTGTAATATTATATTTCCTTATAGAATAAGGAAAGTTGTTGGAAATATTTCTATAAATATTTTAGGTCATGGGGGGAAAAATGTTTTGAGATGAAAATGAGTCTGTAAAGACTATATGAGGTGAATAGAGATGTGAGGAAGAACGGGAGGTACTTGATGGAGCGAAAGGGCTCATGGTAGGGTAGGGATACGAAGAGTGGGGAAAAAGGGGATGTTTTAAGAACCCAATAGTTGTATTTGGTTATGTCATTTGTAATGTTATGGTTCTGCCCTGTAATATTCTCTATTGTATAGTGGAATGATTCTCTCTCATCCATGGACATAGGCATGGTTGGCCGAATCACGTTAAAACCTCATGTACCATTTGAGTTTATTATTTTATCTTTGTGTTCTTGATTAACGATGTATGTATCAAAGCTTCCGCCATTGTAACAGTTACCATTTGAATCCTAAGATGTCGATGTTGGTAGGCAGTTGTTCATTACAATTTTGGTTGTTGTCAATTCAACAAGAAACTAGAGTAGCATTTTGTGTTGCAACTAATGTTTCAACAATCCATTCCATTTTGTATCATTATCAATGATGACATTATAAAATTCAAGTGTCACATATATGGATTTTAGTATTTTGATCAAGGTTAATATTTTTTATTTATTTTTTAACTTATACAACATGAAAGAGGCTCATTATTTTTAAATTCACATCATGTAGATTTATTTATTTTCCTCTAAAGTTAAATTTCATTTTCATTTTCATAATGTAGGAATACTTCTTATTAGTAGTCACTACAATGGCATGAGTGGAGTCGGAAGCAAGCATATATTTTGTATTTTTAATTTAATTAATAATTTATTTAATGACTTATGGTATTACTATAACATATAATCCAAGGGATTAAGTTATTAAATTGAACTATTAAATCATTAAGTATTTTTTTTATTTCATTTAATATTATGAAAGTTTCTTGGAAGAATAAAATTTTTTTAGTGTCTATCATATATCTAATGAAAAAACAAAACAAAAAAAACATTTGTATGATTTTTAATTTTAGGTAAAAGTTATTGGGTATGGTATATTAGCCTTGGTGTCATTAGTTTTTTATTTGAGAATATTGACTATGTAGTAAAAGAAAACCTCAAGATATAAATGTTTAGTAAAGTAATAATCTTAAATAATAAAATCTTTTGGTCCCAACTTGGATTAGTGTACTAAATTAAAAACATCTTAAATGTATAAAATAATCACTTTTTTTTTTTTTTAGAAATTCTTAGGGCGCAAGGAAATATAAATTAATACTTGATGAAGTTCATAAAAATAGCAAACAAAAATTCATAAGACAATATAGAGTAACTATATTAGCCTTGGTTTCATTACCATTTAATTTCAGAACATTGGCATTGTAGTATTAAATTAGTAGGAAACTAACTAGTTATTTATGAGGTAACAGGGACATGTATATAATTGCATGCATGAAACCAAGAGTGTAGGTGAAGTAGGATGTAAGACATTTGTAGTGTAAAATTTTTTGGCTTCGGGACATTTATCATCATACCAGATTTTACGATTGATTAGGACATTTGTTTTTTTTTTTTTTTTTTTTTTGTATTTTTTGTTTCCAGAAAAATAAATATGAGATTTATTTCCTTATGATATTGATCAAGTAATAATTAGTCAAAATTGGTTTTGGGAAACAATATGGAATAGGACACACAGTGTAAATCAAACCATGTTTGTGGCCTACTATTAAGGATGGCAGAAAAAAATAAATTAAGGAAAGTGAGCATATGATTTCAGGCTTGTAATTTGGGGTCTAACTTAGGAGAAATCGTTCTAATATGTTTTTTGCCTTGTATCATTGACTTTGAAATAGTGAAAACTATTGCTACAATCTGTGGATTTAGGTCAGTTCTGACTTGAACCACATAAACCTTTGTGTCTTCATTATTGTTTCTTTGGTGTTTGTGTGTGTGACTTCTTCTTTGTTGCATGGGTAGTTTTGCAGTGGCAAGAAGTTTCTACATTGAATTATATTAATTTGGTTGATTGTTTCATCTTCATATTCTCACAATTGGTGAGATGAGTGTGGATTTGCTAAAGATGACTACAACTAAGTTTGAGATGTAATAATTCAGTGACAAGGGAGACTCCGGCATTTAGCGGCAACATATGAGAGTAATCTTGGTTCAACAAAAGGTTGCACAAGCGCTATAAGGAGAAAATAACTTTTCGAGCACCATAAGAAAGACACAAAAGACAAAGATACTCGAAACAGCATATCACACTGTAATCTTGCATCTTAGTGATAGTGTTTTAAGGAAATGCAACAAAGAGACAACTGGAGTGGGGTTATGGCTGAAATTGGAGTCTTTATATGAAAAAATCTCTCATGAACTAGATTTATTTGATGGTGAAACTGATTGGGTTCAAGACGTACGTAGGAGGACAAGAATCTTGATGAGAACCCCGATGAATTTATCAAGTTGGTTATTAAATCGGAGAACATTGGAGATAAGATCAACAATGAAAATCATTATGGACATGCAGGAAGCATTGCAACTTACACCAAATCTTCATTAATATTACTTACTAATTTTGGGTTCTTACATTATTAATGTGGTTAAGCATCACTTCTAATTTGTTTTGTGTTTCATTTTTAGTTTGTTTGATTTTTTTTTTGTTTTTGTGCTAAAGTTGTGTTTTTTTTTCAACACCATTAACTTTTCTTAGACAACAAGTGAAAATTTTATGCACTTGTTAGGAACTGAGATAGTTTTTGGAGATAAGGTTCTCAATAAAAATAATGGAAATATTTGAGATGAGGTTCTAATGGGATAAGAGGTTCTATTTTAGAATTTAAGCTTCATAAAAATTTTCTAATGAAGCCAATTTTTTATGGAGTTGTGTTTAAGCTTTGGTTCTTGATGGAAGATGCCTATTTATTTTTGGTTATAAGACCAGTAGTTCTAGCAGTTGACTCGGTTCTTTCAAATTGTTTCTTATTATTAAGAAAAGATAACGAAGATAAACTACAAGCTTGTTTTATAGCAATAGTAATTAATCGTTGTAGTTTCAAAGTCAATTTATTCACTCATCTAGATAATATTTTTCCTTGTTCACTAATAAATCAACTAATTAAACTCATGTTTCTATAATCAATTTGATCCCCCGATTGGATTGAGGGCGGAGTACCTTACCCATGAATCCTTATGTTAGTTGTTTGAGTTATTGTTGAATAAATATATTGTTAGAAGTTATTGGTTAGAGATTATGAAAACTTTAACCATATGAGAACTTTGTGAATCACAAATTAGATTTCATAAGGGTGAGTTATCTCCTCCATTTCACTCAAGTGAATTGGTTTCAAGAGCATTCTGCCACTTTTTGACTACTTTTTTGGTTATTTATGGAATATGTTGATTAAATTATAAAAGAATATATGTGCTGCAAATAACTACAAAGTTAGTAATGCTATTAAGCATTATAACTGATCATATCAAAACATAATTGTTATTTTGGATTTGTTGCTGAAGGTTTGATTGAAACACTCATATGGGTTGGAAATTATGAGATATTCCAATTCTTTGAAGTATGAGCTATTATGCTTGTGGCTAACCTTGAATTGCAACATGAATGACATATATTGTAAATAGAGCTTAAAGAACTAGACAATGTGGAAATGACCAAGGATAAAAATATCAGTAATCATGGATATATCGGTATTTTGATTTTACGGATATATCGGAGATATATTGGATATATCGGAGTTATATCGGCGGATATTTTGGAAAAAAAATATCGGTAAACTTAAAATTATTAAAAACTCATGAAAATGTAAGGAAAACCTCATAATAATATAATTAGAAGTATAATAGACATTTTAAAGTTATTTTATTGAAAATTTTGATATATGTATAACATGATTTATCATATTTGATAATAATATGTCTAATTTTAAAATATATATTAGTATTAAAATATGATCCATTTAATTCAATTGTATTAAACAATATAAAATAAATAATGATATATATATATATATATATATATATATATATATATATATATATAATTTTTTAATATTTAATTAATTATTAATGATATTAAAAATATTATGAAGAAAATTATATAATTTTTATATTTTTGGTAATTAATTAAAAGACTTTGCATTTAATTATAAAATAATTATAATTAATTTGCTCTTCAAAATATTCTTATATTTTCTTTATATAATGAGTTTAAGTATATATATATTTGTTGCATATTATATTTCAAAGGACAAGTTAGCCCAGGTGGTTGGTTTGGGGTTCAAATCCTCTCGGCAGCAAGCAAATGGGAGAGGCACTGTAGCACGTCTGACTTTCGTTGACCCGCGTTGACCATGCGATATATCGAAGAGCGATAAATCCCGAAATATCGACATTTTCTTCCTTGGAAATGACCACCATGTAGTAGAAATTTAGACATTTTCCAATACATTTTAAAATTAAAAAAATAAAATAAAACTCATCTAATGGTCCCACCAAAGAAAATGTATCTTAGGAAAAAAGTTGAAAAGTAATGTATAAGGGCCAAAAGCACATTTTAGCTTGTTAAAATAAAAATGGACATAGAATGGGAATAAATAAGAATTATAATATCATGTGGATTCGAGGAATTGAAATCCTAGTGACTAGGATTTAGTTTTTAAAACAAAGAAGTTTTTGCATCTATTTTCATTCTCAAAAATAGATCAAAATATATTAATGAATAGAAAATGATGTTGATTTCTCATTTTCATTTTCTACTCCAACATCCCAAATATAGCCTAGTGTCTGAAACTTTAAATGTTTTTAAATTGATGAATATATTTTTTGGTTTAAATTTTTTATTTCTATCTTTTTGTTTCTATTTTTCCCCCTAAACTAGAGTTAGAACACATTTTTCACTTTAAATATAGCCAATTGTTTTAAATCTCAATTATTAAAATCATTGCTTTTTACAACATAAAAGATAATATTTATAAATTTTTCAAATTAACAACTACTTTAAAAAAGGGAGAAAAATATTATACGCATTTTATGAGATATATAAAATATTAACAACAAATCTAGTTTGATTTGTAATATATCACATGATAGTAAGATCATTCGAGTTGGAAGGACCATTTTTAAATTGTTTTAAAATATTAAAATAATTAAATCATTAAAATGCAAAAAATATATTTTTTTTAAAAATTAAAAATAAATAATTTTAAGAATTATTTTGTTTAATATTTGTCAAAAAGATAAAAGTTGTTCTCATTTGTTGTTTTTGGAAAAAAAAATGTTATTAATATTTTTGAAAATATTTTATATTTAAAAAAATTATCATCCCTCTTAAAAAAAATGTCGCTATAAAAAAATTTCATTCAAAACAAACTTCTCCTTCATAAATTTATTTTTTTTTAATTTCTATAAAATCTTTTGCCTTTGTGGGTTTGAAAAAACCATATTTATAATAAAAAAAATTATTATTATACCTCTTTAGTAATTTTTTGCTTACGTAATTGTTCATAATAACAAAATTATGTTTACTTTACATCACAAAAAATAAAATAGTTTAATGGGATAACATGAACTATAAACAATCTTTATCGATCTCTAATTAAGCACTTATATTTTTCTTGACATGTTATTAATGGTATGGTTTTCATATTATTATACAATAGATAATTTTAAATAAAAAATCATTCCCCCACTAATTTATATTTAGCTATTTGAAAAAAAAAAACATCCTAAAATTTAGTATAAATATTATTGAATTTAAAAAAAAAAATAAAATTCAAGATTGCTTTTACTAAAAATTACTAAAATTATTGAAAAATATCTAGCAAAATTTATTACTACTACTTTAATTTATTTGAATTTAGATCACTTTTACATAAAATCAAAATTTTCTTTAATCATTGTTTTATGTAACTTTTAGTATTTTTGTTTTATGAATTTGATATATTTTATATACTCATAACTAATATCAAATTTAATTTAAAAATGGTTATTATACTGCATAAAATTTTCACTTTCCCTCTAAGAAAAGTTTTTGGCTCTACTACTAAAAAGTCTCATATAATTTTGGGACAAAAAAATCAAACAAACTAAAATTGAATCTTAACCATAATGTTAATGCAGGAGCCTAAAAACAGTTCACAAAAGGTAACTATTTACGGGGATTTGGTTTAAAAAGTGGGGAAACACAACAAAACTTTCTTTCATTTGAGTAATTAAATAAAATTGATTGAAAAGAATGAATTGTTTTCCTCTTTTTCACACACCATCATGTAGCTTATGAAAAACAAAAGAGGCATGTTGAGTGCTATGTTATCTTAAGTTTGATGATGACTAGTGACTCAAACTAGTTGTGTGGTTTGTAGAAAATTGGAAGCAAAAGGTATAGAATGAAGGGGTTTGAACTTGTTATCTTTCTATAATATAATTTCTATGGCAGTTTCTCATATTAGACCTATTGCTCATCCACTCCCAATTGCATTCTTGAACTTCTCCTTCTCATTTTCCAATGCTTAAACAAACACAAATTTTAGAAATCCAATTAAATTTTTAAGGAAATTTATACCATAATTGTTGAAACTCTAATTAAGGAAATGCATATATACCATAATTTTTTAAACTCTAATTAAGAAAAAAATTGATTACTATACCATAAATATGATGCCCATTCCAAGTCCAGTGTATTCATGTCTTCTTCCTTTCTCTTGGCTTGCTACAACTTTTTTCTTCCTCATGCTTTATTGAGACTACTTCCAAGTATAATGAAAACTTATTAATTTATATTTCTCTCTTTCTCTCTTATCTTGCATAGTTTCATATAAGTCAAGTGTAGTCATAATATGTTGGAAGAGAGAAGCATTGACCATTGAATGACCTAAAACTAACTCATAGTGCATTGAGTTTATGAACTAGTAGGAGATGATGGGTCCATACTAAATGGTTATAGGCAATGTTTTAAAAATCGGACCGGTCATTGAACCGAAAAAGTTACCGATTCACGGTTCATTGGTTGGACCGACGGTTGAACCGCTATCAAACCGGTGACGTCATAAATATATAGTTTATTATTTTATATATTATAAAAAATTAATAAATCCTTTTCTATGTCACTATGTGTGATCAGATATATAATAAAATGTTAAAAATTATGAGACAAAGTTTTCTTAAACTAAAGAAATGTTAAAATGTGGGAAGGCAAGCATCAGTTTAATAATAAGAAGTAGAGAATTATAAGACCAAAGAAAAAAAAGTTTGAAAAAGAGCTTGGTTTTGAGGGCCCTTTGCTCATCATTCCTGCAATATTTCAAGATGATCATAGAGTCATAGACCCACACTGCCCATTTTCTGTCTGGAAGCAGGTGTTGACTACACAAGTAAGGCCCCTTAGAAAAAGTCGGCAAACAGAGCAACGTCCACAATCAAAATTGAAATTTCAATATATAATAAAAGGACTAACCAACGTCGGAGCCGGGGGGGTTGGTAGCGGCAGGGGGGGTACCAGCGGGAGCCGGTCGGGGTGGTTAACAGCAGCAGGGAGCTTCGCTGGCTTCCAACTCCGCGTGGAACTGGGAACAGGTGACGGTAGGGACAGTTTCCGGCTTGTAACGGACGCCGATGGAAGTCGTTTGGGTGTAGCAGACGGCTGCGCGTCGAGGAAGGGCGAAGCGGGAGGCGGCAACTGCTGCTATGAGAGGGTTTCTATTGGGAAAATTTGGATACAATGGAGAAAAGAAACACTCTCAAACACTCACTTTGATACAATAAAACTATCAAAGATACAAAATAAGAAGAAGAAGAAGAAGAACACAAGAAAGGCTCAAACAAGTTCTTGGAACTTTGTCCAAAGACTCTATTTCCTCCCACTTCTAGAAATCTTTAGGGAACTAATGGAAATAGTCTTGGGATTGATCAAACCTTTTCACCTTTCTGCATAAGATTTCAAAAAGAAGAAAAGTCATATATAGCACTCTTAGGGTTGAAAAAAGGTTACAAGGATGAGAAAAAACCCGTTGTCTTCCTCAATCTCTTCATCTTTGTAACATTCAAAAATTAAATCATATGTTTAATTCACACATTAAACATGATTTAATCTCAAATGTGTAACTCTCTTACACTTAGCCTCTTAAGTTTTATAAAGTTACAAAGATGAGAAGACTCATTGTCTTCCTTAACCTTTCAAGTTTTGTAACATTTCAAAACTTAATCATATGTGTAAATACCTCTTAAGTTTTGTAACATTCCAAAACTTAATCATGTGTTTAATTCACACTTTAAAAGTGTAACCCTTCTTACACTTTATTTTCAAAGGTTATTTTTCAAAAGTGTAACTCTTCTTACACTTTATTTTTAACCAACAATATATATATATATATATATTTATATAAATATAACAATCCCCACTTGGTTAAAAATAAACATCAACCCTTATAACCTTAACAGTGAAAATGTATAAAATAAAATATCTTTCGATTTGAATTTTACCTTAGTGTAATTGTCACAAAGCTCCGTTAAAATCCCAGGTTGCTTGTAGCATTGAACCAGTTATTCCTTGTAACGAAACCGGTAACAACACACACACTTCCACTAACCACACGAGTGCCCATTATTTTCTTGCTTAACACTTTTATGGCCATGTGCTCAATCCATTCATGAACTTTCTTGAAAGAAACTCCAACTCTCATGAGAGGCGGCACCACCCCTAAGTTCACATAGGTGAAATTCTTCCAGCATCCTTGTTTCCTTTAAGATGCTTGTCACACATAGACTGAATTTTATTAAAAGCTTTAAGGTTAACCCTCCAACGATAACAACCAGCATTAATCATCACGGATGGAACTCACATGTTCTAATGCTGCCACAACCCACTTATCAATGACTTGTTTTTACCCATTGAACTTAAGACTAGTCATTTCTTAGTATTAAGTTGGGTTACCATCATTGGTGAGTTTTATTTAAGGAGTTTTAGTCTCATCCCTCTAGATGTTATCCTTACTAAATCTCTTGTAAGAGGTTTAGTAAAAGGATCCGCCAAGTTTCCACTTGACCTCACAAATGAGATTGAGATGATTCCATTTTGAATCAATTGTCTCACATAATCATGTCTAATGCTTATATGTCTAGACTTCCCATTGTACACTCCACTGTACGCACGAACTAGAGTGGCTTGACTGTCACAATGTATCGACACTGTTGACACATTATTTGCAGTAAAAGGGATGTCCATCATGAGATCCCTAAGCCACTCAGCTTCTTTTCCAGTTGCAGCTAGAGCTATAAACTCTACCTCCATGGTTGAGTGTGATATACAAGTCTGTTTCTTGGATCCCCAAGAGACAGCCCCACCACCAAGTGTAAACACCCAACCTGTGGTAGATAAATTATCTCCCACACTCGATATCCAGCTTGCATCTGAATACCCTTCAAGTATAGCAGGAAACTTTGAATATTGGAGGCTTAGTTCTTTGGTATTCTTTAGGTAACCAAGAACTCTACCAATAGCTTTCCAATGTTCCACGCTTGGATTGCTAGTAAACCTACTTAGTTTACTAACTGCAAATGAAATGTCAGCCCTAGTACACTGAGCAGCATACATAAGACTTCCAATTGCACTTGCATATTCAAGTTGAGCCACCGATCTACCATCATTCTTTTCAAGTTTTATACTTGAATCAAATGGAGTATTAGCATCTTTAATCTTGAGATGACTAAATTTGCTAACTACTTTCTCAATATAGTGGGTTTGGTTCAAAGCATAACCCCCACTATTTCTTTTCACTTTGATACCCAATATAGTATCAACTTCTCCAAGATCTTTCATCTTGAAGGTTGAGGATAGAAACCTTTTCATTTCTATTATTCCTTTCATGTCATCACTCAAGATTAACATGTCATCCACATATAGACACACTATGACCATATAGTCATCACAAGTCTTAGAATATAAGCACTTGTCCGCATTGTTGTGTCTAAATCCATCCGAAAGAATAGCATGATCAAATTTTTCGTGCCATTGTTTGGGAGCTTGTTTTAAACCATATAATGATTTGACAAGCTTACACACTTTGTTTTCATTCCCCAATAGAACAAAACCTTCCGGTTGTTCCATGTAGACCTCCTCATTGAGATCCTCATTGAAGAATGCCGTTTTGACATCCATTTGATGAACAAATAGATTATGAATTGATGTCAAAGCAAACAATATCCTAATCGATGTTGTTCTAGCCACCATCGCATAGGTATCAAAATAATCAATACCTTCTCTTTGTTTAAACCCCTTAGCTACTAATCTGGCCTTAAAGGTTTGAATCATACCATCGGTGTGATATTTCCTTCGAAATACCCACTTGCACCCTATTGGTTTAGATCCTGGTGGAAGGTCTACTAATTCCCATGTTTGGTTGGACATAATTGAATCCATTTCATCATTGATAGCCTCTTTCCAAAAAGCAACATCTCTAGAAGCCATAACTTCTTTGTATGTTTTGGGATCCTCCTCTATTTGAAGTACTATAGGAATTTTTCTTATAATATCTTCTCTATTTCCTTCTACTAAGTAAAAGGAAATTCTTTGAGAATCAATCTCATCCGATCCCAACACTTTCTCTTTTCTAGCTCTTTGGCTTTTTCGAGGCACAATGGGTTGCTCAACAACCTTTGAAGGTGTCTCCTCTTGAGACTCTCCAACACTAGTAGGTACTTGAGAATTGCTATCACTCAACAAATTCTCAAAGAACTCTACCTTTCTTGATTCAATTATCACATTAGACTCCAAGTCTAATAGCCTATAAGCTTTGCTATTTGAGGCATAGCCTACAAATGCACACTTAATGGCTCTTGGACCCAATTTTGTTTTATTTGGATCCGTTTCTTGTAATAAGCAAGACACCCCCACACTTTGAAGTAACCTATATTAGGCTTCCTTCCTTTCCATAACTCATATGGAGATATCTCATTTTTCTTCATAGGAATTCTATTCAAAATATGGCAAGCAGTCAACAAAGCTTCACCCCACAAATTGAAATTCAATTTAGCATGCAATAACATAGCATTCACCATTTCCAAGAATGTTCTATTCTTTCTCTCCGCTATGCCATTGTGTTGAGGTGTATAGGGTGCGGTGCACTCATGTATTATGCCATATTCTTCACAAAAAGAATTGAATTCACTAGAGAAATATTCACCACCTCTATCACTTCTAAGCACCTTAATATTTTTTCCTAGTTGATTTTCAACTTCGGCTTTGTAAACTTTAAAGGCATTGAAAGTTTCACTTTTGTTTTTCAACAAAAACACATAGGTAAATCTAGAACAATCATCTATGAATGTAAGAAAATACCTATTTCCACCTCTTGTTAACATGCCATTAAGTTCACAAAGATCACTATGTATTAAATCAAGCAAATTAGATGATCTCTCAACACTATGAAAAGGCTTTTTAATCATCTTTGATTTAACACATATTTCACACTTTTCAAATTTCTTGGTATCACAAGCAATCAAACCACATTTCACAATCCTTTTAATAGTGCTTAAATCAACATGTGCAAGCCTATTATGCCACAAAAATAAAGAATTTGAATCACACATATAAGCGGAAGTAGAAGCCATTTTATAGGTATTGTCATTGGTACAAAGTTTGATCATCCCATCACAAGAATACCCCTTTCCCACAAAGTTCCCCGATTTGGATAAAATTAGCTTACCGGATTCAAACACCGCTTTGATACCCGGTTTGCCAAGCAAATCCCCACTAACCAAATTTTTATTCATATCGGGGACATACAATACATTTATAAGGGTAACCCTTTTGCCGGAGGTAAAAACAACTTCAATAGTGCCCTTGCCAAGCACCTTGGATTTTCCTTCATTGCCCATTTGAACCTCTTGATCTCCCTTTGCATCTTCAAAGGTCTTGAAAAGAGATTTGTCATAGGTAACATGAACTGTGGCACAAGTATCATACCACCATCCTTGCACCTTTCCTTGGACAACGCACACATCGCTTAGTGTTGCAATGATCTCTTCATCAATTGCATTCACCACAGCCCCTTTTTGGTCCTTTCGGAACCTACACTCCCTAGCATAATGCCCGGGTTTTCCACACACAAAACAAGGACCTTTCTTGCCCTTAAATTGCTCTTGATTTTTCTTGGGCTCATATAATTTCCGGAATTCCTTTTGACGTTGTTATTTTTACCTCTAGGATGATTGGCCTTTGAAACCGCATTGGCTTTGTTAGTCCCACCATTGGACTCTTCCACCATTTTGTCTCTTGATCTCGATTCTTCCTCAATGCGAAGATGTTTTTGAATCTCTTCCAAGGAGTAATCTTCACTCTTGTGGAGAATCCTCTTTCGGTAACCTTTCCAACTTGATGGTAATTTAGCCACAATAGCACCAACTTGGAAGGCCTCCGGAAGTTCAATTTTGAGAACTTTCAACTTATTCACAATTACTTGCAACTCATGAATTTGTGGTAAGAGAGGCTTTTCATCAAAAATTTGAAATCTATGTATTGAGAAATAAGAAACTTTTTGGTACCTTCTTCCTCGGCTTTGTACTTGTTTTCAAGAGCCTCCAATCTCCCTCGCGGAATTGGTGTTGGTGTAGAGATCATATAGCCTATCGGATAAGGCATTCAAAATATGACCCCTACATATGAGCTCATCCTCCTCCCTCTTCTTCCTTGCCGCCACCACTTGAGGTGTGTCATTTCCTTTGGTTCCGGTAACGGTGCCAAGGTAGGATCAAGGATGTAGAAAATCTTGAGTGCTGTGAGAAGGAATCTCACCTTGTCTTGCCACCTAGTGAAGTTGGAACCATCAAAACGATCCAACCTCACAAGGTCTTGGTTCATAATCTTGATAGTCTCTCCTTCCATTGTAAATAGAGTCTTTGATTATTGGGAAAATTTGGATACAATGGAGAAAAGAAACATTCTCAAACACTCACTTTGATACAATAAAACTATCAAAGATACAAAATAAGAAGAAGAAGAAGAAGAACACAAGAAAGGCTCAAACAAGTTCTTGGAACTTTGTCCAAAGACTCTATTTCCTCCCACTTCTAGAAATCTTTAGGAAACTAATGGAAATAGTCTTGGGATTGATCAAGCCTTTTCACCTTTCTGCATAAGATTTCAAAAAGAAGAAAAGTCATATATAGCACTCTTAGGGTTGAAAAAAGGTTACAAGGATGAAAAAAAACTCGTTGTCTTCCTCAATCTCTTCATCTTTGTAACATTCAAAAATTAAATCATATGTTTAATTCACACATTAAACATGATTTAATCTCAAATGTGTAACTCTCTTACACTTAACCTCTTAAGTTTTATAAAGTTACAAAGATGAGAAGACTCATTGTCTTCCTTAACCTTTCAAGTTTTGTAACATTTCAAAACTTAATCATATGGTAAATACCTCTTAAGTTTTGTAACATTCCAAAACTTAATCATGTGTTTAATTCACACTTTAAAAGTGTAACCCTTCTTACACTTTATTTTCAAAGGTTATTTTCAAAGTGTAACTCTTCTTACACTTTATTTTTAACCAACAATATATATATTTATATAAATATAACAGTTTCCACTTTCTAGACTTCCAGTTTGCAGCCAATAGGGAAGCGCAAGATATACCCCCTCTAAAACAGCGTGGTTTTGATGTTGTTTAAAAAAAAAACAAATTAATTGAACCGGTCGGTTCACCGGTTGGATCGCCGGTTCAAGCGGTCCAACCCCGGTTCAAAGCCATTCCGATCCAATTGGCCAGACCGACAGGTCCAGTCTAGTCCAGTTTTTAAAACATTGGTTATAGGTGGGGATAAAATAAAAGTCAAATAATAGAGGTTAAAAACAATTTCACCTTTTTGGCAATGAATTCAAATAATATAAAAGGTTAAAACTCTGTCTATATAAACAAAAATTGTAGTTAGAAAAGGAGTTAAAAATATATTTCTCTTATAATTTAAATCAACTAAATTTTAATTTAAACCTAGATAGAAGCCGAAACAATAACTTGAATACTATATTATTTTTACTTAGGTCAAAATGTTATAAAGTAGCAAGTTTTTTTTTTTTTTTTCATACGAAAATTCAAAAAATAAGTATTTGCACGTTTTATTCATTTAATGAAAAATCATTATATTTGTTCTTCTTTTATATAATTCACATAAAATAATTTATAATTTAAAAAAAAAATCATAAATAGACATATTAATTTCCCAATATTTAAATATAAAAAAATGCACTACAACAAAAATTAATGTACAATTATTTTGAGGGAAAATTATTTGTTATATTTTTGGTATCTTATATAATTAATTTGAAAATAATAGCTTTTCTTATAAATATTTAATATTTATAACAATAATAAAAAATTTATAATTATTTTGGAAAAAAGTAAATAAATTTTACCCTTTGAAGAGGATTTGATATGTTGGAAGATCTCACATTGGTGT